>NW_027271488.1:335000-1046293 GCF_040938485.1 Diadema antillarum
CGCCATTGAAACAAAATTAAACACCATCAAGTCGTTCAATAACCTTTTAAGTACCTCATAATACCTAATGACTTTCATAAGGAGTATATTAGCACAATCGATTGACGTATGTCTTTCAGGAGTTCATACGTTGGTTTCGTCACTTTCATTTTATTCGTTTTTACTCATTCATTCATTTTTACTTCTATCTTCTTCTTGTTTATTTTTGCTCATGAAAGTTTCTCAAGATCATCATCGTTGTCATCACGTATTAGAATATTTTGTAACAGCGTATTATTGGCTTTAAAAAGTCAGGTTTTTTGTGTGCAGTTATTTTTTAAGTATCGTGTTGATACTTTTCGAGATTTCATAGCTAAAAGTGATATCCTACAAAGCCCAGTGGTGCAACGTTGGGAATTTCGCACCACATAATAATCAGGGGAGGTCAATATTATAGATTACAACACGGCCCATTTCTCATCGTAACGCGCAAAGAGCTAAAGATGTAGACAACACGACTGAGCAGCGGTTCCATGCACATTATACCGGTGAAGGGCCTGAGGGAATTCCAAATTTGAAATTATTCCGAAGTATAGGCAATTGATGTCAAATGAGAATGCGTTCCAACGAAACCTCTTGGTGCGCGAAAGGCAACTTGCATTGAGCTTTTCATCATGCAGTCATTCAATGAATTAAATTTGAAGAACACAAATACACACACCGTATGCATACACGTTAGTCGCCAATAAACCCGCATTACATCCCTGGCTTGCAGTGTATACTAGTAATATACAAGCGGAATTCCGTCTGAAAAGGGGAAAACCGTGTTATGCAGATATATGAAGTGTTGCTCCAGTTAATTCAATGATTCAAAAGCGATACCACACTTCAGCCACGTTTCACTGAGAACCGCGAGGAGGAGCCAGCTGCTGTTGCTTCGCTCGAGGTTTTTTTCTTCTCATGACGCAAGCCGGCGGACGGGCATTCAGGAGTCCTCACTCATCGAGGCGCGAAAAAGTGCATCGTTGCCTTGGCAACCCCATCCAAAAAAGAAATGTTAAGGATGATACCATAATTGCGCTATCCTGCGTAAAGTGTGACCGTTGCTCCCTATTCGATACACAGGTGACGCTGCCGGCATACTTCATGGAGGAAGGAAATCACCATCATGACCTTTCGCCGCCACAAACTGACCGCCACATTAACAATAACATTTCTTGCAAAAAGGACAAATTAACTTTCAGTGTCAAACAAAATTACACCAACACGATATGCCTGGCTTAAAATCCCATTGTTGTATCAATATCGAAAACATAAATGTCCAAAAACATCCAAGCTGAAAAGGAACTGAAACTCACGTTCAAGTCTCTGAGCGTTGTCCGCAGTGCGCCAAAAGAAATATTCAACTCTGTATTCGCCCGACACAAGCTAGGGGCTAAATTTCATTAACCCCCTCGCGTGACGCCTTACGTATATATAAATATAGATGCAATGGTCAATTCCAAATCTACGGATGATAATTGTGCAAAATGGATCTCATCCGGCGCGATGACTGCCGTAGCCTCTGGCATCATCATCGCCAGGGCCGCTCGCTGGCACCCGCTCCGTGAATCGTCATTAACCCCTCCTGCGATCTGGCTTTTTCAAACGCTTCGCCTGTCGGGAAAAAAAAAATGCGATGGGAAAAGCACATGCGTGTCTCTGATTGCTGCACCAAACGTAATCGCAGCAGTGGCGTCACAATTCAGAAGGTCTCATCGTACCTTTAAAGGGAACTATTCGGGGTAGCTCTTTTTTTAAGTATAGGCCTATGTAAGTGCATGAAATATTTCTGATCGAAATGCAGTATAGAGATCAAGAGAGCAAAGTATAAACAAGATGTCAATTTTACTACAAAGTTTGACCCCAATTGTTTTATCCATAAATTAATGTAGACAGAAAGATACATAACTGGTTCGATTTATAGTGAATCGACGAACATAAATTTCGGTTTGGACATAATCAGCATTTAAAACAAACCTTAGATATACTTATGGTGGGACCCATCCTGGGCAAGAAAACAAAACTTTTCGTGCTGTCACAACATTATACTGAAAATGATGTTTCAGCTTTCTCTCAAGTATCTAAAGATGGCAGATGTATGCATCAATTAGTCTTTGGCTATCAGAAACAATGGCAAATTTATGGAATTTCTCTTTATAATGATTATGTAATGTTTTGCTCTGTTTTGGTGTAATTTGTTAATACTGTATGTCGTTTGCGATAGCCTGGCATAAAGGAATACTCACTAACTACTCAAGTTTAACGTCCAGCCATGTCCATATAGTAATTGGCGAGTTTGTCACCCGTCAATAGAATAGTTCGTAATTCCACATTTCGCATGAGCAGAAAAAGGTCATTATTGTACCAACAGGCATTTTGGTTTGTTAATTCCCTGAGATAATCATCTGCGATGTGATAATTATTCATGTGACCCCTATTAAAATAGTGCTTGCCAGCACATCCACCTGACAGCAAGCCTGTTATTTGGCAACATCAGAAGAAAAAGGTTGTTTTTTGCGTTCAATACAAAACAATGAAATATATGCCTGCTAAAGTGTCAACTGATAGACTATTCTGGTCACCAGATCTGGTCTAAAAGCAAGTTCATACTTCGTTTGAATACGAATTACATAAACTGTTACGTCGGGCAAGCTTATGCATCATCCCGCTTTGAAAACGAATGAAGTGTACCAATAGGCGTTTTCACATCAGCCCGATAAAAATTCAAGCTCGAGATATTTTTCGCGATAGCAAATTCGCGCTCTATTTCATTTCCTATTCACATCAGCCCGAACTTTATCAAATAGCGCGCTAGTTCGCATTGATTATCCTGCTATTTCGGAAACTTCCCGAGTTGGACTCGAGAAATTTTCTCGATCAATTAGCGCGCTAATTTGTATTCACATTATCAAATAGCGCGCTATCTCGTGATCGGATTAATTTCCCAAGTCAGAAAATAGCGCGCTATTTCGAAACATCGGGCTGATGTGAAAACGCCTAGAGTACATGAGCTAATCACGAACTGGCTTATTGGGTCCTACTATCACACCAACAACCCAATAACGACTCTAGCAAAATATAGAATTTTCGGGAAATCTTGCATGGGTATTTCCTAAATAGCCCATTACTTATATATCCAGATTAGATGAATGTACATTTACATCAATAAAAATAAATGTCTGTAAACACAGACCACACGTATGTACATGATACAGTCATGTATTTATAATCCTGCATCATGAAACTGGCAATAAGGTCGCACGGATAGATTTTCCACGATGACCTGAAAATACCACTTTTTGGTTATCACCAAACTCGGTTGATCTTGGAGTTTTGGTAATTTCTGCATGGTGACATTCTGTTGCATGCGTTATGCGAAGTACAATGCACACATATACACAGACACACAATATAATGTTAAATAATTATGTTTATGCATGATAAATCTTGGGGTAGGATAATCATAATCCCCCAGATATAGATTTCGACAGAAATGAGGTGCTGTGGCACCTAGATCTGTAGAATTTTCATAAAAACAAACAAACATATTTACAAACAAACAAAACTTGCAAGGCGTAGTAATGCAGCTCTGCATGGGTACTAGAGGTTACGAATAATATTATTATGTATATCGACTGGATATTATCTCGCTACAACATCTTATCTCTTTGATTAGTACAGGAACACAGCAGGAAATCGATGCTGCATGGTCTCGCTCTCCCTCTCATTCTCGTAGCTTCCACGACGGACGCAAGTTTGGCTCTGCTCAGCTTTTACTTTCTGTATATGCCATAGTATATAGGTCTCATATCTGGAAATAGTTTCCCCATACAGCAGTACAGGAAGACATGTACTGGAAGATGAAATAATACACCTCCCTGATAATACAAAAATCCTGTGAAATGTGAATGCACATTCAAGCACACGCACACGCACGCGCACACACACACACACACACACACACACACACTCTCTCTCTCTCTCTCTCTCTCTCTCTCTCTCTCTCAGGCGTACCAATAAGTATGTGACGATATCTTTGTTATTGCGGACATTCCCCTCTCGGACGACGAACGAGGAGGTGCAATGTCTGCAATGAGATCACTGAAGCGATCCTGAACATACGGACAAATCCACTCCCAGAATTACATCAGTTTCATAAGAAAGAGAAATCCCCCACCGAACAGTGCAAACATCATTAAAATGGAATAAGAAGTACGGAAGTTATGACATTCTGAAATTTCATTCTCTTTTCCTAAAAACACTTCTTGACCAGTCGTTATGAATATTCAAATCAGCAAGTTGATGATGTCATGCTCTCACTACTAGTATTCCTTATTCATTTCATATACAGAAATGACAGAAATCTCATATTTCAGCTGTATAAATATAGAACTTGCCTTAAGACCACCCAAAATAAAAAAGAAAAAATGTTAACTCTGATATATTTTGGTATGGGAATATGCTTTTTACTTGTATTAGCTATTTTTTTCGAATTTCATATATAAATACATGAAAATTGTGAGGGCATGACATCATCAACTCTCTCATTATCTATAGGGACTGGTCAAGAACTGTTTTCCGAAAAAAAAAAGTGCGAAATTTCAAATGTCACGTCTTCCTTATTTCTTGTCCGATTTTAGTCACTTTGAGAACGTTGTTTGTAAGGATTTTTTCCCTCTTTCTTTCAGTTTTTTTTTTTAATTTCCTCTTTAAGTCCCATCGAGAAGACGAGATATTGTGCACTTCGATCTTCTTCTTCCTCGCCTTCTCTGCCAGTTCGGGTCCAAGAAGAAGAGAAGGCGACTTCTCAAATTCTACGGTCCGAAAGGCAAGAGGGTGTGGTGTCAGATCTCGTCTTCTCAAATCCTAGGGGCCTGTTGCATAAAAGTTACTATCGTGGTAACTTTGCCATTCTATGGTAACTATCGTGGCAACAATACTCAACAGCCGATCAAAATCAAGAATTCCATGGAAGTTACCATTGGATGGCAAAGTTACCATAATAGTAACTTTCATGCAACGGGCCCCAGAATGCAAGAAGACGAGATCTCATAATCGTACATGTGCACGATCACCTTCTTAGACCCGAGAGTAAGGCTACGGTCACAACTCAGAGTGGCGACCGACCGATTTGTAGCCTGCTCGGTTGCTGCTGAAATTTTGGCACCGCTCAGCAGTTTTTGGAGATGTTGAGCAGGCTGTAAAACCCTAGCGATGACCGAGCAGTGCCCTGTCGAATTCTCGTCGGTCACCGATCGATTTTCAGAAAAAATTTTGGCGAAATATGGGGATCTGCAACGCGCAGAGTCCGAGCAGTCACCGAGCGATGCCCCATCGGCAACTGGACGATCTCCCACCGGCCACCGGCCGATTTTTACGAAATCGCTCAGCGACCCACGGGTGATCGATAGCTCATCTACCGGTGACCCGTAGGCGTACCAGCGGCCACCCGCCGGTCTCTGCCGGAAAATTCTCACGAGCTACCTGTGTTTATCAATGTACCTGGTATATGTGATTTGTGATATGTTAATCAATTAATTATCTAAGATGAAACTCGAGGCAAAAGATCTAACTAACAAACCTCAGCTATGTGATACCACAGATAACTAGAAATTATGAAATAAAACAAAATTGAGGAACACCCAAGATGGAACAAAGATTAGAATACATTAGAATTTTCCAAAATATCTTGTTTGCTTCTATATCTTACAGTATTTTTCTATTCCTATTTAATTTCATATTTTAATTTTCCCATCTCTTGTCATTCATTTTTTCTTCAATCAATAGGCCTTTAATGAATGATAAGGTAACCACACCATATTTTACTACGTCAACATATCGACACTAACTTTTAGCTTTCATCTATTTTGCCCCAAAGTGGTTGCCTCTGACTTCCATGTCCCTCATCTCATGTTGGTTGCCGAGATGTAGAGATGCTGAAATGTTGGTGGAGTTTCCTTGCCTCTTATCCCTCCCCCTGCTTCTTCCACATTGCGTTAGATTATCTTCTCCATCTAGTCCCTGGTTTTCTTTCAGTGCTTCTGTCATTTTTATCTTAACATTCTTAGTCCCTAAATCGCTCGACGGCGACCGCTCGATCTACACCATCTCTTGGTTTTCTTCTGTGCTGTTGTCATTTTGTCTCTATTATTTTTGTTCCCTAAATCGCTCGGCAGCGACCGCTCGATTAGGTCAGTGCCTGGGCGGTTCCCGCTCGGACACTGAGCGTATTTTGGGCAGCGAGTGAAAACTGGTCGGTCGCCGCTGAAATTTGAACTCCGCGTTAAAACTTCAGCGGCGACCGACCGATGCCCTAAAAATCAGTGGCGCCTGGTCGGTCACTGGTCGGTCACCGGTCGTTGTCCGACCGGTTTTGGCTAAAAACTCGCCGACCGGTCGCCGAGCAGGCTGATTTTGGGGGTTGTGACCGTAGCCTAAATTACTGGTCGAAAAGACGTAGTTTCGTGTCTTTATTCATCTCCTTGGTGGCTTTCATAAGCTTCCGTATGAACAAAATCATTATTGAGGAGAGGAGAAAGATCCATACTGACAGGGCCCATCGTTACGGTTCGGCCTTAAAAACTTCAAACCTCTCAATCCTAGTGAAATTTCATGTCAAAATTTCCCACTGTGAGCAGTGATTTAAAATTTGTTCGAGTTATCTAATTATTTTAATGCACACATCCAACCATATCAAAATTTCGCAATTAGGCGTAAAATATAGGCCCTAAGGAGATAATCATGTATTCTTCTCGATAAATGATAACTGAAGACGGTTTAAAGTATAATCAATTTTGTCATAACTATAATTGTTCATATTTTGTATATTTAAAGTTACTTAAAATTGATCATACTGATTAAAATCCCTAACTCAAATCTTAGAACTATTTTGAAGCACTAAGTCTGGGTTTTGGTTTCATATGCAAATGGTAAATAATCAAGTTTGCAGACGCGTCATCAAATGACTATGAATGGATCTGACAACTTTTGATTGCAAACCATGCAAACTGTGCAACGTACATATTTCTTTCATCATAAGACGCAAGACATTGACAAAAACAAAAAAACGATACGCGATATGATTTAGCAATGAGTGTTGCCGCTTCGTCATCCCAGCGGGGACCAAAGTTGTTGTTACTGTCAGAACAAAAGAATTCAATAATCATATGCCGTTTTAATTTCCATTTCATTCGTTCTCCAGTGCAACGATCTCATCAATCCTGCAAATCCAGTTCACAGTATTCATAAACGTCTCATTGTAACCATCGTTGATTAATCTTAAAAGACTCATACAGATCAGTTTCCATTGGGAATGATGGGAAAGGATCTACGGGATCAGGCGGAAATCCTTATCACTTCAGTCTACTCACATTGATGATTTTCACAATCTTGCTTATTTTGCATCCTTCTGTTTCATTTGCTTACTTGTTTGTTTGTTTTGCGGGATGCATGACTTACAAACCTATGATCAAAGTAGCTCTTTCTCTTATTAACGGTGCAATTATCATTATCAAAACGATGTCCTTTTTACTGTTGAAAACACACACACATACTTTGTCTGTTTTACACTATAAATGGGTGCAACTCTATCTCGTACTTGTACGTATTATACAACAAAGAACATGCATGACTTTAATGAAAAAAAAAATCATGTTGTTAAGCACATCCATGCTTATTCCTTTTTCTTATCAAAAAAAAAAATGATTCACAAGTTTCTCTGAAACTCTAGATATGCTACACTTGGGAAAATCAAAATGATCTAAAATACAAATAATCTGTGGTTGTAATACAGTGTACCTACCTATGCGAATATTGGAACTAATTTCATTTACGCTAAAACCATATTTCTCACTATGCTGGAAACACAAAGAGAGAACAAAGTACTGCAAGCATATAAAGGCTTGATAATTAAGGGTTTATAGACAATGGTAATAGATTTTTGTCAGTGATCATAACAATCATCAGGTTCTTTCATCCGAAAATGAAATGCGATTCGTTACTCCGAAGGTTCGTTATTCCGAAGGTTCGTTAATCCGAAAACGAAATATGGCATTAAAAAGGTTTATTTTTGTGCTTGTTTTATTTTGTTTTGTTTTGTCTTGTCTTGTTTTGTTTTTTTCGTGTGTTCCTCTTTTTTTATCCTTTCATTTTCTTTTCCATTTCCGGATTAACGAATATTCGAAATAATGAACCTTTTTACATTTTGGGATGAACGAACCTTCGGAATAATGCCACAAATGTTCGAATTGACGAATACTTTTCATTTTCGGATTAATTAACATGAGGGTATGGGGAATTTGTGTGTTCGGAGAAGCGAAATTTCGAACATCATCCTGTCACACCGCATTCATACATTGTCATAGTGATCTGTGTTGTAAAGGTATTAAAATCTACACTCGGTGTTCAGAATGTTACATCTAAGACGTCAGTACAAAAACAAAACAAGAATTGCCACTGTCATCTCAAGACGATTGGAAGACGTGGTAAATATATCAGTGTATTCAATAGAATTATTCATAGCACCATCAAGGAATGCTACTTCTCATTTCCGATCACCAACAGGTGGGGAAGGAATTTGAAATTGTGCCGACTGTTTTACACAGATATCATTTCGTGGGAACCTGAAAAGTTAGTAGGGAAGAATCACAAGTTTACATGACAGGATGAACAGAATGGGCGTCTATCCGACACCATTGCTTCAACTGGAAATACAGTAGGTTAACCTGAAATTTAAACGTACAGTTATCATACCTTCAATCACTTTTAGATATCTTAATATGCATGATTAGTTTTTGAGTGGTCAATAATCACTTCTTACGATCCGATAGTTTTAAAGCAAACCAACAATCAAACAAAAACGCCTCAGACATGTTTTGAGATAAATCATTGCAAATTATAAATTCAGTGTATATGCTTACACAAAGAAATAAATGTATCATCATGACACACACACACACACACACACAGATAATACATTATATCAAGTACAAGCACATTCTGTCCTGTATAGTGTGCATAACGCTGGCAACAATGATTCTAGATGACGGCACTATTAAAGAGTTACAAAGTGCTTGTGAAAAGCCTATAAGAAACTAGAAATGTCGCTATGGCGACTGATGCCTCCGCCATAATGCATGATTCTCCCAATAGGCGTGTAGTACAATGTCTTCACAATGTGTGATCCATGACAGTTTCACATAACTGGCAAAATATTGAAATGACAGGTTTGTCAGAAATGTCTTGAACTGGGTTTGCTTATATTTGGGGAATTTTGGGGAAGTTTATGCATTGAGTAATTTCCAAATTATGAAGAAAGAGTGTGATGACGGTACAAAATAGATTTTTTTTTTTTTGGGGGGGGGGAGGGGGGTATTGAAACCTGGCCTTTGACCCTTAACCTTTGACCTTTGACCTTCTGGCTGGAAATTTCCCGGAGAATCTCCATTAGGTAATGCATGTATTAAGTTTTGAAACTAATAATGCAACCATTGCACATAAGTATATGAGGGAAATAGTAAAATTTTGAGGAGTTGACCTTGACCTTTGACCCCTGACTATTGACCCATAACCCCTAAATTCCCTAGATAATCCCTGCCAGACAGTACATGCGTATGTAACAAGTTCCACAAAGATACATTGAACCATTTGCGAGAAAAGTGATATTGCAACATTTTCACCTAACCTTTGTCCTTTTGACCTTTGACCTTATGACATGAAACTCTCTCTGGAGAATCTTTACGCAGTAGTACATGTCCACACCAAGTTTCAAGAAAATACCTTCGGGCATTGCATAGATATGGGGGAAATTGCAACACTTGTAGCATTTGACCTTGACCTTTTGACCTCTTGCCAATGTCACTAAAATCTACTCAACTAATTGCCGCATCATACATCATCCTTGGACCAAGTTTGGTAAAAGCTGCTTCATCCAGTTTTGAGTTATCTCGTAAACAGTTACAATTTCATGATTTGACCTTGACCTTTGACCTTTAGCCGATTTCACCCAAAATCTAATCAAATAATTGCCCCATCATACTTCATACTTGGACCAAGTTTGGTAAAATTCCAGTAAATATTACTCAAGTTATCGCGTAAACGAAAGCGGACGGACAACCCGAAAACATAATGCCTCCGGCACCACTTCGTGGCGGAGGCATAATAACAAACAATACAATTCTTGTAACTGCCAATACTGTACTTTATATTCCTCATAGAATTAATCTCTTAGGGAAAAGGTAGACAACACTGGTAGTTAACCAGGTTTCACAATCACATTGCTGCAATGCTTTTTTTTTTCTTCTTCTTCTTTTGATCCTGCATAAGTTGTCTGACATGTCATTTCTAAAAACAAAACAAAACAAAACAAAACATTTCCACTTTCAAACAAAACCAAGGTTGAAGTTTGTTACCTAGGGCTAAATGGGCATCCACAAGATACAGTTTCAAAGGGGGTGGGGGAGGAAGAAAGATCCCCATCACATCAGATTTTTGCACACTCTTCACCAACGGCATCATCCCACTGATCAGCTGGGTGGGGGGGGGGGGTGGGGGAGGTGCTATGGGCAGGAAAAAAAAAAGAGAGAAATATGACACACAAAATCAACAAAAGGAATGTGGGAATGTACTTCTAGAAAAGAAGCGGTTTATTTCCTTCCCTGAGTTACATCACATATGAAGATTAACATTGTATTATGTACCTCTCCGTCAGTGCATCTGGATGTAACATGCCTGCTGTTTGCTTATCCCATATAACATTTAATGCATATGTCAAAAAAAAAATGAAAAAAAAATCACACTTTTGTGTAAAATAACAGATTTAAAACTACAGATCGTATACCTGTGGAGTCACATCCTACCAATCTGCTCTAGAAAATCCATAATCATGGATGGAAGATAGAGAATGAGTAACAAAGGACCAAAGTTTGATAAAGAAAATACATGTACAACATATGGAGACTGGCAAGTCTGTACAAATAAACTGAAATTCTCTAAAACACATACAAGAGAAGGGTCCATTTTCAAAGCATAATGCAAGCATCAATGAAAGGGGGAAAAACACACGAAAAAACAAAGCTATATAGTAAAGGCCAAAGATGTAGTGCAAATGTGGGTACCTCAACTAAAGTGTGTTACCAAAAGACAGCATGTGGGCTAGTGGCAATTGCTATCGACATTTAATACATGATTTCTCTCCCGCAATTCAGCATTCAACACATCATGCACAAACAGACAATTTCATTTCGCTCACTTGAAAACAGAATCTTACTTTAACATCTCACGTTGAGAATTCCAGGAGGAAAAAATATGCATCACTTTAATAATATTATGTCATGTTACATCTGGTATGCGCTTGACAAAACTCTTTGGAAATGTGCATTAAAAGAGAGAGATTTATCTACTTAAAGGGTGTGTACAGTTCTGGTCGAGGTGAAGATTTAGCTTTAAACGTTTTGCGAGATATTCAGAAACCACTCTATGAGATGTCAAAGAGCATGCAGTTCTAAGGGGTATCAAAAGTTTATTCGATGAAAATCGGTTTTGAAATGGCCGAGATATCCAAAAACAAGGTGAAACAAAGAGATCCTAATAAAGTTGTGGCATGTCACCTTTTAATATTAGCACTTTTTTGGATATCTCAGCCATTTGGAAACCAATTTTCATCAAATAAACGTTGAATCCTTCTTAAAATTACATGCTCTTTCATATTTCACAAGAGGCTTTTCATTTCTCACTTAGGAATGTTTAAAACCTGAATCCCTACCTTACTACTGTACAGTCCCTTTAAAGTCATTCTTCTTTCCATGAATGAATTAAACATGTATATATTTATTTCTGTTCCACAGAATGCATACTTCATTCACTGATGGAATCACTTAACCCCTTGAGGACGGACTGATTTTGCTACAAAACACATTTATCATAGACACCTGCCCGAGTATTCTCGGGACTCGTCTTCAACGGGTTCATGAGCGAATATTAATAAAATTTTCGCATCGGTCAAAGATACTCCTTTTAGAAGTTAGCAGGTTTATCTTGTGATCGTGAAAATGATGAACCACATGAGTACATTGGAAAAGCATTATACAGTGCACTCCTGTTATGACGAACACGGTCATAATGGAATTTCAGTTACAACGAAGTAAAAATTTAGGCCGCAACATAATCCACTTGATGTACTTTTATCGTTTATTTGTTCGGTCACAGCAAAATTTCGACATACAGTAACGAAAGAAAGCTGCCGGTTTCGAGGGCTTCGATATAAAGGGAGTCCACTGTAACAAGGTTGGAAACAGCAAGATACCTGATATAACAGGGTAATTTTGCAGGTCGCATTCCTTTATTATGTTCTTTTGTTTTTATCCCAGACACAACAAGATATGTGATATAACAATGTAATTTTGCAAGTCCCATTCCTCTTATATTCTTTGCTTCTATCCCTGATACAAAATACCTGATATAACAAGGTAATTTTGCAAGTCTCATTCCTTTTATATTCTTTTGTTTTTATCCCTGATATAACATGATATCCAATATAATGAGCTAATTTTGCAAGTCCCATTCG
This sequence comes from Diadema antillarum, assembly GCF_040938485.1. Taxonomy (NCBI): domain Eukaryota; kingdom Metazoa; phylum Echinodermata; class Echinoidea; order Diadematoida; family Diadematidae; genus Diadema; species Diadema antillarum. The sequence continues at coordinate 347,584 of NW_027271488.1, forward strand.
TTTTATATATTTTTTTATCACTGATATAACAAGATACCCAATGTAATGAGGAAATTTCAGTAGTCCTAAGCAGTTTATTACAATGAAGTTCCTCTGCACCAACAGATGCCTTCTTCTTTCTGATGATATTGTTATTTACTAAATTCCCCCACTTATTAAAGAAAAGAAAAGAAAACATTGGTTGCAGTTTTTGTGACCTTCAAAACGAGCTCTAGCTCACACAAATGCACAATAATATTTCACTAAAATGCTCAGATCTGGCAGTACATGTACTTGTGTAGTCTGAATATTTATATGGTGGGTCTGTATCCACACTGGACACACACAGTACATACAGCACCAACTCTGGTCATGCTGTTAGCTTGCATGCTTTACATGAGTTTTCACAAGATTTTTCCTGTGTAAAAAGCAGTGTCTAGCAGTGATAGCTGCATTGTGATCTACCTGACAAATTGGTTACTTCTGCCCATGTGAACCAAAACCAGGCAAACACATTCTGATATTGCACCTACATCATGACAGCTCACCATACTATTGGGGGGTTTGGCATTGATGATCAATAATCCAGCCACATTGGTCTTTAGACAAGCCATTGTGGCAAAATGTATGCTTGTACATTATGTCTACAATTACTGATATCCACGATAATACATGATATTATGTATCATTGGGTGATAATTACATCATTTGATCCAAAGCTGAAGGCACTTTTGCAAGAATTTAGCTTCTAAAATTTCTACAAACTCATTCCATTCAAAGCAAAGAATACCAACGCAGTGACTGTGGTACATATCCAATTTTAATAAGTGCAAAGCAAAGACTGGGGCCCCATTTCATAAAACTTGTTATCAATAACAAGTTATGATAGTTAGCATACAAACTTAAATCAATAAACTATATAAATTTTTAAAAATGGTATAGTTTTTTTTTTAAAGTTGCGATAGTTGTTATAAGCTACGGAAATCTTTGCATATGATTGGCTGAGAGCAAATTTGTCATAGAAGTGTGGCAGTTGTTACTGATAAGTTTTATGAAATAAGACCCAGAAGAGCAAAGACCTCATATATAGTCTAGTATAAACCATGCCAGTGCCACTGGCAATGTATTAAATGCACAATGCCCATTTTGTGATGCTGGTTTTGAGAGGCCCTTCTAGTTCTAACAAATACAAAGTCTTTGACTAAAGCCTTTGGTCACCTCTAACACCTCTAACAACTATCAGACGACTCGGTAGTGGGTACATTGTGCAAGTCTCAAAATTAGGGCACACTCTCCCTCAAGAACATACCTTGCCTGCTCTCCTTAGTTTAACCCTTTGTGTCCTTGGAGTGCCTGCTGGCACAGAAAACCCCAAAGTATTGTGTACACACTGTCCAAAGTACTCCGGCACAGAAAGGGTTAAGTCACAATTAACCCATGCAAGGCTTCTTCTCTGTCTCTTGATAGCAGGTGACAATTAACCTGTTGAGGACGGACTGATTTCGCTACAACACGCATTTTACATAGACACTGCCCAAGTATACTCGGGACTCGTCTGTCCTAAACGGGTGAACACACTGCCTGGGTGGGTGTGTGTGTGTGTGTGTGGGGGGGGGGGAATCTAATCAGAAAATTGCCACATACTGTAAAACAAGGCATTTCAGCGGCATAAAATTGTCATAATTTGGAGCCAACAGCCTTTTTTGCGGCATGAAATTTTCGTAAGATGCTTCTAACATTCAATGCATATAGTGTAGACAAGAACTTTCGTGTGCATTTTAATTTTGCGAAAATTGGCTCTCGCAAAATTCACGAAATTATAATGCTTGTGAACATTCCTCGTTTTACAGTATTACACATGATTTAAAAGCAGCCTCTAGAGAAACCAAGGCAATAAGATACATGGTATTATACTTTGTAATTCTACAAACAATAACAAAAAAGCCCAATGGAACCTTTGAAATGGTAATATGTATTGATTCATCCACCATCACCGAAAAAAAAAAAAAAAAAAAATAGTTCCATAAAAATGTACATACAAAATATTGCAATGTGATATATAAATGTAAATGGAGATGTAGGCATGGTGATAGTAAGTTGTATTTCATTCTGCATGAAACGAACATATTTATTTCCCCTTCGGAATTTTCATGTAATGGCAAATCTGAAAAAGGTAACCACTTGCAAAAAGATCCATACTTCTCATTGACAATGAGTGTCTTATATTATGAAACATTTGAGACTTTTGAGCTGCTCGACACATCTGAATCTGCTCAGTACTTTTTCTTCCACCTCAATTAAGTCTCTCAGAAGGTTCATCAATTTGGCAATACCTAGTCTATGGCAGAAAATAAATGCAATTTTTTACTAGTATATGATTGGCTCTGAGAGCATTTCCTTTTATACAATGGCATCATTTGGACCAGCTGCTTTGCAGCTTCCAAATTTGGTCAGCTACTATAAAGTGCATCCTAGAGACAAGTTAGTCCTCCAACAAAGTAATATTTCTCTCCTATAAATGTTCTCATAATATTTAGAACTTCCTCTATATCTACTTAAAATGATCAAAATAACCACTTTCTGCAAGCTGATAGTTGAAGAAAATTTGAACTAACTTCTACATATGAGGTTTCCTCTAAAATCTTAAATTCAGGGGAAAATAACGCTATCGAAAAGAAAGAGAAGAAAATTAGTACTAAGGCATGCATTTTGCACACAAATATATGCCATCCTATCTCTTTGGGAATCCCCTTTTTCTTCTATAATTCTAACAGTCTAATGTGACTGGTCAGTTTGGTTATTTCCTCTCCATGTCACAGGGAACTAACACTGCCTCCTTCACAATAGCCATCAATACTATTAGAGAACCTATGCACCATGCAATCTTAACTCTGAACATGACATCAGCAAAAAACGTCTGTTCCAAGTGCAGGGAATGGTCTTGGGATGTCGAAAAGTGGCCTATCTCATTAATGAGGGACTCCCTGTTCTGGTATTTGCTTTCTTTCTTTATTTCTTTTCTGCATCACTATGGCGTGAGGCGCTTGGGGTCACGGGGGAAGAGTGATGTTTTCCGGATGTTGTCGAGCCCGAGGTAGAGCATGGTCACCCTTTCCAAGCCGATGCCACCCCCAGCGTGGGGGGCCACTCCGTAGCGGAAGGCGTCGATGTAGGCCTTGATCTTTGAGGTGTCTGAAGATGAAAAAAAAAATATTGCAACATATGTTATAATCAACAGGTCTATCTAGAAGTGTGCTCAACTCAATGAACTTTTCTTTCTTGAGGACCTAGTGGTGACCTTTTAAATTCATTTTTGCTTGTTGAATATAGTTAGATACTGTTCAATACAGTTTGGATGTATCAAAAAATACTACATCTGTTGTTATATCTGTCATCATATATTCAATAGCATACAAAAGTTAGACATGGTTAAAGAATACCATAAGATACTGAAACTGGCATTAAGTAATTAAATTTATTTATGTTGAATGTTGAAATACCTGTCTTGGTCAGATACTTGGAATTTCTAATTAGTGTTTAAAACAAATAGACCACATAAAAATTTTCTCCAAATAGGTCTACGATAACAAGTACTTTTATATTAGGGTTAGAAAAACAATGTCATTCAAATAAATTCTGGACCACACAAAATTCCTCTGTCACGAAGAAAGTTTGATTATCAATGAGTCCTCTATAAATGCTACCCACAAGATATATGATTTCATCTTTGTATGTTTTGTTGTTGTTGTTTTGTTTTGTTTTGTTTTGTTCTGTTTTGGTTTTTTTTTTTTTTTTTTTTTTTGGGGGGGGGGGGGATTCTTACCAACATCGTGATGCTTAGCCCTCTCCATCAAGAAGGTCGGGTCGTGGATTCGCTGAGCCCCGGACATGATTTCCTCTCCCCGCATGAAGCAGTCATAGGAATTGGAGTACTCCTGCAAAGGGGATTTTTTTTTTTTTTTTTTTGGGGGGGGGGGGGGGGGGAGGGGACAGAAGATACAGTATTAGGGTGCAATGACATCCAGACAAAAAGATTTGTGATATTTTCAATCATAGAGTGTTACCACAGAAAGCTAATAGGCAGTGTTTATGCTAATACAGGGAGTATTCCCTTACACATCAAATATATGCATCAAGGAGGTTGAGTTCATGTGACTCTTTTTGATAGAACCTGGTATCAAGAAATCAACACACGGATTCAGGGACTGTGCAGGGGGTTCTGGATGACTAAAAACATAACATACATATCAAAACATTTGATTCAAGGTCACAATGTAATAATTCTTTTCATAGCAAACTATCATCATGAGGTGACTGAAAATGTGAGGGGTATTCACGAAAACTGAAGTGATTCCAGTGGAATAACTCTGCAATGTAAGTTTGAGATTGAAACTGAGAACTACAATGCTGTAGGAGGGGAAAAATCATAACACTCACAAACAGATATCATAATTGTATGTAACTATAAAATGAGGACATGTGATATAATACATACACTTTGTGTCCTTTTACTTACTGGATTGTTGGGGTCAGGCATTGTGTAGAACGGTCTGATGCACAGGGGAAATTTGTCCAGGATGTAGAAGTCAGTATCATACTTCTCCCTCACTAGCCGGCCCAAGAACTTTTCGTTTGGTGTGCTGATGAGAAAATACAGAAGATTAGTTTTTTTTTCTTGAAATTCCACTTAATCCTGAATTCAGAGGGCAGTACAGAATGGCTGGGTTGATAAGGATCTGTTTCAGTGTCAATTCATCTACTTCCCAGTTCGTCTACGTACATTTTGTGTGAGCAAACAATTCCCGGGGTAATAATAATACTGTAAAACGAGGAGTGTTCGTGTGCATTTTAAATTCACGAATTTCGCGAGCACCAAGATTCACGAAATAAAAATGCATGCGAAAGTTCTTGTCTACACTATATGCATTGAATGCCAGTGGCAGTTCGCGAAAATTTCATGCTGCAAAAAAGGCCGTCAGCTCCAATTCGCAAAAAATTCATGCCGCGAATACATCATGTTTTACAGTACTATAAAATGAGGAATGTTTCACATGCACTTTAATTTCACAAATTTTGTGAGAGCCAAGATTCGCAAAATAAAAATGCAAACAAAAGTTCTCCTTTACACAATATGCACGGAATGCCAGTGACAATTCACAAAAAAAAAAATTTATGCCGCAAGAAAGGGCCGTCAGCTCCGATTCACGATAATTTCATACCGCCAAAAAATATCTTGCTTTGCAGTAATGCCGTGTCCCTACGGAAGAGCAGTGAAAACACTCACATAATTACTCTGAGAACTTATAACCCCAATTACCATCACCATATCACTCATGAAGCCCATAATGGAAAGTGCCTAGGGAGCACATCTCACCTGAGATCCTCCAAGTCGTCGATCTCCACTCCCGCCTCTCGCAGCATCTTGATGGCCTCGGGCCACTCCAGGCGCAGGGGCGGGTCCAGGAACTTGAAATCCTCCGACGGGAACTGGCGGCGGATGGTGTTGATCTCCGTCTGGTAGTTGTCGCGGAGACCCCGGAAGATGTCATTGAAGATGTTGCCGATAGTGTCTAGGGCCTGCCAAGAAGCAGATAAATCACAAAATTGAGAGCAGGGTTCCAGAGACAGTGACAGTCATTGACCTCTATCACGAACAATAGTCTTATCAAATACCATTAGCATTTTACAAAGTGCAGGTGGTAGTGACAAGAACAAATTTCTGGTGCAATTCCATGAACAAATAGAGTAAAATCAGATGGAAAAATGGTAGAGATATGATGAAAATATAGGATCTGAAATTTGTGGCTGAACATTTTGCAAGTTTTCACCGTACAGTAATATGACAAGCAACCACATATACCAAGACAACAAAAATCAAGTTTATCATGCAAATGATTGAAAATCATATTTGGTGAATGTTTAAAACAGAGCAGACAAATACTACAGGAAGGAATTCACAGTTACGGAACAGAGAGGGCTTTGTATGATGCACTTGTGCAGCAACATTAGATCACTCACCAAAATCTAAACACTTACACCTAAATCCACTGCTATAATGTTCATTCATGCGTATGGTAGTGTGTGCCTGGTAGATACCAGTTGCTGACTATTGCTAGTCACCTGGGGCAAACCACGAGGGCTGGCATCATTCACCTGTTTTCTTGTGTGGATGGGTATGGGGACCACTTCACCGAGTTGGCTTCCTGCTCTTTGTGATGAATGAATGAAGTTGGTTCTTTTACGTGCGTGTGTCGTGGCCAGCACACACACGGGACCTCTATTTAATGTCCTATCCGAGGGACAAAGTGTTTTTGCCTCTTACTATAGAGGGGACGGAATGCTTACACACAACATTGCTCCGTGAGACTCGGGTACTCAGCCGGGTACTCTTGGATGTGAAGGTAGATGTGCAACCGACTGAGCTATATCCCCGCCCTTGCCTCAAAAGTAGCTGGATTACAGCCACACGCCACAACGCCCGGCCCACTGCTATGTCACAGCTTTTATCAAATCAAAGTCCCTGTGATACAGCCATTCCCTGGACAGGTTTTATCCCGGATAAGCCCAGATTCAGTGAGCAATTGTTAAAATTCTCTTTTTTATGTGTGTGTGGATATATTTTGCACACTCTCTAGCTGATTCAGGAATACACTGTGCAAACGTAGGGTGATAGTGTGAAAGTAATACTCAGAAATCCAGACTTTGCATGATTATTTCTTTCTCTGTCTCATGTGATAAAAACAAGAATGCATTATCTGTGAAGTAATGTGCTGCATCCGATTAATTTGCAGGAGAAAACCTACCAGTTACGGGATGGCCAGCTTGAAGAACAAATCATTTAAAAAGATTTGGTGACACAACATTTGCTCCTGCGACAACACCTCCAGTCTTATCTGCTTCAAGGACTTAGGGTAAGGGTTAGGGTTGTGATTTAGGTTTCATGCCTTGTTTGATATGAGGATTCGGATTAAGGTTAGAGTCATGTTTGTGAGTAGTAAAATTTATGCTTGGCATAGCGTGCAGATATTTCATGGGAGCAAATGTCGCAGGAGCAAATGTCATGGAACCAAAGATTTACTCAAGAGATATGAGAGTGCTCAGCCTTCCTCACCTCATGGTAGTGATACTTGAAGGCCATCTCACAATCCAGGCCGACAAATTCACACAGATGTCGATGAGTGTTGGAGTCCTCGGCTCTGAAAACTGTACGGCGGGATTGAAAGAAATTTATAAAGCTTTACACATTGCAATGTACTGCAGTATGCGTCACTTCATGATCCATGCAGAAATTACATCATGTGAAACAAAATACATCCACCAACTCAGAGATTGATGAAACCTCATCTGTTGAGTTCAAAGTGCTGTTGGGTTTGCATTTCAATTCTGTTCAGATCAGTTGTTACACATGCGTGGACTACCAGTGATTAAAAACACCAAGAACCACCTTTACTTTTCTTTAGCAAGTTGCAAACATAATGCCATGAAAAGTATTCCTACATCAAGTAGGAAAAAAAAATACATCATGCTATATATTCAGAAATACTTCTTAATTAGATTTCCCACTACAAACAGAAGTAAAAATAACAATTTACTGTTACCAGGAAGAAATACTGTAAAACACAATATCATCGCGACATTAAATTTTCGAGAATTGGAGCCAACGGCCTTTTTCGCGGCATTAATTTTTCGCGTGTTGCCTCTAGCATCCCATGCATATAGTGTAAACAAGAACTTTCACGTGCATTTTAATTTTGCTAATCTTGGCTCTCGCGAAATTAAAATGCACGCGAACATTCCTCATTCTACAGTACTCTGAATGGCATATGTGACAGATGCCCAGTTAAGACAAACAGATAAAAACTGTGGATTGTGCATTATCACTCTGTGTATCATTAGATTGGGAGGTCTGAAGAATACTGTGTATGCTACATTGAAGAATGACTAGATGGTCCGGGGTGAATGCATTCAATCTATACACAATATCAGATATATAAAAATCACAAGAGTCTGCCAACTTCAAAGATGGATATCAACTTGTATCTCCTGAAATGTTTGCCAATTTCAGGATCAGTTATTAACTTAGCAATTTCTATAGGGATTCCAATGCTTCTGCACTAAAGTAATCTTTGGTATATGGCCAAAACAGGGCTCACATGATTGGAAAACTGTTGTTGCATGGTATTCTACCTTATGAAATATTTGCAACAAACAATGAACATTATAAGAAAAAAAAAAGTTACACTACATAACCAGAGAAATGTTGTTATGGGGCTCAATGGATTTTAACTACTGACCTCGGTGGAAAGTATCTGGATATCTCATTGATCAATTGCTTTGAAGCTACCGTGCCATCATTTTACCATGCATATGGCCCATAAACTTGTGTATAGAGCTCAAGACACCACAATGATCTTGGTGACAGACTCTGCTGAAAAATGCATGCAAGTACCCATAAGAGTGCGCCTGGTAAGATGGCAGTGCAGCGGCTTAGTGTGTCAAATGGCGAAAACAACATGTTATGTTTCTACAATGTGAATAGGCCAATGAGATATCCAGACACTTCCTACAAAGATCAATGGTTGAAAGGCATATATACCTGCTCCAATAGTGAAGACTCTCTCAAAGTCAGCTGCGATCCCCATCTGCTTGTAGAGCTGGGGACTCTGTGCCAGGTAGGCATTGTTCTTGAAATAGGACACGGTGAACACATTGGCCCCACCCTCACTGGCAGCTGCGGAGGTCAAAGAAAAGGTCGTTGAAAGAAGCATGCAAATCAAAAAGTTACATACAATGCCTTTAAAAGATATTGGTCAGTTAACAACAGACATACTGGGGAACTTTGTTTCCATTTGACTGTTGGTGCATCATTGACTATGGCATGTAGGTCCCTCTTACAGTCACTGTTACAGTAGTCACACGAGTATGTCCATGCACAAGTAATAACTTGTCATTCATATTGTGCAATAATATATTTCTTCAGAATAAATTTCACATATTTTTTCTTCATAACTGTCCCCAAGATATATAGCAAACATCAGTTTCATAGGCATCCTCCAAAAGAAAGAAAATCTTTCCTTCCTAAACTTAAACAAACATCCTTGAACTATGTCATAAAATACGGTGAGGATTTCCATGCAAGTGATGTGATTCAAAGAGCATCACAAATACACACTGTTCCTTCCCTACTCTTGCCTTCAAAGAACCAATATAGAACTGTACAATGCCTGATTTCATGTGGAATTTTGTCACCTGGAAAATACCAGTAAGAAACAAACTGGATCAACCTATGTACTTCAATATGATACCCCATTAGCCACAAATGCAGGCACAGGAGCGTTCCTGTAATGTATCAACTTGTATCCCTTTGAGTCTGTTCATATACAGAGTCCCCAGAGCCTAAGACAACACACAAAGTAGCTGAGGGAAGTACAACTGTCAAAGTAAAATTGGAGCTTACAGAAACATCGAACACAACATGCACCCCATAACACTTCTGGAGTGCTCTGAACATTGGTATAACCATTTATACAGGAGTTGGAGTGCTGCAATGGCAGTCCACAACTCATCCTTGAAAAGGGCAAGACTTAAGAGCACTTTAGAGCCATTTTGTCCATTTATAGCATTTTAATCACATCAGTTGTTCTGGTATGCTCTATATGCCTTGTATGAATGGGGTATCAGAAGACAAACACTCTTCATGCATACCTGAGATGATTTTGGGCATTTGCAGCTCTACAAAGTCTCGCTTCTGCATCGCTCTGCGGAACTCTGCGACAACACCAGCCTCGAAGCGGAAGATTGCTTGGTTCGTGGTAGTCTACATACATTCACAAGACAAAAGGAAGAAGGAGATTAATTAAAACAACTGGATTTGTTTGATGTATGCTTTGGTCAGGATTTACACTCCTACAAATAAATGTTGTGCCATATTCTGTAAACATGTAACGGTAACTTTCTTCAAAATTGGTCATTATCATCAATTATGATTTAACTATAGTCATTCACCAAAATGATGAAAATAGGGTTAGTAGTTGGTAATAGAAATAAAATTTGATATATTAGTCATTATTCATATCATGCATGCTACTTGTATTTTAACCCGAACTAGGCCGGGGGGCCTCCGAGGCGCCCCCCCCTCAACGTTTCGCGCGATGTATCGCTATCGCGAGAAGCTATCGGCACGACGTTTCATGACTTTTTTCTTTTGAGTCTCCCGCATCTTTTGACACCAAATTTGCGATGCCTGGGCGCGCGGTTCCGAAGTTGCACATAAATATGCACGTGCATGTCAGACCCAAAATTGCTCAAAAACGTGAATTTGTGTACAAATTTAATGCAAACTGTGTTTACAGGCAAATTTCATAAAAGCATTATCATTTTGGGGTTTTATTGATTACAATCAATTAATAACATATTTTCTTGTTCGGAACAATGTCGCGGACAAATTTCAGCGAAAAAACAATGAAAAACATAAAGTCGAAAAAACAGAGAAATACATAAGAAATTCAAAAAACAATAAAATACTTAGGAAATTTTTTCTGATTGCGCAATTTTTTTCTCTTACATTTGCTAAGGACACTAAAAAGAATATTTACACAAAAAATGTGCCTGTTTTGAGCTTTATTTCGCGATTTATACCAAATTGTCTGATTTCATGCATCATTATGCATAAATTAGCATAATTTATTGTAAATGATAATTTTTGAAAAAATTAACTCAATGGTACTTTAGATTACATCATAGGCAATGTGTGTGCCAATTTTCGTCGCGATTGCGCCATCGACGGCCGAGATCTGGGAGTCAGAAAATCCCAGTCTTAAAGGGGACCTCCGGATGATTTTCAGACTTTTACATTTGAACAACTATAAATTAGTCAAACTGAGTACAAAGTTTCAGAATTTATAGTGATTGGGATAAGTAATGAGAATGTTTTCAAAATTTATAATGAATTGCAATGAACAAGGATGATGACATGACAGCCTCACCATAAGAATGCATGAGTAGGGGCTCAAGGAAGCAGAACAAAAGAAGGTATGCATGGATTTTTCACAGGTGAACTTGTTGAGCAAGCGGTATTGTAATGGAATTACACTGCTACATTTCTGAAATATATGAGGCTCTGATGTCATCATCACTGTTCAGTGTAATTTGTTTCAGATTTTCGATTTATTGGTTTCTCTGCTCAAGGACCACAATAAATTCCACGGATCTATACATGGAGCTGTTGATTTATGTACTACATGATGTGAAATTATGAAAATCGTTTTGGATTCATTTTATATGGCTGCTATAATGAAGGCAAGTGAATGCCTGTAAACAACAAGCCATGGACCAATGTCTCTAAGGGTGCCTTTGAGTGCTCAAAAGCAAACCGAAGTAAACCGAACCAAAGCAAACCAAACTGTATTGTGCCAGATTTGGAGTGTTCGAGCGCTCTATTGAGAAAGCATTCCTCATGAGTTATTTTTAGACCGGGTCAAGCATTTTGTAGTGACAGGGTCATTCACCTGGCACGTCTAAACCACTTACATATGTCCTGAACAAAGAGAATGAACTCTTTGCATTATGATGTATGTGCTTGATACACATATCAGGAAGTGGTCCACTTTTGGTTCGGTTCGGTTCGAAACAGTTCAAGCACTCCTCTGGTACAGGTTCACTACGGTTCAGTTTGCCTTATAGGAGAGCACTCAAACAGACCCCAAGTGCTCTCCAAAGGACTTTAGAGACAATAAGGGCAAAGTGCCATTCCTATGGACACAACCGCTGCTTCGCTTAGACTTAACCAGGGACCCCAAGATTGAGAGTCAATGTCTCCTTAAATTACGACAAAATCAAAATTGCATTACCCACAGGCACATAGATATCCCTGAGGACCTGGGGACCGTTTCATGAAACTTTTTGTCAGTGATTTACACTGACAACTGTTAAAAGCTACTGAAATCCTTGTGTCTGACTGGCTGATAGCAAATTCGTCGGTGAAAACCTCTGACGAACTTGTTGATGAAACGCCCCCGATGGTAACTCACCCTAAGGTCAAGAACCCGATTGTCGAGGCGGACGTCTTGGCCCACTGTTGCCAGGGCAACCTCATCATCGCCATGTGCCTCTGGTCTGGAGGCATCTTCGATCTGTAGGGGCAGCCTGGGCTCCGCCGCACTCACAACAAAGATCTGCCAACATCAAATGTAAGTCAGTATTACCTCATGGTTCCTGTTGAGTTCTCAACAGAATTTCTACATTCGGATTAGTCAACCTGTGAATGTCACTGAGAACATTACAGATCATAGCCTTTTATTGCCAGCTTTCAGGGAAAGCAAAACCTGACATTCGAAGATAAGATTTGCAGCTGACTACTCAATATTATGTATATCTGAACATCATAGTGAGGTAGTGAATAGGTTAGCTCTCATTCTTCAGCAGTGTTATCAGTAGGAATGCCAACAGACAGACAAACAGACAGACAGACAGACAGATACACACAGACACACACACACACACACACACACACATATATGGTACAAAGGCCATTCCCAGGCAGCCGTATACTCCAGAAATCTGAAAACAAATTGCGATTGAATTGAATTTGTAATGAATAGACGAGTATGCAAACAATGCACAAAGGATTCTAATCAATTTAGAATTGTCTAATCCCATCAAGATATTTTGTCTATGTTTGTAAAACTTCTTCTCAAAGATAGCTGAATTGCAGTTTTATGATAAACACCGACGATGATGTGATCGCGTAACAGCTTCAGAAAAAAAAAAAGAATCTGGTCTTTTGGCCACTGTTTAATTATCATGACTGTGGATACAGCTTTTGAAGCACCATGATAATTTCACCTGTTCAATGTGGAGTTCCACATCTTTCTGTGTACAGCTCTCAATAGGTTGAGGTACACGAGCAATCACTCCCTCAACGTCCACGATTGATTCTTTCGTGATGCTACATGGAAAAACAATCACATACTTGTATTTAAGTGACATTATTTTGGCATAACAATAGACCCAAGGCCATTATCTTTAAGGTCGAATGGATTAAAAAAAGGAGGAAAAAGGAGGGAAAATAGTATACAGTAATACATTTGTAATTTTAATATCTTTATCAAAATGAACTCTTAGAGTGGACCAATTTAATCTATTCTTACTTTTGTATTGTATTGTCATGGACTGTAAATGTTCCAAAATTGTACTGAAGATATTACCCTGTATAAAGAACACAGAATGAATGAATAAATAAAGATACCAGTCGTGCTCTTCAGACATAATCTGAGGGGTAAGATGTATACATTTCTTGAAAAAGGGGAAAAAAAACGAAGAGTCCAACTAATATCAAATTATATGCTTAAAATACATAGAATGGAAATCCATTCAAGGCAGAAGCTGGAATATTGTTAACACAAATTTACACAAATTAAGAAAATATATAGCATAGAACAAGGTAAATAATTATAAAGATGTAAATTATGGTTCATTCCTGTGACTCACTTGGAAGCAAACTTGACCATCTGTTTGCTGACCTTGTCACTGACACACAGAAGACCCTGGGCATTGAACTGCTGTTGCCTGAGGACGATAAAGCACTGTTTGCCTGCAACAAAAGATTGGGGGGGGGGTGGGGTGTTGGCATAACACTAAATCTTAAACATTGTTCATTTGTGAGTTGGTGTTTTGCATCATTTTGCACCATGGCACTATTTGTGTTATGCTTCAGCTTTTTAGTTTCTTTGTTCTTTATTTGTGTTTGTTTACTTCAATGTGATACCTATTAAATCTGAGGTGTTTCAAATGGTAACAGCATTAATTTTGGGTTCATTTTCAGACAGGATTGGGGGTTATTTATATTATCTACCTCTACCATCCATCCACTGCAATCATATCATAAGAATTTTAGATCGCAACAAACATTTCACAGAAACATCTACTGCATAAATGCAGGAATTAGAACTTCAAGGTCAATACTGTACAATGTCGATCAATAACCATAAATCCTCATTGGAGCAACAATATTGGGTACATGCCAGAGCTGTTCATGGTATGACTGTTGTTCACAACTGCATCGATAGATACCCTGAAGTGAACCAAGAAACAAACTATTAAAGTCATCTCTATCAAAGGGCACTCTAACTCGATGAATTCTTTAAAAGCATGAAATATTTCACAACATACATTAGAGTTTCCACCAACTTTTATATTTGCAGGGATGCCAACCTTGTAAATGACATTGCAGCAAGGGCTGCTTTAGAGGCTTATTTTGGAGGGGAAAAATAGTGTGATTATGTTTCCTGCAATACACATACAGAGTGAAACCTGCAGTGTTTTGGCAGAAAAATAATACAATAATACACACAATGTACAAATATAGTAGTACAAAATACTGCATAAAAGTAACAACTGGCATCTTTGTATTTTACTGGCTAGCTTTCTGCATCACGAGGTAGTAATTATAATTTCACACTTTTTCCAGGGTAGAGGAATACATGATTTAGTATCTCCTGCGTTGCTAATCATCTAATATCAAGCATCAAATCAGTCTTCAGGCAAGATTGGCGGATTTTGTGTCTACCTTTGCTCCTACTGGTGTGCAGCCTGGCTCTCACCCACACCTTCTGGTCCACTCTGTCGGCCGTCAACCCCTCAACGCGGGTGATCTCTCGCTCTGAAATCACAAAAATGGCAGATGGGTCATGTGACGCTATTAGAGAAACAAAGCACAAAAATCTGCTGCAATCTTGTGCCATCAGTTTGGTTACACCACTTGAAAACAGTGCAGATAAGGTAAAAACATAAAACTCACCTTTTCATGACAAGAATGTACTAATTCACTAAATTGACACACAGGAATATAGAAGTGAATGTGCAAAATTTCATTCTGGGTCCAAATGCAGCATCATACTCAAAAAATTATTCTACTATGTCTGAGGGCCTCTTGAGGATTCAAAACAAACAGTTAATTCAAAGGAAGGCACTGCTTTTGCACTCACAAACTTTAAATCAGCTTGGACTCAATCTGACATGTTTACATAATCCGCAAGTGATGAATAATGGATGATATCACTTTATGAAATTGATATGGCTTGCTATGAAGAGGTTGCTTCAACTACATTTTACAGGCGAGTGTGAAAACTACAAAATGCAGTTATACATGCCTATCTTGTGCTGCGACTGAATCAGCGGTAGGTTGCCATAGCGATCCTTGGCAAAGTCATCCCCCTCTGCAGCATCTGCTGCAGCAGCCTGGAGCAAGGAAAGATCATTTAGATGAATTACTTGAAGATGACCATTTCCTCGAATCAACAGTAAATTCTTCACACTACCATCGTTGCGACAAAAAAAGGAAAGAAATGCCAGTGACTCTGAATTTGATAAATGTTGAACTAATATTCCACAGAGTTTGAGTACACTGTATTTCATATTTTAACAATCTGGCAAGGTGTTTAAAAATCATATTTTTGAAAGGCCAGTTTGTGTACCATGATACATATCATCAAGAAGTCAAATACAAGAAATACCACAACTACAACAATGACCAAAGGGTTACTTTAAAAGTACCTTCATGATATTACATCACATGAGAGAAGGCTTTCAAGAAGTCAACTTAAAAAAAAAAATTATGTCCAATATACGATTTGTTGTCAAACACATACCCTGCAATGCATTCATTTGACTACACTATTATCATACACAGAGTCATTCATAATGCTGTTGTCAAGAGGGAAGAGGAGCAAGTTAGTTCAAACTTTCTTGGCCAAGGTGTCCAGTCGGATAATCACACCATCATCTAGGGTAACATGGCACCAAAAATAAGACTCTCATGTTTTGAAGACAACAAAGGAGACAAGGCCACAAGGGTGCTACAAGCCAAAGTGGCTGTTTGCTGTCGGCAATTCGAATACAGAGCTTGTTGATGTGGAAAAGTCAAATAAATGGGTCCTTGGGCTTGGGTGTAACATAACATGCTGGATGCTTGCCAACGTACCCATTTGGGCAAGTGGAGCATACATTTTTGGCAATGTCCAATTGAAATTTAGTAACACACCTGCTGTGCTTTTCTCTCAGCTTTCTTTGCAGCCTTTTCTGCCTCCTTCTGCTGTTTCTTCAAGGCATTCTTGGACAGCTTCCCTTCCCTGTGAGGAAAAAATGAAAGATCTGTCACAATCATAAAAATTCCGTTTTTTTTTAAATTATCATAAATTTCTGTGCACTTCAATTTATTTGACCACTCAGGAACCACTTCAGAGCTTAAGAGCAACTTATCATGGAACCAACAGCTTCAAGTCATCTGCGAAAGACAAAGCAATAGGGATAAGGTGCTTGACTACAGACAGGCACAACAGAGGACTTGAACTCAACACCTCACAACTTACAAGCACCTCAAAAGATTGAGCTTCGAAGATAAACATCAAGCAAGACTTCTGTCCTATTCCAAATCATTGATCCTTTTCTAACTGGTTTTTCTTTGCCTTTTCCTATCCTTATAACCAAAGGCAATCCTTAGCCATTGAGTTTCCTCTAACATATATATTTTTTACTGGAATTCTAGGCGCTTAACTACAATATTATCTTAAACATGTTACAAAAAGTCAACATTGATGGGACTAAGGCAAAATTTGCAGTGACAAACAGCCTTTGTAGGCTTACATCTATTTCAACAAGGAAAAGTAGAAATTACGCGGTGCGTAATATATGTCCCCGCCGGAAGTAGCATTTTGTAGCAAAATGTACAATACAGGTCACAAATCAAGGTCAAAGGTCAAAGAAGTCAAAGGTCAAAATTCTGTGTAGAAAGTTTTGAAGCCCTCACCTGCTGCCATCACATAAAGCAAACGGAATTGAAATCGGGTTAGAAATGGCGAAGAAGTAGCATTTTGTAGCCATTGTACAATATAGGTAAAAAATCAAGGTCAAAGGTCAAAGAAGTCAAAGATCAAAATTCTGTGTAGAAAGTTTTGAAGCCCTCACCTAGTGCCATCACATAAAGCAAACGGAATCGAAATCGGGTTAGAAATGGCGAAGGAGTAGCATTTTGTAGCAAAATGTACAATACAAGTCAAAAATCAAGGTCAAAGGTCAAAGAAGTCAAAGGTCAAAATTCTGTGTAGAACTTTTGAAGCCCTTACCTAGTGCCATCACATAAAGCAAACAGAATCGAAATCGGGTTAGAAATGGTGAAGGAGTAGCATTTTGTAGCCAATGTACAATATAGGTCAAAAATCAAGGTCGAAGGTCAAAGAAGTCAAAGGTCAAAATTCTGTGTAGAAGTTTTGAAGCCCTTACCTAGTGCCATCACATAAAGCAAACGGAATCGAAATCGGGTTAGAAATGGCGAAGGAGTAGCATTTTGTAGCAAAATGTACAATAAAGGTAAAAAAATCAAGGTCAAAGGTCAAAGAAGTCAAAGGTCAAAATTCTGTGTAGAAGTTTTGAAGCCCTTTACTAGTGCCATCACATAAAGCAAACGGGATCGAAATCGGGTTAGAAATGGCGAAGGAGTAGCATTTTGTAGCAAAATGTACAACATAGGTCAAAGGTCAAGGTCAAAGGTCACAACTGAAATTCTGTGTAGAAGTTTCAAAGCTCCCACATAGTGCTATCATATAAAGCAAACAGAATCAAAATTGGCTCATAAATGACAGAGAAGTAGCAAATTGAAGATTTTGATCACACACGGACGCACACACGGACACACGGACGGACACACACACGGACACACACACGTACGGAGCTCGTTTCATAGTCCCCTGCTCGAACTCGTTCGGCGGGGACAATCAGATACGATGTTGATTCCTCGGCAACTGAAGTGTTCAAGTGAGTCCCTTTTGTTTTCTGTTTGTTTTCAAGGTTTTACCTGGGGGTCGGAGTCGATTTGACCCCCCCCCCCCCCCCCCCCCCTTCAGATCTCGGCCGCCGATGATCGTCGCAAAATTTGGCCTGGAGATGTCGCAAAATTTGGCCTGAAGATAGAGCCGGATGTCAACTATAAGATTACATGGCTATACAATAGAAAATATTGGCTTTCTATTTTTAATAAATTGATTACGCAAATTTACGCATGAAATCATATTTTCACCTATGGGCATAATTCCATGGGGTTGAAACTGAAATTGCGACATACAAATTGAAAATTCAAGTTATGTAAATTAAATTTCCTTTTCCCCCTGATTTGTTACTCCCATTCTTCAACTTATTCCACTAGAAATCTGTTTATTACTTTGCACACTTTCAGTTACCATGGCTAAACAGGTACCGGTATGACAAAAATACCTATGTTACACATTTTTTTGACATCCTCGATAATTTTGTGTTCTGAAATTATAATAATGAACACATCCAAGTTTTTTTTGTTGTTTTTTCCACCATAACACATCAAAATGTTATCTAACTGGCACATGAGATCAACATTAGTAAGATTGTATGTTCTGATATCAACTGCAAGACACTTTTATTATTAAACATGTCTAAAAAGCCAATTACAATTTTAACCAACAGTTGAACTTTTTCCTCAAGAGTGACACAATAACAATATATCATTAAAAATACTACACTTGAAGCAAGTGAGTTGTATGGATATCAAAGTGAAAATTTGATTTTATTGTTATCATTAGGGGTTTTTGTACAACAACCTCACCCACAGTGTACTACTATGTTACAGACAGTATGTCTTTGCAACACAGGTACACTAGGACATATCAACTGATTTCCTTTGTTGTGGTCTGTGATGTTAAAACTCTACACACGTAGACTTTATGTATGTTCCCACAAATACAACGTAACAGTTCTTTGGAATTATGCATATCAAGCAGGAGGCCATGAGCTACTGTACTTTGTGATTTTTAGCCAATTTTAGGGCCTTGGAAAATATTTCTCTTAGTAAAGGGAAATTGTTTTTCTGAAAATTTGCATACTTCAAGGGTAATGAACCAATCCCCATTTTGTCAATCATTACTGGCAAGCTGCATCCTTAATTGTAAAGATCATCTCAAGAGTGAAGTGTCGGACGTCGACAATATAAAATGGCAGCCTACAAAAGTATCAGCACCTTTGTTACACGGACATCACATCTGTGTAACATAGGTGAGGAAGAGTGCAAGTCATAGTTTTGCTTAAAAATATATTTACAAGGAAACAGTATGTTGTAGTACTAGTAGGTCAACAAAATCATGAAAATTAGGATAATCTATTAAAAAGAGATTATGCTATACCTTCATGAAACTTAATCCAACCTCAAATTATTTTGCCTGTTTCATCTAGAGAAAGCAATAAGACACTAATATTGTTACTACACACATAAAAAACATGCAGCAAAACTTCTGTCCAAACAATCTAGTCATTGAAATTCTAAACACTGAATCATGCTCTCTTGTGCCAACAGTCATACTTAAGCATCTTCCTCAAAGTAAGCTTGTAGTGAGCCTTTCCATACAGCAGTACCTACGTTACGTAGGTCATTACTCTTACTACCTCAGTAAACATTTCCTCAAAACAAGCTGTGTTTGTGAGTACTCTCCAACAACAATACTTGTTACACAGACTTCAATTCTTTGTAACTCTGGTATGAAAGTCAAGCCTTACACAATTTGACCTTATGCAAACAACAACATCATCAACTGTCAACTCAACTAAAAAACTATTAAAGAGAAATCATACAATTTTTTTCGTCTTCTCTGTGCTCTTTGTTTGAGGTTGACTTCTGCTCTTTTCTCCGCTGTCCAATTAGCCCTCTGTTTTTGTTTTTCTTCTACCCATTTTTTCCTCTGTGCAGCTAACTTCTTCTTGTCCAGTTTTTTACATTCGCTCTTGAGTGTTGCTTTTTCGGCTTCCTCTCTCTGTTTTTTCCTCAGTCTCCAAAGCCGCACTCTTTCCCTTGTGAGGTCTCTTTGTCTTTGCTTTTCTTCTTCAGTCATAGCAGCACTCCTCCTCTTGCTGTAAAGCGCATCTCGTGTTTTGACATCTTCATACCCATGTGGATCTCTTGCCTTCATTTTCTGTCTCCAGCTGGATGGCTTTACTACTTCATAAGTATATGTGAAGTGCTGTGGAAGTGTCCTTTTCACTCTTTCACGTAGTTTAACACGTAGTTTGTCTGTGTGTATTTACGAATGAAATTAAATAATTTGAATGCCGTGGATGACTTTATATTCCTATTAATTCCTGTTGATGTGTCTGTGTGTTTGTGAATGGAATTACATTGTAAACAATTTGAACAATTTTGCTTACATTTCTACCTCTTGGCATACCCATTAGCTAGAGTTTCAAGTGTACCCCCCCCCCCCACCATCAAAATTGAAACAAAAAATATAGGTTACACTCAGAATGATGTAAATACTAATATAGCATGTAAAACACGGGAACATATCATTTTCATACTATAAGCTAAAAACTTGTTTTCAGATGTAAGCTACAAAGTGTAGATATTTTTCTAGCAAGGGCAGGGCACAGCCCCCGGTGTCCTAGAGTGAAGCAGATCTCGGTGTCTTAGCTAGGGTTAGGGTCAGGGTTGCAGTTACGACGGTCAATTGACCCCTAAATAGACCCCATGCCATACAAAATACTAGGCCCCATTTTTTTATTCAACCCCCATCAAAATTGTCACTTCATCAGAGCATCTACCGGGTCAGTGAAATCTTGGTAGGAAAACATTGACATTTTCGAAGTAAATCTGTTCGAGAGAAAGAATTCCACAGCTCCTAGTTCCCGAAATATCACCAGCACAATAAGGCAAACTGAGTCTATTTCTCAACGTCTACGATTTCCGACTAGTATGACAAAGCGTTGTGGGACCGGACAGGTTGTGGGACCGGACGCGTATTAGTCCATGGGCCAAGACCCCAAAAATGGGTTGTTGGTACCATCCGAGGTGGCACAACCTTTTTGGTGTCATTTTGTTAGCATTTCCAAATGAGTAGCTTAGTAATAATGAGCGTTACCGCGGGGAGCTGAAACGAGGCCACGCAAGTTCGTCAGCGATATTTTTGCACTGAAACTTCGAATCGAAAAGGGAACAACGGCATTTGATAGAGCTGGATTTTTTCAATGACGTAGGTCGTTACGTGAATTTCAGTATTAAATATTCTTATCAAGCAAATAAACATTAGGCTGTCGATGAGTAGTACTACAAGTAGGTCCAACCCGGCTACATGTCAGACTGCTGTGCTTTGCAGCGGTCTGGTCAGGCTACCCCCCCCCCCCCCCCCAACTATACTATAGTACAGTGGTAGGTCTAATAATGTTATGTTACTAGTTTACTACTCTAGCATGCACGTCTACCTTGGTAGTTGACCGGACAAGTAAGTCTAATTCCGCGAAAAACTTCTCATTTATAATAATGACATTTGCTGGGTAAACTGACCCAGCAAATGTCATTACAGTATTATAAATGATAAATTTTTCGCGGAATTACACATACATGTACCAGCACTTGCCCTGTCAACCTCGGTAGACACCAATGACAAAAGGTCCAAAATTCACAATAATCGGGAGGTAAAATAATGTTATATTGCCGTGAAGATACACTAGATATACTTTTGTACGGTTTTCTAAGAGAGGAACATATGCTTCTTTCGCAGAGACGTGCATGGAAGGTAAAATTTGGCGATCAAAATTACGATCATGAACCCGCAACAAATATCTCGGTATGTGGGACTACAGTATCATCGTCCACGGTATTTTTGGCCAGTTCAGAGGTTTAGATGTGTTTTATTTTTTCCTCCAATACAGTTTTTAGAACTACAGAGTACAACCTACGTTATTTATTACGTAACATAGCGCAAAAGCTTACCGACTGACAGCGGAAATATCAAAACTCCCGTCACAGTGTTACACGGACTTCGGCAGAAAAAAACAGATCTTGTGCCGTCCAGGATAACGCAACGGGTTGTGAGTGGTTTTCCCGCCGTTAGGTTGGTATTGGGGAAGAACTGCTAGTGACGTACATGAATACTGTACGATTGCTGAAGTTAGTAGCTCTTCTTTTTCTTCTTCTTCTTCTTCTTTTTTTTTTTTTTTTTTTTTTGCCGCGATACGCGACTTGGCCGGTGTTACGCGAAGAGGCCGGACTTTTCGTTTATTTGGAGGATTTTGATGCTAATTTTTTGGATAAGAATACTCCTGAAATATAATTCTCATTTATAGAAATAAGGTTTCTGATCATTTTAATATGATCGGAAGAGTGTATGTGAAACCATGCAATACCGATTGGTATGAGCTACCGGGCTAGGTGGCTTTAATAAGATGCTCTGGTGTTTTATCTATGTGCCTTAGAGACTTTGTTGAAGTCACTGGCCTCTCTTTATTATCATAGGTATAATGCATAATGCTGAAAGCTAAATAAGGTTGTATATTTCTGTAGTACATTGCCATGAAAATGGCATACATTTATGTCACAACTTGGACCTAGAAAAACC
Source organism: Diadema antillarum (assembly GCF_040938485.1). Taxonomy (NCBI): domain Eukaryota; kingdom Metazoa; phylum Echinodermata; class Echinoidea; order Diadematoida; family Diadematidae; genus Diadema; species Diadema antillarum. Next base: position 369,966 of record NW_027271488.1, read on the forward strand.
ATGAGACATCAAAAGTGAAATAGTCACAGACAAAATAAATTTGTACACAGGCTTGTTTTTTATTCATCAAATATTTTTTCACACATTTCTCTCCAAGAATAACCACAAACCACATCATTTACAACTATTTGATAAATCTGTCAGAATATGACTTTTATTCCCTGCACAACATGAATATCTAGAGAAGACCCAACCCCATGGAATGACCCCTACAACCCCATTAAAAAGACTGAAGGATTGCTAAATTTTGGTGTAAGAGTTCCTCAAGACACATCAAACAATTTTCTTGTAAAAAAAAAAAATAGTATGATCAAAATCAGTTTATCTTGATTTTTATTGTTTTGTTAAAGGACAAGTTCACCTTCATAAACATAAAGATTGAGAGAATGCAACAATATTAGTAGAACACATCAGTGCAAGTTTGAGGAAAATTGGACAATCGATGCAAAAGTTATGAATTTTTAAAATTTTTGTGTTGGAACCGCTGGATGAGGAGACTACTACAGCTTGTGAGACAATCCTACATCGCCTTAGGATGGGGAACTTAGGTTTAAATGACAATTTGTTTCATATAAACCAACATGTGTCGGGTATGTGTGAATATTGTAACGTCCCAGAAACAGTTGATCATTTTCTTATGTTCTGCCCCAGATATATTATACCCAGAGGTATGATGTTAGTTGAAACAAAAATTCATGAGAACAGCATTCAAAGCTTACTAATTTCAACTAACCCAGTATACCAAAAAGCTCTCGTGTTATATGTTAAAAGATCACAACGATTTTTCTGATAGATAAACTTTCATACATGTTATGAATGTACATAGTTTGCACTAACTCTGCCTCGAGGTACCCTGAAGAGGCTTTTCATGCGCACCACAGCCCAGAGATTGCTTACTTTATTAAAGAATGTATATGTGATTATTATATATATTTGTAATTTATTAATATTGTATTGCTTGTTTGTTTTGTTTGGCTCTGTATCGGACCAATTGAGGTTCCTGTGCTGGTAAGCATCGGACTCTACTGCCTGCATATCGGAGGGGCCTAGGCCGTTTTAACGGCTGAGAAGTCTGCTCGAGACAATGAGCCGGATTGGCCAGAAGATATGATATTTTAAGCAGGCAAATAGACGTACCGACAGCTGACCAAGGATACTCATTACAATATTCTTTTTGAAAAAAAAAAAATGATAAAAGGAAAAGAAATTTATAGATAAGTGTTTGGCGTAAATATTCTAAAGAGAATGGAAAATGCCACTAAACACAAAACAACAACAAACAACAACAACATCATATGCGTACAACAGTACGTATAAAGAAAATGTAAAGAAAATTCAACATATTTTCACTTTTTTCGCATAATAAAAGAGCACTTGACTTGCCTCTTTCTAAAGGCAAGGGGGAATAATATTACCCATAACATTTGTCGGTAACAAGTCGGACGAATGTGTACTTTTTTCAAAAGATAAAATTTTGTGAAATTCTCTTTATATTTTCCTTATATTGTTGTACGCATGTGACATCTAAGTTATTCACACACTGCAGTAGTCTTCTCATCCAGCGGTTACTGCACAAAAAGTTCAAAAATTTATAACTTTTGAACGGATTGTCCGATTTTCCTCAAACTTTCAATAATGTGTTTTACTAATATTGCTACATTTTCTCAATCCTAATGTTTATGAAGGTGAACTTGTCCTTTAATATCATGGGTTTTATTGGGTTTTTTACCTTTTATTTTCCATTAGTTTTTTGTTTTTTTGCAAAAATTTGTTGCAGGCATTTTTTTTCAAGCTTATCTAAATTATACATTAGAATTGATTACTTTCAATGGTCAAAAGTTGAAATAATCAAATTTATATCAATTTAACACACACACACACACACACACACACACAAATGTATTGGATTTGCACACGATATCATGAATTTGAGCGGTTTTCAGGTTGACATGCATATATGCAAAACACTACTTAACTTCAGAACTGTGTATGGTACCCGGATGTCACAAATTTGATCTCTAAATATGCGGGAGACTTCAATTAAAAAGTCATGAAACGATGCGCCAAAATATTTTGTGCGTTGCAGAATCATGGCACAAAATGTTGAGGGGGGGTCAATTTGATACCCCCCCCCCCCTCCCAGTTAGAATAGGGTTAAAAATATAATTTAGACAGACACCTCAGTCAGACTATTTGCAGATCATATTTCACCATCATGTGCACGACTATCCAGTCTTCGGAGGATGCGAAGCTCCTGCAACAAGACCTAGATAAATTATGTACTCAGCAGCTGGTCAAACAGATGGCTTGGATCTCAATGCAAAAGAAAAAAAAAAATGTCACTCAACATCTGTCAGAGGAACAGTTTCCACCATCAATACACCCTGAATGATACAGTTCTGGACTCGCGTCCATTTGCCAAATACCTGGGCATCACCATCACGACTGTCCTCGAGTGGAATCTACACATGGGCCATTCTCAGTTTATATTAAGTGTTCAATTTCACATGAGTAAAACTGAAAAATCAACCACAAAGTAATACATTCAAAGATGTGTTTTCGATAACTCCAAAACCGGTCAAATACAAAACAAAAAGTGGAACTTTCTAAATGATTGCCATTCATTGAGTAAAAATGAATTGAAATAGAGCATCATATATGATTTTTGATCACCAATCAGATACGTTACCGCAAATTTACATGTTGTAATGGACTCCTAACTTTGAATTAAATTTATTATTTTGATCCAATTTCTGTTCAGGAAAAGACATCTGTCCCCCTAAAGATATTGGGGTTTTTCAAGAGGTAAAGATGTTGTAATCTCTTGCTAATTGGTAGAAATTATGTCTGTGTGGTAGGTTGAAATATGTTTTTTGCTGAAAAGAAATATAACCTTAAGATTCACTTTGTATTTTCAACAAATTTCGCTTACAAATAAAGTTTCGAATCCCACAAATCATGCAAAGGGAACAATCCGATCTGAAATTTTCACAGGAAACAAATATGAATTGCTTTCCTGAAAAATAACTATTGAAAACATCGAATCGCCTTTGGTAACGTATCTGGTAAAATATAACTAATAATTTTAGTTGTGTATGAATTAATAAATATCACCTGTTTAATTATTTACCCTGTGAAATGATGTAAAAATGAATGATGTAAGCCCAAATTAACCATTTTAAACACTGTACGTAATATTCAAACTATGAAATGTAGTGGAAAAGAGCCCTAAATGTGAAAGCTGAGTTCTTCATTCACAGAATATTCTCATCTTACGTCTGAATGTATTTATCCATCTGACTCTAAATATTCATTAAGTTTTGATGGATAATGCAAACAAGGATAAAAAAAATATATTTTTGCAGGCACTTAGAAGGAAGTAGGTACAGTCTCTATGAACTTGATGTACTAAAAATGTTGTTTGACGTATGGTAACGTATCTGGCTCACCCCTTTTAATGAAAATGAATAAATAATTGTTCAACTTATCAATGAATCTTGAGTAGTTCTTCATATGTTAAAAAACACTAGAATAAATATGCAACAGAACACTGAAACTTTTCTCGGAAGCTTTTCATAAACTACTTTTTACTCTTTCAAAGTTAGCTAACGTATCTGGCGTACCATACATGAATCTGTCAGTGAAGTTACTGAGCAATTTCTACTGAATATTCTTCATTTGAACATAACTTTAATTTTTTATGGAAGCATCGATGCAGAATTGTTTTATGAACACTTTGTTTTACATAACATTATTTGTCACCATGGGTGCCCTGAATTATACGTAACGTATCTGCTAATTCTGAAAAGCAAAAAACTGATATGCTGAATCATAGCTTCGTCTTGTAAAATGAACGTTAAAAATTGTTGCATAGAATATGAAAGTGCCTGGGTCTTATAATATAGAACTTTGGAGTTTGTGAGCACACAACGATTTGTTTGTCAAAACATTTACAATTTTTTTCAGCATTTTGATTACGTGGTAACGTATCTGTCGGAAAATTTGGCAGTAAGTTGTGAGACACTGACGCAGAAAGAAAAATCATGAGGAAGTGTTGCTCTTTTTCGAGTCCCTGTCCTTTTGGTATAAGAATATAATCCTGAGGTCCAACAAAACGAAGCATGTAATGTGTAGGGATGAATTTTGACCAGATTTGATCCCCTGAAAGTACAAGACCAATCAGCAAAATTCGGTCACGTATCTGTGGTAACGTATCTGTGGTAATGTATATGGTTGATCATGTTATTATGGAATGTCGGCGACACCAAAATTCCGTATTTGAACACTTTTTCTGAGAATGGTCCACATATCAGACATTAGATCTGTCAAAAGGCAAATAACACCCTGGCCTTCTTACAATGGAATCTGCAATTACATACAACACTCAAGACAAGAGATGCTTGTTCACCCTCTCGTAGAGTAATATACGCATCCGTCTTTCCATCCTCCTTAGCTTCATCCTCCTCGTTATCCTTGTTTGGGGAGTCTTTTGTTTCTTCTATCTTATCTGGACCACGGTCATCGGTTGAAAGGTGAGCAAGAGACACACTAGGTGGATAGGCCTATATGGAGCGGGATCCTAACACAGCTGGATGGATGCATACGTCAGCTAGAAATGATTTGAAGAAGAGCAGCAAGGTTTGTGCTAAATCGCTAGGTACTAGAAAAGTGCATCTGAAATGCTCCAGCAACTTGGTTGGACATCGCTTCAGCAGGGGAGAGAAGACATTCATAAGGCTGACTCTGCTGTACATGTACATACAAAATGCAAAACTTACTGGTGGACTTCAACCTGAACCACTACATCCAACCCTTCGCAAGACAGACACGTACACGCCACTCTAGAACAAAACAACACAAGCAGTCCTTCTCCCCCCCCCCCCCCCCCCCCACTGTCCTGCAATACGGAACAACCCCACGAGGCTGTACTTCTACCCACGGTGGAAGCCTTCTGTTGTCATCTGTTGGAAGGAGTAAATTAGAGCATGAGATTAGTTTTTTTTTTTTTTTTTTTTTTTTAACTTGCGCTAGGGTGTGTACAGTTCTGGTCGAGGTGAAGATTTAGCTTTTTTATGTTTTGTGAGATCTTCAGTAACCACTCTATGAGATGTCAAAGAGCATGCGGTTCTAAGGGGTATCAAAAGTTTATTCGATGAAAATCGGTTTTGAAATGGCTGAGATATCCAAAAACAAGGCGAAACAAAGAGATACTAATAAAGTTGGGGCATGTCGCCTTTTATTATTAGCACTTTTTGGGATATCTCAGCCATTTGAAAACCAATTTTCATCAAATAAACGTTGAATCCTTCTTAAAATTATGCTCTTTCATATTTCATAAAGGCTTTTTAATTTTTTCTCACTTAGGAATGTTCAAAACATGAATCCCTACCTCAACCAGTAAGGTACAGTCCCTTTAAGTATGCACCCTCCATGCATCCAAGCACTTGTACACCAGGGTGCCCTTGCAATTTGATGCGCACAAACACACACACACACACACAGGTCATCTCATCTGCATTTAATAACCTTCTACTACTAGGAATGAAGAAAACAGAATAAACAGAAGAAGAAGACAAGAATGAATTCTTAAACGTTATGATCAATGCTGGGTTGAGCTCTGAATCTGCCAATGACAACAGAGTGTCATTTACATTATCAGTGTCACATCCAGGATCACGATCCAGTCCAGACTCCGGGTGACAAAGTATCCTTCAAAGCATCCTTCTTAGCACTAGCTGCCCTGCTGCAGAATAAACTATCTAACAGTTACCAGTTTAATAAAACATGGAAAGTTCTTATTTTGGATGTCATGTTGGTTAGACAGCGCGCACAATGATGAAACATCCTGCAAAGTGCAAGAACACTTGCATAAATCATCACTTCCATAAATATTATCTGTGATCATGATGTTTCACCACACTATCAAAAAGTTTAGACTACCGGGTATTAAATTTACATATGTTTCTAGTACACCTTATAGTACCTGTAGTGTAACTTCAGAGTGTAAAAATGTTAGTGATACAGATACAGCGCAGTGCACTGCCACTGCACTGCCACTACTGGTCTCTCAAAATAATGTTTCAGTAAAGTTATGAACTAGAACTATAAGTATAACCGTGAAAGACAACCCTTCAGGTTACACGACGAACTACTGGTGGTAAGTGTTAGCAAGAGCGAATTCTACAGTACAAACAAAATAAATACAGTCAGTGTACATGTATATTATGCCATCTTGTTGTCTACTAAATTGCCCATTTGGTTTCAATACTGCCGCGCCAGTGCAGTACTACACTAGTCTAGCCTCTACGGACTAGGCCTAGGCCTACACACATATAAATTCATGACATATTTTACATAGGTAAAATAGCTCCGGTTGTCTTAGACAGAAAGATCCGTCTGTCTGGAGGACTCTTTTTATATTTTGCCATAAACGCTGTCCTCCGTTATACGTAGGGGATCCGTGAAGCCAGACGTAGTCTCCGCGGAACATTCCCCGACGGACAGATACTAGTACAGACCGATCGTTCGTTCAACGGTTGTCTAGACTATAATGAATAACACAGGGTTTCCCTTGTCTTCGTAGGGTGGAAGGGGCAGCAGTTTACTTACCCTTGTTCTTTGCCGGCAACTTCTGACATGGTGGTGTGGACAGTTTTCTTGATATCTATGTCAATGAGCACAGACAAGCTCACTGCCTAACGTTACAGTATAATAGTATAGGATGTAGAGTCACTCGCCCAGCTGGCTGGCAAGATATACGCGTTATGTGTCGAATCGAACGTACAACACACCGGCCTCCAGAGCTGTGACAACGAGGACTCGACTGCTGCTACCGCCTGTGTGCAGGTACTAGGTTCGGTCCAACGTCCAGCCGTAAGCTAGCTACGGGAGGCGAGGTTGTGGGATCTACGTTGCATCAGCCAAAAAGCAAAGCATTGATGCGATTCTCGCATTGCCCACGCACATTGATGCCCAGCGCCAGCTGCCCAGCCAGCTAGCTAGGCACGTGGCTGCCGAAGTTGTAGTGCTTACAGTAGCGCCATCATTTGACATAAACGTGCTCAATCGGGTGGGTGTGGCAGAGGGGATGGACCTTTCCTTTCACTCTTGTTTTGTACATTGTCAATGTGTGGTGATTAGGGTGGGGTATCAAGGTCCTTAGTGTAACTTAGTGTTGAGCAGTTCTCCATTTGTTTTGTACACAAAATTTCACTAATTTTCACTTTAAAAAAAAACATTTTTCTTGAACAACAGAACTTATCCGCTGATAAGGATGGCATGAAACGTCTTACATTGTACTCTTATCATATTATTTAGTAAGGAAATATCTGAAGAAAATTCCTTTTGTAACAGAAATGAAAATAATTATGGTACCTGTTTAACTTTTTGTGTACGAATAGAATGGAAAGCTGATCAACATATATCACAAAGAGTTGCCAATTTGTGTTTATCTTGAAAAACTTACACGGTTCATAACTTGTGTGTGTGTGTGTGTCTAATCTTTTCCTATAGATTTTCATTGATCTACTTTTCTGATTTTTCTGTTTTCATACAAAGTAACATAATATTAGGATGGAATCCCCCTATAAGACAGTTGCGGCAATAAGATCAAACAGTAATGTCAGCTTTTTTCATAATCTACATTGATCCCCATGTACTACAATGTATCATATTCTTCAAGCAAATTATATAGGAAAAGCGAACGTGTGTAATCTTTCACACTATTACCCATTCTAGAAATTTCTCCGAGTTACCTTAAAAAAATGATCATGATGCTGGGTGATCCTGTAATCGATGGTAAACTCTTTGTTTTAAAAAAGACGTTGGTCTTTTGGTAATATCGCAGACTTAATACTAGCTGCAGTTCTTGGAAGTTCGGTCTATATTCACAGTCTACCATGCATGTAGGAGACATTCAACCCCCTTAGAGGGACCGACTAAACGGAGTACTTGAGGAGAAACCTTGGTGCAAATTCTGGCCAAAGTTTTAGTTTTTATTTAGAATATGTTAGTGTAAAAGCGTGCCATGCGTTCCTCAAACAAGCTTTTGCGATCACTTTGCAAAGTGCAGTCACTTCTATGTATATATATGCTAATATCATTACAAAATATTTTTTATTGATTCCCCGATATTCTCTTATAACCCAGCATGAATTTGTCGTGCATGATATCAAGTATATAGGCCTTATAATGCCACCGAAGTTAGTGGATGAAACTTTAGGAATAAGTTGTTCTTCAAGGAAATTGTGTTACCAGTCAGAGACATGTCACAGTGCCTAGTTGTCTTGATATTAAGTGATAAGCCACACGGATTGTTAAAGGGGATGGCTAGTAACTGATCAGTGGGAATCAGTGGGAATGGTGGAGATGATTGTTTCAATTCTTCTGGGATTCATTTAAGAGTACATTATATATCTATTGTTGTGTGAAAATAATTTGCTTCAGAACGGCCTCATATTCAAGTAATGTACAGTTTAATGACCCGTCACTGTACAGGCATGCTAACCTGGAGCCATTAAACTGCACATTACTTTAATATTTGAGACCGATCTGAAGCAGATGATTTTCACACAACAATAGATATATAATGTATACTCTTAAATGAATCCCACAAGAATTAGAACAATCATCCCCCAACATTCCCATTGATTCCCACTGATCAGTTACTAGCCGTCCCCTTTAATCAAGTGGCAAAATTGGTCATTTTGATGATGATTATAATGATGACGATGGTGATGATGAAGATGACGACGACGATGACGATGATGATTACGATGACGAACAAAACAGCAGTACATAGTGTCATTCATCTGTAAAGAATAATCGAAGGCTCCCGGCTATCACAGTGTATCACACATTATCTACATATTTTAGGCGGATCTTTGCAAGGTGCCATATTGGATGAGTTCAATTGACATGCAAGTACTAAAACTGCGAAATGAATTTTAAAATGTAAATCCTTCCATTATTTTGAACGTTTAATTCAGATGATTTTTAGCTCTTCTCTCTTTACTTGTATAATGATACAATCTATACCTTCTCATATGCTATTGCGTATTAAGTATATATGCTCTGAGTTTTCAATAATTCATTGATAATCTTTGAGGAAATGAGAGTTCCACCTATAAGAGTCAAACTCCTTCCCCGAATATACCACATTTATTCTGTCACCATATTTCATTCTGACCGGCAATTTGTATCACGTTATTTGTTTCATTTTCTTTCTTCGTTTTTTTTTTCTTTTCCAAATTTGATTTCACGCCAGTTGACATTGGTTCGTTCTATTTTGTTTTATATCGTTTTGTAACTTAATTCATCTTTCGCTCTCTTATGTATTTTCTGAGGGTTCAATATCGTACTTGTCAAGCTTTGCTCCTTAGTGGGACCCTCCATTTCCCTCCCCATCCTTAATTGCCTTGTACTATATGCATATGTATACATATTTAAAAAATACAATTGTGTTTTTTTTTCCATTTGTTACTCATTTTCACATGTAGGCCTACTTTGTTAAGTGATGTTCCCAATAGCCATTTGTTGACCTTCTCGTCAATAACGTTGAAATTTGCGTAATAAATATTCATGATTCAAATTTATTTTCATTTCCACCAAATAAACAGAAAAATGAAGTACCATGTATAAGCGCAAGATAACTGTAATAATTTCCAAAAACGTGATTTAAAAGCAAAGAGCTTATGTATGGAGAGTGAGGACAATCTCTATGCTGAAGAGCTGAACGTGCATCTAGGTGTTGATTGGCATCTAGGTGTTGATAGATCTATCAACCCGCGCTCTGGGCAGATTGGTGTAGCGCCATCTACGACAAGGCTACATTTTATATTTCTCTTCTCTCTTTGTTTTCTTTCTTCCTTTTTTTTGGGGGGGGGGGGGGGAGGAGTGGGGTGATTGACCAGTGAATCATTTCAATTCAGTTTTAATCAGACTTTATTTCCAATATCACACGTTCCCGATACAATTGTGAAAAAATACAAAAACATGTAAACATACATAAAATCATTTTGTTCGAAATCACTGTATACCTGTATTTTGAAAAGAGAGGCCCACGTAAGGGACAAGTTGGTAGATATGTGAGCCGCTCAATAATATCGACTTTCAAAAGGAAAAAAAAAGTAAAGTAACGGAAGCACACATTACTCAAACACACACAATTTTTTCCTAATAATATTCATTCCCTCGCGAAAAAAGAACCAATATAAAATACATAAATTCTCTTTAATATTGCCGTACAAACATAAAGGGATAATTCTCTTTAAGACAGAGATAACAGATGGAATGATATACATTTTCAGAATAATGGCAATCGTACAGCAATGACCGAAGAAAAAACGGTAGTATATCATATGTAAATAAAAAAGACATCCCATAGCTAACCTCACTTACCCTTCCAACCATATAATAATTATAGGCCTATAACCCCCCTCCCCCTCAAAAAAAGGGGGGGGGGGGGTTAAAAGGAAACCCCACTCCGCCAATATACACAATTACCCATCCTTTCCTTCCAACCCCTATACCATTACGATAACATTTCTATTTTGCCTCTCAAAATCACCTTTGTTATAATAAAAAATAAAGAGATATTATAAAACTACTTAAAAACCTATACCTGTCAGAAATAGATATTAGGTATCGACAATGTTATGATAAAAACAGGCGGGACACAAAGACAAAAAACACGTGGGAGATGAAAATTGTTGTTTGTAATGTTTAAAACACTCTCTTTTTGATAATTTAAATCCAATTTATTTCTTTAATGGAGATTTTATTTTCTTCCTCACAATATGTACCTAATATATTCTTCAATTCTGCCAATGACGGTAATCTTGATGGTAACCTTGCCTTTTATAGGCATTTTTTGTTATCAAAATAACAATATTGCACCATTTTACTCTATGAAAATTCCTTTCTATGCCCACTTGTATATCTTGCCAATCTGCACTTCTTAATTATGCTGCAACCATATCCTGCCAAAATTCTTTAATTTCAACGCAATTCAAAAATAAATGCGAGTAAGTTTCTGAAATTTGACTACAAAAAAAAGCAAAACATTTAAGTTATCAGCAACCAATCAAAATTCAAATTGAAGTGCGCGCTCCTTAGTATTAAATCGCTCCATTAAGTAATTTAAATTGAAATTCTGATAAGATCTCCGATAAGCATTGAAATTCTAGGCCTTATAGAAACAGCTCTTAAACTTTTTTTTCGGAAATATCAATTTTCTGATGGCCGTCTCTATTTTTCTGAGCAATATAATGGTTTTTTTCCATTTAAACCAGACACAAAATGTACATAAATATTCCTTGAATGTACATCTTTTAGAGTAATAATTTGCTAACAAATTTTGAAAGATATATTACTGTAATCACACATAACTACTTCATACCAATCATGCAAAATACCATCATATTTTCCATTTTTTAAAGTAGACTGAAACAAACTCCTTGGTTAAACCCAAGCTTTGAAAATAAACAACCGGTCTTATGGCAACTTGCTCTTAAATCAAATATTCCAGATGATAAATCTTTTCCCTTCAATCGTAAGGCTGCATCAAATGCCTTTTCCCTTCAATTAAAAAAAAAATCGTTCAATCTAATTGGGTTTATTTTCCCCTCTTCAAAATATCGGCAATATTGGGGAGATCCTGCCAAGCCTGTGGCATTTGTAAATAAAACAAAGATGTCTTACTAGATAATTTATTTTGGGCATCATAATTGCGAAGGAAAATACTTCTACCCCTATTGGTACTGACCTGAAACTATATTCAAAATGACACTTTCCCACTCATGCTTCGCTCTCCATACAGGAGGGTTTTTTTTTTCACCCACATTATACGCTGAGTTTTTACAAACAATTCAACATTCACCATCCTCAAACCACCATCTATCTTTATAATCTTGATACATTATAAGCTCTATCAACAGATCATTTACTTTCCAAATAAAATCAAAACAAATCTTTTGAATTTCAGCAAAGAGCCATTTTGGTGCTACAGAAAGCCGAAACTGCATAATTTGATTTATATAATGCATAAACATGGCAAGTTCCCCCTACACACGCACACACGCACACGCCCACACACACACACACATGACTCATACGGAAGTACGATGTAACCTACTCTATTATGATGTCTGTATTTGTTTTATTCCCTCTCTCTCTCGATCCGCACCGACAGTTCTTCGTCACGAAATGTTCCCTTTCTTCTCCGCTGACGACAGCACGTAACTAACGGACTGGTGCGTCTAGACAATGAACACAAGGGGCATGGCATGGAGTGGTATACTTCGATGTGCGATGACTGGAGTATATCCATTTCAGATGCTATCGATCGCCCCGACCTAATCGATATCATTTCCCTCACGTAGATGAGCCGTTTTCTTTGGAAGCCTATTCTTCAAAGTATTAGCTAATTGCGTTTTCTCTGTGAGGCAGTTAAGCCAGAGTGATATAAGATATAAATCGAGGGTCTTAATCAAGAGGCTCGAGCGTAAAATAGGCAAGGAAACACAGGGGAAGGAAGGAGAGAGGGGAGGTTGGCTTACCAAGAGAATGAAGGACTCAGGAATATTAAAATATTTAGTTTTAAAATTCATCGACACCTTTCCGCATCTTCTAGTTTCACTCCTATTTCTCAACGCAGCTGCTCATTCCGCCTTGTTTTTGTTTTGTTTTGTTTTTGTCCCATTTTATTTGTTTGTTTTGCCGAACCTTCTCATTATTATCTTATTTCTATCTCGACTTTACGCAGAATTTGTCATTATGTTTCTGCCTCCTCACTTCACCATTCTCATAGACTGTCCTCCCTTTCTTCTTCAGGGTCAGGTATACTTCCTGATTTTACCAAAAACTTCCCCTCACCTCTCTCAATATCGAGATTTCTTACTCGGCCCTTCCTTCAGAAGCAATCATCTCTTCTCAAGCTTCAGCAATCTGATGATGATTATGACGTGTGTAGTCTGGTCACGTGCTTGATCATGAAGCAGTCGTTCCTATTCTTGAAGGATCTACAACTTAATCTCTGTGAAACGAAATGTCCGCTGTGCCCTCGGCAACACGTACTCCGCCACGTATTTTCTTGACCGTCATGCCCGTACAACTGCTTTTGTTCCATATTTTGTTTTTGTTCTTTTCAAACAACGATCAATACCCTGTCTGTTTCCTCCTTTTCATTATCCATACCTACAATCTTGAACCTTGTGCAAAGCAGAAGGAAGCAATGGACGTCTCACTACGTGAGCTCACGAGGAACGCCACGTTTAATTCCATCTTCCCCATCTGGGAGAAGGGCGTTGTTTGGTTACAGGCCTTTGTGCCATTCGACAATGACTCAAGGGCGTGTTTTGCCCCCAGAGACCCCCATCTTCCCCCCGCCAATAAGGACCGATGCCAGCAAATCGCTTGCAAGCACATGTTCTGAGTCACGCACGGCTAATGTATGTGGCAATCATATAGTTGTGAGAGGACATAGGAAATCCCCGAGATGATCTTCTTTTGTAGCTTTTTTTTCCGTAATCCATGATTCACGAATGCCTCTGTATGTAGTGTGCTGGCCAAAGCTGTGTCAAGAACCCATGCATATGCAACCGAATTATTTTCATATCATTTTGATGGAAATTTTCACACCAAATCAAATAGAGCAATTTGCTCTGGCAATTTTGGACTGAGACATAGTGGTTGTTATCTTTATGTAAAAAAAAAAAGGTATTTACGAAATTCGAGACAATAAGGGGTACCCTAGATATGGCTGTGCTGATAGGGTATAATAGTGAGGCAATTTAAAGATAATGATTTTAGTCTCGGCGCGATATTCTTTGACACAGAGATGAAAATACTGAAGTGATTCATTTTTATATCTGAAAGGTTGTTATCTTCAAGGTTTCCTTATTCATCACTGATGTATGAAGTGATCAATTTTGCAGATATCACAAAGGTGTGGAAAGAAAAGATGGCTGCCGGGGGAGTGTCGAATGTATTTCACGGCAAAAGTCACGTGATGCGCAGTCCCCCTAGAGTTGTGTATGTAATACGTCAATCAATACGCTGGCGAATCAACATCAAAACAAGCCTGGTATAAACAATGGCAACATGCGTGCCCAAGACAAATATTTAGTGTACACACAAGAGCACGAATACAGTTCACACGGGTGCGTCACTATACAACACGCTTTTTGTTCAATCCTGCACTGAGTGGACCTGGGTATGTCAATGGTTGCAACAATGAAGACCAAGCTTGAAGTCGATACGCACAGTTACGAAAAATCTTCCACCTAATACTAATATCTAAGATAAATTGTTCGCATTATTAACACTGAATGATTACATTCACACTGAGTGAAACAATACTCTAGATCCTTCTAGCCACATTTAGCTTGTTCTTGTTGGACGTATATATCATTTACAAACGTCATTGATCGGTGGACTTTCAAGACCTAAAAGAGGGAAAGAGATGTGGACATAAAACTGCAGTGAACACTATACTGAAAGTGTCGTTCGCCCATTGGGAGTGTGGTTATGTGTAAAAAAAGTGGGTACTATAAATACTATGCACGTCAGTTGTGTGATTACTAAAATATAAATATGCTAAAATAGACGCTATGGACGTTATCACGTTCAAAATGAAATCAAACTGCTTAGAATTTATTAGATTCTTGCTCGAATTTTCACTAAATGTAGCTAATTTCGGGTCACAGGCAGCATGCATATACGACTCATCCTCTCTATCTCTGGTGAATTCTGCCCTAAATTTATCCAGCCTGCCACAGCTAATGTCACGACAATCTTTGGTTCTACATGGCAAGCCAGTAGTAAAGAATTGGAGTTTGATATCAATCATAGCTATGAAAATTATAACAATACTAAAAATATTTTTCACGTTTTGATCATTCATTTGAATTGACCATTAAGAACTCACAGTATTGATATCGTGGCCGTCTATTCAACAGGGATCCGAATATTGATAGAGTTTGCCAAACTTGGTTTTAAAAGCTGAATTTTAATTGGGTTAAAGCGTTTTCCGTGGTTTTGTAACCATGGCAACAACTATCGTTATAGTCTCTGCTCCCTTTCATTATGTATTCACGGAAGCACACACAAACGGTCATTCTTGAATAACGCACACATACGTACACACACACACACATACAAACACACACACTCGCACACACACACACACACACACAAACACACACACTCGCACAAACACACACACACAGACACACACATCAAAGCACACATTCTAACTATACTGTGTTTATAAGGCCTATACCTTATAGCGGTTTCGACAATACTTCAAACGTGCATGTCACCACACCTCAAACAGACCCCAAAACAGGAACACGTGCATACACCAAAGCAGACAAACTAACTATACCTCCAATATGAGCGATTGTAGGTGTTTATTCATATACGTATATATAACATGTACAATGTACGTTATTTGCTTGCACTTTTTTCACGGTGAATCAAACGTGCGAGATACAGACCCAGAGAGGTGGCAGGCGATTGTTCGCATCGCCCGTCGATAGACAAATTTAATAAACTTCAAACATCTCACGAGAGTCTTCTTTACCCACAAGATTCCCTCCACATGCCACTGGTGACAGATAGAAAAACAAGCGACAAAAATAAATAGAAATAAGTCCTGTCAGTCACGCATATACCACATGTATAAATTATGATTATTAAACGAGATATCACTGTAAGATTAAAAATATAATGAAAAAGACCACCCATGTAGTAACAATTTCTTCTATCGTAATTTTGATTGAACATAATTATTTGCGAGCTGATTTGAAAGCGTCCCCTCCCCGGCACCCCCGTGAATATGGGACGCACTCACGGCATACTAGTACTCGTTTTCGTCGACCCCCCCCCCCCCCCCTACACACACCTTCAGAAATTATGAATTCCTGCGGCTCACACGAGCATATAGTGCAATTATTATGTAACACATATACATAATTATAATTGCATGCACAAAGAGTAGTAGGCCTAAATATTAAAGTGAATCATACTTAAATTGTTTCTTTTTTGGGGGTGGGGGACGGAATAAACAAAATAAGACATGTCAAGCTTTCAACTCACAGACAACGTCTGTGACAAATCCCGCTAACGCATGGTCGTACTGCCTCAAAAGGCGTTTTCACATCAGCCCAATGTTTCGAAATAGCGCGCTATTTTGCTATTTTCTGCGAAAAATATTTCGAGCTTGGATTTTTATAGGGCTGATGTGAAAACGCCTAAAGACACCCAATGACATCACTTCACAGTGACAATAATTGATTACGCTGTGTTCCATACCTCACCCAAATTGATTATACCGGTGTCGAATCGGCTTTCATTCGTTACATTTCGAGTATACAAGTAGTTCTCCGATTTCCCAGTTTATTGCCACTCTGATAAAAATAAGTAAACGGGTTATGTATTCATTCTGAAACCGAAAAATGGCACGTGTTCCTGAAGCTCATTTTTCGTTGATAAACACCATCTTGTCATTACATCATTTTTAGCATCATGGTTTAAATGAAACCTACTGACATTCATGTCCAGATGATTATTTTATAACTTCATTCACGCGTTTTTTACATCAACAAAAAATGTTACATGTATGGTGGTTTTAAAACAAAACAAAAATGGCTACAGGCCTATATATTTGGAATAAAAAGAGCGAAAAGTTCTTCCACATACATGTCAAATCAACATGAGAGCCAACTAACAGTCGTTCAATATGATGAGGATCACACTTTTAATCATCGCAGAAATCGTATATAACATTAATTCCACAGGTCATTCGGTCATTAAGTGTACTTTTCCATGGTCTAAGCACGTGATTTTGTCATGTCTTAAGGGAGTCAAGGTGAAATCAAGCACATCTACTACGCCTTAATAGCAACAACAGTAATAATGATGATGATATTGATGATTATGATGATAATGATGATGATGATATCGATGATAATCGATGATAATCTATTTACGCTACGGCCTTAGGAACTGTTCATCCTATATAGTAAGTAAGGAGTATACCAGATCAAAGCCAAACATTTTCAGGCTCCCCAAATATGCACCTGTATAAAAAAAAAACGGCATTGAATTCAGAGAGGAAAAAAGATCCTTTGGTGTATGCATCAGATAGGACCCCAACACACGATCTTCTTTAACCCTTTTTGTACCGGGTACTTATGTCAGTGTATACAACGCTATGGAGTTTTTCACATGTCAATCGACACTCAAAACATATACAAAGAGGAAAGAGCCCGGCACGATATTGATTGTATTCTTAAAGGACAAGTTCTCCCTCATAGACATGTGGGTTGAGTGAATGCAGCAATATTAGTAGAACACATCAGTGAGAGTTTGAGCAAAATCGGACAATCCGTTAAAAAGTTATGAATTTTTTAAGTTTCTACTCATTCACGGCTGGATGAAAAGACTACTATAGCTTGTGATGTCACATGAGTACAACGATATATAGAAAGAATAAAGAAAATTCAACATATTTCCATTTTTCTCCCATAACAAAAGAACACTCGACTTCTCTCTTTCAGAAGGCAGGGGGAATAATATTACCCTTAACATACGTCAGTAGCAAGTCGAAGAACTGTGCACTTTATTCAAAAAGTGAAGTTTTGTGAAATTCTCTTTTTATTTTCCTTATAAATAGTTGTACGCATGTGACATCATACACTGTAGTAGTCTTCTCTTCCAGCAGTGACTGCGCAGATACTTCAAATATTCGTAATTTTTGAACGGATTGTCCAATTTTCCTCAAACTTTCACTGATGTGTTATACTAATATTGCTGCATTCTCTCAATTCTTATGTATATGAAGGTGGACTTGTCCTTTAATATCTAGTGATGTTCTTCCATAGTCCGTGACCGATGAGAACATTGTGTGAAAAATACGATTTTTTTTTTCCTGAAGAGGAGTACACTTTACTCTGAGTGAGAAAAAAAAAATCAAATCCAGAAAATAACTCAATAACTAAGATAACAATGACTGCAGTAATCAGTAGAGATCAGAGTATGTAATGGAAACGTCGCAAATCATTCCATGACGTACACAGTGTGAAAATTTCCCACATCTCATACATAAGTGCACAAAGATATCATGTACACCTTATATACATATATTACCAATTCAGTTTTGATGAATTGACATAATATTTCAGACCTGAATTGATTCCGATTAACACGGATTAACGCATCTATCCTCGCATGCACGTATTTTGACAAATACTTCCAAAAAAAAAAGAAGAAAAAGAAACGGGTGGCTCATTTGATTTCCAGTGCTATGCAAGAAAGGACTTTCGCTAGTAAACTATGGCATAGTTTAATCACACGTACACGTACACGCACACATACACATTCATCATCATCAACATGATCATTGTAATATTCAATATAATAAGCAAGTGCAATAATTACGCCTTCAATTCGACTGTGTTTAGATTATAGCTCGCTTAGCATCCTCTCTTTCTTGTAGTCTACCCTTCATGAGGGGCAAAACATCACAGCTTCCATAGACTTGATTTTGTGAAATTTGATGAGAAGTTGTCAGTGGTTTTGCCAACTTATTCTTTAAATCCCTCCACTCCTAAAAAAGCAATGGCGGGGCTTTGCCATTGCTAATAAGATTATGTTCTATTAAAATACTGTCTTCCTCATATGGCACGAAATTACAGTTGGGATTGTACAATGCATGATATTTTACAGTTTGAAATGATTGATGTAGAAATCAAATGTAATAATGTAATTTTCGAGACGGCTGCGGTTAAAAAAATCTAGGTACATGTACATCACATACCGCGTTTTCATCTCATACCGCTGTTTAGGAAGTACAGGTTGACGCACTATACATAGTATACCGTGATATTCACATAATATCATAATAGCACCTGAGCAAGATTCGAGTTACATCGGGAGTTGTACCGAATCAAAGAAAATATTGTAGTTCACGACAGACTTTGCATACAGACAGTGACAATTTAAGCACAATCATGAAATATTTCAGAGTGATCATAAAGTGGACCAATGTGCATGATACAGTATCCATAGGAGTTAATAAAAACGAGAGAAGTCAAGTTCGTAACAGTTGCATTAATCAAATATTCGATTGCATTGCCATTATGAAACAAGAACCGGTTCCAGTGTCAAGACCCATTGCAACATAAAGAGTATAATGGAAAAGATAAAGATCTTAACAAACAATAAAATCATAGTTTTCTCTTGTTTTCACGTCAAGCACACTTTCTTTAAAATTAAGTGAGAAAACAAATCATAAACTATGAAAACATGAATTGAAATAAAAACAATGTAAGATGTAAGACGGACAAAATAGTATGAAAGAAACCCTTACAACTGGACAGGACACCGGTCACTAGTTAACTTATTTCTATTTGAATCCTGAGAAAAGAACTGAAAAGGCGACATTTCTAGTTGATATATCGTCATCGTCGCTGTAAAAATGTCTCTGGTCTTCAAATTCCTCATAATCATATACGACGACACATGGTGCCGATGCACAATCCATGACCAGACCAGAGCAAATCAGTGAATGAGGTTGTGTACGAGGAGCGACCTGCGTCGTGACGTACCATGATCAATGTCCTTGTTGACGAGGTCGGGCAAGGTGCCGAGACTGCTGCGACGCGCGTAAATGTGAGGCTTTCGAGAGAACGCTGGATCGGATGACACATTTTGAACGCCACCACGTGTGACGCTTGTCGACGTCGATGATGAGGATGAGAGTGACGATGAGGAAGAGAGTGATGAATGTGACGATGATGTTGATGATGATGATGATGATCCTAATTTTGCATTAGATGTGGATGCAGATAATGGCGAGAGAGATGATGGACTTTGCAAACTTTGGAATATGTGTCCGACAGCCGAGTCCAAGCTGCCTCTTCGGATCTGTCGCCGACCTCGCAGCGGCGATCTCGGCGGTGAAGGTTTCTCCTGATTTCGTTGGTTCATTCGTCTCAGAGCAACGAGAGGGTTTCGACTACCTGAGCTACGACGAGGCGAGAGGGACAGCGCGGCTCGTAGACTGTGAGTAGAGTTTCCATCTGCGACCTCTCTTGCCGCAGGTCGCCCGTTAACGGTGACCCTCAGTCGCCCCGACGGGTCCTTCTCGCGAGAAAGCTTAGGGGAGTTCGTACTCGTCGACGAGCGAGCATCCGTCCAGTAGTCTGAGCTGCTAACGGACAACCATTCATCTTCCGACTCGTATTCCGTCTCGTCCGTGGGAGTCTTGAGCTCCAACACTGGCGACATTGTCATGT
This sequence comes from Diadema antillarum, assembly GCF_040938485.1. Lineage (NCBI taxonomy): Eukaryota > Metazoa > Echinodermata > Echinoidea > Diadematoida > Diadematidae > Diadema > Diadema antillarum. The sequence goes on from NW_027271488.1 coordinate 390,266, forward strand.
ACAACTTTCCGCTCTCGCGAAATCGCTTGTGTTTGACCCCGCAAAATCCCATCGCGTCGAATTCGGAGGAGCGCAGCAGGACGTTATAAGCATTCCTGCATTCAACTGCATCCGCCGACCAGGACTCGTCCTTCCGCGATGTCGGATGCACGGAAGGAGTGGATGCAAACACTGACGACGGCTTCTCGGGTGCATCTGTCTTCGAGTCGGGCGATGGGGACTTATCGTCTTCCTCTTCGAAGCGAAATACAAAGACTGCATTAGATTTGCTCGACTGAATTTTACTCTGCAATGTAGAGGAGCCATTGCAGACAGACAAACGATTTAAATTGTCTGCAATGTCGATAGAGTCACTGTTTAGTTTAACATCCTTTTCGTTGTTATTACTTTCCCTTGATGATTTTGAATCGATTGAATTAGTGGGTTTGATCGCCGATTTCCCACTTTTGTCACCTTTTACCGTGCTACCCTCTTCAGCGTTCTTTTCGTCTTTTCGCGATGCTGTTTTCTCAGGCAGCGACTTACTCAAGTTGTTCTCATTCTTGGAAGCATTCGCTGAGAGTCTGTTGAGTTGAGCAGACGACAGAGCGGGCAGTGAGTGGCGCCTTCTACGATTGTAGTTAGCTGGAGGGCCAGACGACGGCGGCTGTGGGGCTCGAACCCCAGGCATCCTACGAAAGTGTCACATCTATTCGTAGAATGATCCAACGCCCGATGTTACGTATGAATTAATGTGCACTTAGCGGACGCACTTATCACCTCTCGAGTCAGCACTTTAGTTACATGAGAACAATGTTGAGAAGTGTGTAATTCCGATTGAAGGCACTTTGGTTTCACGCACAAAATATCACATCATTGTTAGTAGCGTAGACCAAATATAATTCAAAAAGCAGTGGAGCTTCTATCCGTCCGCTGCTGCACACAAAAAGCGTCTTAAAAGTAAAGTCACTGCATAGTATTGCGTCAATCAAGCGGAATGCAGGTAGCACGTCTTTCTCTACCGAGGTTTCGCATATGTTGTGATGCGTAATCGCTTCCGACGCTCAACTGAAGTGCACTCGCCTCTGAATGGCCTCACAGCGAGTCGTTTACTCGTTAGCGTTACTGCGTAAAATACATCAAAACAAAGCATCAAAAAGTCGAGAGTCCGAAATGTGATCAGAATCGATTCCCCCTCCTGGTAACGTGTAAGATTTCTAATTGTTGATTGTAGCCCAACCGTAGCTGAACAGAGACAAATATATTTATGTGTAATATTGTGAAGCGATTTGATAGCCATTCATCGTTAATAAAAGTCTGGTCTGTAAGTCTAATTGGGGAGTTCAATCTGGTTTTGCTTGGGTATCTATCTCCCTGAAGTCCTGCACTGCAAACCCTTTATGTCACGATTTATCGATCTTACTAATCCTTGAAGGCTGGACAAGGCTTGGGATTGCAGGTTATATAGGAAAGATCGAGTCGGTGTGGCATCATTTTCTTGACAACGTTCTTACATACCATCAAAGGATCTTATATAATAATGCGAATCTCTCTCCCTATAAATTATCTCTCTTCATCTATCTCTCTCTATCTATTTCTATCCCTCTCTTTCAACTACATGTATTAATAATGTCATCATTTTGCTGTAATAAGTAGCCCGGCTTCGTTCTGTGGCTTCTTGAATGGTCGGTGTGCGGAATTGAAGATCTACTAATGACTTCAATCTAACGAAGACGAGCATTTGGGTAAAAATGGGAATAGTCAATAATAACGCTTTATCTTGCAATGTCTTGACTGATAGCAAAGGGGTTTAAAGAATTAATTCAGCATGCTGACCACTTTAATCACGATGCATGAAATAATGCATAGAATGCCACCATGCAATTACATCATATTTTCATTTGTTGAAGCCGACATTCCATGTGAAGGGAGGGCGTATGCAAACACGCCTACTTCTAACTAGTAACACCTACTGTCACTGCTAACACAATAAACTCCGAAATCTTATAAATACTGATTCTTTACCTTCGATGCCGGGCAAGTGTTTTTTTTTCCCTTCTTCTTAGACCCCTTTTGAGGAACGTTATAATCCTACGAGTCAGTAACTTTTTTGACTTCTTCTTGGGAAATAAAGGAGAATACCCAGTTCAGTGATTCTTACTCAACTCTGAAATATTTGGTTTCCGGTATAACTGTCGTACTCTTTGAAATACCCCAGCATTTCGAACCATCTGAGGCGATATGAAGCAAGTTTTCACAAGATGTATTTTTCTCTCATACGAACAGGAATTATATATATATATATATATATATATATATATATATATAAACATATATTATATATACTTACATATATATACAGTCAAACCTAGCGGCCACCTCTCTATAGCGGCCACCTGTCTATAGCGGCCACTGAAAAATCCCCCCGAGAGAAAAGCCATGTTAAAGACCCTGTCTATAGCGGCCACCTGTCTAACGCGGCCAGCGGCCACAAATGTTGTTTCCCGCGGTAGATTTTAACCTGTCTATAGTGGCCAAAAACCCGATGGAGCCGTAGCCGAGCTGATAATTCAGGGTGTTTTTCTGCTTTTTAGCCGTGCCAGTCATTTCTGGGCAACATTCAGTGATCGCCACCGTTGCATTCATCACTTATTCAGTCACAATAATGCACTAATTCATGACTGTGCACATGCTACTATAGTGTACTGTGCAACAATTTCATAAACACCGGCATTGTTCTATGCATGATACACACGTGTGCATACGTACACACATAAATGTACATGTATATACAACAATGATACATGTACATGTAGGCAATGCACACAAAGTTGGATTACCTGTCTATAGCGGCCACCTGTCTATAACGACCACTTTTTCCGTATCCCTTGGGTGGCCGCTATAGACAGGTTTGACTGTATATATATATATATATATATATATATATATATATATATATATATATTATTCATTTTTTCGTCTATTACAAAAAAGAAATAGCGTCCACTTCCTGGGAATAATTGAAAACAAAATATACCACACATGTACAGGTGAAACGTTTAGAATAAGAAAGTAGGTGCATCATGCTACATGATTACATTGAATGTTTACAATTTAAGTCTTCCAAACGAAATGTCAACTCCTGGGACACTTACATAGCAATCAAAATGAGAAATGAGAAATCATGAATAAATTAGTAAGAATAGGGAAAGAGAAAAGAACAGGACATGCAATTATGATACCACAAAAACGCAGGAGAGGAGGACTTAGAAACCAAATAAGACAATTTCGGGCAAAACTATGCATGGTTAATATGGCATGTGTACGAGTATATCGTCCAAGGAATATCGCTCAGAGGAAGTGAAAACTAGTTAATATCTATAGTGAGTGACAAAATTACTGAAAAAGTGAGTTGTGTTTAATTGGAACAAAAGGCAACCTGAAACGATTGCTAGTGGACTGCGCAAAGACAAATACTAGAGACTAAAGGAAACCAAAATGTGGATTGAGTGAAAGCAGCAACATTACTAGAACACATAGTGAAAGTTTAAAAAATCGGACTATCGATGCAAAAGTTAAGAATTGTAAAAGTTTTTGTGTTGATATGACTGGATAAGGAGACTATACTCCAGTTTATGACATCTATGTCATTTTTATAATGTGTTGACCACATTATCAAGAAAATACGAAAATTCATCACACTTTCACTTTTCCAGCTTAATGAAAGAGCACTTGACTAACCTCTTTCAGAAAGCAGGGGGGATGATATTATCCTTTATGTCAGTAACAAGTTGATGGAATGCGTAATTTTCATGAAAAATCCATTTTTGTGGAGTTCTTCTATTATGTCGTCGGTGTGTTATCTTCTGCAATGTTGTCATGATTAGGCCTACACAGCAAACTGAAAGTAACCAGGCTCTATATGAGAGACTAGTGATATTAGGATGAGAATACTACAATCAACGCGAAATTCTGTAAGTTTCCTCAAAGAGTACAACCTCTGGATAGCCTTACCAGAAACTGACTTTGAGTTCTATTGAAATTCTGTCATTGTAACAAGATATTTATGGACCTACCTAGAAACTTGATCAATATACAATGGTTACCAATGTTTAATCAACCGTTCATAATACGTTGTACGTTCATGTAGGCCTACGCCGAAAATAAAGGATAATTTCATTTGGGTTTGTTGGATTTGATTCAAAATTGGATGATGGCATAACTGACTGACGACTATCACAGATCATAGTCGTCGCCATATGAGTGTGTAATAGATTGTTCAAAGTCAAAGTGGTATATATCTGTGTGTGCTCCTTATCTCCTTCACTCTGAATTTCCTCTGGGACCCCTTACGACTGACAAGTTTGGGCTTTTTGAAGCAGGTTCCATCTTTTCTGCAACATATTCACACATAATTATATAAATGTTCATGTATTGACCACCTATAGGCTGGAATGATTATTTGATAGCCCATCCGAACTTGATATCATGTATAATTCATTTCACTTATTATCTGATGCATTGGTCCATTGATGAACATAAAAAAATTGAATTAACATGAAATGAGATAAAAATAGATTGCTGCCTACACGGGACCGTATTTTTTATGCCTCATTCCTTTCAAACATTCGAGCAGTTTTTTGTGGGGTTTTTTGGCATGTTTTGTGCATAATTTGTCCTCAAGTTTCTCAATTACTTTATAGTATAGTAGAATCTGGGTTGCTTCATCATCAAAAAAAAAAAAAAATACAGCCATCGCAAGTCTTATCAATTATTCTTAAAAACACATCGAAAATATACATTAAACATACAGAGAGCAAATACCGTTGAGGCTTTGGGTACTTTTCGTACGTCGATTTACCCATAGCTTATTCTTCTTTTCTACCTCCATGTTTAGCCCTCTCGTACTAGACCTCCTGACAGGGAGAAAACATGGGAGCTTCGTGTGGGGTGAAAGGTCATGTAGGTCGTGTCGCACTAATGCTGCTCTCAAATCATGTTTCAATCAAATATTTGCCAGCTGCTACCTAGCTAAAAATAGCCGATTTGAAGGGACAGAGACATCATGGAAAGAGAAGGACGATTCTCAGTAGAAACACACCGGGTAGCGAAATTCGAGGTGTATCGGACGTCTAGAATTTCTCCCCGCGCTTTTCAATCGGTTCATCGCACACATGTGTACAAAATACGTGTGTACACACAGCGACCGTGTTCGCATCATGCTTTGTTGGTACCAACTCGCTTGTGTATGTGTTACAGGCCCTATACGTTACGTTACATGTGAATTGTGGCATTCATCGCCTATTGTTCGCGTGATTAACAGCCTAACTTATTGCATTACTAAGCCCTCATCACTTACTTGATTTTGCACCGCGTTATTTCATTTTATATTGTCTCTAATCGCGAGAGTACCATATTAGTGTGTCGCAGCCTTGAGAAAATCTCAACTGGACCCTCGATCTCCAAAGATTTCTCATCAGTCAGTGGCAGGATACCAGTATGTTAGTTCGGGGTATATTGGATGGGAAGACGAAGAGAAATGGCTAATCAAAAAATAGCCGACGCAGTTGTAGCAAAAGAGAAGGAAGGTGGGCGGGGGGAGGGGGTGAGACTTTCATAGTGAATCCTAGGTCAATATGGTTCGTCAAGAGAGGAAGGAAAATACAACATTCTTGCAAAGAAATGAAATACGCCGACATGTAAGGCTAGCGGAACGACAGAAGAGAACTTATTTTGACGACGCTCCTCTGCGATTCGAATCGATGTTCGTCCACTTACGCACTACGAAGGAAACTTGACGCCATCGTTGAAAGCGGAGCCGACGCGGTTCATGTGGTTTAATATCAAGATGTCTTTTCCCATGAGACTTAGTCAACGTCATCCCTACGTCGCTTTTTAGCAGGCGAGCGTCACATTGTGTATGAATATGTGCTGTGTTTTTGTGTATGTATGTTGTTGGTTTTTTTTGTGTGTTTTGTGTATGTATGTTGTTAGTTTTTGTGTTTTTGTGTATGTATGTTGTTGGTTTTTTGTGTGTATGCGCATGCGTGTGTAGGCCTATCTATAAGGACGTATATGGGAAGAGAAAGAGAAGGAGAGGTAGGCAGTCAGTTGCGGACAGAGTGAGAGATTTATGATCATAAATGAAAGCTGATGATGCCTTTATCAATCTTCACTACTGAGTAAATCTAACCCGTCCGTTTTTTCTCCTATTTGGTCTTTTTTGAAGTACATGCATGGTACCTGAATATTTTCTTATCATTCCAATCGTCATTTATTGTAATATAATCTATCGTGATGATATCATTTTCATGTCAATCATATCTGAATTTCCTCCAGCTCGAACATGGCTAACATCTTAAAGGGACCCTGAAATCCAAATGCATATAGATTTGCGTTGAAGTACCCTCAACATCACTTTTGCGGTAAAACGAATTATCTAGAAGTATTCCATATATTTTTAATGATTTTTTTTTCTTCTATTTTTCTTCAGATTACTTGGGAACGCCCACAAAAAAAAAAAATCCTTCCAAACCAATATTCTTAAGATGACATCATCTGTCAATCATTGCTAAAGCACTGAAATGTTTAACAAAAGACATCGGAATGCACCTTCCTCTCGTCTCAGCATAACGACATAAAAGACATGGCGAGGGAACATGCAAGTTATGCCTGGTAATAGCATAACTTGATAACTTGATAAAAGTTACCGACAATATGAAAGGAGCACAGAGAGAATAAAACGTACTTAAACAGGCACTTAAAATTGATAAAAGTTACAGATAACATCAAAGGAACATGGAGAGAATGAAACATACTAAAACAGGCATAAAACAAATAAGCATAGATAAACACAAACCAAACAAAGCGAAACGAGGTATCGTGCGAGACTACAAGTATATGTTAATATTACGAAAGAACATTACCGATTGAAGCACAGTCATAAAAGTACATTATAAAAAATAATGATATAATTCAAATTTGACAGTCGGAATGAATCATAAAATATGATTATAAAATGGCTCCTCAAGAACGAAGATGAGAGTGATAGAGGGGATGCAAAAGGGGTGCGAGGACTTTGAGACAAAAATGAATTATGTGTTGTTGTTGGTTTTTTTTTTTTGTTTTGTTTTTTTAGAGACAACATCGTGGTATAATATGTTTGTAAGCTTTGTCTTTCCATGTCTGGAAGTATCGCACTCGACGTCGCAAATGAAATTATTTCGAATTCTGCGAGTTGAAGTTCATCAGTAAGCCCCACTAAAAATAGACTCTGGGCTGTCATGAAAGCAGCGGGGATCATTCGCGGTCGATTGGCGTCCCTGGTGGTGTGCTTCCCTGGAACTTTCTTGATTTTTCTTCTATTAGCCAACAATGGGAGACCCCTCCTGTGGTAGCGTCCGACTTCAGGTTCATTGTCAAGAAACCAATACCTGTCAATAGTGCCAATCAAGTTCGCGTTTAAAAGACGAGGAACATCCCGTGACAGATCAAGCTGATTAAGGTGTCTGGGCCATCCCTTTCTCTTTCATTGCATCGTAAAAAAAGAAGAGTGAAAGTAGCCCCGCCCCACCTCAATACCCCACCCCCTCCACACACACACAGGTGCAAACACATACAAAAATGGTGGTTAATGTTTGTTCATGTCTACTACATACATCAAAAACATATCTTCCACATTATTATGATCGTATGTTAGAGTAAAAAGAGATGAAGTACACCGTGTAGATATTTCTAGTCATACGTCCATTTTCCGATTGCACAGTGTTGTTGACTAATTAGACCCTCAGGTGTATGACTTTTCATTTTCTTGCCTTATTTTGCCTTTTCTTTCTCTGTTTTGTTTTGTTGTAGCTAGTATTTTTTTGGGGGGTGGGGGTGGGGGGGGGGGAGGGGCTACCTAAGCCGGCTTCATAATAGAAGTACTACAAGTTTTCAACTTCAACCAATTCAATTATAGAGAATGAGCCTTTGGCTTTGATCGTGTGAAAGTAAACAAGTGAATCTATAACTGCTGTACTTTCTTTTTTTTTATCGGGGGGGGGGATGTACTATATAAACTCTTGGTTTGTCAATGGACCTATACTATAGGTCCATATGGTTTGTCAAATGGTGGGCAACAAGGCATGATAATGGCCATTCATTTGGCCACACTGATTCAAGGAAAAGTCTTCTCACAAACAGAGCAAATTCGAGGATTTAATTCCGGATATCGACATAACGCAGTCGATGCCCATCGGTCAATACTCAGGGCTCGTGAAGAAGGGGGGGGGGGGGGTCACTGGACGAACGCCAGAAACTCCAACTCTCCCTCTTTCAACGGAAGATCTCCCGCCGAAAGCCCATTTTGGCAAAATCTTCTGTTCTCCCGCTTGAGATTTAATTTCTCCCGCTTGAAATGATTTCTTACTCTGTGTCATCGTATGTTGTAAAATATGCCTTAGATAGCACGAGGTAACATCTAGGACACTAGAGTTGGACCCCGGCAGCAAGGAAGGTGCTTGGGGTTGGAGTCTCTGGAACGCTCTTTGTCGAATCATGATCATCGATAAGTCATTTGAATGGGAAATAATTTACATGTATATAAATGTGTGTGTGTGTGTGTGTGTGTGTGTGTGTGTGTGTGTGTGTGTGTGTTCATTTTGGGATTTTCCACGTGTTGGACTTCGAATGTTATAATAAGAAGAATGAGTCAGGCTGAAAATTTTGTGAATAAAAACCTTCTTGTTGTATCTACCGATGGCGTATTTGAGACTCATTCTTCTTATATATGTATATATATATATATATATATATATATATATATATATATATATGAATTCATATCACTAATGTCCACAGCTTTCAGTAGAACAAATCGAAATCATCCCAGAGGCCGACACCCAAAATTCGTGCAGCCCACGAGCTCGACATTAAAGGGAAGATAAACCCCAAGAACAATGTGGATTGAGTGAAAGCAGCAACATTAGTAGAACACATCAGTGAAAGTTTGAAGAAAATCGGACACTCGATGCAAATGTTATGAATTTTTAAAGTTTTGGTGTTGGAACCGCTGGATGAGGAGACTACTAGAGGTTATGACGTATGAGTGGACAACAATACCAAGAAAATATAAAGAAAATACTACAAAAATCCATTTTTCATGAAAAGTATATACAAATTCCATCAATTTGATATTGACATATGTTAAGGGTAGCAATTATTCCCCCTGCTTTCTGAAAGCGGTTGGTCAACTGCTCTTTCATAATTCTAGAAAAGTGAATTTTTGTTGAATTTCCTTTATATTTTCTTTGTATTGTTGTCCACTCATACGTCATATCCTCTAGTCTCCTCATCCAGCGGTTCCAACACCAAAACTTTAAAAATTCATAACTTTTGCATCGATTGTCCGATTTTGCTCAAACTTTCATTTATGTGTTCTACTAATGTTGCTGCTTTCACTCAATCCACATTTCTCTTTGGGTTTTCTTTCCCTTTAAAAAAAAAAAGTCCATGAGTCATACAGCCCCGGAGCACGACACTATACAGTATGTCCAAGAAAAAAATCAAAATCAAATTTTTGCATTGATAACACCCAATAATATGATTAATCTGTCTAAATGCTACTTCAGGATCTTAAAATGTAACATCTTAGCTCTATTTTTGGTGGCCCGATCAGGCCACCAAAATCATTGATTTTTAATTTTTGGTGGCCCGAAAGTAAAATGTGGTGGCCCGAAAAAAAATAAAGAAAAACATAAGAAAAAATTAAATCGGTCCTACTAAACATAGAAAAATAAAAACTAAGTATTGCTGAAGTGATGCAGGTACCATGTCTAAAAGAAAGGCAAAATCCTACTTTTTTTGGGTGGCCCGACGTGCGTTTTTGGTGGCCCTGGGCCACCGGACCACCGTTAGTGTCAAGCCCTGGTATGTATGTATCCTTATATATATATATATATATATATATATATATATATATATATATATATATATATATACACAAGTTGGGTTTTTTTTGGGGGGAGGGTTGTCTATAAGCATCGACTTTCAGTCAGAGAACTTGAACCTCCTCTTCCCATTGAGTTGTCATTCAGGTGTATATGCCCTAAGTCTTCTGCAAGGCTTGAGTTTGAACTCCAGTCTCTCTACCTCTTTCCCTCTCTTGTGTCCACGTTAATCTTCGTGAATTCAATATATTGAGTGTGTGCGGAAACAAAACCACAAACTTTAAGTTCTTCGTTTGTTAATTGACAGCGTGTTCCTTATTCGTAGCCGGGACAATCAAGTTCAAGAGAACCGGGTTGCGTTGGAGTTGCGCATTAATCCATTACATGCTTGTATAGGTGTGATGAATGGGAAGCTCATTTGAACTGTGAAGCCTGGTTATGGATTATAAAACGCATGGCAGGCTTTATAATCCCCCTTTTTGTGCGTTAAAAGAGCTCACGTGGACATTGTCGTGCCTCGCCATGTGTTTTCTCAAGTTGTTGTTGAACAAAATAAATATAACAGTTCCGTATGAAGGGTTACCCCATAACAATGATCGCTCAGTGCACGCTTGGTAAATTCTTGTCCGATCCAGCATCAGCCAAATATTTTGTTTGATATAACATGTTTTTTTTTAAATAAAGAAAACACAAATTCAATTGAAAATTATGAATAAAATTGATTGTGACAGAGGTTTTAATAATTTACCTGATTATGAAGCTTAGCTAAATGCTCTCTATGCTTCACACCATAGTCTCAGTTGTCGTCCAGTTCATGGAATGACAGCTCATCTACTCATGCAGGTTATCATTATAACTTGTGATAACTCTCAAGAGGTACAACAAAGAAAATATCTTTCTAATCCTGTCGAAGAGACCTCTCAAAAAGGTGAATCGTTTCACAGTGGTAAATAATAATAATAATAATCGGATTGTTATGGTAACAGAACAACAGGACAATTTCCAAACGTTAAATTCTAAGTGTGCTATTACTTAAAAATATACAAAATTTGGTCCTGATGGCAACCAGAAGCTTGTGGGAAATTGAATAACGATTATCATATACATGTGATAATCGTTATTTAATTTCCCACAAATACATAGATGTGTGTGTGTCTGTGTCTGTGTGTCTGTGTGTGTCTGTGTCTGTGTCTGTGTGTGTGTGTGTGCATCTAAATCTCCTGTTTACATTTGGGAGCAGTGATTTAAATAAATTTCAAGATATCACATTTTGTTGCATATGTGTAGCTCTGTTGTATCACAAAACATCCTACCATATAAATTTGTTTTTGCAATAAAGCCTAGAATATAAGGGGATATCAGTATTTTGCTTGTTAAACCGTAACTGTTGATGGTTTAGTCTGGAAACATTTTATTATAACGATTGTTTACATTTAATGAATTTAACAATAACTAAACATTGATTGTATGGATTCAAATTTTAACAATGGTTTTTTCTATCCCTAACTCACATTTTAGAACTATTTTAAAACACTAATGCTGGTTGTTTATTTCTTCAGCAAATGGTAAATTATGCCTTTAATGATTGTGTAGTTTTTATCGTGTGAACAAAATGTATAAGCGCTGTTCCCCGGACTCTCTCGACTCCCTCACAGCTGTTACCTTTGTTTGTTTGAGTTTGAGTTTATTAACAACTAAATATATTTACGCCTGAATTTGGATATGGCACATATTTTGCATGAGCTTGGGAGTATGAGAATATGAACACAATAAACAAAGATTTGTATACATGTTTAGATACAGGTATATACATAAAGACATTACATGCATGTCACATTAACATTGATTGTTTAGGAAAAACGTTGTTAAAAGGGAAACCAAAGGTCAGCATACAAGGACAGTCCGAGTCGAGAATGGTTCTCCAATGATTTTCCACATTGATCTAAAATAAAATCAAAACATACATGAAGTACATGAACACAAACTGTAAATTTGATTCATGATTTTGTTTAAATTTATCATCAATCTTTGATAACAATAAGTGAAATCTTAAATCTATTGGGTTCATATCATACCATGATTATTATCAAGAGTAACAACTTCTTTGTCATGTTTGTGTGTTTTGATCACTTTCCATAATTGGACTATAGATGAACTATAGGTGAACTTGAGGTGAAATTGAGGTATTGCTATTAGGCAAAAAATGGTGTTCTGGATGTGCGCAAAGCAGTTGTTTCTATAGTCCAACCCGGGAGGCTACGTCTTCTTAGCGTTCCCATTGCCGATCTAGAGCTCTCTATTAGGATTGTTGACGATGAAATAAGTAATGGCGTATATTACCTTACGTTATTTTTCTTTCTTGTTTTTTTTTCCCTCTTTTGCTTTCTGGTGAGATATTGTTTTTGGTGCATGGGGTGTTTTTTTCGTTCAACGGAAATATGGAGGCTTAATCATAGAACGGAACCTCCTGGTCTCTCAGTTCGCTCTAACAAAAGACTTCGTATAGTACACAATATTGGAACAATTGTTGTTGTTTTTTTTTCTTTTTTTTTTGGGGGGGGACGGTTGTCTAAGCATCGACTTTCAGTCAAAGAACTTGAACCTCCTCTTCCCATAGAGTTACCATTCAGGTGTATATGCCCTAAGTCTTCTGCAAGGCTTGAGTTTGAACTCCAGTCTCTCTACCTCTTTCCCTCTCTTGTGTCCACGTTAATCTTCGTGAATTCAATATATTGAGTGTGTGCGGAAAAAAAAGGACAAAATATAACACATAGTAGAGGCTACTATGTAATCCCGTGAGATTTTCGTGCCAAAATTGATTTTTTTCGCTAACTTTGTCAATTTGGGGGTGCTGAATCCAAAAAACTTTGGTTCCATTTTTTCTGACCACGTCTTCAGCCGCCATTTTGAATTTCAAAATGGCCGCCCTAGCAGACTATATTTTGACCCATATTTCATAAAGTGAGCATTGTAGAAGCTTAAAATTCGGTGTAAAATGCATGAGTGTGATGTCAGACACTCTGATAAATCTTTGTCTGATATTGTGGATTGTTTTGATACAATTTGTAGGCTGCCATTTTGAATTTCAAAATGGCTGCCATAGCAAGCTGTATTTTTACCCATATCTCACAAAGTGAGCATTGTAGAAACATCAAATTTGGTGCAAAATACATCGTTATGATGTCAGACACTCTGATACATCATTTTCTGATATTATGGATTGCTTTGTAGAGTTTGTAGGCCGCCATCTTGAAATTCAAAATGGCCGCCATAATGTTTTTACCCATATCTCAGTTTGCAATTATTGTAGAAGCATCAAATTTTCAAGAATGCACTTGCTTGTGGTGTCCAACGGTCCAGTACAGCTGTTTCCTAATTGTGGATCATTAGATAGGCCACCATGTTGAAATTCAAGATGGCCGCCATAGAAAACATAATTATAATACTGTGGTAAGCACCTTAGATGAATGTGCCAAAATTGTCCTAGTTAGACTGAATTTATTTCCAGTTCACGCAGAATGACAGCCATCTCTCAATTCAAAATGTAAGGATGAGGTTCTAATTACGTCATCAAGAGATGCTGACGGGCAAAAACTACGTAACGGGGGGGGGGGGGGGGGGAGGGAGGGGGCATACCACTGTCCGATAGTGTGGGCAAGCGTGTTAGCGTTACATCCCCTATAGCCATGCGGGTATGCGGTTCGCAAACTGCGCGCTAAAACGGTTCGTTTTTGCCTCTCAGGCAACACGTTATTTTGCGTTGTGGAACCTCGTTAATGATTATTTAATCCCAATCAATGAATATTTGTACAAAAGCATTGATGCAATTGAAGGTGATCTTCAAAAACTTGATGCTGCCTCAAGAGAATGAAGACAAAAAAGGAAAAGTCTCGCAATGGCAAGAAATGCCATGGTCACCCTACCAGGCATCCCATTCACAAGCTTGTGTGTTGGCCATAAACTGACACACTTAAGGTTTGCTAGATATATTTCTGGAATAACACAGAATGAAGAAGGAAGAGGTAGGCTTTTTTCCTGATTGCCCTTGAGTGGGTCATCTTCAATTATCAAGACTTCCAAGATGCTTACTGCTGTACAGCCAATGATTCTAAAACTACAAAGGAGTAATGACAGCTCAGTTCTGTGGCGCTTGCATCCATCAGAATTCCTCCACAACTTAGAAGATCATAACACGAGGGTAATGTAAGAAATTGTCACTGCCTTGAAGCTGATGAATGTGGTGTTTGGCAGTCAGGTATCAGAAACATTCAAGGGAGATACTCTAGAAAGAGATGAAAAGGGCAGTTTTAATGTTCTGTACTAAGAATTTGTATCTGAGAGAATTAGAATATATCAATCTCTGGAATATTGTGAGAAAGGCCAGACATTCAGCTCGAGCAAAAAAAAAATACACCATGTAACATTGGATCCAAAGTCATTAAGCCTAAGGGATCACCAATTCTTCATAACATTTCTACTGGTTCTACAGCCTGATAGACCTGTCATTATCCAGTCATTGCTAAACGATACAATATTGAAAGGTATAAGTTCTAAGTAATTCCACAATCACTCTTAATCTCATTGTTTCATGGCCTTCTCCTCATTCTCACTATTAAAGGTTCATTTTTCCTACCCATGCCTTAGAAACTCAAAAAAACTGAGCCAAATAATCAGCCTGAAAGTTGAAATACTGAGCAGTCAATTCCATCTGACACAGAGACCACATCATGGAAAGAAAAAAACAACAAACAAGAGTTCATCAAAGATGCCATGGGAGTTACTGTCACCCGTCACTCACAACAGATAGCCTCATTCCATTGTATGTATTAGAGCAACGGGAAAATGAGAGATATTGATGATTATTACGTAGACTCTAACATTTCAATTATCCTGATGGATCTTGTAGGTTTGCTTCACTTACTGCATTGCATGTTGTCTGCTCCATCACTGGAAAAGGAAACGATAAAGGTACAATTGACAATTTGGAGAGATTATGCTCTGCAATTTGTTGCGAAAAAACAGGAACAACTAAAGGTCTGCTTTTTCATGCCTTTCATGGTGCTGGCTGAAGTTGAAAATTTGAGAATGTCTCCAAGAGCAGATGGACCAAGAAGTATCTAAACCTTGAATCATGCAGAATGTGCTATGACACAGTCCGTGCCTTCCAGAAGTTTGGCGTGGATGATTTCAACCAGGACAATTTCCCGCTTTACCCTCGTAGAGACTTGATACAATAGAGAATTAACCTCGTAAACTCTCACAACCTAATTTGTGCCTCTAATACATATAAATATGATACATTAAATTGTAGATATTTCCAAAGGGTATGCATAAATTGTTCAATTATTATAAAATGCTTCGAGCTTCCTACACCAACGGTAGCCACAGAATTCATTATCATGCTCAACAGCAAGAAATGCAAAAGTCATTATTTCTGGAAGAATTTAGAACTAATTCTCCCCTGTGTACAGCTTTAGAGTGCTGTTTATTTAAAAACACGTGCAGGGAATGAGCCTATATAGAAAACATTCAATGATCTAAGTGACTATCCCACGAATTATTAGAGTATATAGGGCTAACATTGTAAGTTCTTACAAGCAAATCGTCTAAATGGGGCATTATTTAGTCACTCAGACACAGTTATTAAGAGGGGTTTTTTTTTAATCATTTGTTTTTAACATCAAAATCACATGATTTCCCATTCACAAATTTTACCCAAACGCTATGCTTTTAAAGGAATGTTTCAGATGGCAGCCTGTTTGCATTTCAACACAACAGTGTACCTACAGGACAGGAAACACTTCCGCTTACGCAATATTCAGTGAAGTGATTGACTTATACATGAGTGTTTCACCATGCTTGGGTTTGCAGTTTAAATATCTTACAGCACCAAATATGGTCGAAATACATCTTGAATTTCAAGAGTGGCGACCAATACAAATAATCTATTATTACAGAATGTATAGGCCCTATGTGTGTGTTTTAAAGAATGTACATCACTGTACGCCGCCATAAACATTGATATGTCTTAAAGTTGCTTGTAACCAGAGATATTAGATGAAAAGCAGCCATTTTGAATTTTTAGAAGGCAGCCTTGAAAGTGATGTGCAATTTTAGGGAGGGAAAAAGTGCATCTGAATGTTCAACATCATGAGCCCGGTTTATGCCCGAAATGTGAACTGTCTATATTGCGTACAACATGAGATATGGGTCAAAATATACATTCTGGTATGGCGGCCATTTTGAATTTCGAGATGGCTACCTTTAATATCAAAATGAACCATCGTTTCAGAAAAAGATGTTTCAGAATGTCTAGCAACATACGCATGCTCTTTGCCCCAAATTAGAACCTTACACAATGCATACGATATGAGATACCGGTCCAATTACATTTGTTATGGTAGCCATTTTGAATTTCAAGATGGCCGCTAAGGAAAATGATCCATCATTAAATAACAGAATGTATATATTAGCATCACTGACATCATAAGCATGCTTTTTGCCCCAAATTTATACTCCACACAATGCTTACAACCTGAGATATGGGTAAAAATATATTTAACTATGGCGGCCATTTTGAATTTCAAGATGGCTGCCTAAAAATTGTATCAAAGCTATCTACAATATTAGAAAATGGTGTATCAGAATGTCTGACATCACAAACATGTTTTTTGCATCAAATCTGAACCTTCTATGATGCTCACATTATGAGAATTGGGTCAAAATACAGTTTGCTTTGGCGGCCATTTTGAAATTCAAAATGGCGACTGAAGACGTAGTCGGAAAAAATGGAACCAAAGTTGTTTGGATTCAGCACCCCCAAATTGACCAAGTTAGCTAAAAAAATCAATTTTGGCACGAAAATCTCACGGGACCCAATATTTCGACAGAGTAGACTGTACTAACAGCCACAAACTTTAATAGTTCTTCGTTTGTTGACAGCCTGTTCCTTACGTAACCGGAACAATCAAGTTCAAGAGAACCTGGCTGCGTTGGAGTTGCGTAATAATCCATTACATGCTTAGGTGCAATGAATGGGAAGCTCATTTGAACTGTGAAGGCTGGTTATGGATTGTAAAACGCATGGCAGGCTTTAAAAAACAGTTATAAGCCCCACTTTTTGTGCATTAAAAGAGCTCATGCGGACATTACCCGTGGCTTGCCATGTGTTTTCTCAAGTTGTGGTTCAACAAAATAAATATAACTGTTCCGGAGCAAGGGTTACCCCACAACAGCACTGGCTCAGTGCGTGCTTCGTAAATTCTTGTCCGATCCAGCATCAATCAAATATTTTGTTTGACATGTTTTTTTTTATAAAGAAAACACAAATTCAACTGAAAATTATCAATAAAATTGGTTGTGACAGAGGTTTTGATAATTTACCTGATTATGAAGCTTAGCTAAATGCTTTCTATACTTCACACCGTAGTCTAAGTTGTCGTCCGGCTCATGGAATGACAGCTCATCTACTCATGCAGGTTATCATCATAACTTGTGATAACACTCAAAATGTACAACAAAGAGTACATCTTTATAATCTGTCGAAGAGACCGCTCAAAATGGTGAATCGTCTCACAATGGTAAATGAATAAGACGAAAGAAGCTTTCGGATTGTTATGATAACAGAACAACAGGGCAATTTCCAAACGTTAAATTCTAAGTGTGCTATTAGTTTAAAAAATACAAAATTTGGTCCTGATGGCAACCAGAAGCTTGTGGGAAATTGAATAACGATTATCATATACATGTGATACGCACATAAATATACCGGGTGTCCCAAAAAAAAAAGCGGAACGGTGGATTTTCAGTACCTTGCATTCTAAAAGTGATATATTTTTTGACATCATTAGAAAGAACATCTTCCGCAGAAGACCATGTTACCAAAATCATTAAATTTGGTTCAGTACTTTTTGTTCTACACCAATTTCTATAAATGCAGTCATTTTCAATTTTTTGCCACTTGTGAGATAATAATTTGGGTGCGACACGCGTTCCATACGGTGAATTGTGTAAGCTCGTTGATCCATGTCAGCAAAAGATAACGCTTTCATATTGGGAGCGCGCGCGCACACACACACACATACACACACACACACACACACTGTTTTTTTCCTGGCCTGTGCCCAATCTGAAAGCTGTATCTTTTGTTGACATGGATCACCGAGCTTACACAATATTCACCGTATGGATCGCTTGTCGCACTCAAATTATTATTCAATTCAATTCATTTCAAAGGTTTTATTTTCACTTCTTTCAACAGAATGTACAAAAAATATAGATTCGACATACGTTTGAAGGAATGATACATAGATAGCAAAGGATAACATTTGTCAATAATCATTACAAATTTAGGCATTTTTCATACAGACATATTTATACATTATCTCATAAGTCGCAAAAATCCGGCGAAATTTGACAATGACTGCATTTTCAGAAATTGGCGTAGAATAAAAAGTACTGAACCAAATTTAACGATTTTGTTATCATAGTCTTCTGCGGGAGATGCTCTTTCTAATAATGTCAAAGGATATATAACTTTTAGACCGCAAGGTACTGAAAATCCACCGTTCCGCTTTTTTGGGGACACCCGGTATAGCTGTGTGTGTGTGTGTGTGTGTGTGTGTGTGCGCGCGCATCTAAATCTCCTGTTCACATTTGGGAGCAGTGATTAAAAAAAAAAATTCAAGATATCACATTATGTTGCATATGTGTAGCTCTGTTGTATCACAAAACATTATACCATATATTTCCTCTTTTTTTTTTGCAATAAAGCCTAGAATATAAGGGGATATCAGTATTTTGCTTATTAAACCGTAACTGTTGATGGTTTAGTCTGGAAACATTTTATTATAACGATTGTTTACATTTAATGAATTTAACAATACTTAACATTGATTGTATGGATTCAAATTTTAACAGTGGGTTTTTCTATCCCTAACTCACATTTTAGAACTATTTTAAAACACTAATGCTGGGTGTTTATTTCTTCAGCAAATGGTAAATTATGCCTTTAATGATTGTGTAGTTTTTATCGTGTGAACAAAATGTAAGCGCTGTTCCCCGAACTCTCTCTACTCCCTCACAGCTGTTATACCTTTGTTTGTTTGAGTTTGAGTTTATTAACAACTAAATATATTTACGCCTGAATTTGAATATGGAATATATTTTGCATGAGTTTGGGAGTATGCGAATATGAACACAATAAACAACGATTTGTATGTACAGGTCTAAATGCATATCAATCATAGTACATGCATAATTACCTTGATTGTTCAGGAAAAACGTTGTTTAACGTTGTTTAAAGGGAAACTTAAAGTTAAGAGAAGACAGTTCAAGTCGAGAATGGTTCTCAATTGATTTTCTACAATAAGATAAAGAAAAAACATCAAAACATACATGAAGTACATGAACACAAACTGTAAATTTGATTCATGATCTTTTTTTTACATTTATCATCAATCTTTGATAACAATAAGTGAAATCTTAAATCTATATTGGGTTCATATCATACCATGATTATTTTCAAGAGTAACAACTTCTTTGTCATGTTTGTGTGTTTTGATCACTTTCCATAATTGGACTATAGATGAACTATAGGTGAACTTGAGGTGAAATTGAGGTATTGCTATTAGGCAAAAAATGGTGTTCTGGATGTGCGCAAAACACTTGTTTCTATTGTCCAACCCGGGAGGCTGCGTCTTCTTAGCGTTCCCATTGCCGATCTAGAGCTCTCTATTAGGATTGTTGACGATGAAATAAGTAATGGCGTACATTACCTTACGTTATCTTTTCTTTCTCTCCCCCCCCCCCTCTTTTGCTTTCTGGTGAGATATTGTTTTTGGTGGGTTTTTTTTTTTCGTTCAACGGAAATATGGAGGATTAATCATATAACTGGACCTCCTGGTCTCTCTGTTCGCTCTCTCAAAAGACTTCGTATAGTACACAACATTGGAACAATTGTTGTGTTTTTTTTTTGTTTTTGTTTTTGTTTTTGTTTTTTTTTTTTTTGGGGGGGGGTGTCTAAGCATCGACTTTCAGTCAGAGAACTTGAACCTCCTCTTCCCATAGAGTTACCATCCAGGTGTATATGCCCTAAGTCTTCTGCGAGGCTTGAGTTTGAACTCCAGTCTCTCTTTTTCTTGTGTCCATGCTAATCTTCGTGAATTAAATATATTGAGTGTGTGCGGAAACGCAACCACAAACTTAATTAATAGTTCTTCGTTTGTTGATTGACAGCGTGTTCCTTATTCGTAGCCGGGACAATCAAGTTCAAGAGAACCGGGATGCGTTGGAGTTGCGTAGTAATCCATTACATGCTTGTATAGGTGTGATGAATGGGAAGCTCATTTGAACTGTGAAGCCTGGTTATGGATTGTAAAACGCATGGCAGGCTTTATAATCCCCCTTTTTGTGCGTTAAAAGAGCTCACGTGGACATTGTCGTGCCTTGCCATGTGTTTTCTCAAGTTGTTGTTGAACAAAATAAATATAACAGTTCCGTAGCAAGGGTTGCCCCAAAACAATGATCGCTCAGTGCACGCTTGGTAAATTCTTGTCCGATCCAGCATCAATCAAATATTTTGTTTGATATAACATGTTTTTTAATAAAGAAAACACAAATTCAATTGAAAATTATCAATAAAATTGATTGTGACAGAGGTTTTAATAATTTACCTGATTATGAAGCTTAGCTAAATGCTTTCTATACTTCACACCATAGTCTCAGTTGTCGTCCAGTTCATGGAATGACAGCTCATCTACTCATGCAGGTTATCATTATAGCCTGTGATAACACTCAAGAGGTACAACAGAGAAAATATCTTTCTAATCTGTCGAAGAGACCTTTCATAAAGGTGAATCGTTTCACAATGGTAAATGAATAAGACGAAAGAAGCTTTCGGATTGTTAAGATAACAGAACGACAGGACAATTTCCAAACGTAAAATTCTAAGTGTGCTATTACTTAAAAATATACAAAATTTGGTCCTGATGGCAACCAGAAGCTTGTGGAAAATTGAATAACGATTATCATATACATGTGATACGCACGTAAATTTATAGATGAGTGTGTGTGTGTGTGTGTGTGTGTGTGCATCTAAATCTCCTGTTCACATTTGGGAGCATTGATTTTAAAAAAATTTCAAGATACATGTATCACATTTTGTTGAAATGTGTAGCTCTGTTGTATCACAAAACATCCTACCATATATATATATATATATATATTTATTTTTTTTTGCAATAAAGCCTAGAATATAAGGGGATATCAGTATTTTGCTTGTTAAACCGTAACTGTTGATGGTTTAGTCTGGAAACATTTTATTATAACGATTGTTTACATTTAATGAATTTAACAATACTTAACATTGATTGTATGGATTCAAATTTTAACAGTGGGTTTTTCTATCCCTAACTCACATTTTAGAACTATTTTAAAACACTAATGCTGGGTGTTTATTTCTTCAGCAAATGGTAAATTATGCCTTTAATGATTGTGTAGTTTTTATCGTGTGAACAAAATGTAAGCGCTGTTCCCCGAACTCTCTCTACTCCCTCACAGCTGTTATACCTTTGTTTGTTTGAGTTTGAGTTTATTAACAACTAAATATATTTACGCCTGAATTTGAATATGGAATATATTTTGCATGAGTTTGGGAGTATGCGAATATGAACACAATAAACAACGATTTGTATGTACAGGTCTAAATGCATATCAATCATAGTACATGCATAATTACCTTGATTGTTCAGGAAAAACGTTGTTTAAAGGGAAACCTAAATTTATCAAAATACAGTTCAAGTCGAGAATGGTTCTCAATTGGAAAAAAAATCAAAACATACATGAAGTACATGAACACAAACTGTAAATTTAATTCATGATTTTGTTTAAATCTATCATCAATCTTTGATAACAATAAGTGAAATCTTAAATCTATTGGGTTCATATCATACCATGATTATTTTCAAGAGTAACAACTTCTTTGTCATGTTTGTGTATTTTGATCACTTTCCATAATTGGACTATAGATGAACTATAGGTGAACTTGAGGTGAAATTGAGGTATTGCTATTAGGCAAAAAATGGTGTTCTGGATGTGCGCAAAACAGTTGTTTCTATTGTCCAACCCGGGAGGCTGCGTCTTCTTAGCGTTCCCATTGCCGATCTAGAGCTCTCTATTAGGATTGTTGACGATGAAATAAGTAATGGCGTATATTACCTTACGTTATTTTCCTTTCTTGGTTTTTTTCCCCCTCTTTTGCTTTCTGGTGAGATATTGTTTTTGGTGGGGTGTTTTTTTCGTTCAACGGAAATATGGAGGCTTAATCATACAACGGAACCTCCTGGTCTCTCAGTTCGCTCTAACAAAAGACTTCGTATAGTACACAATATTGGAACAATTGTTGTTGTTTTTTTTTTTTTTTTTTTGGGGGGGGGGGGGGAGGGTTGTCTAAGCATCGACTTTCAATCAAAGAACTTGAACCTCCTCTTCCCATAGAGTTACCATTCAGGTGTATATGCCCTAAGTCTTCTTCAAGGCTTGAGTTTGAACTCCATTCTCTTAACCTCTCTCCCTCTCTTGTGTCCATGTTAATCTTCGTGAATTCGATATATTGAGTGTGTGCGGAAACAGAACCACAAACTTATAGTTCTTCGTTTGTTGACAGCGTGTTCCTTATACGTAGCCGGGACGCGCAGCCGGGACAATCAAGTTCAAGAGAACCGGGCTGCGTTGGAGTTGCGTAATAATCCATTACATGCTTGTATAGGTGTGATGAATGGGAAGCTCATTTGAACTGTGAAGGCTGGTTATGGATTGTAAAACGCATGGCAGGCTTTATAAGCCCCCCTTTTGTGCGTTAAAAGAGCTCACGCGGACATTGTCATGACTTGCCATGTGGTTTCTGAAGTTGTTGTTGAAGAAAATAAATATAACAGTTCCGTACACCATTCAGGCGTGTATAGGCCCTAGGTCTTTTGCTAGGCTTGAGTTTGAACTCCATAGAGTCTCTCCACCTCTTTCCCTCTCTTGTGTCCACGTTAATCTCCGAGAATTCATTGTATTGAGCGTGTGCAGGCTTTAAAACAGTATGATAAGCCCCATTTTTGTGTATCAAAAGAGCTCACGTGGACATTGTCGTGACTTGCCATGTATTTTCTCAAGTTGTGGTTGAACAAAATAAAGATAACAGTTCCGTAGCAATGGTTCCCCCCCCCCCCCTCAATAGCACTCTCTAAGTGCATGCTTTGTAAATTCTCATCCGATCCAGCATCAACCAAATATCTTATTTGATAACATTTTTTTTTCAATAAAGAAAACACAAATTCAATTGAAAATTATCAATAATTGTGACATAGGTTTTGATAATTTACCTGATTACGAAGCTTATAAATGCTTGCTATACTTCACACCATAATCTCAGTTGTGGTCCAGTATAACATCGAATGACAGCTCACCAGCTCATGCAGGTTATCATCACAACTTAAAGCACTCAAGAGGTACAACAAAGAATACTGTTATGGATACATGTGCATTGTACTATCATTTCTGGGCACTTGATTGTTCCGCGGAGGAATATGTAAATAAAGGGGTTCGAAGATGACCGAGATCGACCAAACACCTTGTTTGAGAGTCTGGGTATTTTGGTGGTTATGATGGTTCGTTAGGCCAAATTAACCTCCCGTAACAAATTGGGGGCACGTCACGAGAGTTCGGCAGGGTTTCTGCGGACTTAGGTGATTTGGTCGGGTTTGATATTATCCCAGGCATGCCAGGAGTGTTTTTTCGTTCTCGCTTGGCCGTATGGCAAGCCTTTTTTACATTTAAAGTTAATTTCTGATATCACAAATTCCATTTTGTGATATCAAAAAATCAAATTTTTGATATCAAGAATTCAATTTGTGATATCAAGAATTCAATTTGTGATATCACAAATTCCCGTAAGTGTAGCACATGAACTTAATTTGTGATATCAAGAAATCGAATTTGTGATATCACAAAATCCATTCTTGATATCACAAATTCAATTTGTGATATCAGAAATTCGAATTTGTGATATCTAAAATTCAATTTGAGATATCACTAAATGAATTTGTGATATCAGAAATTCGAATTTTTGATATCAAAAATACGTTTCACGTGAAAAACCAATGGTAATTCGTGATATCACAAAATGATTTTTTGATATCACAAATTCGAATTTGTGATATCACGAATTCTTATTTGTGATATCACAAATGCGAATTTCTGATATCACAAATTCTATTTTGTGATATCACGAATTGAATTATTGATATCACAAAATCGAATTTGTGATATCAGTAATTCACAGGGAATTTGAGCGTTAGTTTTGCGCTGAAATTCAACTGTGAATTCGAGCGTTAGTTGAGCGCAGAAATACACAGGGAATTCGAGCGTTAGTTCAGTGCAGTAAATCCCTGTGAATTCGAGCGTTAGTTGAGCGCAGAAATACAAAGTGAATTCGATCGTTAGTTTTGCGCTGAAATTCAACTGTGAATTCGAGCGTTAGTTGAGCGCAGAAATACACAGGGAACTCGAGCGTTAGTTCAGTGCAGTAAATCCCTGTGAATTCGAGCGTTAGTTGAGCGCAGAAATACAAAGTGAATTCGAGCGTTAGTTTTGCGCTGAAATTCAACTGTGAATTCGAGCGTTAGTTGAGCGCAGAAATACACAGGGATTTCGAGCGTTAGTTCAGTGCAGTAAATCCCTGTGAATTCGAGCGTTAGTTGAGCGCAGAAATACAAAGTGAATTCGAACATTAGTTTTGCGCTGAAATTCAACTGTGAATTCGAGCGTTAGTTGAGCGCAGAAATACACAGGGATTTCGAGCGTTAGTTCAGTGCAGAAAATCGCTGTGAATTCGAGCATTAGTTTAGCGCAGAAATACAAAGTGAATTCGAGCGTTAGTTGAGCGCTGAAATACACAGGGAGTTCGAGCGTCAGTTTAGTGCAGAAAATCGCTGTGAATTCGAGCATTAGTTTAGCGCAGAAATACAAAGGGAATTCGAGCGTTAGTTTTGCCCTGGAATTCAACTGTGAATTCGAGCGGTTTTGTTTGTTGTGTTTTTTTAGCGCAGAAATACACAGGGAATTGGAACATTACTTTTGAGCTGATATTCAGATGGAAGGTATACTACTGCTAACTTTTTTTTGAACAATGTTCAAAATACCAATAACTATATTATTATGAGAGATTTACACATCCATCATTCCGTAAATGATCATCAAGGTATATTCGATGAATTATTGATACAAATCAATTGTTTTGCAACATGTTATCATGAATTCAATGATACTATGTTCACTAAGGGCTTACATTTAATTCATCGTTTTGGTCCTCAAATTGTCATCTATTACTATACATTATTGTTAATTATGATACATTTTTCATGTGGTAATCCCCTTTACAGTAGACTCTTCCACCAAATCGATATTACGTGTGGTGAAGCATATACTATGTGTTGTATTGCGGAGGACCGACCGAGGGCAATCAACCCTCTGGTCTGTGTATGTCAGCAGCGGAGAATAAGAGAGAGAGAGAGAGAGAGAGAGAGAGAGAGAGAGACTGTGAGTCATGCGGGGTGCGAGAGGGAGTCGTAAACTTGCCAATTTAATGTCCACCACTGGTGTCGGCTGGTGGTCACATAAAGCAACGTGTTTCTTTTAAAGACATTTTCTCACTCCTCAAAATCAGTCCTCCAGAACAAAGGGGTGTATCCATTAAGACCAATTGTGTTGGGTGTACAGTTTGCCTGCCCCAGTATGTTTATGATTTTGTAAAATGATTTAAAGTGTAATCATATAGGCAAGTTTATTCAAGAACCAAAACCGGGGAGAACAAAACTGGAATGCACAAGCCCAAAAGTCTTCAGACCAGATCAAGAAGAGTGAAGATATCCAGATCTTATGAGGAATTTATGCAGCAGTATGAATGGCAAACAAACAGTTAGAATTTGTAGTAGGAAAAAAGCAGTGGTACGAAGGACTTCAATTTTGTTAATCTGCGCAATGAGAAATCTCTCTTATTAAGTAACAGGGGGAGGTCGGGAGAGAGTATCTTTCACATGACAGAGTAAAGAGAAACGCAAACAAAAGTTGTAAGTCAACCAGTCTCTGCCAAATCAGTGGCGAGAAATGGAGGGGAAAAAAAGAGAATATAATAATGACTTTGAAGTAATTGACAACATATAAATAATGGCATTTTAGATATGTTGCTAAACGATTTATTTTCATCGATTCTTTTAAAACCAATTCCTAATCACTTTAAATGAAAACGAGTTGCCAAAACTCTTCATTTAGGTGGTTTTTTTTTGTAACTATCGTTATATACAGCCTGTACTATGTAAAGATAACACCTGAAATTCCATAGGAATATCTGCGCTAAACTAATGCTCAAATTCACAGTGTATTTCTGCGCTCAACTAACGCTCGAATTCATTGTTGAATTTCAGCGCAAAACTAAAGCTCGAATTCCCTGTGTATTTCTGCGCTCAACTAACGCTCGAATTCACAGTTGGATTTCAGCGCAAAACTAATGCTCGAATTCCCTGTGTATTTCTGCGCTCAACTAACGCTCGAATTCACAGTTGAATTTCAGCGCAAAACTAATGCTCGAATTCCCTGTGTATTTCTGCACTGAACTAACGCTCGAATTCACAACTGAATTTCAGCGCAAAACTAATGCTCGAATTCCCTGTGTATTTCTGCGCTCAACTAACGCTCGAATTCACCGTTGAATTTCAGCGCAAAACTAATGCTCGAATTCCTTGTGTATTTCTGCTCTCAACTAACGCTCGAATTCACAGCTGAATTTCAGCGCAAAACGAATGCTCGAATTCCCTATGTATTTCTGCGCTCAACTAACGCTCAAATTCCCGTTGGTTTTCTGCACTGAACTAAAGCTCGAATTCCCTGTGTATTTCTGCGCTCAACAAACGCTAGAATTTACGGTTGAATTTCAGCGCAAAACTAATGCTCGAAATCAAATCATTTCTTTGCGAAAGATATGTGCTGAAATTCCATGTAAATTAATGATATCACAAATTGGAATTAGTGATATCACAAAATGTATTTCTTGATATCAAGAATGTGAATTCGTGATATCTCGAATTGAATTCGTGATATCACGAATTGAATTTGTGATATCACTAATTCGATTTCGTGATATCAAAAATTGGTTTTACGTGATAAACCAATGGGTATTTGTGATATCAAAAATTGAATTTGTGATATCAGAAATTCGAATTTTTGATATCACGAAAGGGAATTCGTGATATCAGAAAATCTTTTTAAAAAGCAATATGGCTTGCCATATGGCCGATGAATTTCGGTGAGTAGCGTGTGTAGCACTCTATGCTATGTCGTGGACATGGGCGATCGCGATACAGTTTACGTCGCGCAACTACGTATGTCGTTTGCATCGTGATTGTTACAGTGTACTGTATGTGAAGGTGTTACGATTTGAGAAAGCATGGTGCGTTTACGGCGTAGTGTGTGTACGTGTGTGTATGCACGGAGATGGACGCGGAGTGATATGGTATACATTTTGATGTAAATCGGTCGTCTTTCTGTGTCAGCGTGAGGGAAACTCACGTTCGTATTTCTTTCGGGATCGAAAGGGTTAATTTGGCACGTGCGTAGTGTTTAGGATGGTTTAATCTGGGTATACGCTGCGTGTGTGTAGTGTCTGCGTGGAAACGTTGGTCAAACGTTGGTCGTTGGTCCCGTACGTGGTGGTTCGTGTGTGGTTCAGCATACGGGTTATTCTACGGCGGTTTGTATGTGGTTTAGCATACAGGTGATTTCACGGTGGTTCGTGTGTGGTTTTAGCACACGGGTTATTCCACGGTGGTTTGTATGTGGTTTAGCATACAGGTGATTTCATGGTTGTTCGTGTGTGGTATAGCACACGGGTTATTCCACGGTGGTTTGTGTGTGGTTTAGCACACGGGTTATGCCATTGTTGTTCGTGTGTGGTTTAGCACACGGGTTATTCCAAGTCGGTTCGTATGTGGTGTAGCATACGGGTTATTCCCAGTCGGGTCTTGTGTGGTATAGCATACGGGTTATTGTTTATAGTGCGACTGGTTTTCTTCAATTGAAAAGGGTTTTTTTCAGCTGGCTGGCTGGTGGAAGTCAGGTTTTCTTGTTGCACTATTAACTGTACATTACTGGTGCATAATGGAGAAAGATCAAGATTTTTCCATTGAGAAGTTTGTGGATTCACCCACAGTTGAGGAATTGCTAACCTTGAAAAAGGTTGATTTGTTGCGTGTTGCAGAAAACTACAAGGTTCCTGCTGTGAAGAGCACAATGAAAAAGTCAGAGATTACACAGCACACGATCAAATTTCTTGTAGATGAAGAAGTATTTCCCCTCCAGGCATTGCGTAGCATATCAGGTAGTCCCCCTGGTGATGTGCAAGGGAGTGTAGAAGTACGTCTGAAAGAGCTTGAACTTGAAAAAGCGAGAATTGAGTTAGAGAGAGAGAAGGTTTCTCTTGAAAGGGCTCGTCAAGTCGGTGAGAGAGAGTATGGTGTAAGCGTCAGTGGTGGGCATTTTGATATCGCCAAAAATGTCAGAATGGTCCCTGAGTTCGATGAAGGAGATGTGGATAGGTATTTCCTGCATTTCGAACAGGTGGCGGATAGCATGGAGTGGCCGAAAGAAAAATGGCCTCATCTTTTGCAGACTAAGTTAAAGGGAAAGGCATGTGATGCTTATGCTTCACTGTCACGCGGAGAAGCTCAGGATTATGCAACAGTAAAAAAGGCAATTCTGAACGCGTACGCCTTGGTTCCTGAAGCGTACAGACAAAAATTCAGGAATAGTAGAAAACTGGAGTCACAGTCATTCAGAGAATTTGCAAAAGTGAAGGAAATTGCCTTCACTCGTTGGTTGCAATCAGTAGGCGTGGATACTGTTGATGATTTGCGGGAACTTGTGCTACTAGAGGAGTTTAAGAGTTCGCTACCTCAAGAGGTGCGTTCGCATATTGAGGAACGGAAAGTGAAAACTTTGTTGGTAGCTAGTACAGTGGCTGATGAGTATACTTTGTCCCATAGTCATGGAAACAGGTATGAAGGAAGCAAATATGCAGCTCCTAATCGTCTAAGTGTTGGCAAGACAAATTCTAGCAGTAAGACAGAGGTGAAAGCTGGTCTAGTGGTAGAAAATGAGACTGACAAGAAAGGTAGGAACACTGAGAAGCCTATCGTGTGTTTCCATTGTAGGCAACCAGGGCATGTGAAGTCTAATTGTCCCATTCTGAACAAGAAAAAACAGGAAAAAGACAAAGAAAAGAAGTCTCATCCCAATGGATTGGTGAGTCGTTCAGTGGAATCGGCAGGTGATTGGTGTGAACAAGTTCAGAGTGTGATTAAGTCAGCTGATCAAGACAAGATTAAGTCTCAGTATGAACCATTCACTTCTGTAGGCTATGTGTCATTGGTAGGGTGTGATGAAGCCAGAAAGGTTACCATCCTGCGAGATACTGGTGCATCCCAGTCATTGATTCTCGACAGTGTCCTTCCTTTTGGGCAAACTTCGTCCACAGGCACAAGTGTACTGTTACAAGGAGTAGAAGGAGGTTACGTTGAAGCCCCTCTTCACACAGTCGATTTGCAGTCAGGCCTAGTTTCAGGAAGGGTGAGCCTTGGTGTTAGGAAGTCACTTCCTATGGATGGTGTAGCATTGATATTAGGCAATGATCTTGCAGGAGACAAAGTGACTATTCCAGTGGTCAGTGCAGTCCCTTTGGATAAAGAAGGAAATGAGACAGCTGCATTGGTTCAGGAATTCCCTGAAGTTTTCCCAGCTTGTGTAGTCACACGTTCCATGTCTAGAAAATCAGAGGAGTCTGAATTGAAGGCTAGACCAGAGGATATCAGTCTAGAAGGGAGTTTCTTCTGTCGGTTAGATGATGTAGAAGCAAGTAGAACCGCAGCATCAAAATCACATCAGATAGTGGATGAGTCTCAGCCTGTAGATGAAACTGAGATTGGGTTGAACAAGAGCTCTTTGATTGACGCACAGAAGAATGATCCACAGTTGGTAGCGTTGTGTGATAGTGCTCTTGCTGAAGAAGAAGCACTGAGTGAGAGGACTTGCTACTATAAGAAAGGAGATGTGTTGATGAGGAAGTGGATGCCAGTTGACTCTTCCAGTGATGAAGAATGGCGAGAAGTTCACCAAATTGTCATCCCAACAGTATTTCGTAAACACATTTTGAGTGTGTCGCATGAGTCAGCTCTTGGTGGTCATCTTGGAGTCAATAAGACGGTTGACAAGATTTTGAAACATTTCTTTTGGCCTGGCTTGAGACGGGATGTTTCAGATTTCTGTAGGACTTGTCATGTTTGTCAAGTGGTGGGAAAACCTAATTAGAAGATTCCTCCTGCTCCCCTGAAGCCCATACCAGCATTTGATGAGCCGTTTAGCACAGTTATCATAGACTGTGTTGGTCCTTTGCCAAAGACAAAGGCTGGACATGAGTACTTGCTCACTATGATGTGCGCTTCTACGAGATTTCCAGAAGCTGTGCCACTTCGGCGTATCACTGCACAGAACGTTAGCAAGGCGTTAGTGAAGTTCTTTACAACGGTTGGCTTGCCAAAGGTGGTGCAATCAGACCAGGGTTCCAACTTCACTTCAAAGATATTTCAGCAAGTGATGCGTGAGTTGGGTATCAAATGTGTAACCTCGAGTGCCTATCATCCACAGAGTCAAGGCGCTCTGGAGCGTTTTCATCAGACGCTGAAGAACATGATGAGAACATACTGCTTTGAGGTCGAGAAGGACTGGGATGAAGGCTTGCCGTTGTTGCTTTTCTCGGTGCGAGAGTCTGTGCAAGAGTCCTTAGGATTTAGTCCCTTTGAGTTAGTGTTTGGACACGAGGTTCGTGGTCCATTGAAGGTCTTGAGAGAGAAGCTGTTGGGTGAGGATGAGTCACCCGGTTTGTTGAATTATGTGACCACATTCCGTGGTAGGCTGACTCGTGCACGTGAATTTGCTGCTGGACATTTGAGAAACAGTCAAAAGAACATGAAACAGTTGTTTGATAAGAGGTCCAGGGAAAGGATGTTCAGTCCCGGTGAAAAGGTATTGATACTGCTGCCCATTCCTGGTAATCCTCTGTGTGCTCGCTTCTCTGGTCCCTATGTCGTGGAAGAGAGATTGAGTGATGTGAATTACATCATTCAGACGCCAGACAGGAAGAAAAAGAAACGGTTGTGTCACATCAACATGTTGAAGAAGTATGTTGAGAGAAGTGCAGGTGAAAGTGCGAAGCCAGTCATGTATGTGGTAGGAGCAGTCCAAGATGTCCCCGTTCCCAAGACGAGGAAGGAGCTGATGAGATTCATCGGCATGGCCGGATACTACCGTCGCTTCTGCCATAACTTCTCGGATGTTGTGGCACCCTTGACTGATCTCCTGCGGAAGAACGTGAAGTTCCAGTGGTCAGCCGCATGCCAGTCTGCGTTTGACCAAGTGAAGGCAATCCTGTCGAGTGGTCCTGTGTTGGCAGCGCCGGACTTCACAAAAGGCTTCAGCCTAGCTGTCGATGCCAGCGATGTCGGAGCAGGCGCCGTGCTGATGCAGGCTGATGACGATGGAGTGGACAGACCAGTCTGCTACTTCTCGAAGAAGTTTAACGCGCACCAGCGGAGGTATTCTACCGTTGAGAAGGAGACCCTAGCATTAATTCTTTCGCTCAGCCATTTTGATGTCTACGTGGGCAGCACAACTCAACCCGTTGTTGTGTGGACTGATCACAACCCACTGACATTCGTCAACAGAATGAGAAACAAAAACCAGAGACTGATGCGATGGAGTTTAATCCTACAGGAGTATAACCTTGACATTAGGCACATTCGCGGAAAGGAAAACATTGTCGCGGACACACTTTCCCGTGCTTAATTGAGACATCTCGATATTTTGTATTGTTGCCAGATGCAACAATTGTGCAAATGTATTTTATGTTTGTGACACTTTAAACAGGTGTAATTCTGTTTTGCAAGTACACAGGAAAGTGTGTGTACATCATGTTTATGTATGTATTTTGCATACACTATAATTGTGATGCCAACAGCATGAATGGCACTTTGAATGTGTAAATAACAACAAGGAAGTATCTTCAGACATGTTTGTGTTAATAAGGAAACACAGCAAGCTATAATTGTGCTTTGAGTCACTCTCCAAAAGAAGACATTATGAAGGCTGTTTTAAGTTACACTAGCCATCAACAGTTGTCAAGAATGTGAGTTGTTGGTAAAATGACTTCAAACAGGTAGTGTTGCTGTTTGTATAGAGAATTTTATGTATCGAGTAATGTAGGTACCGTTCAGGTATTTGAAGTTTTATACTTGTACATGTACAGGTATTGGTTAAATTTGTTGTGGCATACACCCTAAGTTTATTGGATGTTGCCTTTTGGATTTAATTAGCATGTATACTGTATTAGGTACAGAAATTATATAGTTATACATGTACATAGCTTTTGCTCATTGTTATAGTTCAATCATTGCCTTGGCGAAGGTGTCCAGTATTTCACAGTTGATCCAATATACCAACAGGCATGTACAATTGTATTTAAGCGAACTGTGTTATACAGGGATGTATACAGGTATACACACAGGTTATCATCGGGGATATCTCATTCAGGTTCATTTGATGCTTTGTTAGGTAGGTCATACTCTTGGTGTTTTGTATGTTGACAGGCAAGTTTTCAGAAACATAATTAGGGTATATGACATTTGTTGATATCTTGACATTTCAATAGATGCTGACACCACGTCTACAGGTATATGCAAGTCACATATCATGGAATATGATGTTTTGGTTTTAGGTTGTAATATGATTACAACAGTTGGATTATATGCAGTTGCTTGTGGAAGAGATGACGTGTTTTATAATCGTTGTACACAGGTTAATCATTTGATAATGACAGTGTAAAAAATTGATTTATGTTGCATGTGTGTTCTAACGAGGAAACCACATGATTTTGGTACAAATGTATTGTTTGTGCTGTATGCATAACATGATTGCATAAAGGTTAAGGTGTTGAGAAAGTTAACATTGCAGTATTCAGTGTTGCACAACTACATGCAATTCCAGTATGCTGTAATTCACAAGCAGCAGTAACTCACGAGAGTGTAAGATTGGAACATGTTGAATGGTACTAAAGTCGTACATGTTTTATCACAGGTTGTGATGATGATATAGCCATAGCATACTTTGTTTATGTGTTCTTATAATGATGTAACCATGGTAAACTCATGGAGTTATAAGAGTGAATTGGAAGAGGAATGTACAATGCTGTTCCAAAATATTGTGCCAACGTACATAGAGTCCATTTGTGTTAAAACGTTAAATGCACTCTTTTAGGGGGGAAGTGTTATGGATACATGTGCATTGTACTATCATTTCTGGGCACTTGATTGTTCCGCGGAGGAATATGTAAATAAAGGGGTTCGAAGATGACCGAGATCGACCAAACACCTTGTTTGAGAGTCTGGGTATTTTGGTGGTTATGATGGTTCGTTAGGCCAAATTAACCTCCCGTAACAATACATCTTTATAATCTGTCGAAGAGACCTCTCAAAAAGGTGAATTGTTTCACAATGGTAAATGAAAAAGACGATAGCAACTAAAAACAACACAACAGGACAACTTCTAAACGTTAAATTATATAATTTGTGCTATCATACTTTTACTTGAAAATGCAAAATTTGGTCCTGATAACAACAAGAAACTTGTGGGAAATTGAATAATGATTATCATAGACAGAGTACATGTGACACGAACGTAATTTTATAGATGTGTGTGTGTGTGTGTGTGTGTGTGTGTGCGTGTGTGTTTGCGTGCATTTATGCATTGATTGTGGAGTGTCTGTCGTGTGAACAAAATATAAGCGCTGTTCCCCGGACTCTCTCATTACTCCCTCACATACAGCTGTTACCTTTGTTTGTTTGAGTTTGAGTTTACGAACAACTAAACATGTTTGCGTCAGAATTTGGATATGGCACATATTTTGCATTCACTTGGGAGTATGAGAATATGAACACTATAAACAAAGATTTGTATGTACAGGTTTAGATACAGGTATACATAAACGCATTATATGCATGTCACATTAACATTGATTGTTTAGGAAAAACGTTGTTAAAAGGGAAACCAAAGGTCAGCATACAAGGACAGTCCGAGTCGAGAATGGTTCTCCAATGATTTTCCACATTGATCTAAAATAAGATTAAAACATATATAAAGTACATGAACACAAACTGTAAACTTGATTCGTGATGATTCTTTACTTTTTCATCAATCTTTGATAACAATATCAAGTGAAATCTTCAGTCTAATGAGTTCATATCATACCATGATTATTATCAAGAGTAACAACTTCTTTGTCATGTTTGTGTGTTGTGATCACTTTTCATGAATGGACTATAAATGAACTTAAGGTATCACACTCCATTGATATTACACTTCATGTCCAATTTTACTGAGAACAGACCCTGTGGTCATCGGTGCACAATGCCAAAGAAGCAGGTTTAGCCATAACTCACACATGGCTCCCTTTCACGGAGAAACATTAATGAATGGAACGTCATATCCTCCACCGTAGTAGACGGTACAGCTCTAAGCAGATTCAAATTCAGTTTAAGGAAATTGTGGGCCTCAAGAAAAGATAGAATTAACCAGAAGAGTCGTAGTAATTGTTCCTGTCCATGTTCCACTGCTGTGCAGCGCCACTGAACAGATTTCGGTCAGAAGACAGTTAACGAGAAACAAATAAGTTGTCAAATTTTGGATGTTTTCATCCAAAGTATTATCCGATTACCTTATTATGAATAATGTTATTTTCTATAGTTTAGATTACATGTGCTTAATGTCCTTACTCATATAGTGATGTCCACGCAGTCATGTTAACATTGCTTGAAGCTTCCATGTCATTTCCATAGGAAAACAATTTCTGTTTTCCACTCTAAAAAATGACAGACCAAAAATCGATATTTTTTTGTATCTCTCAATCCCCAACTTTATCGTCCTAATGTGTCTCCATAGACGTGCAGTATACAGCTAGATGAAAAAAAAAACAAATAAACAAACAAACAAACGATCATTCCTCAGCATATACTAAACTCAGAGTTTATGCGAAATATTTTGTTGGCAGATCCAATTTTGCCTTGCATGAGGTGTCCATATAGAATTGCAATTGATTCAAAATTGAAATGACAAAATGTCGTGGTTGGAAAAATGGTAACAGCTGTTGCTTATTTATTATGGAATTAAAAGTATACTATATAGTATACAAGGTGAGCGACCTTTAACACAACTAACGTACAAAGAACGAGCAACGACTATATTTAGAAAGTTTAAATCCGATAAATACTGAAATCTTCTTATTCCGAATTCCTTACAGACTATAACAAAGGACAATTCGTAGGCTATTTCTTTCATTCGAACGTATAAAAAAGGTGAAAGAATGTGATTGCTCTTGTATATTTTGTTTGGTAACGAGCTGCCGGACCGGAATAACTTTTACTGCTATATAGGTTTTATTCACCACTTTCCGCTGGCGGTCACACCCCGATGAAGTTTGATGATCGTGTTTGTCCTCCCGCTGTTCAAAGCTGTGAATCACTGCAAGAAATTTTACCTCTGCTCTCCAGGGAAAGAAAGATGAAATGAATACCATTATATCTTGCAGTCCCTCTTTCTTTCTTTCTTTCGATATAGTATATATATACACAATCCTTTTACAATTACGCATGTGAAAAATCTGTGTTCACTGATGCAATATTCCCCTTTCACATCTTATCCTAAGCAAACCACGCAACCAACCAACCAACAAACAAAACACACAAATAAGACACAAAAACACACAACATATTCATTTGCAATGAATTTTAACATGGAAATATCAAAATATATGATATTCATAGGATGTTGAGAACGGACTCAAAGCTTGGATCCGTCAAATCTTAGAAAAGCATCCTCTGTGCAAAACATTGAAATTGCGAAGGCCATGGTCATAACAATAACCATTACGTCAGAGTTCATTCAAAATGCTTTTTTTAACAGCTTCACCAACAACAAAGAACATATGACTTTAATTGTTTCTGCAAAGAGAAAGATCATGACAGGCTGGATATGTTGATCAGAGTCAGTAAAAATGACCTAAGCCTAAGGTAAAAAAAAACCAGTCAGAAACAACTTTTTTTTTTAATCAGAGGATGCATAACATAAAGAACAACAAAATAAGTTCGTTCTATCGCTTTCTTTCAAAAGTTGTATGATTTCAAATGATTTGATTGGAACTTTTTTTCCGTTTGGCGTTCACAAAAACAAGAAACAACCTACACGAGTTACAAATTTCACGAGAAATATAATACCCTCTAATCTCTTATTGTTGTGGCCGTTTATACTATCATGACAGAAAAATAATTGTTTCATTGTCATCGATTTTGTCAGGATATTAGTCGCAGAGATGTTCAGGATTTGTCCAGTTTATGGGGCTATGCCGACATCAGGCTTTCGTTAACACGTTAAAAGTGAATAATGGATAGAGAATCTCCAAATAACCAGTTCAGTCTCCAAGTTATGATTGACTATTTAACGACTTTAGTATGTGAACATAATTATTTACCATCATTGTTTTCTTTTCCCCTGTCCCCTTTTGACTCCACTTCTTTTTCCCACTATACTTTCACTGCCACATGGCTATGATAATAACAATAACAATAACAATAACAATACCAACAAAAACAACAACAACAACAAACAATAACAACGGTGACCATTACTGCTACTGTCCCAGCTACTACTAGTCGACTACCTACTTTTATTAATATTGCATAAACTATGATATACTACTTTACAACTAATCTGCTCCAACTCCAATGGTGCTATTTGTTATTACATCTATAATATGGAATGATACCTCCAACTTGAGTTACTTCTTCGTTAAATTCAATTTAAAAATACTAACCTGTAGTTTGACAATTTTTGAACGGTTACACACACATACACACACAAACACTCACACAAATGAAAACAGTCTGCAGTACCTTATACTGGAACAGAAACAAAACGCAACAAAACAACAGGTAAACACAGAAAACAAACAGGGTTATTTCTTGCACGCCTTACGTAACGTATACATTGTCAGAGATGGGTTCCACTGCTCTTGTTCCTTGAATTTTCTCTGGTGCTTTGGTCAGTATACAATAGCTGCCGTAACGACCTCGATATAAACAAAGAGATACAGACCTTACAGAAATCATGACGGATCGACCGTAACGTATCGGTAATGTATTCGCTTCCCTTGGGGAAAATCCAACGGATATGACGTAAATGTAGTCTTTAATCGAAGGTATGAACACTCTTTTAATGAGTCTTCAGAGCGGGCTATTGTCCCACAGGAAAAAAAGAGTCGCAGTTGCTTAACTTGGCTTCATTTTTCTAGGAATTATCTATTGATTTCTCAGTGAATAATCACGTAGAAGTCTGAATTTGCTGGAAAACTTTGCATTATATTTTGTGAACGAAAATTCATTTCTCAATTCAGAGCCTGAAAAATAAAAATGACTATTAAAACTTGATTTCTGTTAGTGCATTGTAATCAGTTATTCAATACCAGTTATGAAGTATCGATGATTGCAATAGATTTTAGTTCCATTATAGGATTATATAAACAAACGAACTTATGATGCGACTCATAATCAATTCTCAAAAACTTGTTTCACATTTCTTTGACTAAAAATGACTCATACATGATTATTCGTCGGTTTGTCTGTTTATTTATTTATTTATCTATTGTTTGTTTGTTTGCTTGTGTTTCTTTTCCTTCGGGGTGGATTCCGGAACATGCTCTGTTCCTGTTCCTGTTCATGTTCCTTTGTGAGCACGATCAACTTCCATCCCTTTTCATGCTTTTTTAATTGAAGTTCCCAATAATTCTTCGCCATCGATTTTTTCGGAGGTTAATTTTCGTTACGTAGTATGAAGTTGCTACACCCCCTTCCTGTCCATGAATTCAGATTAGGGCCTATGTTTTACACTCTTAAGAATGACGTAATCATTGAAGCATGTCCCATGCTAATACATGCTCTATCTTCTCTTTATGATATACAGTTTCACGGTTAATTAGCCCAAAATTTACTCGTTTAACGTTTATTTACAACAAGATGACGACCACCTCCAAAGGGTGACGAAACCGTTTGGTGTAATAATGTCAGAGGTAAAAATGTCAGAGGTAATAATGTCAGAGGTAAAAATGTCAGAGTTAAACTGTAATTTTTTTAAACTCTGACATTTTTACCTCTGACATTTTTACTTCTGAAATTTTTACTTAGGACATTTTTACCTGGCACCGACGAGACAAACCATTTCTCTGTGTTTCCCATGTCATAAATGAGTAATTAAGAATGGAGTTCATCTCACTAAACTTAATGCTTCGCTAATCATGAAATTCAACAGGGCCATTCGCAATTACGAAATAACGGAAGGCATGCATGTTCTCTGTTTTGTCTGCCTTTGATTTTATCACCACTATTTTGATTTTCCCGTTCGGATCACACACGTTTCATGTCACGAGGCAATAACATTGCGCAGGGAAAGCCATTCTCTTTTGAATGCAAAGTTGGACATGATCCAAATTGATTTTTGTTGCCCTTTCAGCCCATTGACACGGTAGACAAAAGCAAGTCGGTATAAATAGATGCGGCTTTTCAGGGAATAGGGCCTACAACTGGAGGTGTGCCAGAGTGGAAAGCATTTCGCGGTGGCGTTTCTTTTCTCTCTCTCTCTCTCTGTCTCTCTCTCTCACTCTTTCTTTTTTCCCCTTTTATCTCTTTTATACTCTCTATCGCCTTTGATCACGCACCTGACCCAGATGTAGACGCCTCGAAAGCGTATTTGAAAGGTTTGTTTGGGTTTGTGTATATATATATATATATATGTGTGTGTGTGTGTATGTGTGTGTGTGTGTGTGTGTGTGTGTGTGTGCGCGCGTGTGTGTGTGTGTTGATAAGGGCAGATTTCATTCACAAGTGTTCTTCTTCAATTTGACACGTATAGTGGTTTGAGATCAACATCAAGTTAAACACAAGATATCCGCATAAAGTTCGCGCATTCGTCCCATATGTGAGACTATAAAAGTTGTCTAGTTTTGTTTCATATTTTCTCATGACTAAAAAGGGACGCAGTGATAACGCCAGGGACAGAAATAAAAGATCATACGACAATTACATTGATAGTTGGTGTAGTAAATCTCGCATTTATGAAAATAATGACTACATTTTCAACCAAAACACTTGACTGATTGAAAGAGACACAATCATGACAATGTCAATGTAATTGCATCTTTGCATGCATGCACAAGTATCAATTCTTGATCAAAAGCCTGGACTCTTGATGTTAATACATACATTTCGAGACTCCCCTTCCCCCTTTTGACAATAGAGTAGTAGTATCAACAGAGCCCTCCCCGTCTCTCTCTCTCTCTCTCTCTCTCTTCCTCTCTCTCTCTTCTACTTCTCCTTCTTCTTCTTTTATTTATTTATTTATCTATCTATCTATCTATCTATCTATCTATCTATCTATATGAATACAATTACGTAAGTATGTACGGAATATAATGTACATGCCCAGGGGTTGCGAATTTTGGGGGCTGGATTTTGGCTTTAAAACAGAAAGAAAAAAATATGATAGAACCCATGACTTTGGGTTGAACCACCAACCACGAACACTGCCAACTTCCTCCCCCCCCCCCCCACACACACACACACGCACACAGTAAAAACGTTCTGCGGCAGCTAATATTGTTGTTTTCCATGATGGTCAAGTTAATTATTGTTTTCTGCTGTAGGCATACTTGATGAAATCTTGCCGAAATCTTGCCGCATTCTCCCAATGTTTCTACAGGACAGGGACATTGGAATCTTTCACTTGCGTGTGATTCCATCACAGCTCTGCACAGCTCTCAAAAAACCGACGAAGCGAGTCTCTAACGGTTTGCTTTGCACAATTACTCGCCCATAAAAGTGTCTATAATTATCGAGTCCAAGCTTGCGACGAAAACGAAAATGGGTATTAATCCATGGCAGGAGACCGGGGTTCCTTTATCGCCACTGAAAGAGAGTCTGACGCAATTTTTTACAAGTCACTGAACATTCACTCCAATGGCTCTGCATAAAGTGTTTGCAGATGAATTACAACAGATAATGCAGGGACTATCCATGGAGGTAGAAAAGAGACTTTTCTACCTCCATGGACTATCCAAACAAATCAAAGTTCTCCGAATCTGCATCGAATATTATCGGCTTGCACTCCTCACCCCCCCCCCCCCCTCCCCCTTCCTATCAGAAGATGATCTCATTTTGCTTACTTCTTGTGGGTTGTCGCGTGCCAGCATTTGTATTCTTCAAGCATTGACAGGAATTTTCAAGGTGAAGGTTCGAAGATTGAGTTGAGCTTATTTTCACTTTGTTATTCTTATTTTGTTTATCAAATTAGATACACTGTCAGTGAAAAGATATGATTATGATATAAACAAAATGTCAAACTCTGGCTTTCAGCATGAAAGAACAGCAAAGTTTCTGGATTATAGAGATTCTATCCAATGCTTTGTACAATAATTATGATATCTACAAGAACAATACGCGATGGAATCCAATCCAAAGCTTGTATGCCTTATGATATTCCAACAATCAAAGCAAAACACAATGCTATTATATGTGCTACCCATTGGTACTTTCCCATTTTTCTTGAGTACAATTTACTAATAAAAATCTTAGCAGTCTTCCCTTTACACAAGATAGTTAAGTCTAACTCAAACTATAAGTGTATCAGAATATTCGTGATATTTCAAAGTTAGAACAAATATACAATCATATTCAAATAATCCATGGACTTGCATTGATTTGGTATAATCAACTGGATATCATGCATATTTCTCAACAATCCATTTTGACTTATGAACTTCTTCGTATTGGAGAATGAGTAATTTAGATATTAACATATAACCTATATATTCATTGGGACTGAATTAACCAATGTTAAATGAAACAATCATATTTTATATTGAAATAAAACGTACATCCATTTTTTAGTTCAAAATATTTCATGAGTTCGTTTCGTTTCGCTTATTCATTCCATCACAAGATCCTTTGTTACCAAAAGAAAATCAATGAAAATAAAAAGATGAATCAGATATTTCTAAAAAACAAAATCAGATTTATATATTTGCTATATGCAGCAGTACATAGAAATGAAGAAATAGAGAAACTACAGAAGTCTTGAAGCCTTTTATGAAACAAGTTTTGTTAGGTACGTATGAGTGCTTTAATATAACTTTGAGTGTTTTACAGTTTCAAACACCAACAGCAACAAAATACAGAAATGTAACAATCATATTCTGAAAATATGCAGACATAAACAATAAGGTTCAGTATTAAGTAAGAAAACACTTTTTAAGAGAATCTTTAGATACTTATAACACCATATATCATTTTATAAAGAATTTCAGAGAACAGGTAGATTAAAACGGACAGATTTTTTTTTAACCGAAAGTTGTATTAACTTTAAACATACACGAAATAAATTACTTAATGATGGATGCTGTTTATACGAAAAACATTTGGGAAATATTGAGAGCAACAGATTCTAGAAATACAGAAAAGCAATCATTGCTGTATGATATGAAAATATATCATGAAAATTCAGAATATTTATTTTTTTGGATAAATGGGCTGAATGTGCAATGAACATATACCACATACAAATACCATTATACCAGCGTAAATA
Source organism: Diadema antillarum (assembly GCF_040938485.1). Taxonomy (NCBI): domain Eukaryota; kingdom Metazoa; phylum Echinodermata; class Echinoidea; order Diadematoida; family Diadematidae; genus Diadema; species Diadema antillarum. The sequence continues at coordinate 432,001 of NW_027271488.1, forward strand.
CGTGCTGCTTTCCTCTGCAACTTTATCAATGTATCTGCTTAAGACTGAGCGCAATTTCCCCAACCAAGTATACATAATGTTAATTGTGGTAATATCAATGGATGAGACAAAATGATATAAGAGCACGCAATGGCAAACAAAACTTTACCTTATACAATATACCGACACACCTCGAAAATTTTACTAATAACATAATCTACATGTGGGTTTCATCGTAAATGTTTGTCAATGCAAACACCAAAAAAATGTAAAACTGTCTAATCTTTCTCTACAATATGAATCAATCGAAATTTCCATATTTCTATTAGACCAATACCCTCAACAGATTTATCATAAAACATTACAAAATCAATTTTGTCAAAATTAACAATTAACTTATTGCCATCGATGAACTTCTTCTAACTCAAATTCAATATTCTCATTCAAATTTTCAATTCCACGTTGGGTTTAGAATAAAGTAAACTTGATTTTTTTTTTGTCAGGATAACTCAGAAAAAGGACATGTTTTGCCTGAAAAAATAAGTAATTTAGAAATTAACATAACGTACTAATGTGTATTAGGATCAGATTAAACAATAATGTTTTTAGGTAATATCATTTTTCGTGTTTGAATGAAAATCTATACAACTATATAATAGTGCAAAATATTTCTTGATCTATTCTAAGGGAAGAGCACTTTTGATATGTCAGTCAATTCAAAACAAAACGAAAGGTCAGTTTTCAGGAAAACTTTGAAACATCTATTCGTTAAGATTCCTTATAAAGCATAATTGATAAAGGTCAGTACCTTTCTGTCCCACTTAAAAGTAAAGTTTACTCAATTATTGATTAAGATAATTAAGATGATGTTCGCTGGCGATAACTGCTTAAAATTACAGTGTCAGAGAATGCCGGATGAGTGTAATATGCATTTTAAATGTGCGTTTGTGTTTAATAAAATCATTTTTATTGTTTTATCACATTAAATGCTACATACGTTGAAGTAACTTAATAAAATCGAGTAAAATGGATTGTAGGCGATAGAAGTAAATTCTACAAAAATATCTTTAAGGTTTTATAAATAAAAGAAAAAGAAAACTCCATGGAAGACCAGCTGATGGTGCAGCTGAATGTAGTGTTATTAATTCCGCCATTTCGTCGGATGGAGAATGAAACAAAGAAAACCCCTTAGTACGAAATGGCGAATCCCACTTGATCAAACTGTTCTCATCAGAAATCATTATCTATAGCATAAACCTGTGTAAGTCACTTTTTAAGCAAGGCTATCAATTTATTGGCACTAAAAGGTGAATATCATTCTAATCTCTTGGATTGCTGTTTAAAATAATCATTTAGCCGAGTAGGCCTATACTCGTAATTTCGTTTCAGATGAGGCCGCAAATTCCACAGCTCTCTCTTCTGAAGTGTGGCGTAGCTGCTTGTGCAGCGTTGAGCTGACATGAAACCAGGTAGACCTGTTCATCCTTATTTTGCTTTCTTTGAATCACGAGTACAGGCTTCACACCTGTGAGAAATTACCACTGAAAAATATGGGTCCGTATCATGTATCCAAGAAAATCAAGTTGTTTTCTTCAGACTTTTCACCCCAATCTCTCTCTCTCTCTCTCTCTCTTTCTTTCTTTCTTTCTTCTACTCTCTCCTTCATAATTCATTTTTACCACATGGGTTGGTTGCTTGTACATTTGCCATGTTCACTGAATTTAGATGGGACGAAGGAGAAAGAGTGATGACTGGGAGTGTTTTTCACGACAGCAGAAGGGACTTTTTTTTAAAAAGTGGAATCATGTAGAGGGATAATCTGCTAATTCAGACGGACTTACGCTGGGTCGTCGAAGCTAGGTGATGAACGGCCATTCACCTCAGTCGACCCATGCAAAGGGTCTCCTCTCTAGAGTTAAAGGGAAAAAAAGAATATTCCAGTACACAGCAACAAACAAACGAATACCAACAGCGAGGCGATACCCCGAGGCGCCAAGCTGCCTGCCAAACCGAAGAGGATCGTCGAAAAATAGCTCCGTCATGCAACGCAGGTCGCGAACGCGCTGTGTCGCCGCGATTGCCCTTTAATGTCACCCACAAAGCAGATACAATCACATTTCATTATCGGTCTATAGTTTGTGACAACCATTAATTGTGATATTCCCTTTTTGACGCGAAACGGCATTAAAAAAATGTCACGTGGACTTCGGCGTGGATTCAATGCACTTTTGTTTGTATACTAATGGTACCTCGGGGCGTACATGACCATTTCATTTCCACCGTGGAAGGATCTGGTGTATTGGCCTAACAACTTGTGAGTGGAAATTGGCACATATTAGTAGTAGACAACCTACACAGAAATAGAGAAGGAGCTGAATATGTTAAATGCTAAATGAAGAAAAAAAGTATTGATTATCAAAAATGTGTATTTGTTTTTATGTACTGCCACGCGGAAGATAATTGCATAACAGTTCCAAAGTTAAAGGGGGTGGCTAGTAACTGATCAGTGGGAATGCTGGGGGATGATTGTTCCAATCCTTGTGGGATGCATTTTAGGAGTACATTATATATCTATTGTTGTGTGAAAATAGTTTGCTTCAGAATGGTCTCATATCAAAGTAATGTGTAGTTTAATGTTTCCATGGTTAGCATGCTTGTACAGTGACGGGCATTTAAACTGCACATTACTTGAATATGAGACCGTTCTGAAGCAAATAATTTTCACACAACAATAGGTATATAATGTACTCTTAAATGAATCCCACAAGATTCGAAACAATCATTCCCGAGCATTCCCACTGATTCCCACTGATCAGTTACTAGCCATCCCCTTTAAGCCAAAAATGGGCTATTTACCTTGACAAACACTCCTCCCCTCCCCATTGAAAGAAGATTGCTCCTGCCTTCTTGTAGTACATTCATGAGTCAATTGGCATTCGATGGCACATCTTAACAGACTACCATGATCTTTTTTTTTCTTCTTCTTTTTTTAGCCGTAACCATGACATTGTCGTCTGATGCTTCCATAAGCCTCAGCCGGTTTTTGTGTCACGAACAGTCGCAAAAATAAATTTAACTGAACTGAACCAGATACAAAATAATGTCCATCGAGAAGAAGCTCCAGTCGGAGCGGTAAATCTGTCGTCATTACAACATGATCGCGGCTTTTCCTACCACCCGCAGCCAATAACAAATTCAAAGTTACGAATGTTCCCCCACCCCCTTCGATCCCAACCCCTTAATCCCGATTTTATTGATATAGGGCACGGTATGTTCCACTTGTTTGCATGATGTAGCTATACATAGTAACGAGGACTTCTTCGTGACACACTTTATAAACACATAAAAAGGAATATTTTGTGTGGAGTCGGGTATCCCACCACCACAGTCATACAATTCAACGTTTCTTGAGTGTGTGTGTGTGTGTGTGTGTGTGTGTGTGTGTTTATGTGTGTGTGTGTGTGCGCGCGTAGGTGTTTTATGCGTAGGTGCAAGTGTATTTCATTTCATGTCATTTCATTTTATTTATTTGAATCTTTCTTTTCGGCAAACATTAATAACACGAAACGAATCAGAAGATATAACAGGCATGCATCTCGTGTGTACGTTTCTATTTTGTGTGTGTGTGTGTGTGTGTGTGTATGTTTTTACATGTTTACATTAATCAGTGGTGTGTACGTTAGTATATGTGTGTGTTTGTTTGTGTTTGTGTGTCAATCTCTTGGCAGGAAGGAGGAAAGATAATGGGAAATATAATCTCGTATTCTCTGTTTATAACATGTGGCTATATCATTTGCGTGGTGAAGGTTTGCGTGTGTGTGTGCGTCTGTCTGTCTGTCTGTATGTATGTATGTCTCTTCTTTATGTTTGGTATGCTTGCAAGAATAAGGTTCCTCAGATGTATTACTTAAAGGACAAGTTCACCTTTACAGACATGTGGGTAGAGTGAATGCAGCAATATTAGTAGAACACATCAGTGAGAGTTTGAGGAAAATCGGACAATCCGTTCAAAAGTTATGAATTTTGGAAATTTCTGCTCAGTCACGGCTGGATGATAAGACTAAGTAAGCTTGTGATGTCACATGTGTACAACGATATAAAGAAAGAATAAAGAAAATTCAACATGTATTTTCATTTTTCTCACATAACAAAAGAACACTCGACTTTTCTCTTTCAGAAGGCAGGGGGAATAATATTACCCTTAACATGCGTCAGTAGCAAGTCGAAGAAATGTGCACTTTATTCAAAAAGTAAAGTTTTGTGAAATTCTCTTTTTATTTTCCTTATATAGTTGTACACATGTGACATCATACACTGTAGTAGTCTTCTCATCCAGCAGCTACTGCGCAGATACTTAACATATTCATAACTTTTGAACGGATTGTCCGATTTTCCTCAAACTTTCACTAATGTGTTCTACTAATATTGCTGCATTCTCTCAATCCTAATGTATATGAAGGTGGACTTGTCCTATAAGTGACATGACTCGGAATGTTCACTGTATCCTTCACCCAACTGACTAGTTAAACGTCCTTGAATGTTCGTCTGGAAGGGTCCAAGGTCGACACGATTTCTGTGAAGATGCAGCCTTTGTCAAAGGCCAACTCACTGTAGTGATCGTAAGAGAGACCAGCAGAGGTTCGTCACACGAGACCTTTTCGCGAAAAAAAACCCAAAAGACAAGAGTTGATTGTGACATGCTCCCTTCTTGCCTTCTCGGACCCGAGAACTTGTAGAGTGGACAAAATCTCACGCCTCGCCTTCTATAGTCTTCTCGGATCCGAAATGTCGGGAAGGCGAGGGATGTCATGTCTTCTCACTGACACAAGCCTCCGTGGAACTTCGTTCGCACTGATGACCAGTGGACGAATCCAGTAATTTCGTTAGTCGAAGCGACTAACTGAATTAGTCAGGACCTGAAGTGCTCAGTAAGGATAGCGTGAATTTAGGCTTTCTCCCTAGTCATGAGTAATGACTACGTACGCAGATCTCAAAAGGTCCTTGCGCTTCGCTTTGACTCTTTCACTGACGCCTGACCCAACAAACAACAGCGTGAGGGCCCTTGGAAAAAGGCTAGCACCTGTGAACTCCATCTTAACAGGTCAAATTCTTCATGACTTTACATTAGCTTCACCTTTGAATTGTCAGGATCATGCTGAACAACATCGCTCCGAAGAATGTAAAAATTCGTCGCATTCCTAAAATGCCAGATACCGCTGTCTCAAAGAAAACTCTGCTTGTTTTCTTTAGTTGGATTCCAATACAAATGGATTCTAGTTAAATTCTACAGACATAACCCTACAGAGAATTTCGAGAAAATGAACGAAAAATAACCTCTACCCTTGATAAGTCGATGTTGTTAAATGTAGTATATACGGTTAGCTGATTCATCGCACTCACTTTTGTTCTTTTTCCTTTCCGTTTTCGAATGGGTAGTACAACGTACTTCCCATTCACAGGTAATCGATTCATTCATAACCCCTAAAATATAATATCAATATTGTATAATATTATATTCTATTGCATCAACATACCAGTACAAAATGGTCACTGTGATCACTGATTTGGCGCGCACATTTATATGAGGGAAATTCGTCGAGAGCCGGTTTATTTTCACGAGAACAATGTGAGAATGTAGTGTGACGGCAGAACGCGTTGAAATCATGGGGTCAAATAACGCTGGTGACCTCTGAACTTGAGGTCAGGTGCCTGCGTAGCCTGGATAGGAGTCGTGCTGGCACATTTATTTGGTACACTTACGGGCTTCCTCCCTGCTAGCCTCTGTCAATGGCCCCTGGCTGCATGACTTTGTAGTAATTGCAAGAGAAGCGAGCGCTCACAAAGTGGCGTTTGTCTTTGGATCTATTCCCTCACAACCGTCACGATATGTGACTCACTACCCAGTCATAATTTAAAAAAACAGCGTGAGAGCTTTTATGAATGGCCATTTTAAAGCAAAATCAATCATCGCCTATATTTGCAGAAATAGGGACGTGATTATAATTTAGTTGTGAACGAGATTAGGACAAGAATGGAAGATTAGGAAGGGATGACATCATCAGTTCATTCATTTGCTTATTAAAGGAAGCGGAACTTGCATCATATTTTCACTGTTGTGCTTATAAAATTTGACTGTTTCGGAATATCCCATTGTATAAGACTGTTCCGGGGCCTGCTCTGAGTGTATTTGTTTGTGCTTGCGTCACTGAGTGTCTGTTTGTTTGGTGTGTTTTTTATTTTTTAGCACCGCAACTTACGACCCTTTTGCTTGCTTCTTTTACTACTAAATCGAGAATTCTTTTGACAAAGTCTAGGTCATCTACACTTGAAGGGATATGTGTCAAGTAATAAGAACCTGGGTCTAGATATGAGATGTGAAAAAAAAACAGAAAAGAAGATTTTAAAATCGTCTGTTTCTTCGTATAGACATTCAAAAGCTGACACTTGCGCCAAAAGTAAATTGTCTGAAAAAGTGATGCTACATAATATATATATATATATATATATATATATATATATAGCTACTCATGATCAAATTTGCATATTTTGCTGTCTGTTGACAATTAAAGCGTTTTTCATGCCCAACGTGAGACTGTTACTCAATGATATGTATCTGAAGGACTTAATATGTTATCACACTTGACGATTTGTTAACATTCTCATCTGAGAGATCCCGGGTCTGTGACGAACGTTCCTCCTTGTATGCACAGCGCTTGATGGGTAACGCGGTTATTGGCGCCAAAGTTGTGGTGCGCTTGTAGTTTGTTCTTTGAATGCTCAGTAATGGTCGTCTTCTGGCGAAGTTTACAGAGAACACAACTGTTGAGCAACAGCAAAGTTTTGTCTACTGTTTCTCCAGACTTGCCATTGAGTGTGCGGTTGAAAACACGAAAGCTGACATACCTGAAAGATACATCGACACTTAATATGTTGGGGTGCACGAATGAAAAGCGATCACGTAGCTCACAAGATGAACCACAGAGCTTCTTTTACACCCGTCCAACGAGCATGACGTGCTTTCGTACATATACGACTACTATCTGCATCTGCTCAAGAACGCGTTAAATCGACGCGACAGCCTGCCCGTGCATCCCAAGTGTTCCATTCAAAAGTATATTCTTATTTTTTTTAATGGAAATTTTTAAGTCTCTCAGGAGCTTCATGTGTCCCTCAATCTCGTCTATTGTAGTTATCAGTTATCACCGCCAAGTGATGTTACAAGATTACTTTACATTTGAGATGGTCACCAAGAGTAATAAAATGTGACTGACTCCTTTCGCAGGTCTAAAACTGTAAAACTTGCGGACACAATAAAGCAACCTTATTGTTTCTGCCTTGTTGGCACATATTTCATTCTTAATGTAGAGCACCGAGGGAGGGGGGGGGGGGGGGGGGGGGTGGTGCCGAAATGTGATTTCATTATGTTGGGTGTGGTTGTTGTTTTTTCTCCTCTCGATCTTCTTCGCCCATTGACATGTGACCCTGAAATAAGAGCTCGCTTATAGTCGAGATTATTTTTAGCACATCAGAGAGAAAACTAATAAAGTGTTGAAACACGATATGGAGTCGGACACCCGCTGACAGATACCTCGTGCTCGGATGTCACAGCTAACATATTTACCACTGTTTCCTCTTCCAAATGATGTGCCATGTCAAAATGTCGATCTTATCGCAGCAACGGGGTCGCAACCTCCCTCTGTCGGCCGGTGTTTTTACTCCCCCTTGGAGCAGCTAAGAACAGATGGACGGCAATGTTCTTCAAGATGAAAGTAGAAAACAAGGAGGAGGAGGACTGGGGGTGGGGGACTTCAGAGTCAAATTTAAGATAAAATCACATTTAAGAAGGTTTATACATTATTGACACTCCTTGTTTTTTTGCTGTGACAGCAAAAACTATAGGGACATCTGAACCACGCGTTCTATTTTTAGACACACACTTGTTTGCACCGTGACATTATAAGGATCAGATATGTTTGAATTTTGAATTCTCTCACATCAAAAGTTACCTGCTACTTGCTGCTGACTATACCTGATTAATTTATTTGATAAAAAAACTAACTATTGGTTGTGATCGGATATTTAACTGAAAGAAGTAAGATTCGATGACATAATCCCTCCATCATTGCTATGTGGCCTAGTGGCAGTTTTGGCTCATTGCACCTGCAATTTATCTCATCGACGCGATCGATTTGAAGTTACTGTGTTGTGACGCCCTATACTGCAATAGTAACCTAGTTACCATGGGAACAGCTCCTCGTCGATCAGCTAATTAAAGGCTTTCAAAATGTTAACAGAATATTTATGCAATCGGTGACTAACTACAATAAGAGAAAAGTATATCCGAAACGCCAAAAGTGACACTGTGACATCCTAGTTTGAAACCGATGTATTTTTGGTAGATTGTGAGAAAGAGGCGCAAACCAAAGAAGAGACATCCGTATGATAAAGGCAAAATGCCAAATGCGTAATGTTCTTATCAACGACGAAACTTTTTACCAGGGTCATAAAAAATAAATGTTCGGGCGTGATCACAAAAAAAAAAAGAGAGAGAGAGAGAAAAGGGCAGGCCCACATGTGGAGAATGTTTTATGAGCCAGGACCGACTGTAAACGAAGCGTGACACCGACCAAAAGTCAAAGCCGTGCAGACGAAACGACAGACCCGCGATGAGAGGCGTTACATCCCCGAATCTTCGCCCCCTGTGAGACGGCATTCTTGTTTTCCGCCTCACGGAAGTACGATAAACTTAGCGTGTGACTTTGACTCTTCGATGATTGGGAGAGGGAAACTTGCACATTATTTAGACAAGCAGGTAACCAGGAAAAGAGAAATGTCAAATCGTTTACATCTTATCGCAACAATTCATTTTCGTTTTCGTTCATAAATGTCGAGTAGGGAGAATTAGAAAAGTTGACACCAATGTTTTCAAAAAGAAATCATCTTGAAATGGAAGTTATTTATATCTTTGTATTTAATTTGAACCTTGAGCAATACAAAGTTTCGATTTCCATGAATAGACTTATATGTTTGTGCTGATTCAACATCACCATTTCGACGTAAGCTTGGTCTTTTTGTAAAGAAGAGTCAAGCAGAATGGACCGCATAACATTCTTTAGAATGTGATGATGCTTGCTGCTTTGCGACCCTAGATTTGATAACATCCATGATGTGCAATTTACTTGGAGGTATAAAGTTGAACTCACGCTTTTTATCAAAGATCAGCAATCTCGGATGTTACCTGTACTTGCGGAACTGATCATGTTAATAATATCTTCACGCATTCTTGAATTTTTGATAGCTCAATTTGGCCTAAAGCTGTTCAAAACTAGTATAGCTGACGATCAAAAATAAAAATACTGGAAAATGGGGGCTGTATGAGTTTGCGTGTGCGTATACATCATGTGCATGCGTCTGTGCCTTCTCAAATAAATAGTCATAAATCAAATTTGCCCATAGATAGCGGTAAATTGATGTGTTTAAGAAATCATTAATATAATTAAAATCAGATTCCATCAGAATTGTCCTGGCAACAATTGCTCCCATGAAATATCTGTACAGTAAGCCAAACATAATTTTTACCCTCAAACATAACCTTAACCCTAATCCTAATCCTCCCATTAAACTAAACTTAAAACCCTATCACAACCCTTAAACCCTAACCCTATAAGTCCCTGGAGAAAATAAAGACGGAAGCAATTGTCGCGGGAGCAAAAGTCGTATCACCGATTTAATATTATGTAAACAACATCACAACGAACGTTGTCTTCACCGTGTTCACGATGTCACTCTCGTGGAAGAAAGGTGGAGTCTCGTGAAGAATGTATTATACTAGGGAGCTCACCTCCCTGATTACTAGTATACCGTTCTGGTTAGCTCAAAGAGCCATTCTCTGACTTCAAATGGTACCGCATGGTATCAGTTGTCATCATGGTAACAAAAAATAAAACAAAAACTTCTCTTCTTGAAAATCGATGGCAACGATGATGTCATCTTCCTCATGATGGTAATCTTTACAAATTGTATACGCCACGCATTTATGATCAACATTCAAAAGAGCCCTGAAGCTGTTGTATATTGGTGAGTGAGAATGTGTATTGTGTGTGTGCGTGCGTGTGATTTTTTTTTTTTTTTTTTTACGTTAGTCACGAAAAAATGTGATTCTTTTTTTTTCAATCTGTTTGGTATGTGGGCCTAAGGCATTTTTGCTATAAAAGTTAGCTCTGTATAAAATCAACGGAGACCCATCATTCACATTCATTCATCATTCTCTCTTGCACTCTAACGCTGGAATGCAAAAGAAAAATAGAAACGAGGCATTGAGCTTAAACATTACTATAACACACATTTTGCCCATTTTTCCCAGCAGTAAAGCTGATACAATGTACATGAATTCGAATTATCCCAATTCAAGTTTCCATAATGTCGAGATGGGTTGAAATGCCTTTCGTTTCATCTTCTCACAAATGACTTTCGTTTCATCTTCTCACAAATGCCTTTCGTTTCACCTTCTCACACTTTTGCGTTTAGAATACTACGTACTATCATGCTCTTGACCCTTTCACAGGAGTTATCCTGTACTCGGTACGTTCAAAAGTACAATGTCCTATTCGTGTTTTACGAGAAAAAAAAAGAAGCAACCAACACAAACACTCAGGACACTGGCCTCACTCTCCAGCGACGTCAGTGCTAACACTGCCCAGGAGACAATCCCGCCTAAAGTAATGAGACCAAGCTGTTGTCTTAATTCAAATGGGGAAAAATGTGAATAAATTGCACATGTCTATAGTGCCACATTAATGTACCATTCACCATGGCACCATGACTTAGTATCTATTTACAGCTGCCATAATGTCTTGGTGATTAGTGTGGGGCAGAGTTTGTAGCAGGGGTGAGGGGAAAACTGGTATGATGTCAGAGGGCGTCCTTTCATTAAAACCCTCTGCGAATCTTTGTGTGAGGCACTCGGTACTTCTGGGGGGCGTTTCATCAACGAGTTCGTCGGAGATTTCACCGACAAATTTGCTATCAGCCAATCAGACGCAAGGATTTACACTGACAACTGTTAAAAGTTAATGAAATCCTTGGTCTGATTGGCTGATAGCAAATTTGTCGGTGAAATCTCCGACGAACTCGTTGATGAAACGCCCCCCTGGTATACACTGTTGCATTGTAAGAATCTTGTTACGGTGTGTCGGTATTCTTAAACACTACAAAAACCTAATGAAATCGTATTAGCACGTCGTGATATCTTTACTCATATATAAGGACTCTGTATGACTTATTTCTGATGACAGTATCTTGAAACTGGTAAAGGTTTAACTCATTAAATTTTCGCCAAAATGAAGGCAATGCCCTCTTTATAGGATCAGATTGAAGCCATTATGGCGCTCAGTTAAAAGGGATCCGGATTATATGGCTTAAGTTAATGTGCTACGCCAATCAGAACAAATCCCTGTCAATCGAAAGAGATTTAACGCCCCAGATACAGAAAAGGTGACAGAAAATCCAGTTAGGTATAACACCGCATTGCTACTAAATTTAGTATCTACTTACAATGACAATGCCCTGAATATTGATAGTTTCTAAGATTATAGACGAAAACTGTCTGTTCCGTGTATAACAGAACAACACTCCCTCGTCAGCGAGTTCTAAAATTGTAGCGGTTTTCTCCCATGCGTAAGATTACTAATGAAGAGGAAATGAAGCTGAAAGGTGGTTGACATACAAAGTATCTGGCAATTCGCAGTGACAAAAAAAAAAGTTAGGGCCTATTTAATCTTCTTGATGTCGAAACATAAGTATTACAGAAAAAATGTATAACTTTTAATAACATATTTACCTTTTCCCCCCTCAAACTTTTCTGATTTGTACTATCGATATTTTTACATTCACTGAATTCACGTGTATGTTTTTGGGATGAATTCTCCGTTAAGTTGGGTTGAGAATTTGGCTGCAGGTATAGATTTGTTTTTACAGTTTCTCTTTGAAACGGAATTCTGTCACAGATCAAAAGACTCACACAAACGAAATAAAGTTGTTACCTTAATTTATCAGTGCTAAACCTGAGCATAGTTTATAGGGATGGCATAGTCTTGGTTGAGGTGGGAATTCAGCTTTTAACTTTTTGCGAGATATTTCAGTAGTAGCATATAGTAGTAGCAGCAGCAGCACCAGTAGTACAGTTGTAGTATTATATTGTAGTTATAGTAGTTGTAGTCATACTAGCAGCAGCACCAGTACAAGCAGTAATACAATTTGTAGTTGTTGTTGTAGCAGTGATATAATATAAGAGTACAAGACGTTAGGGAGTCCTCCAGCGAGTTATACGCTCACGAGTTCTATGATCCACGAGCTAAGACACAAAGAAAAATAGCCCCGTGATGCAATGTCGAGCTCATGGGCCTTTTTTGTCTAGTGTCTAGTTCGTTGTAGGTCCGTGGTACAATATACCAGTTCTTGGGCCTCCCTAGAATACTTGATGTCGAGCTTGTGGGTCTTGTGGGCTGTGTTACTCGTAAGATGTGTAACTCGTGGGCTGTACGACTCTTGGGCAGTATATTATTCGGTTACAGCTCGTTATTCCACAGGTTCGTTATTCCGAAGATTCGTTATTCCAAAGGTTCGTTATTCCGAATTTCATTTTCGGATTAACAAATCTTCGGAATAACGAACCTTCGGAATAACGCCATAAATGTTCGGATTAACGAACCCTTTTTCATTTTCGGATTAACGAACCTCTAGGTATAGGGAATTTGTGTGTTTCGGATTAACGAACCTGCGGAATAACGAATCTTCGGAATTCACGAATAACGAACCTTCAGAATAACGAACAGCACCCGCATTATTCGTGGGCTGTAGTACTCGTGGATGTCGAGGTCGTGAAGTGCACCTGATGTTAGTAGTAGCAGTAGAGATAGCAGTCTAGCTGAACCTGTCTGACTGTCACTATTCAGCAACGCTGCGGCATGATTTCACTGAAATCAATTTGTTCCTGTCTCTCCCTCTCCCTTTCTCTCTCCGTCTCTCTCTTTCTCGTTCCCTTATGTAAATCTTTATTGGCTGTCCTTTCTCTTGGAGCAATTATTGTTTCTCAGGAAGATGCCATTAATCATTCTATTCAGTTCATTGTCTTCCTCTGAAATATAAACGGAACTTGTTTACACTCTCTGCGCCAGGAGTGGAAGCGAAATAAAGGACGATTCGTTTACATTCGCGCAACCATGTTCCTAAAAATAGCTCGTAGGCGTGACAATGACAATGAAGAATGGTGCTGTATTCTGGTATTTACACAAACACTGCAAACGTCTTCTTACCACCTGGGAAGTGTAACATGTTTGCATTTCTATTGTGTCCTGCGTTTCTCGAGAAAAAAAAAACGGGGGGAAAACGTTGTTTGAATTAGAATGAAGACGTCAGACAATCATGAGTTTCTGGTTATACTTAATGCTTACTTTATTACTTTGTGATGGAGGGGGAGGGGGAAAAGTTAGACTGTATAAATATTCAGAGAAGACCAGTTTTCCACACATCAATCATGACTCCATTTTGAAGTCTTTTGAGGGTAGGATATGGCTCATTGAGTCTCCCGATAAAGGGTCGATTCAAATTAGTTTCACACGAAAAAAAAGACACCTCATTTTCCAAAGAAATGTTCACATTTTCTCTTTCCTTAAACCATGAGCTCGTTCCGCAAAGATTTGTTCGATCAGTTGCCGCGCAATACAAACATAGAAATCACAATAGTAGGTACAAAAAACCCCACTGTATCCCAAAATGCATTCAATTTTCTTTTATTTTTTTAAATACTCATGTTACGACACAGTTCGTTCCATTTTGATCTGTATGCAAAAAGGCTAATGAATCATCGATCAATTGCGTATGAAAGCAGATGTTGGGGTATATTGTGAATAAAATATTTTTTTAAAACTTCGAGCAAAAACTTCGAGCAAAAACTTCGAGCAAAAATTACATATGATAATGATTATATGATATGATATATGATAATGATATTCCTCGATCTTCCCTTAAAGAATTATGATGAATAACTACTAGATAAATCAAAATAAGCATAAATGCATAAACGAAGCACTACATAAACATAAACTTTTAGATAGATAGATAAATGTGTAAGATTATGAAAAAAATAAGACAATGAATAGATATACGGAATCTACAAGCACATGCCTAAACAATCAATATATTCATTAATTTATATATCTTTATAGGGAATCTAAAAACGTGGAATTGAGCAAAGCAAAACAATGGTCTGACACATCAGCAAGGACTTAAACGAACCTACGTCACAATTTTGAAGAATCCTTATAACATAAGAAATATAAAATGAGATACAACATGTACTCAGTATGCTGCAGATAGCGATGGTGGATCACGAGGAGAATATAAACAATTATCTTTTGGGCTCTCTTCCAACCGTTGCTGCATAATCGGACGGAGACCCATTTCTTAGTGATATTGATACTGATTGTTTCACAATAACATATACAAGCATTGCTTTTTAGTGGATCTCTCAGTTCTCTTTTTCCCCTTTAAACATAACTTAGAATTTTGCCGGTACGTATGCATATCTTTATTGTTTGTTTATTATAGTTTCGCACATTCTAATGTATATATGCTTATTATCTAATTCCTAATTCATTCTGTGTTATGTTTTATTGAAAGAAGAATGAGAATGAAAATAAATGAATTGAATTGAATAACCGACAAACTATTAACACACAAATAAAAGTTTCAGTTTCAGTTAAGTTCAGATTTTTTCTCTCAAGGAAATCAGAGATGAAAATGACAACACGAGTATCTGACAACAGAATAGGAAAAAGCAGTATTACACGCATTCATATTGTACTAGTATTAATAATCACAACTAAAGTTTAAACATAACGACAACGATATCAAAGGAATCGACGATGCACTTGTTTCCAGGAAAAGAGGAAGGAAAAAATACAGGAGTGTTTGATGGTGATGGCAGCCTCAAAGAGTAAATAAGAAACATGACAATACATCAACATACAAATTGGGCGATTTACCATTGAACTATATCTTGTGCTAGCGTTGTGGCGCCTACAACGCTAATGTAAACAAAATTTGAACTTTACTGCATGGAGAAGGTGGTGTGAAAAGCCAGAGTGCCTTGCTTTCCTTGTTGCTGGAAGACTATCTTCCTTTTTTTATTTGAACCATGAGATGTCGCAGTCATCTGTAGGCCTACTTCGTTTCTACAGGGCGTATCAAAAAGAACGTTACACTTTTGAAAAAATTGTCAAAATTACATTTCAAAATATTTGGAAGATTTTTTCATATTCATGGATGCCCAATAGTCTCATCTATCAAGTGCAATCAACAAAACAAATTTTTGTTCGCGCTTGGCTGAACACTGACGCTCTTTGTCCAGAGTGTGAAAAATGGCTTGCGCCAAATTGAAAGAAGATGGAAAATTCAGCCAGCAGCAGTCCAAAGAAGTGTTCTCATTCAAATAAATCGCTCTTTTGCTCACACTATTGATTATGTTATGATAGTTTAGGAATTTTCTGGTGATTTTCTGTCACATTTTGAATGATTCCATTGTGTTGTGGAAGGTTGATTAACAACATCAGGATGTTTTAAGCACAGTTATCACAAATCATGCACAGACATATCGAACCGACATGCCAGTCACTCAGTCAATAAGAAAAGTCCAAAATTAATGCATCCTCAGATCATTCAATCAATACAATCAATACAATCAATCAATCAATCATTAATTAATCAATCAACCAATCATTCAATCAAGCAAGCAATCAATCCATTAATTAATTAATCAATCAATCAATCAATCATTCATTTCATCAGTCAATCAAATCAGTCAGTCACAATTGTATGCATGTTTAAAGTGGCAGATTGACATATGGAATATCACCCCCCCCCCCCATGGCTTAACGGCTGATCAATGTTTGAAAACTGATTTATTTGTTAATTTATTAATTCAATCAGCCGATTGATTATTTCAATGATTGAAAAGTGATTAATTGATTATTGGGTTGATCCTCTGATTGATTGAACGACTCAGTGACTGACTAACTGATATATCGGTTGATGTATTGATGGGTTGATTGATTGATTGATCGATTGATTGATTAATTGGTCAGACAATTGATTGATTAATGGGATGAATGATTTGAATGTTGGTTAATTTGTTAGCACTACCACATTAATGAACAACTGGCATATGGTATTGTTGTGTCCGTGTATTGTGAAAACTGTGCTGTAAAGATGTTGAAGTTATTACACACTCTTATTCTCACCAATTAATTCTGAAATGAAATCATTAAAATTACGATAAAGCTGACATAAAAAATCTCAGACTATCATAACATAATTAAAGCTTTAAGCAAAAGAGCAAAATTATTTGTTTGAATGGGAGCGCTTATTTGGACTGCTGGCTGTATTTTCCATCTTCTTTCAATTTGGCGCAAGTCATTTTGCACACTCTGGACAAAGAGCGTCAGTGTTCAGCCAAGCGTGAACAAAAAAAAAATGTTTTGTTGATTGCACTTAACAGACGAGACTATTGGGCATCCACAAATATGAAAAGATCTTCCAAATATTTTGAAATGTAATTTTGACAATTTTTTCTAAAGTGTAACGTTTTTTTTGATACGCCCTGTATACCCTATAAATGGAGGAGGTATATTGTTTGCGCACTCTTTGATCTCGTGAAGACGTTGACATAATTGCTTATTGTTTCTTTGTGCGTGCGTGTGTGTGTGTGTGTGTGTGTGTGTGTGTGTGTGTGTGTGTTTTGGCAGTGTAAGAATTGAACATAATTCAAATGTGATGATTCCATTTCTTCACGTTCTATGAATCTTTTGCGTTATCTCTGTGTATTACAAAACTGAATAAGGATATTTTTTTTTGTTCAAAATCACCGAACCCTTATCAATTTCGCTCCTTCATGAGTTTGCTTTGTGAAGATGTCTTTTGAGTTATCAGGTCAAACACCCGACAAAAGTACAAATTCTTTTTTCAAGCGTTAAAGAAGAAGAAGAAAAAAAGACAAATACGCCCAGCCCAAAGATGAACCGTCCATTGAAATATAAAATCCTTCGCAGTTAGAGTGAATAGGAGTACCGATAAATCATACTCATATAAGCGCAGAAGATGGGTCCGGTGATGAGAGATTTAGTCGTTAAATCAGATCTCCTTTAATACTCATTCATTTTCCCCCTTTCCCCCCTCCGATATCGCACGAAATGTTTCGACTGAATAGAGTAATGTGGGAAGGTTATTATAGAAAACAAAAAACGCGAAAAAATACACACCTTCGCGTGCTGAGGTTGACATGAGAAATGATGGAGTCAAGAGAAATAGACATTATAGTGTTACGAGTTCCATTGTACTCGAGCACGAAACCCATACCCCCCCCCCCCCCTCCCGAATTTTAAAGGTTCATTTCCACTCAGAAAGTAATGACGTCGGTCACGATCACATATTTCAATTTGGCGATGAAGCAATGACGTCATCACCTCAAATGTCTATATTATTGGCTGGTACTGAAAATATGAAAACCATATATTTTAGTCATAAGTTATCACCTTCCTATAACACCTCGCCCTTATCTTATGACTAAAGACGAAACAACTCCCCTTTACAATAGTTTGATGCTAAGGAATCTTTTTTTCCCCTCTTGTCGTTTCATTGATTAGCATTAATTGCGAGATGTTTATGTGCAGAGCAAAAGGTGACTGTTAGGCCAATATGACCTAATTCCTTCATTCTAAGTTGCGTAAGCATGATTGTAAAAAAAAAAAAAAAAAAAAAAAAAAAACCGGTTTCGTAACAAAAATCTCATTAGAAATAGAAAACATACAACTTTCTAATTCTTGAAACTAATGAGATATATCCCGTCAACCGTGATTTATCTGTTCGCTTGCCTCTGTAGTCGTTTTGTAGAAGGATTGGCATTTTGCTTTAACTGTGTCGGAACATGATAAAAAAAGAGAGAAAAAAGAAAAGAAAAGAAAAGATGATAAAACGGGAAAAAATGAGGGACCAGCATAATGTGCGCCTCTCCGCCCTTTGTCATGAAATCTTCCCCCGCAGTGGGAATCTTTCCCAGCGAAGGCATTCGCAATCTTTCTTCTGGCAGGTTCTCTAAATTCCCACCCAGGTTTCGGTTTCAGAAGGAAAATAAATTGTACTATTTTTATCGTTATTGTAGTATTTATCATTGGTAACTGCTTAAACACAATGTCCTCTTGATATTCTGTGATGGGCACGTGATGTCTTTGTGGTCGATCGAAGACTCACGAAGCGTTGATCTGTAATTAATGAAGCGTCTATAACCCTGTCACAGTCTGAACATGGACAACAATGCACTGCGAAACGCAACATCAGTTGCCCCATTTTTAGCTACTGGGGTCATTATTGTCTGCCCTCGGAACCCCCACGGTGTTTTTGCGATGAAGGTGGTTAACTCTAACGACCCGCGAGCGTGCCTGCTTTTCCCTATGTCATTCATCTTAGCAACGACCCCAAGGATACGCAAAATCTTCTCTATGGGTAGCCAAAAAACAACAACCAAAAAATGAAGAAAAAAAAACCCGAAACAACGAAAACAAAACATTGACGAAGTACTTAAACAAAAAGAGCGCACGTGTTAGTATCTTCAAATCAACGTACAATAGTGGACGATTCATTTAATGCGTGAAGGACACAAACACTTTAGCGGATTATACATCAAGCTACAAATTACTGTAGTAATAGAATTGATAAAAGAGGAGAAAGTTTCGCTACTCTGTGGTCTGTTGGGAGAGAGTTTGCCAGCGCAAAACCCAGATTTCCAAACTTCTCCGAAGCATGTTCGTGCTCTTGTGCTAAAACATTTTGTATAAGCATGTTTACACGTTAACCATACCCTCCGGACAAAGGTCGTGGGGATGAGTGCTGGAAGTAGCGACCGATTTCTTCAAAATAGATGAACGTCAATCACGCGTCGCCCTAACAACGGCATGTGCGTAAAAAGTGCGTCAAGGCGTGCTGCTAATCCTTCCATTGTCTTATCGCACTTAACGAACGCTTTGCCGGGCATCGATTAAATATTGGCGCAAAAATAGAAAGGATCTTCACCCGTGCATCCCCGATGCGGTCGTCCCACTTCCCGCGGAAGTTCGGGATTGATCAGGAGAAAAGAACTCGACTCAGAGATCGATGACATCGAATGTCAGCCTTCTGTCAGCTTCCAACTCGATAACGTCGATAAAATGAGGCTATTTTCTGATCAAGTGGTTTCTGCCTTTTTGCGAGAGTCCCTCACCCCCCCCCCCCCCAAAAAAAAAACCACATAAAACAGCAAACAGACTAAGGAGAAAAAAAAGATTGACTATCTTCATTCCCGGCGGCAGCGGAATGAAATTGTAGTTCAATCTATAAATTGATAAGGGGGGGGGGGGGGGAGGGGGAAGACAAATCAAAAGTGCATTGTCCCCTCATGTTGCCATTGACAACGACCATGACAGTCCAACTGAATGGCTGTGTATATAAACATACACTAGTGAGTCTTTAGACGTTAATGACCTCTTCAGGATTCTTTTCTTCTTCTTCTATTTTCTTTTCCCACAGATAGATCACTCTTTTCGAGCAAGTCTTGCAAGCAATTCATAGACACGTGGTGAATTGACTACTATTGTATTATTTTGACAGGTAAAACCTGAACCTTCGCGATAAGCCTGTCACGTGTTCCCACGTCAGTGATTTGATATACACGGTAGTCACGATCGCAGAGTTTTGCTCTTTAATCGTTATTCTGTAGTTTTCATAATCGAGAAAAAGTGGGGACACCATCATATGATTCAATAAAAAATTATTCAAACTTTATTTTCACTCTTTTCAACAGAATGTACAAAGAAATATGTGAAATTTGACATGCGTGTTGTTGAAAACATACATAATCCGCCAGAGATAACAAAATGATCATGTTCATGTCTAGTGATCAGTACGAAATGGTGATCAGCGAATGGTCTCGGGTTATTCAGTTCTTCCCAATAAATCACATGTATATGTAGAGCAACCAACAGTGTTAAGTATCAAACGACAGAGTTGAACTGAAACTGATGGTATGTGGCAACACATTCAATTTTGCATGTTCTCCATCAGTTTCATGCACGTGTTGCTCAAAAAAGAAAAGTACCGTAAGAGTGGCTTTTATGTGATATTATTCGCTCTTCGTACTAAAACATTGTTGATAACGGTTACTGAACCATCGTTAAGTCTAGATTGTTCTTTTTTTTCGCTGTCGGTGAAGTTCAAGGGAGAATAAATCAAGGAGGAAAAAAACCAGCCAGTATAATAATGAGGTTTTCTGCCCTATCTGTTTAAAGGACAAGTTCACTTTCATATACATGTGGATTGAGTGAAGGCAACAATATTAGTAGAACACATCAATGAAAGTTTGGGGAAAATCCGACAATCCGTTCAAAAGTTACGAATTTTTAAAATATCTGTGCAATCACTGCTGGAGAAGAAGACTACTACAGTGTATGATGTCACATGCATACAACAATATAAGGAAAATAAAAAGAGAATTTCACAAAACTTGACTTTTTTAAATAAAGTGCACATTTCTTCGATATGTTACTGACTTATGTTAGGGGTAATATTATTTCCCCTGACATCTGAAAGAGAGAAGTCGAAAGTTCTTTTATTATGTGAGAAAAGTGAGAAGATCTTGAATTTTCTTTATACTTTCTTTATACAATTGTACTCATTATGACATCACAAGCTATAGTAGTCTTCTGATCCAGCCGTGACTGAGCAGAAACTTCAAAAATTCATAACTTTTGAACGGTTGTCTACGGAAGCTTAAAAGTGCCAACCAGATGACGAGATAAGAAGACGAGAAGACAGGTTAAATACCGAGAAGCCGAGTTATTGGAACTCGGCAAGTCGACTTGTTTAGGTCAAGAAGACAAGAAGCCGAGTTGTTGAATCGATTTGTATTGGACGAGAAGACGAGATGATGAGCTGTCGAAACTCGGCAAGTCGAGTTGCTTTGGACAAAAATACAAGATGACGAGTTCTTGGAGCTCGGAAAATCGACTTGTTTGGGACAAGAAGACATAATAACGAGTTGTTGAAACTCGGTTCAACTTGTTTGGGACAAGAAGACATGATAACGAGTTGTTGAAACTCTCAACTTGTTTGGGACAAGAAGACATGATAACGAAACTCTAAGTCGACTTTTGGGACAAGAAGACATAATAACGAGTTGTTGAAATTAATCGACTTGCTTGGGACAAGAGTCAAGATGACAAGTTATTGAAACTCGGCAAGTCGACGACAAAAAGACATATCGACTTGACTTGGGACAAGAAGAAACTCATAGATGACAAGTTGACAATTGAAACTCGGCAAGTCGACTTGTTTGGGACAAAAAGACATGATAACGAGTTGTTGAAACTCGGTAAGTCGACTTGTTTGGGACAAGAAGACATGATAACGAGTTTTTGAAACTCAGAATATCGACTTGCTTGGGACAAGAAGTCAAGATGACAAGTTGTTGAAACTCGGCAAGTCGACTTGTTTCGGACAAAAAGATATGATAACGAGTTGTTGAAACTCGGTAAGTCGACCTGCTTCGGACAAGAAGTCAAGATGACAAGTTGTTGAAACTCGGCAAGTCGACTTGTTTAGAACAAGAAGATAAGATAATGAGTTGTTGGAACTCGACAAGTCGACTTGTATGGGTCAAGAAGACAAAATTACGAGTTTAAGAAGACATGATAACGAGTTTTTGAAACTCAGAATGTCGACTTGCTTGGGACAAGAAGTCAAGATGACAAGTTGTTGAAACTCGGAATGTCGACTTGCTTGGGACAAGAAGTCAAGATGACAAGTTGTTGAAACTCGGCAAGTCGACTTGTTTGGGACAAGAAGACATGATAACGAATTGTTGAAACTCGGAATGTCGACCTGCTTCGGACAAGAAGTCAAGATGACAAGTTGTTGAAACTCGGCAAGTCGACTTGTTTAGAACAAGAAGATAAGATAATGAGTTGTTGGAACTCGACAAGTCAACTTGTATGGGTCAAGAAGACAAAATGACGAGTTTATAATGTCAAAATTCGACAAGTCGACTTGTTTTGGACAAGAAGACAAAGATGTCGATTTCTTGGAACTTGGCAAGTGGACTTGGTTGGAACAAGAAGTCAAGATGATGAGTTGTTGAAACTCGTTAAGTCAACTTGTTTGGGACAAGATGATGAGTTGTTGGGTTGGACCCATCAAACAACGTGGAATGGCAACAAAGAGCACCATGTTGCGTCGCCATCTTGCTAGGTCAGTTCTCGGGATAGCGCCCTCACTCGGCTTAACGCTTATAATCGGCGCAAAAACAGAATCGATAAAAAGGGTCCAGAGCTAGACTAGGTCAATGTTTGCATAGGGGCTGTGTGTAGGCTGCGAGGCGGCTATGCGGAGGACTCAAATAAGTTCTTTAAACATATTTACGGTGTTTTTTTTTTTTAGTTTCTAGATCAAGAATTACATGTACGGTAAATAACTTATGTCTTTCATCAATGAACACTTGAATTTAGGCATTATACTCGCCAGTAGTTAGGCCTAGTGATTCAGTTTCTTAGCAAAAGCAGGCCAGATCCTGCGTTTGTCTTATTGCTTCATATCAGTGCTTCCACTTTCAAAGTCAGTCCTCCTGAAATGAGCAACAAAAACTCCTGGATTTCTTTTCAAACAGGTTACGCGGACGCGATTGTGAGCTTGGGAGTGGGGGGGGGGGGGGTCAATGCATAATAATGAATGATAATTATGCGAGCGAGCTAGCTGAAAGGTTTGGCGAAAATTTGCCATCAACATAGACTCTCGACCTATGAAATAGTGAAATGATCGATCTAAATTTGGCATTTATAATTGAAATAAATAAAAACATAATTTTCAAAATCGAGGGGGGGGGGGGGGCAATCCCCCAGAAAAAAAAAATGAGAGGGCATCCCGCCCCTTCCCGCCCCTTCTCCTGGGTTGGCCGCCTATGGTAACAATCACGTCGCACAGAAGAGTGAGAAATAAAGAAAATAAAGCAAGCATGTGCTGTATATGAACAGAAAGAGTCCTGCGGTCTCCCTTCAAGTAAGGGCTAATTTGTTATTTGTTATTTAAAGAACTATAGAATACTGGAAAATCCCCTACAAATCCAGGAAATCTCAAAATTCCTGGAAATTTACTGGAAATTCCTGAAAATCAGAAAAAGTGGAAGCCCTTCTTCACTTTAAACACTGGACCCTCCTATCGCTATCGCGATTTCCTTCTATCCCTTTTCCTCTGTCAGAGTCAGGGCAAAGTTGTTTGTATTTACCATAACACAACATCTTTTTTATTGTTTTTTTTTCTCTCCTTTTCCTTTCCTCCACTTTCTCTTCACACACCCCTCTATCTAAAAACAAAAACAAAAACCCTCTTCTCTCCAGAAAAAGTTGAATTTCTACTTTAGCGTAATGAAAGTCTGTATTCTCTGTTTTATTTTTCTCTCCCCCCCCCCCTCCTTCTCCCTCAAAAGATGTACATTTACGAATTCTATCTGGCAAAGTTGAATTTGTGCAACACAAGCTCTGTCTATTCTTTCTTTCCCCTCACTCTCCCTCTCTCTCACATTCTCCCCCCCCCCCCCCTCTCTCTCTCTCTCTCTTCCACTTGTTCTTTCTGTGTGTCTCTCTCTCTGTCTTTAAGAAACATTTATTTATTCAGGGCAATTTTTCTTTTCATTTTTACTTCAGCATAACACACAATCTTTACTATCTCTCTTACGCCTAAAATTCCATTTTCCATAAAGAAAAATTATAATGTCTTCTTCAACTAAATTGAGGATTGAGAAGAAAGAGGCTATGACTGTTCTACGCCTTTCAAGTACTAACATTCTGGCGCTCAACCCTTGAATCGATCTGACGGAATGGAGTTTTCAATGAGCACATTAAGAATCATTTTGAATTCGTATCTACATAAATAAAAAAAAATCAAGTTTAATTTGAGAAGTATTATGCTGTTCGCAGAAGCAAATGTCGTAAAACAACTTGTCATCTTGATTTCTTGTCCTAAGCATGTCGACTTGTCGAGTTCCAACAACTCGTCAATTTGTCTTCTTGTCCAAAACAAGTCGACTTGTCGAGTTCCAACAACTCATTATCTTGTCTTCTTGTTCTAAACAAGTCGACTTGCCGAGGTTCAACAAGTTGTCATCTTGACTTCTTGTCCCAAGCAAGTCGACATTCCGAGTTTCAACAACTTGTCATCTTGACTTCTTGTCCCAAGCAAGTCGACATTCTGAGTTTCAAAATCTCGTTATCATGTCTTCTTCTCCCAAACAAGTCAACTTACCGAGTTTCAACAACTCGTTATCATGTCTTTTTGTCCCAAACAAGTCGACTTTCCGAGCTCCAAGAACTCGTCATCTTGTATTTTTGTCCAAGGCAACTCGACTTGCCGAGTTTCGACAGCTCATCATCTCGTCTTCTCGTCCAATACAAATCGACTCAACAACTCGGCTTCTTGTCTTCTTGACCTAAACAAGTCGACTTGCCGAGTTCCAATAACTCGGCTTCTCGGTATTTAACCTGTCTTCTCGTCTTCTTATCTCGTCATCTGGTTGGCACTTTTAAGCTTCCGTAGTTGTCCGATTTTCCTCAAACTCTCATTGATGTGTTCTAGTAATATTGCTGCATTCACTCAATCCACATGTCTATGAAGGTGAAATTGTCCTTTAACCCTAGCTTCATATCCTCTGAATTCTATGCTACCCAAGAAGTCAGAAGCCAGAAATGATAAAGGCAGTAAGACTTGTGTGATTTAACGTTTTGACATCACGTGCCCAAGCGATCAATCATGTCTGTGAAAATATAACACGTCCTACATAATATTCGTCCTTGACAAGCTTTGGGACAGGTGTCAAGCGTGGCAGTTGACGTTAATTCTGAATGCGTTTTTGAGATTTGCGTCCCGTCATTACATTTTTCGTTGTATTATCTGTTTTGTTTTCGATTGTTGTCCGTTTTAGTTGCTCCTACCCCCCCCCCCTCCCCCCCCCCCAAAAAAAAAAAAGTAATAGACTCAAATTGGCTCAGCCCATATTGTCTGCCCATGTTTGAGTATATAGACTTAGCTTGTTATCACGAGTCATCGAAATATCCCTTAACTAGACAATTGCCCATGATTTATATAGATATTGAAGTCGAAAAGGTTCATCATTGCGATGTCAACGCCACTATACATATCATTTGTTCATTTCCAAGCAATGACAGTTTTGTCACTTGCTTCCATTATTTTGTTAAAAGCATTATTTACCATATGCAAATGAAACAAAAACCCGATATAGCACTTCAAAATGATTCTAAAATGCGATTTAGGGATAGAAACAACCATTGTACAAATGTTAATCAGTATACTAGTAATCAATGATAAGTATTGTTAAATATACAAAATGTGAACAATAGTTACAATAAACTTGTTTCTTAAACCGTCTACCCTTGTGATTCAGTGCGGGATATTCCATTATATTTAAAGGTCATGCAGGTGTGAGCCATATAGGGATCACACATGTAAATAAGATGGAATGTCCCTGACAGCTTCACAAAATCATACCAAAGATACTAACATAAATGAAGAAAAAATGAATTAAAAATCATAAATGCAGTTCGGAAAAAAAGACCCAGAAAAGCTGCAGATATTGAGTATGAATTCTTCTACAAACTGCATTTTGGTTGGAATATGAAAGCTTTTCTCATGGAATTCGGAAGGGACTATATTTTGATTGGGTGCATGTACAGAAAAATAGGTGGTTTTTTTTATTATTATCATATTTAAGTGAAAAGAACTTGTAGTCTTGCTTTGCGAACCCTTGGACAGAGTTTGAGCTAAAGAAACCCCTTTGGAAATGTGATGGATGAAAGGGTATAATTATCTCACCTATCCAGCTCAGTGAAGATGAAACACTTCATTTCTCCCAGCTACTTTACATAATTTTTTGAATTCTGAATTTTAACACACGTCTCTATGGGGAAATATTTACCCCTGTGAACCCTACGGAGTAAGCATGTAATGCACACAAGTCAATGGGAAGTATTCTGATTCATCCCATACAAGCTCTGCTGGTTTATGGTGATCTATTCTGTAAAATCCCTCCCCTATCCCCCTAACTCTGCTTAAATACACTTTGTTTTCTTACTATGTTCTTGTGGTACTAGATCTTAGTACAGAGTAGTTGAATTCATGAATGATAAAGTAGTCTTTATCACACAACTTTGAATGCTTGTGGTATTTTAACGTTTTCTTTGTTTTGACTACCACTGAAACAGTTCAAAATACATAAGGTTAATCTCTTTGATAAATCAAAGTCTTTTATAGTACTTTGTAGACAATAAGGTGATGATGATACCCCCTTATGCAAGGATAGTTGCCTGTAACTATATCTATTCATCGTATGTAGAACTAATCAACATTCCCAGATTTATTTTTTGAAGAAAAAAAAAACAACAACAATGTGCATCATTTTTAAAAGTGTCCCTTTTGAAGAGCTTTACAACCCTTCAATGTACTCATTGTAGGGGCAAATATCATCAAAAATACATTTATGATTAAAAAAAACCAACAACAATTAAGAAATATGACCTCTACTATGGAGTCCCTTCATAGAGGGACTAGTCACTCATTTGAAATAGCGCCATCTACTGCGACATGATTCCTCTGATTGACAAGCTAGATGACGACAGCGCTCTCGGGCATTCATCCCAAAAAGGAACTGTGTAATGTAATTCTTATCATGTGCATCAAATAGCGCGATCGATGAATGTCATATCCAGAAATTGATGATACCGAGGATATGAAGCCTATTATGCCACAACCTACTATTATTCTTAAAACACCTCAAGTGATGCTGTTTTTCGTCATAACTTTGGAAATCACGCCGATGATATCGTATGTTTTTACAACTCCTTTAGCTTCACCATTTCTTTCTCCTCTTAGCGACTTCCTGTCCCCTTTTGGGCTCTCCACTTTTTTTTCTCAGCCTAAAGATTCTCGAAAGAAGTAGTCTATTTCACGTCATTTTGTCATTTTGTAATCATTGTAATCTTTAATTGTTGGTAATGTATCAACATTACCACATACTATAGTGTGAGCACATAATATTCATAAGCATGTATAATCATCGACATTATTTCGTACTATTCATGAGTTTTACTCTATGTAATGAGTAATGCATCTGTTATTATAGAGAAACGTATTGGATCTTCCTTACCATTCAATCGCTTTGTATTTCAAAACCACTGCACTGGTAGTATGGTTTGTTTATCGTTCAGGGAGTAGAACCTCGTCGTCATTTAAAGGCATAATTTAACATTTGCACATGAAACAAAAACCCAGCATTAGTGCTTCAAAATATTTCTAAAATGTGAGTTAGGGATAGAAACGACGAATGTAAAAATTGTAACTAGTATAATCGAAGTTATATATGTATTGTTAAATATGCAAAATGTGAACAGTAGTTGTAATAAAATTGTTTCCAGACTAAACCGTCTACAGTTATGGTTTAATGAGAAAATAGTGATATCTCCTTATATTTTAGGCTTTATTGCAAAAGTTTCACATGATAGGATGTTTTGTGATACATCTGACCGACACATATGCATCAAATGTGATACCTTGAACATTTTTAAATCACTGCGCCCAAAGGTAAGCAAGAGCTTAAAGCTGAAAGTAATTTTACAACCCACAAGTGCTTACCCGATGGAATCATGATAACTGAATTAAGGTGAAAATGAATAACGACAACAAGAACCCCCAGTTTTTTGGTAAGTTCTAATCCCAAACCGTGATATGAGAAGACAATCGGTCATAAACCTACAAACAGCTCCATATTAAAACGGTCCTATTTTTTTTTTCATAATCAGTAGCGGTCATTAACGTGGTCGTTGGAATGGAAGACTGCTAGTCACTCGTGCACGACGTCAGTTCATTGAAGACGGCTCGCCACTCATTCAAGGCACCCTGCCACTCCTGGAAACTTTCCCGCCATTCTTCCGTATCGCCGGTTGTGCCAGTCTGGCTCCCTGATAAATACATAAAAGTTACTATAGCCATCTCGATTATGATATCATAGCGAATTGGTTTGGATTTATATAGAAACAGCTGTGGATAAAACCATCAATCACGGAGTCACTGGTTCGAATCCCCTATAGCTGCAGCGGTTTTGCCCCTGGGAAAGAACATTAATCCTAATTTTTTGGCTTCTTTTTTTTTTCTGGTAAAAATGACGAATAACATAACGATCATTTCCCAGGATGCGATTCTTAATTTCAATTTTTACTTGACTACCTGGGTGATCAAGTATTCTGTTAACAGAAAACAGACTTTGGCAAAGGCTTTGTCAGTCATTTTGATGATAAAGGCTACTGCAAAGTGACAATTTAACTTCATGGTATATCATGTAGATTATGTCCAACTTCCGTATCTTTCCTGATATTTCTTTTGCTCGATTGTTGGCTTGGCTATATATAGATATATATGTATATCTTTAAAGATGTCTTAATTTTACTTTTCTCTTAAAAGCATTAGATTTAACTTCATTTTGGAACCCGAATATGACTATGAATTCGTTACCTGCAGTACTACATCACTTCATTATGAAACTCAATGGTTTTGGGAGACCTACTCTAGGTTAATGAGCCCAGCGAGAAACGGAAGTGAAATGATCCTTGGTATCCCCTTGTTGTTCTGACTGTCTTTGCCATACCTTTGATGTGAAAATAAAATGTGCTTACCGAGAAGCGCCCTCAAGCGAGGGATGTAGTTGTTCCAGAAAGCAATCCCTCTCGCCCTGACGGCTCTCCGGATGGTCAGATTGAGAGATAAATCCATGTACTTCAGCTCGGGGACTGTGAATTGCGGCCAGGTCGGCAGACTCGGGTCGGCCGTGGTATTCTCGCTCGGAGGCGTCGGATTCCTGCGACATGTGCGATAAGACGACAAAACGATAGTAAAGACGACAGTTACAACAGTAGTATTGGTAATACAGTTTGTAGCAGCAGTTTTGTGGCAGTAGTAGCAGTAGTAATAGTAGTAGTAGCTGTAGTAGTATTTTATAGTAACAATACTCATGCAAATGATAATGAGAAAGATAATAATGTTAACTCCTAATAATACGAAGAACACTGATTCCTATATTTCTATAATAACAGTTAGTGGTAAACTTGTGGCTGACGATAATGTCTCACCTCATCTAATCTGTAACTGTTCAAAAGATCGCGAAATTTTAAATGTGAAGTAGGACCACTCCACCGGGTTTGACACTTTGTTCTTTGAATGTTCTTTGAATGAATAAAGCAGGATCTTTTACTTGCACGAGTTGTAAGTCATTCTTAAACAGCACCTCCATTTTGATGTTCTATCCGAGAGACAGAGCGTTTTGCCAATTAACTAGAGGCTGTACAAGTGTACTGTGAAGGGATGACACATGCTAATTGTAATTGTGTTATGCACAGGAAAATATTCATCTAAATGGCGGCGGTATTATTTGTGGTCAGTGTGATCAAGACAATAATGGATGCTGAAGTTAATAGTGATTTTAACATGTTAAGAGTTTGTTTCAATTTGTTCTGCTGATATGGAGTGGTATTGAACGGAGAATTGTTCGTGTTTACCAGGGGTGATGTTTCTGATACAGTATGCATGAACGTGCAAATGAATAGCCAGATATTCCGTTTAAGTTTCCTGTTTTGAATATGGGGCGGTGTTTTTGCATGGTTTGAAAGGACGGTTTGCTTTTGAACACCTGTGAAAGTTCACACAGGTATAGGTTTATTCATGATTGAATTCCAAATATACGTATGTATGTGCATGTGTGGGTACTGAAAAGGATGTGTTTCTATGTTTATAGAATACATGCATGCATTATAAATTTTTGTACATGACATTATTCTAGTTTGTTTGAGGAATTTCTCAGGGTTCATTTGGCCTCATATGCAAAACAGACATTAGCATTTTGGTAAAAAGCATCGGTCTGCGGGCTGCAGAGGTGTAATTGAAAACTGTGTACATTCTAATTGTAATTGTGTCACACAGAGGTGCCACCATTCCCTTTGCGTCTCGTTTTGTGCATGACACCTGCTGTACAAGACTTAGTGTACTGTGAAGGGATGGCACATGCTAATTGTAATTATGTTATGCACGGGAAAATATTTCATAAAAATGGCGGCGGTATTATTTGCGGTCAATGTGATCAAGCCAATAATGGATGCATAAGTTAATAGTGATTTTAATATGTTAAAAGTTTGTTTCAATCTGCTCTGCTGATATGGAGTGGTACTGAACGGAGAATTGTTCGTGTTTACCAGGGGTGATGTTTCTGTCATGCATGAAAGTGCAAATGAATAGCCAGATATTCCGTAAGTATCCTTTTGTTTTTGAATATGGGGCGGTGTTTTTGAACGGTTTCAAAGGACAGTTGGGTTTTCAGCACTAATGCCTCTTGTGAAAGTTCACACAGGTTAGTCTATTATACGTATCTACATGTGTGTGCATGTGTGGGTATGGACAAGGATGTGTTTCTATGTTTATAAAACACACGCACGCATAATGTACATGTATGTGACATTATTGTAGTTTGTTTGAAGTATTTTCAGGATTCACATGGCCTGATATGCATGTAAACAGGCATGAGTATGTAGGTAAAAAACATATATCTGCTGGATGCAGAGGTGTATTTGAAAACTGTGTACATGTACATTCTACATTTGTAATTGTAATTGTGTCACGCAGAGGTGCCGTCATTCCCCTGCGTCTCGGTTTGTGCATGACACCGGTTATACAAGTGTACTGTGAAGGGATGATACATGCTAATTGCAATTGTGTCACGCAGAGGTTGGTATTTCTTTTATGGGTGGATATCACTTGGGGTCAGTGTAATCAAGACAATATGGATGCTAAAGTTAATAGTGATTCTAATATTATGTTAAAGGGATAGTATAGTGTTGGTGGAGTTGAAAATTGGGCTTTTGGCTTTTTGTGAGATACCAGGAAGACTCTTGGGACATAGTACAGAGCGTACCATTTTAGGAGGAATTCGGGGTTTGTTCGGTGGGGATCGGGTTTGGAATGGCTGGGGCATCCAAAAGCAGAGTGAAACACAGCAATCGTAATAAAATGTGGGTCCCACACTTTATTGGAATCGCTCTGTTTTGGATGTCTCGGGCGTTTCGGGGCCGGTTTTCTTCGGATAGACGTTGAATTTCTCATGGAATTACATGCTTTTTCATATTTCATAGGAGGTTTCTCATTATCTCACCAAAAAATGTTGGAAACCTGAAATTGGGTCTCAACCAGAACTGTATAATCCCTTTAAGAGTTAGTTTCAGTTTGCTTTGCTGATATGCAGTGACATTGAACAGAGAATTGTTCGTGTTTACCAAGGGTGATGTTTTTTGACATGCATGAACGTGCAAATGAATAGGCAGATATTCCACATGTTTTCCTTTTGAATATGGGGCTATGTTTTTGCATGGCGGAAAGGGATAGGTTGGTTTTCAACACCTGTGAATGCTCACACAGGTTGGTTTATTCATGACTGGGTTGCAAAAGTGTATATCATACATGTATGTGCATGTGTGTGTATGGATATGGATGTGTTATTATACATTATATGTCTATACATACATGTATGCATAATATATACATGTTTATGACATTATATGGTAGTTTTGTTTGAAGTATTTTCAGGGTTCCCTCGACCCGAGATACATGACAGACACGAATACGTTGGTACGAGGCATACGCGGGCTACAGGGGTGTACTAGTATTTGAAAGCAGTGTGTACATGCTAATTTTAATTGTTTCACGCAGAGGTGCCACCATTTCGTGGCATCTCGGTTTGCAAACATTTTTTCTAAGTACTCTGGGGGTAGGTGTTCCCATGGAGCTTCTTTTGGGGTTTTGGGTTTATTTTATCTTTAATTGTTGTTGAGGGGTCGCTTGAGACTCTTCGGGTAAGCAACCGAGTTTTGGTTAGCACGCCCTCTCCCGTGTGTGTTTTGCTATTTGTCTTTTGTAGTCTATTGTGTGTAATTCATTTGAAAACTACTTCCACAGGTTGTCCTTTTGCACGTTTTCTGAAGGTATATTTACCTAATGCAGGATAATGTAAAATTTATTTCGATGAATTGTCGTGGCCTAGCGAATAGCCAAAAAAGGCAAGATGTTTTGTCTTATCTGAAGTCAAAAAAGTATGATGTTTGTTGTATTCAAGACACTCATTTTATACCGAGCACTGAGGCAGAAATCCGTAAGGAATGGAAAGGTGAATGTTTTCTTTCATGTAATACCTCAAACTCAAGAGGTGTCGCCATATTATTTAAAGACACAATCCCAGTAAAAGTTAATAGAGTTATGATAGATAAAACAGGAAACTTTGTGATATTAGATTTGAAATTATATGAATATAATCTGACATTTATATCTTTATATGGTCCGAATACTGATAAACCTGATTTTTTTGTTGACCTTCAAAAGATTATATTAGAATTCGAAAACCCACATACTATCCTTTGTGGTGATTGGAACTTAGTTCAGGATACAACCCTCGATACATATAATTATGTACATGTAAATAACCCTAGGGCCAAAAAACAATTAGACACAATGAAAAATGATTTAAGTTTATGTGATCCATGGAGAATATGTAATCCGGATGAAAGATGTTATACGTGGCGGCAACAAAATCCCTTTAAACAAAGTAGATTAGACTTCTTTTTGATATCCTCCGAATTGCTCTCTTTAGTTTGTAACACTGATATTTCTTCAGGTTACCGTACTGACCATGCTAAAGTTTCTCTTAGTTTAAATCTTAATGAGTTTAAACGGGGACCAGGGTTTTGGAAATTTAATAATATTTTATTGAAAGATGAAATATATGTTCAGAAAATTAAACAAATTATAAAAGATACAATTATATTTTATGCAAAGGGAAATGTCCAGTTTGATCACAGTGACAACGTAATTGGTGAATGTCAGCTGACTGTTAATGATCAGTTATTTTTTGAAACTTTAATGATGATAATACGTGGGGAAACTATTTCTTACGCTTCTTATATTAAAAAGCAAAATATTGATAGAGAAAAGGAATTGGAGAAAAATATAGAAAATTTAGAAGAAAAATTATTACTGTGTAATGATAAAAGCGAAATATTAGATGAAATAAATAAACAGAAAGAAGAATTTGAAATATTACGCTCAAAAGAAAATGAAAGAATCGCAATGAGAAGCAGGATTAAGTGGATGGAATTAGGAGAGAAGCCCTCAAAGTATTTCTTAACCTTGGAAAAACAGAATAATGTTAATAGACAAATTCGTCAGCTCTTTTGTGAAAATGATATTATTATGAATCAGTGCGATATACAGAAAGAAGTGTTTAAGTTTTATTCCAGTTTGTATGAAGAAAAAGAAAGCACAGATGTAGATTTAGACTTATTATTGTCATCTTCTGACATACCAAAACTATCACAACAAATGTCGTTATCATTAGAAGGTCCCTTAAATGAAGAAGAGGTATACTCTGTGTTAAAAAATATGAAATGTAATAAATCTCCCGGATTAGACGGTTTTACCGTGGAGTTTTATCGTGTTTTTTGGAAGGAAATAAAATCTTTTTTGTTAAATTCCTTAAATTATGCTTATTTTTCAGGACAAATGTCGGGAGCACAAAAAATGGGAGTAATCACATTAATTCCAAAAGTAAATCAACCCCGACAGTTTCTAAAGAATTGGCGTCCAATTTCTTTATTGAATGTAATATATAAACTGGCATCTGGTTGTATAGCAAACAGATTTAAGACATTTTTATCATATTTGATACATGGAAATCAAACCGGATTTTTGGAAGGTCGATACATTGGTGAAAATATTCGTTTACTGTATGATATACTTTTATATACAGAGTTACATGATATACCAGGTTTGTTACTTTTAATTGACTTCGAAAAGGCTTTTGATTCTGTGTCTCATAAGTTTCTTTTTAAAGTTTTAGATTTTTTTAACTTTGGCCAATCTATGAAAAAATGGGTTCAGTTGTTTTACAACAATGCTACTTCCAGTGTTTTAGTGAACGGTTATTTTACAGATAGATTCAAAATAGAACAGGGCTGTCGACAAGGAGATCCCTTGTCACCCTACCTTTTTCTGTTGGTCAGTGAAATTCTTGGAATTATGATTAGGCACACAAATTCTGTGGTTGGGTTGCAAATTAATGAAAAAAATTTTAAAGTATTACAATACGCAGATGATACACTTTTAACACTTAACGGATCAGATCAAGATCTAAAAGATGCTCTTGAGATTTTTGATACTTTTGCTAACATATCGAATTTAAGAATTAACCCCAGAAAGACTAAAATAATATGGATAGGAAAGAATCGGAATTGTAGAATTAAATTATTGGAAGATTGTAATTTTGACTGGATTTTTCAGGGTAGGTACTTTAGGTACCTGGGAATAGAATTTTCAGTTAAATTATATGAAATGGTTGAACAAAATTATTGTGAAAAAATGAAAGATATTACAAACACAATGACCTCCTGGTCTAAACGATCACTTACTGTTTTAGGAAGAATTACTGTAGTTAAATCATTATTGATGTCAAAATTAAATTATTTGTTGTTATCACTTCCTGAACCAAATTTTAAAACATTGACAGATATAAATCGTTGTTTTTATTCGTTTATATGGGAAAATAAACCTGATAAAATAAATAGAAATCAAATGTGCCAGCTATATTGTCATGGTGGTACTAAAATGATTGATATTTTCATGCATGCTAAATCTCTTAAAATATCCTGGATCAGAAGGTTTATTTGTGATCCGCAGACTGAAAATTATACGTTCCACATGTTCCGTTCTTTCTTGCCCCAACCAGTATCGTTTCATTTATTTATGGGGTCACTGTACTACAAAAAACTTGCCAATGTAATGTCTAATGATTTTTGGAAAGAGGTACTTCTGGCTTTTTCAGAATTTCTACAAATCAATACAAATGATAATTGGGCAAGCCAGCCTCTTTGGAATAATCCTTTGATTAAAATGAATAATAACACTGTATATTTTAAGTCTTGGTGTGAAAAAGGTGTACGTTTTATAAATGACTTGTTAGATAATGATGGAAAATTTCTTTCATATTTTGAA
This sequence comes from Diadema antillarum, assembly GCF_040938485.1. Classification (NCBI taxonomy): domain Eukaryota; kingdom Metazoa; phylum Echinodermata; class Echinoidea; order Diadematoida; family Diadematidae; genus Diadema; species Diadema antillarum. The sequence goes on from NW_027271488.1 coordinate 467,197, forward strand.
TTTCAGAGGAAGTTTGATATACAAACTAACTTTCTTCAGCACGGTGGACTGTGTAATTCTATCCAATCATTTGCAAAAAACCGCATGTCGAAAATAGCAGACCCTTTTATTCCTCATGGTTTAAATGTAATACTGAAACATAAGAAAGGTTGTTCTGATATTTATCAAACGTTGTTAAGACACACGTCAAAACATTGTAACAGTTTTGTTAAGTGGAGTAGCATGTTGGATCTTGATGATGAAACATGGTCTTTATACTGTTTAATTCCTTTTGAATCAACTATTGATATTAATATGAGGTGGTTTCAATTTAAGATTCTCAATAGAATATTATATATGAAAGATGCTCTTTTAAAATTTGGTTTTGTAACAGATAAAAAGTGTACGTTTTGTAATGACAGTGAGGAAACCATAATGCATATATTCTGTTCATGTCCTTATTCAAATAATATATGGAATAAGTTTGAGCGATGGTTACTTTTGAAGATAGATAAACAAATTGTATTTACAAACCAACACAAGTTATTCGGATTATATGGTCTCAACAACAGTGCATTAAACTGTATGATGATTGTTATAAGAAGAGAAATTTTTTCAGCGAAATTAAAAAAGACCGTTCCGTCATTCGAACATATAATATCTGAGATAAAATGTTATTTTGAGATGGAAAAATGTATAAGTCAAATGAATAGTAGAGAAAAAACTTTTGTGAAGAAATGGGCTTTATTTATTAAGTGCTTTTGAATATTAAAATTGCATGATATTCATAGTGTTTTCAGGGTTATTTCTGCCAATAAAATAAAAAAAAATGATATAAGTTATATGTTATATGTACAAGTGCAGTAGGCCACTCTTTGTCGATGTTTTGTATTTAAAAAATTATTTGTAAATGTGACTTTCTGAATATGTGTATGAATAAAACACCCTGTGGAAGGGAAAAAAAAAATTAACTAGAGGGGACGGTATGATTACACTGCGTTGTACATAATGCTGTATTTTACTTTTATGTTATGCTTTCTTTCTTTTTTTCGGATTGATGCGCTTAGAAACGTCAGTATTAAGCGCTATATCATAAATGTTATTCATTATCATTATCATTACACACAGCACTGCTTAGGTATGTAGACATTGGTATCAAACCTGAACCTGTTGGATTGGGAGGCTGACGTGCTACAGATTAAGCCATGTCATTTTCGACGTAATCATGCTACTACTCTATATTACTCACCCTGTTTTAGCGAAATTTGTCCACATCCTCATCATTTGGGCGGACAGTGCCTTTTCCTCGTCGGTGAGCTCTCGTTTAAATTTTAGGATGTCTTTATCGAACGACCAACCGAACACGAACTGAAACTCTTCCGTGTGTCCTGCCCTCAGCCACGAGGGATTGACTGGTCCGACCCGATAAAAAGAGCTGAGCAAGCGGGAAATAAAAAAGGACGAAATTTATTATTACATCATAGAAGAAAAACGACCACGTTCGATGTCTGTTAAACATGCTTGAACTCGAAACCTTGTATCCGCCACCTTAAAGAACAATGTAAGAAATGCAAGGGAAATAAGTCCCTGAAAATGAGCCAAGTAAATAGAGTGACAATCCCGACAGGGTGCCGGAGGTTACCGTGAGGGTGTTGAGGAGCTACCGGGATATACCGAGAACATGCCGAGGACACGACGAGGACACGGTTAGGAGGTGTAGAGAAAGTGCCGATTAGGAACCGGGAAGTCACTGAAGAGGCACCGAGGAGATGCCGACGACGTGCCGGGGGATTCCGAGAAGTGCCGAGGACATGGCCAGGAGGTGTCGAGAAAGTAATGAGGAGCCGGGGAGACACTAAAGAGGCACCGAGGAGATGCCGATGGTGTGCCGGGGGATTCCGAGAAGTGCCGAGGACATAGCTAGGATGTGTCGAGAACGTGACGACGAGCCGAGTGCCGAGGGGGGGGGGGGGGGGGGGGGGGGGCTACAGAAGCACCGTAGAGGTCTCCTACATGCGTGGAAGTGGCATCGAGCTCTACATAATTTGTAATATACTCGTACTAACTCATGCTCGGAATCATCGTGACGCATCCGTGGCGAAGGGAGGGCAATCTCAATTGATTCAAGATTATTGGCTTCGGAAACCGTTCGACCCGGATAGGGTTGGTACAAAAGTCCTTTCTGCTCCGAAGACAAATGTTGTTTGAAATGAAAATCTGATATGTTAGCAGAGAGAATTTTTAGTCTAAATCGCACACACGTTTAGAACGTTTGATACAGCTTACAGTAGGCCTTATTATTTAGTTTGTTACATCTTCTCTGTTGTGGGAGCGGCGTAAAAGAATAGTATAGTTGATGCTTAATGAATGCAAGTACACTGTACAAATGCTTAAACAAGTTCATTGATCAATGTTGAAAGCACATCACATAACAAAGCTAAATACGATATGAAAACGTATTTATGGTCACAATGCACATCCACTAACCTGCTGGGAGTATGCGTAAACATGTACTCGTACACATCGTCAACATCGCTTGTGACGTAATGTCTCAAGGTGGAGTCACTCCCGCTTCGCCAGATGTAGTCTCCGTAATAGTCCGCGTATCCGTCGGAATAGTCCGCATCCGGGTAGTCGGCGTGACGCCAGTCGACGTACTCCTGAAAGACGGAGTCCGCGATGAGTTCTTGTCGGTCCGATCCGAGGAGGGTTGCCGCCACCATGGTCTCGAAGGTGGACCGGTCGATGTGGGGGCCTGTCTCGCTCTCGGTGTACTCCGGATAGAAACCCCGTATGCTGCTCGTGCCCTCCTGGGCGTTAAAGCCAATCATAACGCCCTGTGGTTGATTTCCTTCTCCCCGTGACATTAAATTCGCTGGAGTGTCCGTAAGAAAGGCCCCATCCACCCGAATAAAGTACCCAGCAGTGTAGGCCTACAGAGAACACAAAGAATAAGACGTGTCATTAACAACTCTAATATATGTATATATATATATATGTCATATAGTTGTAATGAAACTTATTATCTTCCGTAGATATGAGATTAAGGCGTTAATAATACCAGCTCAAATCGCGACCGCATGTAGTCAGATCACACCATAGAGATACTGATTTATCGATGGACTTTCTCCACACACTCCCTAGTAGCGACAAGAACCGCCCAGCAAAGTTTTTTTTTTTTTTTTGGCGGCTTATTTTGTCAACAACTAATGTTTACGTATATGTATGGCTCCAACAATGTATGTATATATATCATGTACATAATATGTTCATGTGCAATGATAATACAGGAATCAATAAATCAAATCAAATCAAATCAAAGTTATGATTTATCACATCGTGTGGTTTTTTGTTTCTTATCTCATGCCCCCCCCCCCCCCCGCGGTTGATCTGATTGAAATGACTGAGAAATCCACAAATACCCGAGGTCCTAATAAAAGTTGGGTTCCATCTTTTATTAGGACCACTTCATACCCGAATTTCATCAAATAAACTCTTAAAACCTCTTGGAATTGTATGCTCTTTCACATTTCATATAAGTAGTTCTAATTATCTCGCAAAAAGTTAAAACCTAAATACCTATCTCAGCCAAAATTATACCATCCCTTTTAATAATCCTATTGCGTAAGTCACATTAACTACTACCTAAAATTTGTATCTAATGCAATGAGTGGTGATAATCTAAATTGCCATAATCATACCCGTAGGTGTAGCGGAACAAACTTTACATTTCGGAAATAGACGAGCAACTTGAATAAAATCCTTCACTCTACTATCAAGATGGTTAGCCACTCTCGAAATAAACAAAAGAATATCAAGATAAAAGTTGAGTTGCCAACCATATCCTGAATCTCAAGGAGTCTGATCTCGTCGACGGTTCTGAGGCAGGTAACCATGGCAACTGTATCATCTTCAGGACACTCTGCGACCGATGCGAGAGTTCTGGCTTCCTTGCGATCAGTTTCCAGGTCATTACGGAAGTATCTTGGAGACAAAGCGCTACCGCTCTGCAATTGAAAAGATAATGGGGCGTTAATAAGCTTCATCTATTGTGACGTCATACTCAAGAAGAAGTCTTTAAACTCCAAACCATTTTCCAGTCAGTTTGGTACACAAAGAAGGCGGCGACATGGCTGATTTATCCGATTTGACAACAACAGTTTTATAATCTAAAGATATGCATCGTGCAATGTGCAGAGTCGGTGAGCTATTAAAGTTACACCATTGCAATATGAGAGAAGATCGTGGTATATCCCCCCCCCAAAAAAAAAAAAAAAAAAAAAAAGATAATGGAAGGTGAAAATGTCTGAGACATGTTAAGTGTCCGACGCCGAACCAAACCACACCCAAAATGCTCCCCTATCACAAAAAATGTGAAAAGCTATCGAAAATGACGGTTAATGAGAATCGAGTCACTTGTTGTGGAGTCCTCAATAGCACCAGAAAGAAACTAACCTGCATGATTGCGCGACTAAAGAGGCCGTGAGCCAGGGGTGACAGAAGCAGGAACCCCACGCTACCCGCACCTGCACTCTGGCCGAAGACTGTCACACGGTCCTTGTCACCACCGAAGGCTGTCATGAAAAAAGAAGAAGAAAAAGAAGAAGAGGTGGAGGGGGAAAAAGAAGACAAAGAAGAAGAAGAAGAGGAAATAATACACATGTACTCTGGTCGTCTCCAGCGCATCTGAGATGAAACACAATAAACATGATGCATGATTTTTGCAACATGTTACATGGATCACATCTGCAGGAAAGGGAAACGTGCCCTGATCGACATGGCTCGTTTCGCATTTCATTTTGCACGACAGATGCTGAATGTTCACCTTGCAAGTTTTTACCTCAATGGTGTCATTCAATTAAACAATCTGCCACTTTGAAAACGCGTATCATCTTTTTTAGTACCATACGCAGTTCTAATAAAACAAAGTTTTATTTTGGCGGAACATGTAATTTAATAACCATCACTTATGTTATCATTCAAGTTGAAGAAGTAGAAGTATGAAACATATTCATCATTATACTGGCATAATTTGTATCATTATACGATCAAATCTCCTGGTTGCTTCAATACGTGACTGAACTTCAACTTTGCAACATTTCTAGTCAAGGAAGCCACTTACCGTGAATGTTATCATGAACCCACTGCAGCGCTGCGATCTGATCCAACATGGCGTAGTTCCCGGGGGCTGCGTCATCGCCTTTATACATGGAATAAAATAAAAATGTTGGTAATATACTGTGAAGATAATTATGACTACCGACAAAAAACAAACAAACAAACAAACACGACTGTACCGAAAATACCATCACAGGATACTTCCACTTACTGAACTTACAATGTTTTTAATTAATGCACTCTCACTTTCTGTAAGTAATGACCTAATTACCGATAATCACCATCCCTGATAATCTTAACGAATGATTTGCACCTGTAGTGAAGACTCCGAATACGCCGACGCGATATCCAACGGTTACCACGATGACGTCAGAGCTAGCCGCCAATGAGGTTCCAGAGATTTTGGCGTTTGAAGCCCCGCCAAATTTGAAGGCGCCTCCCGGGATGTAAACCATTACATCGGCATTTGTCGGCTGCAAAAAGACAATTCGTGACCCCAACATAGGGGAGACAGTAAGAAACAAATGAGACGAAATCACCATAAAATAAAAAAAGTTAAGTACCATAATATTATTTCCAAAGACAAGAATACGTCACCTGCTGTAATGTTGCATACAAAACAGCTGCTATAGATAACTACCCATATTTTAGAATTTTACTTATATTTTCGTATCAATTATGTATATTTTCCCAATCAACTTGTACATAATCTCATAATCTTCTGTTTACTAGAGTATATAGAATAAGAAAATGCATTCTAAATCCATGTTTTTGTGAAATGCGTATCAAATTCTATAACTTGCCAGCTTATTAAGAGAATACTTGGATTGTTGATTATAGAATAAACGTTATAATACTGATTTAAACTAATTCTATAATAAGTGAATTTGATGTTGATGGCATATTTGTTAATTGGGAGAAATAATAATGTCAATTATTACATTGACTACAAGTTGTAATGCAGTATAGTGACTGCATCGTTGATCCAAGGAAAATAAACTGATGTAAATAAGATGAAAGCGATGACATGATGAGATCAAGGCAAACCTGAGGATTTGGCGCGAACACGTTGAGGTACAGACAATCTTCGCTAGCTGGAGCTTGGGTTGGGTCGGTCACGAAATGCGAGCAGGAATCGCGATAGTACGTGGCGTTCCAGTCGCCACCCCAGGGTGTCTTGGCGACCGGGGCTGCAAACCGGGTCGGCGGATCGGAGAATGGAACGCCCTGAATCAGGAAAACATTCTCATTTAGGGTTCTCACACAACTATTCTCAAGCAGCAGAGGTTCATCTCAAGCAGCAGAGGTTCATAGCGTCTTACAATCTAATGATGTCGAAAGGTAAAAGCCAGTTTTAGGCCCTAGTTGAAAATGAAGTTTGGTCGAGGTCCCCCGTATAGTTTTCATGTGTGTATGCAGACACCCGCGATACGATGTGCTCTCAGTGAAAATATGTTTACATGAGCATGAGTTTCAGTATCATATTCAATAATATATGCCCGTAGTGAAACACATATGATATAAACACTGATAGTTTAAGAGAAAGTCTACTATACGATGAAAAGTATAAGATATGCGTGGTAACGACTGGACATCCTCATAAGCGCTTGCCGAATAGTTTATAAAATCAACTGGGAATGTCTTGCCAAGATGGAATGGAACGTGATACTTAGAAGGCGAAAGTTTAACCCTAAAAAGGCCGGGGGTGGGGGGGGGGGGGTTGAATCAAACCCCCCCCCCCCCAACATTTTTCGCGACTACTCCGCCGCGCGAAATTTTTTGACCGCGCCGTTCACTGACTTTTTACTTTCAAGTCTCGTGCATCTTTTGACACCATTTTCGCCAAAATCGCGCATACCGTTACGACGCTGCCGAATTTTTATACATGCCTGTCAGACCGAAAATGGCTCAAAGACGTGATTTTTGTGTATAAAGTCTATGCAAATGGAGTTTTCTCTTCTTATTCATAAAGATATGATTATTTTCACTTTCATAGGCTGAAACTAATTAATTTTAGCATAATCATGCTTGAAATAGGTTCTGTCATAAATTTTGCGAAAAAAAATGATAAAACAAAAGGTCGAAAAAACATAGAAATACATAAGAAATTCATAAAACAATAAAATATATAAGAAATTGATTTTGATACCAGATTTTTTTTCAAGCACATTGTTAGGAATGCTACAAAGAATGTTATCACCAAAAATTAGGATTCTAGGAGCTTTAATTTCTGATTTAGAGCAAAAAAGTATGATTCTATGCATATATTAGCATAATTAACCATTGTGACAAAAATTTCCATTTCCTTTTGTATAGTTTGGTAGATTACGCCACAGGTAATGTATGTGCCAGTTTTCATGGTGATTGCGCGAGTGACGGCCGAGATCTCGGGGGGGGGGGGGGGGGGGGTTTGAATCAACCCCTAGCTCCCCGGCCACAGAACACCAAAAAAAGCCCAGCCTGGTTAGGGTTAAGTTGTTCTGCATCCACTTAAGAAAAAAAAAATCTCATTAACAGTGACCCAAAGAGGAATCGTTGTATCTTAAGCCCCATTGAACGGCCCCATTATAGTTTGAAGATTTGTACTGTAAGGTGGAGAGAACAACTTTTTTTCCTGTACTGTAGATACTGAAATATATTGTTAATTGTTAGTTTTTAGTGGACCTCTCACTTCTCTTTTTTCCCTCTAAACATAACTTAGTATTTTGCTGACATGTATGTCTCTTTCTTTTTGCTAATTTTCGTTTCACACATTTTAATGTACTTGTAAATATTGATATAATTCCTGATGTATTCTGAGTTATGTTTTGTTGGAAGAAAAATGAGAGTGAAAATGAATAAATGAATAAATGAATGAATAAGTTAATCCGTGATATCATCACACGTACAGAAATACAATCTAGCCATAGGTAATGCTTCACGTGAATAAGGTTTCCTACCCTTTCCTGTTATGAACAGCATATATATATATATATATATGTGTGTGTGTGTGTGTATATATATATATATATATATATATATATATATATATACATGTACGTATATACTCGTATATACAATATAGGTCCAATAGTCTTGACAGGAAGACCTAGCAGACGGTGCAGTCATTCCAATGTCTCCTCCTTCCTGTCACGACTATATACCAAATGCAGTAACCATCACGTACGCGGTCAAGGCAATTTCACGTTAATATATATACCGTATGTCCCCCCCCAAAAAAAAAAAAATAAATAAATAAATAAAATAAAATAAAAAAATACAACGGGAGCTCCGCAATGATATCTTTAAAAATAATGAATCAGTCTAAATATAATTTCAGGGTATGAAGCCATAACTCATATCCCACATCCTACAGAACAGAAAACCCCATTCGATTTGCTTCAGTGGTCAAAGAGAAATGAGGAATTTTTGTAGAGGATGTCAGGAATCTCTTCTCTCCAAGTTTTATCTATCATATCCACACACAAGAGCATCGAAGCGCTAAACTTGGAAGAATCAGACTCATGACATGCTTTACAACAATCCACATTTCTCTGTGACCGCTTAACCATATTGAATAGGGTCTTCTGCAAAATAGAGCTAAGATGTTATATTTTAAGACCTTGAAGTATAGCATTTAGACAGTTTAATCATATTGGGTGTTATCAATGGGAAAATCTTATTGTATTTTTTTGGGACATACTGTATATATATATATATATATATATATATATATATATATATATATACATATATATATATATACTTATAATTATATACATTATATTATGAGAGACAGACAGAGAGATGGGGAGGGAGCGAGAGAAACGCGTGTAACAATTAAGTGTGAAGGCACTATATTTTCACTAGAAAGATTCTTCTTACTCGTCTTTTTTAAGGTGTGGGGGGGGGGGTCCCTTCTTCAGAAGTGTAGAAACTTCTGAAGAAAGGATCCCCTCTTGAGAAACCCGTCCAAATCAGTTCGTTTGCTGCTGCAATGGATGGTTCCTGTGAGCTTCTGTACCTACAGGACAGGTCCTATCGACCTGCAGGGAGTTGTCGGGAAGCCTTTTCATTCTCGAAACTTGCAAGTGAGGTTTTAGTTTCAGAACCCCAAAAGAGTCTCTGACATTATGTTTACATCGAGTGTTTGAGTGTGATTTGGAGACAATGAGTGTGGTTTAGAGACAGAGGTAAATAAGACAGTGTGTGTCAATTCAATGTGCAATGGAGTCTATAATGATTATACACACGTAGACTTGTTGCATATGAAAATGTGTACTCTGCATGATTTAAAGGACCTAATGTACGATGTTCATCAACCTTGCATTACACACCCCAATGCTTCAGATTCCAGAGTTCTACTTACCTTGTATTTATATTCAAGACCACTACTACTATTGACCGGCTCACGTATAGTCATATAGGATCTACAAGGGTTGTCCAGGTACTCACGCTGTTTAAGTTAAGTTGTAAACTTTATCGCATGGGGGATAAGGTGGTGAGAAATGCGCAAATATCCCTGCCTTTTTCCCCCACGAACATTGTTCAACGTTATCATTTCATACGTAACAATCTTAAACTTACCAGATACACATCGACCTTAGTGTTGACCCCAATAAACTGATCCTCTACGAAGTCGACGGTTTTCCCAACCAGCCTTCCTCCGGCGACATCAACGTGGGGATCGGGGTCCTGGGCGAGACTTGCTCCGATGAGAAGCCCGCATAGCAGCCACCGCATTCCAAACGCTCGTGGATTTCTATCGGCCATAGTTGGTCTTACCCGTTGCACTGAATTGTCCAACTGGGATTACAATGAAATTCATAGGCTCGGAGGCTTAAGAAGTGTGTTTGTGGTGTAGGGCCTAGCTTGGCATGTTGTATTTGCACAGGAGTGAAGGCCGAAAAGAATAAGGACGACCGTCCCCTTTTTCTGGTATGCTATGCTCTCGCTTTGTTGAAAAAGGGAGAGAATCATTACACATGCAGACGTTAATTGTTTGTGCCCTCCACAGTCACAGCGCATACTTACATGACAGTGCATTTATTTCAATTGAATGACTGAACCACCCATCACCTCACTATAAATTGTATTAACATTGACAGGCAATGTTGACTTATATTGATACTTCCAAATATGTATGCATAGTTACCATAAACCGTACGTCAAAAATGTTGAACTTTGCTGAAACGAAGTCCATCAGACATAGCGGCCAAAACAGTCATTATCTTGTTTGGCACATAAAATTCTCCAACAATATTGTCCAAAGCCCCCGTTGTGTACGAAAATCTAATGTGTCTATATTCAGGGTGAATTATAGATGGTAGGAACTCCCACAATAGCCAATGAACTTGTGCATTGTGATTGTGATTGTGTTTTATAGGGTGAATGTCATGATCGAGTTCGACCCCCACAAGTCATTCAGCCCACGAATTACATACAGTCCACGAGCCATACAACCTGCAAGTCATACTAGGTGTTACAAAAAACATTTCCCACTTTTGATTCTTAATAGTTCAAAACTATATCTCAGATAAAACTGTCATTGATATGAGTAATAGCTGAATAGTGTACAATTTAGTTGGAGGTAATTTGAATATGAAAACCTATATTAGTTTCATGAAATCAATGATTTATTTCAATGTCAGCTTCCAGATTTTGAGCAACTTTTAACCCTCTGTACAAAACTTGAACTTTACACAGGAACCAATGATGTGTATGTGAGTGTGTGCTTACAAGGACCCTGAACAATGGACATGGCTACCACCTCTTCAGAGCTCTGCTGCAAGGCACATGAATGCTTTATTAATTACTTATGTGGATTGCCCTGAGCACTGCTAGTCCGAATTCATGACACAGGGTGAAATGCATGCACATGAAAAAAGGTGAGCACATGTTTCTATGTGCTTGCATACACCGCATTTCAGAATAAATAAAGACTAGCTGTGATAGTGGAATTCCTCATGAATATGTAATAGAGCATTCCAATCCTGGCCATTGTCAGTGATTGTCCAGGACCATTGTCTGGGTATCAGCAACACACTCCTATACACACCAATAACACCCTGTGCAAAGTTGAAGTTTTGTACAGAGGGTTGAAAATAGAGCAAAATCTGAAACCTAACTGAGAAATCAATGTTGAATGTAACGAAACTGAATCATGCTTTCATTTTCAAATTACCTCCAACAAAATTGTACACTATTCAGCTATTGCTCATATCAATGTTAGTGTTGTCTGATATATAGTTTTTGAACTATAAAGGATCAAAAGTGGGAAATGTTTTTTGTAACACCTAGTATTAAACAGACCACGAGTCACACTGCCTACTATAGTTATCAAGTAGAATGAGCCAGCGAGTCATACAGTCCACCAGTTCGACACTAGGCAAATCAGGCCAATGTAAGCAGCTATTTATTCAGCATGCAGCTGATCTCTATAGAAGAACAAGATCATTGGTGAAATTAAATGATCTGCGGAGATCTTTGAGTGCTTTTCTAGTTCATAATACATTAAATACCCCCCAATAATTATGAAAGAATTCTGAATATTTTTGATTAAACACTAAAAACAATATGCTCTCCATATCAGAAAAAACAAAACAAATCAGGGACCTGTCTTATAAAGACTTGTGATAGAAATCAATCACAAGTTTCATGTGAGCTTCAATGCAAGTTGCGATTGATTTGGGGACTTGTGATTGATTTGAAGGCTTTATAAGACGGGGCCCAGGTTGCATATTTTCCTTATGCATTGTGGAAAAATGCACACTTCCTAATATTTTTACACCTAGAAATTTACCTTTCAATATCACATATCTGCTGTGATAAGGCCTACAGCTACGCGCCATCTATTGACGAGTAATCAAAGAATGAACTATGGGTAAAGATGCTAAAAGATATGAACTATGTATACGCGGAACAGATCTGAATTCTCTAAAAGCGGCCAGGATGCTGGCGGCTCCGACGGCAGCAATGAATATTGTGGGAGCAATTTTCGCGCTCGCGGGAAGAACAGCTGAGGGGGCTAATTTAGTTGTCATGACAACTACTAGAGTACTTCTGTCTTCACGCAACTCTAAACTGGTGGTTGAGCATAGCAGTATAAAACGACTTATCCCGAACTAAAGAAGCTGGCTGCAATATTGTGCGCAAGCTTTGTACTCGTTGTTGTGAAGCTAGAGTAAACCTTCAAGAATGAAGAAGGGAATCTTCATCGTGCTTATGTTATTTGATCTTACTGGTAAGTCAACTTGCCTGTTTCTTTGATAGACGTACAGTTGTGAAAACAATCTTGCAAAGCATTGGAATATGAAACAAAAAAGATACTAGTATATAGGTGTGTGCGTGTGTGCGTGTGTGTGTGTGTGTGTGCGTGTGTGTCTGTGTGTCTGTGTGTCTGTGTGTGTGTCTGTGTAGGCATGTATTCTAAACACGGAAATTCTTGACATTACATTACATAATTAAAGCAACATTGTTCCTATATAGATAAGCTGAATGAATACTTCATTCAATTCAGACATGTCATATTTACTTTTGAGAAGAATGCACTGAGTTGCTCTGTTATGGAAAGTTTGTTAACCTCAAGAAAAACATATAGCGTAATTTTATTACATCATTGCCATTTCTAGTCTTCGTATATAATTCGGCATTTTCGCGTTTTCCAGTACAGTATTAAATCATTACTATGGATACTACTATGAATATGAAGCAACATACATATAATGTATATGTCAATATTTGTGTATTTCCCTTTCAAATTTACCTTTTCGTGTTGTACTTCTCTCTTGACATCAAATGGAATGTAAACTTGCACGAAATGTGGAATATCTGAATATAAGAAAGATGGAAGAGTTTCTTCATCCAGGTCAGATTCAGTACCTTTGAAATTGTTTAAAATAATATTTGTTTATTTGTTCGAATTAGGATTAAACTATCATTTTTCACCATTTATGAGAAAATATGCATGTATAGGAATTTCAGATTTATATGGTGGCCATCTTGAATATCTTAAAACCCTTACATTGGGCGAACGGCAAACAAGGTTCAGCCTCTGGTACCCAGACTGAACTTGAGATACGCAGGTTATACTCATGGTAGCTGAGACTCATGAGGAAGTCCAATGGCTATGATAAATTATGGTGGTTCAGGGGCGGATCCACGAATTCTACAATGGGGTGGGGGAGCCGCAAAGCAAGCAAGGTGCCACTTCCGGGTTTCATAGGCTGACAAGCAAAAAAAAAAAAGGGGGGGGACTTATAACAAGAATTTCTTCGTACCACTTCCGGGGTTAATCAGCTAAGAAGCAAAAAACAAACAAACAAACAAACAAACATCCAAAACAACACACACAAAATAAGGTGCTTGAGAGTACACTTTCTCGTTTTCTTGTGCCACTTCCGGATTTCATCAGACAAGCAAAAGAAAAAAAAAACCTAAAGCGCAAATTTCTGTTGAATACTTTTATTTTACGAACAAGAAACAAAATTAAAAGGGAGGCACCCCACCCCCTGATCCGCCACTGTGTTTGCATAGTGTAACCGAAGGGTTATCAGTGAAGAAGCCTAAAAAGCGTGATAGCTTTTAGTATTCGGAGACTCCAACATGCTCTATATTGATGAAAGACACCATCTGGAGTTAAATAAGTTTTTGTGTCCAGTTTCCTTAATTGATAGTACCACGCAAAACCCGACGTTCACGTGTGAAAGAATGGTAGGCCTATTTGCTAAATCATCCTTTTCAAAACTGGAAAAAAATCCTCAAAAACAGGACACGAGGATTAGAAATGGGCTACGCGTGTACATGTAGGGGAATGAACCCCAAACATAACATACAGTGAAAAGTGAAAATAAAATTCAACTTATTTTCACTTTTCTAGCATAATGAAAGCACAGTAGACTTACGTCTTTCAGAAAGCACAGGAAATATCCTAATATCCTCAACATAATCATGCCAGCTAAAGTCCAGATAACGTGTATAGACTCTGATAAAAAAGTAATATCTTATGGAATTTTTTTCTTATATTGTCTTTCTGATATCGTAGTGCACAGTCATGTCATGATCTTTTTAGTGTTCTGATCCACATATTTTGAACGGATTGTCGGATCTTCTTCAAACTTTCACTGACGTCTTCTACTAATATTGCAGCATTCACTCAATCCACATGTATTTTTGGGTTTCTTTCTCATTTATTGTCGCATCAAACCAGATTCCTACATTGAGGAGAAGCACATAAAATTTCACCAAACTCACAAATCTTTCAAAAGGTCATAACTTTTGAACGGCTTGTCGGATTTTTTTTTCACACTTGCACTGATGTCTTCTACTAATATTGCAGCATTCACTCAATCCACACGTATTTTGGGGTTTCTTTTTCATTTATTGTTACAACTAACCAATGTTGATTCCTACATCGAGGAGAAGAAAATGAAAACGCACTGGGAGAGTTGAAAAATGTGCATCGTTCGTCAGACTAGTCCAGTAGACGGTCCCATAGACCATGTATATGACCCAGAAAAGTTGTTAAGTACAAATTGTTCTTTAAAAAAAAATCATGTTCTAGAGTAAAATAGAAGTAAATCTAGCTGGCTTGTTGATTAGCCTAATTAGCAAAATCATACAATTTGCATATGTGCAGAATATGATAAATTGTTGATTTTAAACCAGGAACCCCCAAACAAACAAACAAACAAACAAACAAACAAACCAAAAAACACGGATATACAACTTCTGAGGGGTTTTCTTTGAATAGGAATCCACTTGGTAAATCAACAGCCCAATTTCAAAATGATGCAAGTGTCGTAATTATCATAATTAGCAAAATGAGCTAATTTGCATTTTTTTTTTCAATAGTCCGGTATCAAAGTAAATCAAGCTTGGTTACTAAGTACCCTGTTGGCAACCATGGAACATTTTCTTTACTGTATAGCCTGATTACCCTGTCAAATCAATAAGCATTATGTACTATTTATAACATTCATAACGACCTGATTTGCATATTTATATTCCAGACCAGAAGATGGTACAATAATTTTATGCATGACATAGAAAAGTTGTTTCGAGAAAGGTTTTGTTGTTGTTGCTGTTGTTGAGTCGTGCTCCATGATTGTATTGAAGTTAATCAGTCTCGGTTACCACCTTGGCAACCATGGGTAATTGTATCTATTTACCTTTAATAATTTGCATAACATGGACATTATTTTTGCTGAATTAAGAGTTAGATGGGTATTGAAGGAAATTATTGAAAATTTCAGTAGATTGAATTAACAATGTACGAAAATCTCCTTCCCCCTTCTTTGTCGCTGCATTTAGATATTAGAGCTTCAAATAATCTGATCAATGATTCAAATAGTATGACACAATGAACAACTGTAAAATTTGATTATTTGGTTCATATTTTTTAGCGTTTTGAATAGAAAAACAACACATCGTTTTATTTATTATTTCATTGGAAACTTTCATACATAAAATCATGTCACATATACTTGGGCACCTGGTGGTTCTAACAAGGCAAGTGCCATAATGTGTCTCACCCATTCGCGTACTAGAAAATGTATGCGAATGGGATATAACACATAAAAAAAAAGATATAACCGCTAAAAAGAGATATAAAAGGGTAAAAATTTATTTCAAAAAAGAAACGTACCATAAAAACTTAACGTTAGGCTCTAAAAGTTCGTTGACCCATGCTTGTGACCATTGACCTTGTGGCGACCATCCACTTCCCAAGGGACATCTACCATCCAAGTTTAGTTACAAAAGGAGTGATGGATCAAAAGTTATGACCCATAATAGAAAAGCGCCATAAAAACTTAACATTGGGCTCTTAAAGTTCATTGACCCATGCTTGTGACCTTTGACTTTGTGGTGATCATCCACTCCCCAAGGGACATCTACCATCCAAGTTTAATCACAAACGGACGTATGGATCAAAAGTTATGACCCATAATAGAAACGCACCATAAAAACTTAACATAGGGCTCTAAAAGTTCGTTGACCCATGCTTGTGACCATTGGCCTTGTGGCGACCATCCACTCCCCAAGGGACATCTACCATCCAAGTTTGGTCACAAATGGAGTTATGGATCAAAAGTTATGACCCATAATAGAAACGCGCCATAAAAACTTAACATTGGGCTCTAAAAGTTCGTTGACCCATGCTTGTGATCATTGGCCTTGTGGCGACCATCCACTCCCCAAGGGACATCTACCATCCAAGTTTAGTCACAAATGGAGTTATGGATCAAAAGTTATGACCCATAATAGAAACGCACCATAAAAACTTAACATTGGGCTCTAAAAGTTCGTTCACCCATGCTTGTGACCATTGGCCTTGTGGTGATCATCCACTCCCCAAGGGATATCTACTATCCAAGTTTAGTCACAAATGGAGTTATGAATCAAAAGTTATGACCCATAGTAGAAACGCACCATAAAAACTTAACATTTGGCTCTAAAAGTTCGTTGACCCATGCTTGTGATCATTGGCCTTGTGGCGACCATCCACTCCCCAAGGGACATCTACCATCCAAGTTTAGTCACAAATGGAGTTATGGATCAAAAGTTATGACCCATAATAGAAACGCGCCATAAAAACTTAACATTGGGCTCTAAAAGTTCGTTGACCCATGCTTGTGACCATTGGCCTTGTGGTGATCATCCACTCCCCAAGGGACATCTCACCATCCCCAAGGGACATCTACCATTTAGTCACAAATGGAGTTATGGATCAAAAGTTATGACCCATAATAGAAACGCACCATAAAAACTTAACATTGGGCCCTAAAGTTCATTGATCCCTGCCTGCGAGCTTTGATCTTGAGGTGACCTTCATGGTTAAATGAGAAACTTTGTATCACCCCTCGAAGTTTGATTGCAATTGAAGCCCAGAGTAAAGAGTTATTGAAGTTTTTGTAGCGTTACGGACAGACGACGGACGGACGGACGGACGACGGACGGACAGACGCCGCAGGCAATCTCTTAGTCTCCCCTCACCTCCGGTGGGCTCGACAAAAATGCAAAAGCACCGTCAGGTGGAGGGGGATATTCCCTCCAACTCCTACCCCTCCCTCAGAGAGGTTTATACTATTTCCTTGTCATACAAAACTTTAATAGAATTGTTTTATCTGTGTTTTCAGGATTCCTGAATTGAAGTTACCAATATATTTCATACTAATTAGCTGAATATTATGCTGAAGAGTGATAAAGATACCAGTTGATCGAGGCTGACAGTGTGACGACAGAACTAGATTTACTTTAATACCCACCGAGAGTCAACAATATTGTATGCATGTAGACCTTCAGTATGCATGTAGACCTTCAGTAAGCGCCTGTCTGTGATTCGTTTTCCAAATCGATCCATTTGTTGACAATAATTAGTACACCTGCAGTTTAAATATGAGCAACTCTTATCTGTCACTGGTGTACATACGGAAACAAGTGCTAAAACCATACGAGTTGTTTCCATATTTTTACCTGCATCGCAATAACTGTTTCGAATATCAGTTGGTGTTTTCATTATTCGGTGTATTCTGTTGCCATATCGGACAGCTTGAGGGGATGTGTAGTACATTTGTACCACATGCTTCACATTTGCCGATTTTGTTTTCTCTTATAATATGCTTGACGAATGCCACGATCAGTTTATACATCCATTGAATATACACCAATCGTAAATTGTACATTTATAAGTTATGATAATGTACATTTCTTTTCTGTGCAAGATAGTGTTTAAGGTCTTAAATGCAGTCTTGTACTCATCTATGACCTGTAGTACATCGCCCAATGTTATCCATGACCTCTTTTACACTTTTGAGGTATAAAGGACAGCTATTCTATCTTTGGTTGTTAAGTTTTCCTTCTAATTCATGATTTGGTTATACACCGAAATGATCTGATTGATTGATAGCCCCACCTGGGTAGTCTTCTTTCCTGGCGCACTGTCACTGGGACAACCTATTTTGGCACTGTCTTTAAATCATATCGTATAAGCACAATTTGCTTTATATCTGTGAGCTTGTTATATTGTCAGGGTTATAACTGATAATTTTTTATTACTCCAAATATTTAAGATTGAACTATTTATAGCAAGATGGCTTTCTGCAGTCAGCTACAGTACCTTTATTAACGGGAGTGTGTGTAGAGGCAGTTGCATTTTTATTTTGTACCCACATTTCAACATTGCAGATAATTATACAGCAGTCAGTTAATTTCTATGGTTCAGATAGTTTGAGGCGGTTTGCAGGTAACCAACTGGGTGCCTTATCTTTTCCACCCTATTAAATCAAATGCTTAGTGAGAGTTATGAATAGTTGGAATGTAATGTTTGACACCCATCGTTCAAGCTAAAGCCAGTTTGTGCGTTATGATATTGTACATGTATATTGCTTCTATTTGCTATTGAATACGTGTATATAGCAAGTTGGCTGTCTGTATGATCGTGTCAGCTACGGTATCCTTATTTGTGTCATGTTTTTTCTTCTTCTTTTTTGTACCCACATTTTAATATTGCTCCGCAGTTATTATACAACACTTAGTAAATTTCTATGGTTTTGGATAGCTTGAGGCGGTATGTAGATCTCAATCTAGGCTCTTTTTTCCATTCACTCTAACTAAATCCCTAATGAATTATATGAATAGTAGGAATGCAATGTTTGACACCAACCGTCTGATCGCCTGAGCTAAAGTTATGATACTCTACTGGTGTTATGATACTCTACTGGTATGTATACTGTCATAAGAGTCTTTATAAGAGTCGTTGTCTTAGATGTTGTTGTTGGATATAACAAACTAAACGGAAAGGTTGTTTATTAATGAAGTTTATTTGACATGTTTGATAACAGATATAATTTGGAAAAGATATATTTTTTTTTGATACAAACTATAACATTGAGACACCGTGTTGGAAATGCGGGATATCTTACTTGTAAGTCGCAGATTTGAGTATTGTATCACAGTGCTTACATTACATTCCAGTGTATTCCACTGCATTTGTACCCTCCAGACACTCATCAATTTTAACGAGTGGCGGCAGTTCCTTAAATGTCGAGTGTGTAGCTTATATTCGTTGCTTCTACTCCTACCAAAGTGTAAAATGTATTCCTTGTTTCGTTTATTTTTTTCGTGTGTTTGTCTAGTCATATTGTCTTGCGAGTTTAAAATGTCGATGCGCCGCTCTCCTGCATACCGTATATTACTGCCCCTGTTCCTCCTGCACTTCTCTCTGGGTCTTTGCCTCATACACTTGAATGCACTCTTGTTCTTACCATCAACGAGTATGGTAATGCCATCTATTTATGATGGATAGTACGACTCAGGTTGTGAATTTTCCTTATCACTCTCTAAACAATGGTGATTTTTTTTGATATGTTTAATCATGGTTCGGTAACTCATGAAACAAATGAATCCTACAGTAAACGTTTCTGTGCAAACTATGATTTTAATTCTCATACTAAAAGTGTAAATTTTGGTGAAGATAATAATGAACAATATCTTAGTTCTGAATATTTTACAATCAATCAATTCAAAGCTTTAACTGAAATAACTCAAAGTTTTTCGTTGATGCAACTCAATATAAGGAGTTTGAATCGTAATTTTGATAGTTTTTGCTGTTTCATGAATGACATTCATAAATCATCTTTCTCTGTAATTGGTCTGAGTGAAACATGGATCAGTCCGACTTCTATGCCTACGTTCTCTCTTCCCGGGTATGATTTTATAGAAAACAGTCGTCAGCACAAGAAAGGCGGAGGAGTTGCCCTGTATATAAAGCAAAACCTTGATTATATTATTCATAGTGGATTGAACTGCATGAGTGAAGCTGTAGAATCACTCTTTATTGAAATTAACGTGCCTGGTTCTAGGAATATACTTGTATTAGTCATGTACCGACCTCCGAATTCTGAGGTTCAAAATTTCTTTACGTATCTGCAATCGTTATTGCAAAATCCAATTATTAACAATAAAGATTGTTATATTATGGGAGATTTCAACGTAGATTTATCTAAGTTTCAGACATTAAATTCTGCTCAGAATTTATTAGATATCATGATGTCCTCATCTTTTTTACCCCTTATAACAAAGCCAACTAGAGTAACTAATCATTCAGCAACACTTATTGATAATATATTCTGCAATATTAACCCATTACCCTTTTCTGGCATTGTTTTATCAGATTTGTCCGACCATTACCCCATATTTACTCATATTCCAGTTAATTGCAAACGTAATTTGAATTCTTCTGTAATGTATTTTCGAAAAGTTACACCAGATAATATAGCTAGGTTGCAAGATGGTTTTAATGCAGTAGATTGGTCTGAGGTATATGATGCTGAGGACCCAAATTATGCTTATGATTTATTTATGAGAAAATTGAATTTACTTTTAGATAAGTATGTTCCTTTAGTTAAGAAAAATAATAGTAATTATAAAAGATTCCCTAGACTCCCGTGGATATCTAAGTCCTTGTTGCGGTCAATGAACCGAAAAAATAATTTGTATTACGCTGATAAAATCAAACGTACTGAGGAATCTCGTCATAAATATATTTCATATAAGAATGTTCTTACTCAAATTTTGCGTTGTGCAAAGCGAAAATATTTCAGTGATCAGATACATTATTTTAAACATGATATCCAAAATACTTGGAAAGTTATTGATTCGGCCATTAATAGAAACAAAGAAACATCCCGTATTACTACAATCAAACATAATGATCTTACAATTGTTGATTCAGGGTTTATAGCTAATGTTTTTAATCAATATTTTTCACAAATAGGAAATAATTTTGCTAAAAAGATTCCTAAATCTCAAAAGTTATTTGTTGATTTTTTACAAACGCCTAATCCCAGCTCCTGTTTTTTTGCTCCCACTCACCGGAACGAACTAATTGATATAGTTCGGAATTTAAAGAGTAAAAAAAGTGCTGGTTATGACAATATTGATAATGTTCTTTTAAAAAAATATCATAGAGTTTGTTGTTGACCCCTTGGTTCATGTGTTTAATTTGTCTTTAAGTAATGGCGTTGTCCCCGAGGCTATGAAAGTATCTAAGGTTATTCCAATTTTTAAGAAAGGGGATAAGGAAGACATCAGTAATTATAGACCAATATCTTGCTGAGTAATATTCTAGGAAGCATAAAGGCCAGACAATAATAATAATACCGCCGTGTCACATGGCCCACCTTGGCCCGTAGTTGCCCGGAGGTGTGCACGCAATTCCGATTTACCCGCAGCCAAGTTTTGAGCATTATCAAAACTTTTTTCGGGTGAGTCGCGGGGATTGCCTGCAGAGGTCCACGCAGAACGCCAGTAGGAGGCCCTGATTAGCGACAGCAACTCGCAGGCAACTCCCACGCAGGTAACTCGCAGTCCCCGTATGCAGCCAAGATAAAGACATTCTGTGGGACTTCTGCAATTCCTTCAGAGGAATTCCTTCACTGACGTCAGCCCCACCCACCCCCCCCCCCCCCCCACCGCCCACGCCTGGCACACAGGTCACACATACCCGCAAGTAGAACTTAAGTTGAACGCGTCCAGCAAGTTAGACACATGCACTGACTCGCCCAAATCCTGTCCGCCCACAGAAATTTCCCGGTATACTACATGCTGGAAAATCCCCACACGCAACAAGCCCGCGTAGCTTGCCCGGAAAGGTGTGACAGGGCCTAAACATGGTTGCGGGTAAAAAAATTTGCGTGCGCACCTTCGCGGGCCTACAGGTGAGATACGTGCTGGGTACTGAGATGTGCGGGTTATCTGCGGGGACCTCCGGGTATAGTAAAATTGTTCTTCGCAAGTCGCATGCAAGGCTTGCCCGGAAAGGTGCATGTGACACGGCCTTAAAGGGGATGGTTAGAAACTGCATCAGTGGGAATGCTGGGGGATGTTCCAATCTTTGTGGATTCATTTAAGAGTACATTATATATAATAATAATAATTGATATGATTTATATAGCGCCAAATCCACTCTGCAGAGTGCTCTAGGCGCGGAAGGAAGAGAAAGTGACGAAGTAAAAGACATACAAATATCAAGTACATGTAATGAGTAATCAAATTGAGGCTTTAAACAAGTGAGTTTTTAGACTGCTTTTAAAGGAGTCTGATGAAGAACAATTTTTAACGGCTGAAGGTAAGTTATTCCATAAGGTGGGAGCAGCATGGCCAAAGGCACGTGTGCCCCATATTGTAGTGAATCTTGGAATTATTAGAGAACCGGAGTTGGATGAGCGTAAAGATCTAGCAGGGATGTAATTATGGAGTAAGTCAATGTTATACTGAGGAGCAGCGCCCTGAATGCAATGAAAAGTCAAAAGTAAAATCTTAAAAATAATGCGATCTTTGACTGGTAACCAATGAAGTGATCTCAAAATAGGGGTGATGTGAGTGTGCTTCTTGGATAGTGTGATGATGCGTGCTGCCGCATTTTGAAGCCTCTGTAGCATGGAGAGCTGAGTTTGTGGTAAGTTAAATAAGACAGAGTTTCCAAAATCGAGCCTAGAGGATATCAAGGCATGGACTAATTTTTCGGTAGAAGAGCGGTTCAAATATTTTCTAATGAAGCCGATATTACGAAGTTGGTATCTTACAGATCTACAAATGCTAGAAACTTGATGAGACATAGTCATATTACAATCTAGCATTACACCCAGGTTGCGACAGGTTTGGGACACACTAATTGACATGCCGGAAAAAGAGATGAAATTAATGTCAAGTTTACCTAATTGTGTCTTCGAACCAAACATTAAAAACTCAGATTTATCCGTATTCAATTTCAAAGAATGTGAGTTCAGCCATGAATAAACATCGTTCATTGCATTCTCAAGCTGACTCAAAGCATGTAAGGCATCGGCCTGGTTAGGTTTGAAAGACAAATACAATTGAATGTCGTCAGCGTATATGTGATAATTAATTTTGTGCTGGCGCAATATGTGTCCCAGGCTAATAAGATAGATGGAAAACAAGGTGGGCCCGCCCACAGAGCCCTGTGGAACACCGCATTTGAGAGGCATAGCATTTGATTTACAGCTGTTGACATACACTGCCTGTGAATGGCATGAAAGGTAAGATTTAAACCATTCGTATGCCTGACCTTTTACACCAAGAGATTGGAGGGTGTTTAACAAAATTGCATGATTAACAGTATCGAAGGCGGAGGACAAATCAAGTAAAATCAAAGCAGTGACATTTCCACGATCCATTTCCTGTAGGATGAAGTTCGACACATTGAGGAGAAGGGTTTCTACGCTATGGTAAGGACGATATGCGGATTGAAAAGGATCAAATAAAGTATTAACCAAGAGATAATCTGTAAGTCTGGAGAAAACAATCCTTTCCAAAATTTTAAACAAAAATGGAAGGTTACACACGGGGCGGTAATTTTGGAGTGAATCTGGGTCTAAGGAAGGTTTTTTCTATATATATCTAGGGTACATGCAGGTAATATGAGACTATTAAGCTCATTTGCATATATGGCATGAAGATGCATACAGAGAAACCCATCAAACTTTGTTTTTGGGAATTAGCAACTATTCATCCTTCCTTTTATATAGCATTTGCGCCAATCAAATATTTTCGTTGACAATTAATATGCAAATTATGACATCATCGCAGAAGTCTCATATTACCTGCATGTGCAGGTAATATGAGACTGTGCATGGTAGACATTGTGTCAATGTTAAAATGACAATCTTATGTCTTAAATTCATGAGTTTTTTTCTATTGGTGTTGTTTGACTATTTGATTTTAATAGATATCATATGAATATTATCTAAAACTGAGACAAATAACACAATTTTAAGCCAAAAATTGATTTTAAGCATGAAACGCCATTTTCCGTGGTTTGTAAACAAATCTCAGAAATTCTCAAATTTGACGCCGACATGAGATTTCATTACCGACATGAGATTATTACGTAAAGGTCTTTTACTTTTATTTTTACAAAATAGGTATCAAATGTTGCACAAAAGTTCAAAGAAAAATAGATAATCCTGATGGGCATTTTATCATATTTTATTTATTTTTTTTTTTTGCAACTGAGCTAGGCCTGGCCTAGCTCAGTTGCAAAAAGAAAATTGATAAAAAATGATAAAAACCGCGGAAATATCATACAAAACGTTGAGACCCCAGTCTTTTATAGTTAAAACTATGAAAATTGTGAATTCAAATGTTTGAAGTAATCGTGTACAGTATCTAACACATATAAAATAACACTTAAACTGAAGATTATAGCACACCAAATTAATTGTGGCATTAATTTGGAAGCACCCTATCTAAAGTGCACAAATATTAATTTACATACATGTTCATATAGCTGTGTGTTGTACTTTGTGATACATTTTTTATATACTTCAGTGAATATAAAAAACTGTCAGAGAAGAAAATGAGGTATTTTGATGTTGGCTTCTATCTAATTAGGCAAGTCACTTGAAATCAGAGATGTCAATAAAACCTGTCCGCCATATTGACATCTCATATTACCTGCAGCTTGTTGGGTCTTGTTGGTCCCCTTTGAAGCCATATAACACATATTTAGTACAGTACATAGACCAAAACACACTTTCTTTGGTTAAACCAATCAATGAGCTTACGTAAAATGCAAAGAATTGATTTCATACACAATAACTTTACTTACACCAGTGTAATTGGTGAAATGCCAAATCTTATATCAAGGCTAAAAAATGCTGTAATTTTTACATATCTTTTCAGTATTTGGTGATATTCTCACCAAACTTTCAGTCAGCGAGCAGGAAAATCATCAAGAACTAAGCACAGTGATGATATAAAACTATAGATGGCGCTATATGCATTTTGGAAGTGGTTCAGGTGGAGTAATAAGGGTTTTTAAGTCACGCGTGCCATATTACCTGCAGTCTCATATTACCTGCATGTACCCTATTGTTGTGTGAAAACTATTTGCTTCAGAATGGTCTCATACTCTAGTAATGTGTAGTTTAATGTTTCCGATGGCCCCGTCACTGTACAGGCATGCTAACCTGGAAACATTAAACTGCGCATTACTTGAATATGAGACCATTCTGAAGCAAGCGATTTTCACACAACAATAGATATATAATGTACTCTTGAATGAATCCCACAAGGATTGGAACAATCATCCCCCAGAATTCCCACTGATTCCCACTGATCAGTTACTAGCCATCCCCTTTAAGTATTAGCACATGAACGATGGTGTGGAACCTATACGGTGTATAAGGCAATGTTATTGCCGACTGTATCTCAAGTGAATGACTCCTGTGATTAGAATGTCGCAATCCAAGACTCACTGATTGCCATTTCGGATTTGCCCCTTGAGATTCCGATTTGCTGGACTCCTGGAAGTCATGCAATCGTCACATCTTCATACTTACTTGTCATGGGAGAATAAGCCACTTCGTAATTAGCTCATGTGCACGTTAGTATTTCACTCGTATTCAAAGCAACATCAGGTTTGTCAGGTGGATGTACTGGCGAGTATCATTTGCAAGGATTGCATGAATAATCATTATATGACAGATGCTTATCTCCGTGAATTTAAAAACCATCATGCGTCCTGGTACGAACTACGAACTGGCTTATTGAATCAACGAAAGAAAATTCAGATAATAGTAAAAGTGCAATATGATTTCAAAATAAATTTACAAGCATGAATCCAAATGCATCACGATTTTGCATTGTCGCGTAAGATCACCCTTTATCATTTCAGTCTTGATTGCCTATATAGTGTATGACCTCTGATTTTTTTTTTTTCAGGTCTGACATTTTCCCGTGACCTTTGTAACTCAGACATTTTTTCTATATGATTTTTTACTTCTTATATTTCTATTTCTATCATTTACACACGAAACCCTTTGAAATTTAGAACCTGTACATTCGAATAAATGTGAAAATATTTTCATAGTGAACTTTCCGTCAATGTAGTTTTGTTTCCTTTTTGTTGGTTCGTTTGTTTTTTTTCTTGATGGCTATTTTCTTCATCAACATTTAGCGTGTTAGGTGATGGATAACTTTCAAAACTGATAAAACAAATAAGAAATCAGCATATACATTGAATGTAAGTTTCGTTTCGATTCTTCTTCAGAAAATGTCTATGTGTCATATTCCCTTGTGCAAATGAGTTGCCCTCTTTTCCAATAGTTTTACATGAAGAAGTAGATCTACATTTTACGACACGTCGTTCCTACTTTTGATATCATAAATTATTATTGCTGTAGAAGAGAAAGTGTTTAAAGCTTCCTAGCTTTCTGACATCTATGGTAAACAAATTATTGAGTTTCAGGAGATGGCGTGATGAAGGCAATATTTTTATGATATAAAGTGCTTGGAGATGTCATGAGCTAGACACGTTTTTGTGTCAAATTGACTATTAAGTTCATGCATAAAGTTTGCTATTCTCAAATTTAAGGATCACCGAGAGACTTTTCTTGCAATACTGAAGTTATCGAGTGAAAGCCATTACTTGAATTATATATATCACATCATGAATTATATAATTGTTATTGTAATATTTTACAAGATAATGCACAGGTTAGAGGGCGTAAGTGAAGATGCAGCGCACTAGAAGGTAATAGTATGAAACAAGATAATAGAATAGTATGAAACAAGACAATAGAAGATAATAGTATAAAACAAGTTCTAAGTTTCAACACATTCACATTCAAACTGTAGAAGTTGTTCATAAATTCCTATATAGCGGAATGAGTTACATTTTAGTTAGCCTTAAGTTTGAGCTTTCTTTTTTATTTGTCATCCATTCTTTTCTTTTATCTATTCCTTTCCTACATATATACGTCGGTGATCCATCGCACCATGTGCCTCGCGTGTGCTGGTATAGACCATTCATCTCTTCTCCCTTCTTACCTTTTTCCTGTCCTCATGTCTCTTCTGTTTCTTCTTTCAAAATAATTTCCTCTTTTTCCTTCACTGTGTTCTTCTCTTCTCTCTCTTGTTATCTTTCTCTTTACAAGAGAGGTTACTTGTGTTTGTTTGTCCGTCTGTTTGTTTGTATAGGTCTGCATGTATCGTGCTGTGCACCTTTTCTAGCAAATTGCTTCCTTGTTGTTATTTAGTCTTTTTGTCCACGAGGAGACTGCAAAATACAAGCTTAGCTTTTTTTTAGCATGTCTCCTCCATTTCCATTTCCCGCAACTTTAGTTTTAATTCAGTTTTCATTTGCTTTTGTGATGCGTAGTATTGTTAATTTCACGTATATTTTTTTTTTTGTTACTACATTGTATTGATATTGTGTTATTTTGTGTATGAAAATGTTTTGCAATGCTGGAAATGAAATAAACGAAACGAATGAAATGAAATGAAGGTATTTACAATGGTGAAACGTTTATTTGGAAATTAGTGCTGCAAAATACTCTTCGATAAGCACTGAAATTTTTCACTTTTCTTCTTCTTTTTTTTTGCTTGCCTCAGGTACAGTTCAACAAAGATGAAAAAAAAAATGAATAAATAAAGCGATAATGAATGAATATTTTTAAGAAAATAAATCGCTAAATGTTTTGGGGTGGATATCACTTTTAGGTTTCCAGTGGTACCAACAAACGCGACAAAGGTCAGAAGGAGTGAAGATCACATAAGGTGCTTATCAGCATGATCATTACAGGTTCCCCATAGGCATGCTTAAAAACCACGGTTATTCTCCTGCCCATTCTCCTGGGGGCGTTTCATAAAGCTGTTCTTAAAGTTACGAAAGCCTTAAGAAGGACTGGTGATCACTTCTGATTAGCTATATACTTGTCAGAATTTCACAGCACAAGAAGTTATCACCAGTCGTATTTAAGTCGTTCGTAACTATAAGAACAGCTTTATGAAACACCCCCGGGTGTGCTCTGAGAACAATCTAGCACAGAAAAAAATAAACACCCCTAGCATTGTAAACAATGTCCAAATTCCCTGACACTGATATGGTCAAAGAATGACGCAGGATGGGGTAAACCAAGAACAACAACAAACAAACAAACTTTTTTTTTTTTATCCTTTTTCCAAACGATGGAGGATGTTGCCTGAATTGTATCCTCCGGCATACAGATAATTTGGATTCAGCAGCGTTACGCCGCCGACCACAAACCTTGACGGTAATGTTATATATATCTCTACGCATAACTTTGAGTGATGCTGCCCCCAGTGTTCCGTCTTTTATAGGGTAAAATGCCATATTTTTGTGCATAGTTTGTGTGTGCTCTATAGAGGTCACATTTGTGAACGGATTTTGTTCAAATTTGATATGGCGGTCTATAATAATCTAATCTACAAGCCTATTGATTTTGGATGTGTTGCCCCCAGTGTTCCGTCTTTGATGCCGTCAAAAGTCATGTTGTTGATGGATGGTTTGTGTGCGGTCTCTAGGCTACATTTCTGGGCGGATTTTGTTTAAATTTGGTATGATGGTCTAACATGATATAATCTACAAGCCTATAGATTTTGGATCTGCTGCCCCCAGTGTTCCGTCTTTCGTAGGGTCAGAGGTCATGCTGTTGGTGGAAGGTTTGTACACGTGCGCCACTGGTGTGCGCTGTATAGGCTACATTTCTTTACAGATTTTGTTCAAATTTGGCAAGAAGGTCTACCATAATATGAGCTACAAGTCGAAAGATTTTGAATGTGTCGCCCCCAGTGTTCCGTTTTTTATAGGGTCAAAGGTTATATTGTTGATGGATGGTTTTTGTGCGCTTGTGTATGCTGGCCATTATGTCCCGTCAGCCCTTTTTAATCTCTTTTCATACAATTATGTCTAACATTTTCTGAGAAGCCGCGCAGCAGTGCAAAGAGATAATGACGATCTGCGGCAAGAGACAACTGGTGGATGGAAGCACCGTACAGCTTGTGGCGAAGAACTCATCTTTAGAGCCAGCAGGGAAACCCTCCGCATCGGCATCGTCCACGGAACAGTGGGTTCTCTGCGAGCCGAAAGGTAAGATACCCTGTTTTTAATTATATAGTCAGTAAAGAATAGATTTAGATTAATTAATTTAAAAAAATCACTTGCTAGAAGTGCACAGACATATACAACAACACGATTGCACTTTTCGATACCAATGCTACATGCCAATGCTAGGTTCAGTCACTGTTATGGCTAATCTGACAGTAGATTTAGTTCTATTTATGTATTATTATCATTTTTTTTGATTATGTACTGTTATTTCAATAGAATGACACGGGGTGAGAAGGATAAAGTATGATAGTAAATATGCTTGTCCTTTGATAATAGAGAACCAACTCAAACAGCGTATATAAGTCATGCTTACAGTGCCTTCACTCCCATGGAGTGGGTTGGGGAAGATAGTAGGGGTAAAGGTAAATTATATACTCACACATAAAACCATTCTCCTTCACCCTGACCTTTCAGTTACAGTTTCAGTTAGATTTAATTTTTCTAAATTTTTCAGGGACATCATACATGAAAATGACAACACGTGTATCTGAAATCAGAACAGAAAAAAATAGTATAGGTTTTCCCGGCCAATTTCGCACTTTGTCAGTCCAATTCCTTATTGCTGCATTCAATTTAGCAAAATTTTGTGTAGATTCAAATTTTTTCTTTCAAAAGTGCAACTTGTGCGTTCAATTTAGCATTTCGATCAGTGAAATTTGCTCATATGGTGGCTTTCGAATACGTAATAAGGGTATTCAAATTGACTGGTAATCTACGTTCATCCAAAGTCGGCATCACTCGCCGAAAAAAAAAAGTATTTGAGTCATTCATTTTCGCGAATGGGGAGTCGAATTCCAAACATATTCATTCAAATTTACGTCATGTTATTTCTTCTTCTTATTTTGGAAAAAGTGAGAACATTTAAACGTTTATTTTCCTTATGACTCTTTTGTTTCCTCCACGCACTGTTAATGTAAAACAATCATATTTTGACCCCAGTCAAGTTCGTTGTTCTGTAACGCCCCTTTTCTTTCACACAAGTCATTTGGTGATTTCAAGTTCGGTGCTGGTGCTGGGGATACCTCTCTCCCACGAAAGGGATTTCAAAAAAACCAAACAAACAGAGTACAAAGTCGTGTTTATAGAGCATTTAAAAGCAATTTTTAAGGAAATTAACCATAGTGAAAAAAAATAGTGAGAAGGACTATGATTATAACATACGGGGGTGTGACGGTGAGAGATCCTCGGCGACAGTGCGAAGCGACAGAACGGGGGGAGGGTGTTGGAGGGGAATACCCCCTCTGACGGTAGAGACTATTTGTAAAAACAGAGTACAAAAGTCGCGTTTATAGAGCATTTAAAAGCAATTAAAAGTTAGAGTAATGAACTTGAATGTTCCAAAAAAAAAATTGAATGAAGAGATCATAAAATTGAATTACCGAGCATGTCATCTAGGATTAATTTTGCTGATGGCATGCAGCAATAAGGAATTGGATTGAAAGAAGTGCGAAATTGGCCGTGAAAACCTGTAATAAAAATATATATATTATAAAAAATGAGAGCACCATTACCACGTAATGCTGCTTGGAAGTTTGGCTCCAAGTATGCCAAATACTTCAGCAGACATTGATCATGGATCATGTTTTATTCATCACGGGAACAAATGAAAAGTCACTTTAACCCACACACAATCAACAGTTCATAGCCTTGTTTTATGTGTTATAACTGACAAAAAAAAAACCCAACAACAACAATTAATTTCTATCACCGAAAAGCAAGGGTCATGATAGTTTCTTCACTTTCAATACAGAAATGTTGGTAGCAGAATGCTATTAAAACACAACAACAACAACAACAACAACAACAACAAGTGGATCCAGTGGATGCAGTTCCTTTATTCCGAATGCTATTTCATCCTAAAATGAAATTGGGCTCGTTTATTCAAATATTTGTGACGTTGTCGAAGGTTGGTTAATCTGAAAATGAAATAGGTCAGTTATGATCAGAAAATGGAAAAAAAAAATGCGTACCAACGACCTTCGAAATTACTTATGTAATAGTGCAAAATACAGTGTTATTCCAGGCTGAATAAGTTCAAAACAATGATCATTGAGACTAGGATTTGTAACTAGTTATAAAAGGAGGAAAAGAAAGGAAATTGTAAGATTTCAAATTGTGTTAATAGGACTATGCACTGCTAATTGAGGAGGTCATTTTCAGTCCGTACTGCGGCTATATATGCTTATGATACAGTAATGGCCCTTAGGCTTATCGGATTATTTTGCGACGAAATGGAATTGTTGCAATCTGTGAATGTCTGATTTTTTTTTCACGTCACCATTTGTTATTACTTCTTTCAATTTTTTTCTTTACCTAAGATGGAACAGAAAGTTATTTTGATTAACTTAGTTGTGGGGGTGTATTGCTCTGAAATATAAAGCAAACCGACCGTATCGTCTCTTGGTCCTGTATTTTGAATTGAAAAGTTACCGTCAAGACGAAGTTAACCTATCAATGTGTATAGGATAAAATTTAAGAAAGAATTAAATGATTTTATATTATTCAGATTCACCGCTGGAGGAGCGCACGTTTGCAGTCATCACGAAAGCCAGTTCATTTTCCGTAGCTGATTTGAAAGTGGTTGATAATATCATAAGAGTTGGCCCGTTCAGTACATATACCTGGGTAGCGCCCTCACCGACTCCCACTGTCCTGTCATTTGATCCTGTTGAGACGGCTGTGTACTGGATTCAGGAGGAAACAAACTCCATTATCCGGACTTCTCTTCTAGACACAGCAACTACCAGCATCACTGGAAGTAAGGAGAGAGTAAAATCTTCCCACTGCAAAGCTGCGAATATTACATTGATGTTCATGAATTTCGACAGAGAGATATTTTCATGTTTGTTTGTTGTTGTTTTTTCATCGGCAGTTCTTTGATAGATAGAATATGAACCGTGCAGAACGGCAATGTAAACATATTCTCCATGAGATTCTAATATGTTTGCAGACATAGCAAAGGATACTTCAGGTCTCTTAGACGATAGGTTTGATGAACGTTTATAAAGTAGGGCCTATCCCTCTTCTACTGCATAGCATAAAATTTGAAGTATTGACTACAGTCTACGTATAACAAAAACCGTGATTGTCAGAATGATGCAATTACTGAAATTTTTCCATCGACTTCACCTTACATATAATTACGTAATTACCCAATAAAACCAGAATTGTGATGATATCGATGAACCCAATGTTGTTATTGAGTTAAAATATATGAACATTGTGTTATAACAAATGGTCCTATCACATCATACATGTACATGTATTGTTATTCTGACCATTTCACAAATCATGGGTGGTTGCATGTGAGATATACATTTAGCAGATGCTGCATCTTTCACAGTTTTCAAAGTTCCATATTAGTTCGACTAATCTGGGCCCTGTTGCTGTTGTTTTGAAGTTTTGACCCCATGGTATAGTGACCATTCCGAAAATTTCCCGTTTCTCACTTTGCGATTTTCCGCTACCATACGAACACATAAACTCCCCAACGATCCGACTTCGCTGCTCAAATGTTCGTAAGAATTCCGAAATTTACGTTTAGGCCTATTTGAGGGACTATGTCCTTCTAGATTTATGAAAGTTCGTTCTCCGTCATCACAAAGTGGCCCGTATTTTGATGATTTTTCAAATTAACATTGATTGTTTTTTTCGTTGGAGGAGCATTTTGCTCGGTCGCAGTCACACTGCACGATATGCGTGCTCAATGTCAATGCGTGTGCAAGGCCGCTGAAAATGCATCGCGCTCTTCACTGTTGGTGCAAAATTGCACCGGGGACGTTCCGGCGCTCGTTGGTGGCCGAATACTGGTGCAGTAGACATTTGCATTCAACCCTTGCATTGAATAATTCCCGTAGACACTAATCATAGGGGTAATTGCCTAGGGGGTACGTAATTTTTTTTTTTCTTTTTTGCTTTTGTGGATACCATCAAAGATCGTACACTCATACGAC
Source organism: Diadema antillarum (assembly GCF_040938485.1). NCBI lineage: Eukaryota > Metazoa > Echinodermata > Echinoidea > Diadematoida > Diadematidae > Diadema > Diadema antillarum. The sequence goes on from NW_027271488.1 coordinate 500,161, forward strand.
CTTTGATATTTGATGATTTTTCAAATTAACATTGATTGTTTTTTTCGTTGGAGGAGCATTTTGCTCGGTCGCAGTCACACTGCACGATATGCGTGCTCAATGTCAATGCGTGTGCAAGGCCGCTGAAAATGCATCGCGCTCTACACTGTTGGTGCAAAATTGCACCGGGGACGTTGCGGCGCTCGTTGGTGGCCGAATACTGGTGCAGTAGACATTTGCATTCAACCCTTGCATTGAATAATTCCCGTAGACACTAATCATAGGGGTAATTGCCTAGTGGGTACGTAAATTTTGTTTTTCTTTTTTGCTTTTGTGGATACCATCAAAGATCGTACACTCATACGACCTTTGATATCATCACACTCTCGGCTTGCTATAATCAAAATATCCCGCAAGAAAAAGTAACGGCGTATTTCTCGATTTTTAGCGCTTTTTCCGCGAGTTGATGATAAGTTGATAAGTCAGGAAAATCAAACGTAAGTCTCTAAATGCTCAATTCTAAATTGCTAATACCTGACTTATGTTTGATTTTCTGACTTATGTTTGATAGCATCTTTCCATGTAACAGGACTCTGATTCCTAGTCATTCTGGATTTTTGAAGGTAAAAAAAAAATCAAGGTAGGGCCTATCTAATAAAATCATCCTCTGTATCAGTCGTTGGGAGGGATTTTACGAGATAACAAAGGAAGTTTGTTTCCCATTAATTTAAACTTCCTTTGAGATTAAAATTTCATTCTGTCTTTCACGTACACACCTTTTATTTAACCCTCCTCAAAGAAACAATCTCTGCTGTCCATTCCATTATGTTATGTATAATTCAGGATCTTTCCGGGAAGGGTGTCTCTCTGTCACATGGAGTATGCTTCATTTCTTATTATATCTCTTTTTTTCTCTCCCTATCTGAATCTCTCCCTGGTACCTTCGAAGCGCGAGTAATCTATGGAATCTTGTTGTTTCTTGTTTGCAGTTTGCTTTGTGTATAAATACGCTTTCCTATACAGGTTTGCCGGGGAAAGGGCTCTCCCTTTCACTCGACCACTCCGCTCGCAAAGTCTACATGCTGAACTACAATGAAATCGAAAATGACTTGACAGTTTTGCGCGCAGGCATGAGCAGGGGTCCAATACGTATCATTCTAAGGCTACGCAAGAACGGCGCAAACTCATCAATGCATCTTGACGTTAAAAACAGGTAACTCCCTCTATCAGGGCGGATCCAGGGGTTCCGTAAAGAGGGGCTCCTTTACAAAATTAAAGGGGGGCGCACGCCCCCCCCCCCATTTTTTTTCTTTGTATTCCTTTTGTTTTAACAAAAAATAAAGAGGGGCGCCCGGTGCGCTCCCCCTGTATCCGCCACTGCACTATGTCATAGCCACGTCATATATTTGTGTCATATTCACTCATGTTTTTCATGTAATATCTTTGCTATTATTAGTAAAGCGGGGTCATCCCACAAAACCGACACCCACGAGTCATACATGTCATATGGCCCACGAGTTCGATATTGAAAAACGGTTCAGAGCCATACAGCTCTTGAGTCAACAGCCCATGAGCTCGACACCAGGCAGGTAAGGACTATGAGTAGGGACCAAATCAGTTACCTTGATAGATCATAATCATAATTGTAAGTAATAACAAAATGAATGTGAAGTCATATATTGTAATATATAGGTATAAATGAGTGATGGTTCAATAAGTTGTATGGTACACAAGAAAAACAGAATTATTAAAATCTGATCCCCGTTTTATAGAATATATATTTACAGAATTGATGTTAACATCTTTAAACACGATCAAATCAACCACGGAAGATTGTAACAGATCGCTCCGCTATAGATGATGCGGTTTGTAAATGAGAGGAATTGGTGGTGGAGATATCAAATAAACATAAATGGTGCCCATAAGAATAAAACGAGTGACAAATCAAATTTGCTCGTGGATGAATTCATACATCTATAAAGTCATGAGTGAACTAAAATAAATTTAAAAAGAGGGCTGGGAAAGAGAAAGATTGAAAGAGTCAGTATGGGAAATTGAGGAAGAAAGTAAAAGGAGAAGTAAGCATATCAAATGAAAGTAAAGTATGTGAAAAAATTAACAAGAAATTAAAATAATCCAGCAGAGACATGGAAAAGGAAATAGAGGATTGCTACTTAGTAATAAATAGTAAAAAATCTTCTAATCAAATTCTGCAACTCTGTACTTAGTATTTACTATGATTTATAGCTGTTCAAATGTAAAAGTCTGAAAAGGTCTTCTTTAATGCAATGGACATACAATGCTACACTGATGCAGTGTTCGTACAGATATCCGAAAAGCGTTTGACACAGAGTCATAACATTATGTTGGACAAGTTGCGGAGAATAGGAAATACCCAGCAAACACATAACGTTTTTAGAACGTTTCCTAAACGTGTTTTTTTTTAAGTTCCGTACGTCTTCATATAAAATGGACATTTTTAAAGGACAAGTTCACCTTCATAAACATAAATATTGAGAGAATGCAACAATATTAGTAGAACACATCAGTGAAAGTTTGAGGAAAATTGGACAATCGATGCAAAAGTTATGAATTTTTAAAATGTTTGTGTTGGAACCGCTGGATGAGGAGACTACTACAGCTTGTGAGTCATATGCGTACAACAGTATAAAGAAAATGTAAAGAAAATTCAACTTATTTTCACTTTTTTCGCATAATAAAAGAGCACTTGACTTGCCTCTTTCTAAAGGCAGGGGGAATAATCTCCAGAGATGGGGCATTGTGGAGGATGGTGGATGCAGGGTCTGCAACAAGGCGAAGGGCTCACTAGAGCACACTCTGTCAGCATGTAGAGGTCTATTACAGGCCTATTACAGGCCTATACATGGAGGCATAACCAGGTGTTGAAGGAGATGGCGGAGGTGGCGAGGGTGGCAGTGGAGGCAAGGAAGAAGAATGGGCCTCCTAGGGTGAGGGGAATCCGGTTTGTGAAGGAGGGTGTGAGATGCAGTGTGAGAAGGAAGGGTCAGAGGGATGATGGTGGAGGAATCTTAGCAGCGGGGGATGATTGGGAGGTGCGGGTGGATGAGGGAAACCGTACAGTGCCAGAGGAGGTGGTAGTAACTGCCCTTCGGCCGGACATGGTGCTGGTGGCTAGGTCTGTGCACAGGTTAGCAATGGTGGAGCTGACTGTGCCATGGGAGACAAGGATGGATGAGGCAAGGGAAAGGAAGCTGGATAGGTATGCTGAGTTGAGGGAGGAGTGTGAGAAAAGGGGGTGGAGAGCGGAGGTGCATACTGTGGAGGTGGGGTGCAGGGGATATGCTGGTCGATCGGTAAGGAGGTGGGTCAGAGGGATGGGAATAGGTGGTAGGGACGGGGAAAGGTGGATCAGGAGAATTTGTGGGGCAGCGGAGACAGGATCTGCATGGATAGTAGGGAAGGCTTGGGGGGGGGGGTGGTGGGAATAGGGGGGTGTAGAGAGAGTGTTTCGGGAGTGAGGAGAGGTGATTGATGCCAAGCTTTTTCTTTTCTGTCTTGTTTTGTGATGTTTTGTTTTGTTTTGTTTTGTTTTTTGTTTTTCTCTTTGAAATGCCATGGAGGTGCTGTCAAGGGGATCCCAACGCAGCACCGGCCAGCCAGTGGGAGGTGTACAGCACTTAAATGGCCGAAACACTGGTGATCCCTGGTGTGCTGCTGACGACCCATGGCATTTGCGGAGTTAACATCTTTCCGTTTATTTTCTTGCTTTTGAGACGCTTGGGAGAGGCCAGGTGACGACTGCGAATAGAGCAGTGACACCCCGGATAGGTGGGGCATCAGGGAAGGCTACCCTGATGGCTATGGCAAGCAAATAACCGGCCCCTCAGAGTTACCGGTTTTAAGTGTGGCCCATTTGCGGCGTAGGGCTGTGCGCCAGGGCTGAGGGGTGGCAGTGGGAGGGGTTTTCACCCCTATTGGTGAGTGTGTGCCCACTTGACTGAAAGGCTACTCACCCGCCTCATCCGCTTTTTCGCATTGAGTCGTGCTGAATAAGAATCCATACTGGATTCTGAAAGGGCGGGTACTTTGACTCACGACAATGAACAAAGATCAAGAGGGTGTGTGTGCGGGATGCGGGAGGAGGTTCAAGGGGAAGAGAGGTGTGGCAGTTCACAGAGCAAGAACGAGCTGTGGAAGAGTGGCAGTAGGGCATGACTGCACCAGCAATGAGCTGGGTGAGACAGTGGGAGGTCCCAGTCAGGTTTCAGACCACAGAGCCGGAGACCCTCAGCATGCTCTACATGCTGTGTTTGAGCGGAAGGAGCCGATTGCATGGCCACCGGCGAGAAGTGAGAAGTGGGAGCTTTTTGACATCAAGCTTGCGGGAGTTTTGAAAGTGGAATTGGCTGGGAGTGTTGAAAAGAAGATGCGTATGTTTGAGGGGTTGTGCTATGGGGCTTGTGCAGAAGAGTTTGGGATAAAGCCTGTGGGTAGTGGAGGTGGGGGGAATGTGGAGGGGGATTTTGGAAAGTCAGGGTCGAGGAGACAGCGGTTGATGGCCCAATTGAGGGCGGAGAAGAAGAGCTTGCGGCGTAGGTGGAGGCAGGCAGACGGAGAAAGGGCTAGTCTGAAGGGTTTGTATGAGGACCTGAAGAAGAGGTATGCGGATGTTAGGAGGGCCGAATATCAGTGTAGGAAGAGGAGGAGGAGGAGGAGGGAGTTCTATAAGAATCCGCACAGGTTCACAAAGAGGTTGTTTGAGGAAGGGGTTTCAGGAAGTTTGGAGGTGTCGAAGGAAGAGCTCGAGAGGCATCTGAAGGCCACATACTGTGATGAGAGGAGAGAGGAGCCTTTTACTGGGGTGGCAGGGCTATTGAGGCCACAGGAGCCAGAGGTCAGTTTTGACTTGAGTGAGTTGAAGTTGTGGGAGGTTGAAGCCGTGGTTAAAAAGGCCCGAGCTGGCAGTGCAGCTGGGCAGAATGGCTTGTCCTACAAGCTGTTCAAGTACTGTCCTCGTGTCCGAAGGGTGCTGTGGCGGATCCTAAGGGTGCTATGGCGGGAGCGGATTGTTCCAGTCAGCTGGTGTGTGGCAGAAGGGGTATATATCCCAAAGGAGAGGGATGCCAAAGGCATTGGCCAGTTTAGACCGATTTCGCTTCTCAACGTGGATGGTAAGATCCTCTTTAGTGTCTTAGCAAGGCGGTTGTCAGGATTTGTCATGAAGAACAAGTTTGTGGACACCTCTATACAGAAGGCAGGGATACCAGGTTTCCCTGGGTGTACGGAGCATGTCCAGATGATTTGGGAGTCAATCCAGAGGTGCAAACGTGAGAAGGAGGATGTGGATGTCATCTGGTTGGATCTTGCAAATGCATATGGATCAGTTCCTCACAGGTATCTCAGCTTTGCTCTTGAGTTTTTCTGGGTCCCTAGGGTGATCCGGGAGATGGTGCAGAGCTACTACAGCCAGTTCAGGATGAGATTCACGACCCACACTTACACAACAGAATGGCAAGCGCTAGGAATTGGCATCCCCATGGGGTGTCCAGTCTCGCCGCTGCTGTTTGTCCTTGGGATGGAAGTGTTAACCCGGTGTGTGGCCCCGAGAATTGAAGGGTTGATGCTGGCTGCAGATGTGGTTGTGCCGTCGATTAGGGCTTTCATGGATGATCTCACAATCGTGTCTGGCAACGAGACCCAGGTCAAAGATGGCCTCCATAGGTTGGAGGAGTTGGTGGCCTGGACACGGATGAAGTTCAAGGCCAAGAAGAGCCGCTCAGTGTCAGTGCGGAAGGGGAAGGTGGTCGCAAGGAGATTTCAGATTGGGGGAGAAGATATCCCTCAGGTCACTGAGCAGGGAGTAAAGAGCCTTGGGCGGTGGTATGAGTGCAAGTTGAATGACAGGCACCGAGGAGTTCAGATCTATGAGAAAGTGGTGGAGTGGTTGAAGAGGGTGTACAGGACACTCATCCCTGGGAATGCGAAGGTGTGGTGCTGCCAGTTTGGCTTGCTACCACGGATCATGTGGCAACTGCAGGTGTACGAGGTGGCAGTGTCCAGGGTTGAGAGGATGCAGCAGAAGATGAACTCATACTACCGGAAGTGGTTAGGCGTTCCAAGAATGCTTACAGATCTGGCATTCTTTTGCAGATCAGGCAGGTTGCAATTGCCTATGACGTCAGTGGTGGAGGAGTTCAAAGCTGGCAAGGTTAGGCTAGTGATGATGATGAGGGAGTCAAAGGACCAGGTAATAGCAGGAGTTAGGCCACCGATCCGCACAGGGAGGAAGTGGAGGGCGGAGGAGGCTGCAGACGAGGCAGTGGCAATGGCAAAGTGGAAGGAGATGCAGGGTGCGGTTCAGGTGGGTCGGAAAGGGGTCGGGTTTCATCAGGGTGTCAGATGGTACAGCAAGCAAGGCAGGAAGGGTAGGAGGGAGTTGGTGGTGGAGGCGGTTAAGGAGAAGGAGGAGGAGTACCGCTTTGCCAAGGCTGTACAGCAGGGAGTGCAGGGAGCATGGACCCGATGGGAAGGGGTGGAGCAGAGGAAGGTGTCATGGAATGACCTTTGGTCAATGTCCTCTGGAGCTGTGCGCTTCATGATCAGTTCCACCTTTGATGTTTTGCCGTCTCCAGTAAATCTCCAGAGATGGGGCATTGTGGAGGATGGTGGATGCAGGGTCTGCAACAAGGCGAAGGGCTCACTAGAGCACACTCTGTCAGCATGTAGAGGTCTATTACAGGCCTATACATGGAGGCATAACCAGGTGTTGAAGGAGATGGCGGAGGTGGCGAGGGTGGCAGTGGAGGCAAGGAAGAAGAATGGGCCTCCTAGGGTGAGGGGAATCCGGTTTGTGAAGGAGGGTGTGAGATGCAGTGTGAGAAGGAAGGGTCAGAGGGATGATGGTGGAGGAATCTTAGCAGCGGGGGATGATTGGGAGGTGCGGGTGATGAGGGAAACCGTACAGTGCCAGAGGAGGTGGTAGTAACTGCCCTTCGGCCGGACATGGTGCTGGTGGCTAGGTCTGTGCACAGGTTAGCAATGGTGGAGCTGACTGTGCCATGGGAGACAAGGATGGATGAGGCAAGGGAAAGGAAGCTGGATAGGTATGCTGAGTTGAGGGAGGAGTGTGAGAAAAGGGGGTGGAGAGCGGAGGTGCATACTGTGGAGGTGGGGTGCAGGGGATATGCTGGTCGATCGGTAAGGAGGTGGGTCAGAGGGATGGGAATAGGTGGTAGGGACGGGGAAAGGTGGATCAGGAGAATTTGTGGGGCAGCGGAGACAGGATCTGCATGGATAGTAGGGAAGGCTTGGGGGGGTGGTGGGAATAGGGGGGTGTAGAGAGAGTGTTTCGGGAGTGAGGAGAGGTGATTGATGCCAAGCTTTTTCTTTTCTGTCTTGTTTTGTGATGTTTTGTTTTGTTTTGTTTTGTTTTTTGTTTTTCTCTTTGAAATGCCATGGGGGTGCTGTCAAGGGGATCCCAACGCAGCACCGGCCAGCCAGGGGGAGGTGTACAGCACTTAAATGGCCGAAACACTGGTGATCCCTGGTGTGCTGCTGACGACCCATGGCATTTGCGGAGTTAACATCTTTCCGTTTATTTTCTCCCATAACATTTGTCGGTAACAAGTCGGGGGAATGTGTACTTTTTACAAAAGATGAAATTTTGTGAAATTCTCTTTATATTTTCCTTATATTGTTGTACGCATGTGACATCTAAGTTATTCACACACTGCAGTAGTCTTCTCATCCAGCGGTTACTGCACAAAAACTTCAAAAAATTCATAACTTTTGAACGGATTGTTCAATTTTCCTCAAACTTTCAATGATGTGTTCCACTAATATTGCTACATTCTCTCAATCCTTATGTTTATGAAGGTGAACTTGTCCTTTAAAACGTATATATAACGTCAAAGTTGGGACTTAGAATTTGCTGCAAGCACAGTTTTTTTTTGTTTTTTTGAAAACGTTTTAAAAACGTTAATGAACGTTGCAAAACGTTTTTGTTATATCTGCTACGTCTTCGTCACTTGTAAACGTTCACAAAAGGTTTTTATTATGTCTGCTACGTTGATTTCGTCTTTAATGAACCTTTAAAAACCGTTTTTATTTGGTCCGCTACGTCTTCGTCATTGGTTTCTTTATCATGAATATTTATACATATTTATGAATATTCAAAGAAGAAAACGTAAAATTTGAAAACTAGACAAAAGACATTGAAATCTAAAGTATTTATGCAGGGTTCAAACTTTCTGTGTTAAGATTTGTGCCGATATTATTGTTCAGTTATTCACAATTTCAAATTGTGTTATGAAGAGGTATTTTCGTATGTTAATAGGCCTAATTAAGATATATGTGATTTAAATTTAGTAACCATGTCTTCATGCATTACAACATTTTTGCCGGTATAAGAATGTGATACAGATTCATCAACTGGGAATATGAAGTAGTAGGTATAGGTGGTAGGACATTAGGAACAGGTTAGGATAGGATTATATAAGATAGGGTACATAAATCCCAGATTGTGCCTGTATAATCTCATACCTATACTTTTTTTTGATGCCCCATAAAAAACAAACAGACGTTCTTAAATGGTTTTCTGTACGTTTTAGACGGATATGAAAGGTTCTCTAAACGTTCTGAAAAAGGTCATAAGACTTATTTAGACGTTCTTAAAACGTTTTTTGAACGTTCTAGACGGTTTTCAAAGGTTTTCTGGACGTCCGCAGAACGTCCACAGAACGTTTTGAATATTCTTAAAAAGTTTTCTGATATCTATAACGTCCAAAAGGTTTTCTGCAGGTCCTTAAAAATTCTGAAAGGTTTTTTTATTGTTTTTTTAAAACGTTTAAAAAGTTTAACGTTTAAAAAACGTTATTATAACGTCCATTTGAAACGTTTTAAATACGTCGAAAACCTTCCACAAAAAGACGTTGTGAAAACGTTTTGCCAGAACGTCCAAATAACAAACTTGGAACATTTCAAGAACGTTCAGAAAACGTCCAAATGTTAGCTGGGTAGCTATTTAAATTTTCAGTATAGTTTGGGAAATATTTAGATAAAAGTAGAAGAATTGTTACACAAATTCATGATTCATATACACGAGAAAGGTTTATTTAATATGTTGTTCCCCGGGCTTCCATTCGAGAACCATTACTGTTACTTTGTAATCTTCATAAATGATATGGTGAAAGATGTTGACGATTGTGATATTCGCCTGTGCACCAATCTGCACAAAGTTCAAATGATGATACAAGAAACAAATGAAGAGGATTTTACTTGGTTGCGTAACAATGGAATAAGTCTGAATTGTCATAAAACAGTTTGCATAATAATATTGATTGAAAATTGATCTTATCGGATAGATAAAATATTTCAGATTTGAATGTAAATGTTGATCAAGTGAATCAAGTGAAATATTTAGGTATCACAGTTGATGCGGAGTTGAATGGGAATATCATCTTGATAATATTTGCAAGAAACTGAGTAAAATTATTATTATTTACGAAGGCTCAGAAGTGTTTTCGATGAACAAAATGTAAGATTGAAATACAAGTCTCTTAAATTATCACGGTCTATAGTTAGATTCACTGCAGATCTAGTATTGGACTGTGATAGATAAAAAGACAGAATTCAGAAAGCTCAAAACAGAGCGGGGCGAATTATTTTGAAGACTAATGTGTCAATTTTCGTGTATCTGCCATAAAATACATTACATTCTGAAATGGGATGCTATAGTTTCTATAAACGTATTCACAGTTTGCTTCAATATTGGTCTATAAAGCTCTAAGAATCCAAAACTCTAAAGCATCAAAAGAACAAGGAGCAATTGTATTGCAATAGAACGACGTCATATACCATAAAAAGCATTATAGGGCTTTTAGTTCACTTGCTCTAATCATAAAAAAGGCATCCGGTTTTTAATGCATATAATGGACTTGTTATTACAGCTGCTGCAATTACAAGCACGTGATAATCTGGAGCCACAAAGTGCTTATCGACATCTGAGACAGCAGATACAAGAGTGGGTTTATTCCAACTACGCACTTGCACCTTCCGCGGTATATAGTCTAGTTTGCAAAACCGTTACAATAGTTTCTGTTCACATACATAAATAAGATTCATGAAAGAGATTTTTGCATACATGGTAGACTAGGAAATCTGACGGATAACCAAAAAAAGGGGGAAAAAATAAGTGCATGGAAAATTAGGCGTAATATATTATTTTTGTAATGATATGATTTCTAGGAGCAATGTATGCAGTGTGAGAGTTTGACATATTATGTGTGTGAATCTACCGTGAATTTGTTTGTTTTGGATCGCCTTTTTTATTTTTTCCTTGTAATTATGACATATTATGTATCAAAACAATCTATTTGAAATACAAACGAGACCCTCCTGTTACACAGAGGTGTCATGATGGCTCTTCGCAGAGTGAGGCTGTCCAGCCGTATCTATATCATAAAAGTATTTTTCTTGTATTTTTACCTTTTTTAATGAATACCAATCAACCAACGAGTTTGGCACTAAATTTAGGCCAAAAATGGCCCTTGAGACTGCCATTGTATCATGGGGCTTAAAGGGAACACAAACCCAAAGAGCAATGCGGATTGAGTGAAAACAACAACATTAGTAGAACACATCCGTGAAAGTTTGAGGAAAATCGGACAATCGATGCAAAAGTTATGAATTTTTAAAGTTTTGATATTGGGACCGCTGGATGAGGAGACTACTAGAGGTAATGACGTATTAGTGGACAACAATATAAAGAAAATATAAAGAAAATTCCGTAAATTTCATTTTTCATGAAAATTACAAATTCCATCAACTTGATACCGACATATATTATGGGTAGCAACATCCCCCTTCTTTCTGAAAACGGCTAGTCAAGTGCTCTTTTATAATGCTGGAAAAGTAAATTTTTGGGAAATTTTCTTTAATATTATTTTCTTTAATGTGTGGGGGTCGTTGGGATTTTTTTTTTTTTCGTTTTCTGTTTCATTCTTCTTTTCTTTTTCTTTTTCTGTGTGTCGAACTCGTTGACCTTGTTTGTCGAGTGACGAACTCATGGACCTGATTTGTCCGGTGTCGAGCTAATTGGTTGTATGACTTATGAGTTGTATGACTATAATGGGCTTGTGTGACTCGTGACATGCACCCATTGAAATTGCTCATATAATCCGGCTGAATCCGGCTGACGACGCAACATTCTTAGAGTTGTAAGTTATCCAAGATCACTGCCAAAAATTAAGATTTCAATATGAATATAAAATTTACCTCATAAATTGTAAAATTGTAAATGAATTTATGGTCTTTTCCGAATCTGGTTGATGCTACTATACTGCATCTATAAGAAAGTTTTGAGATATTCAAAAATATTCTGTATAAATGCAAAATCCTGCTCGATGAGCGTCATGAATAGCATGAATCTAGTCTGTATGATCCTTGATTGGAACAAACCGGGTCAGATTTGATGTGATGTGATGTGATGTGATGTGATGTGATGTGATGTGATGTGGTGTGGTGTGGTGTGGTGTGGTGTGGTGTGGTGTGGTGTGGTGTGGTGTGGTGTGGTGTGGTGTGATATGATGACGTGATGTGACGTGCGATGCGATACGATTCGTTACAATGCGATCCGATGCGATGCGACGCGAGTTATTCTCTGTATGTCATTTTTCCAAGCTCGAAGAAAGTGCATGCAGCGTCTTGAAGAAACGCTGATTCTGTCTTCGCAAATTTAGCATAAACACATCTTATCTCTTTTCTCACTTTCATCGGCAGACTAATTTATGTGGTCCAGAGGCAAATTAAGTATGAAATCAGTATAGTGACATTTGATGGTCGTGACAAGAAAGTAATCGTCTCAAAAAGAGCTCTACCGTCTGACCTCCGCATTTATTTCGAAGGTAAGGTAATGCCGTCTATTGTAATCAATATAATCTTCGTTTCACATATTACATATTTTCCTTTTTATACCAGACTGACAACTGGGCCTTCAATGAAATTCTTACATTAAACTCTTCAGTATAGTATGGTGCATAACGTACCCACTTTTGAAGATCCAAATCCAATATCCATAGTTCCTTGTTACCTGAACACAATATTATTAAGTAAATGTTTCCAGTGGAATTATTATGCAAGCATAATCATAAATTTTTAAAGTATGTTAGGCTATTCTATGTTAATCTTACAAAAGAACGATCTTTTCTGAAGGTCTTTTCGTTTCCATCTCAATTCTGTCATCACTCTCAGTGTCGTACCGTATTCATTGATTTCATGAATATCGGAGTTACAAGGGACCGTTACGTGCTGAGTAATTTACCAGTCGCTACAGTATATATAGTATACAATTTCATGTTCTTTCGTCGAAATATCCCTCCCCCCCCCCCCCCCAAACACACACATACATTATGTGGTTAACCTATAATTTCACACTTTTAAATTGCAGGTATAATCTTTCGATGGTTCATACCGAAGCAATAGATTTGTTTCGCAATTGGCGTGATGTCAAGTGAAATTCTGAAATGCAATATATTGTTTATGAATTTGGCATACATTTAAGCTTTATACACGCATACTTTGCATTTTCTCCTCTGTTTATTGCATCATGTTTGCCGTAGGTTTGAGGCATTACCAGCAGGCCCATAATTTGTGTACACTCCTCGCCATTCGACCCATATCTAATCGTATCACGCTTGCTTCTTTACGTAGTATTTTAGTATACTTGTCACAAACTATCTGTCCTCAAATTTCGACAATTCACGAAATATGACAAATTTCACGATGAAGACATCGTTCTACCTTTTCAGTATCATTTTGTCATTTGTCTAGACGTAGTTTTCCTTACAAATGCATTGGAGTATGTTCTGATAATATTCTGTCAATATGTGGGAGAATATGTTACAGATGGGCTACTATCATAGATATATGATCATGCGTATCCAAGACTATTTGATTTATATATTCATTGACGAACTTTCCTGTGCGATGTTTTTACTATACACATGAGAGAAGTAGGTAAATTTGTTCTTTTTAAATATCCATATTTCAAAGTCAGGGCAGATTTTGATGATTCCTTTGAGGAGATGAGTTTAACTATACTTGGTTTGGTTTGGTTTGGTTTGGTTTATTTCTGCATTTTCTTTCTCCGAATACAATTGCAAATGAAAACAAAATGATACAGATACATACAAATCAATACAAAGAAAAATCATTTGCGTAGCAACATTCAGTCTGAAGTGGCATAATTATGAATCAAAATAACATATTAAGGCATACTGTATCTATTAGCAAAGGAGAAATCAATACAGGGGACCGTCATCATAAGCAGAGCTTGACGTGGATGAGGCCCTATCTGAATATGTGATACCAATGTAATACAACACCAATTATATATGTACTCATAAAACTCTTAATCTTAATACACAAAACACATTTTGCTACAGAAAAAAAAACAGAAAAGAAAAATAGTGACCTTTTCGCTTTAAAACAAGAAAAAAAACAGCACGCAGCACCATTGACTGCTGCATGGTATAGTAGACAATAAAAGTGTAGGTGTGTGCGAGTGACAGTGCGTCGTGTGTGCAGGTGACAGTGCAAGAGAGAATAAAGGCTGTAGCATGCCTATTTGGGGGTAAGGTATACGCTTTAATGAATGTATGCAATATCATTATCAAAGAAAGGAACGGGAGGGAATGAAAAAAAAACACTTTGCATGGATCAGGGCTTACTGAGACTTCAGAAAAAAAAGAAGAAAAAGTACATTGATCAAAGACTACTAACTGGAAACATATTTCAATAATAAATACTTTTTAAAATGAGCTTTAAAGGAAAACAGTGAAGTACACTGCTTTAATTGATCAGGTAGGTTATTCCAGACATCGGGACCGTAATGTCTAATTGATTTCTGAGCTAAAACAGTTTTGGGGTTTACAAGGTGAAAATCTGTCGAACGGCGAGTTGGATTTGTGTGTATATTCGAATTTAAGTGAAAAATATTATGAAATAAAGAGGGAAGTTGATTTGTTGCATACTTGTACATAAATATACCTGTTTGTAAAATGTGGATGTCCTGAAGCTTCAAAGTATGCAAACGATGAAATAAAGGATCTGTATGAGATAAATATGTGGAATTAGTAATAATACGAATAGCACGCTTTTGGAGTAAATACAATGAATTCAGTTTAGTAATACTACAATTTCCCCATACAATATTTGAATACAATATATGAGGCAAAATTAAAGAATTATATAAAATAATCAGGGATCGTTCTGATAACAGATCTTTCAACTTCCAGAGTACACCAAAGGTTTCCGTTTAACCAAAGGAATATTTTTCTGATAATAATACAATAATCTGCTGATAAATTTTTCATAAGCAGTATCAGCATTACTTTCATCAAATACATCGCCCCATTCTTCCTGCGCTAAATCAAATATCAAAGAATTTATGTTACTTTCTGTTTCCTTATAATACATTTGAGATTTTTTATTTTCAAAATATTATTTTGTTTGCAAAGAGCTATTGTTGATGGTAAAAACAGGTAAATGATCGGATATATCATAATAAAATATACCATTTGTGAATTCTGTGTTTATTACATTTGAAAATATGTTATCAATAAGAGTTTTTGATGTACTAGAAATTCTTGTTGGGTTGTTGATATGTGGTTGAAATAAGAAAGTTGCCAATAAACTTAGCAACTGCATTGTATGATTATCAGAATTATTTAAAAGATCAATATTAAAATCTCCCATTATAAAAGTGTCTTTCTTTTCCTGAGAAATAATACTCAGAATTTGATCAAAACTTTCTAAAAAACAATCAATGTTATTTCTTGGGGACCTATATATATTACCTATTATTATATTTTTTGCTTTACTGTTCACAATTTCAACAAAAATATCTTCCGTACCCTTGATATGTAAGTCATGCCTGACTTTTATATCAATGTTATTTCTAATGTAGAAAGCAACCCCACCTCCCTTGCCTAAGTAACGATAAGAACGATACATTCGATAATGCTCTAAATTAAACATTGGTGGTGAATTTGTATTAAGCCAAGTTTCTGATATGCCAATTATAGTAAATTGAAAATTTTGTAATGAGGAAAGAAATGATTCTATGGAATCAAAATTCTTATTTAAACGTCTGGCATTGATGTGAAGAAGACTAAACAAATCCAAAAATGATTGAAATTTATTTTGTTTTATCAGTGCATTAAACTCGGCAGTTGTGTAATAACTACTTTCGGAATCATTCAAACTTTGATCATCAAAGATCATACCATGAGGGATCATTGTCGGTGTGGGGGTATGAGTAGAAATTGAAGGGTTGTGGGAAGAGGTTTGAGTGCAAGTGCAGGTGCCTGTGTGTGCATGTGCGCTGAGCGTGCGTGCGTGTGCATTCATCTTGAGTGTATGTGATAAAGAGTGCAGCGTCTAAGTTATTTACTTGAAACTAGAGTCACCGTATACAGAACTAGAAAAATATACAATGTCTGGAATATGCGGGAAGAATTAATGGGTAAAAAAAAAAAAAAAAAACCTACAACAGTATTTGGCAGTCTGCCAGGGGTACCAAAATGGGTAATTATATACAGCAAATATTATCTAAATAATTACTTTTTATATATTTACGAGAAAAAAACAAACAAAGTGATTGCAAAGAGAATCACGATACATACGAGTCTCATTGAACCCAGAGTAATTGAGCAAGAAGATGACAGGAGCAGTGACATTGGTGTATTGACTAAAAAAAAAAAAATCAAGCTGGTATAACAATCTCAGCTCTGGAGAGGTACAAAAGAATGGAATTTAGCAGCAAATAGCCTTGTGTGAAGTACTGAAATTATTGTGAGCTATTACGAAACCAAAGGAGCTAACAGTATACAACTTAAGACGGTTAATGAACTTAGAGAAACTTGGTGGGCTTAAAGTCATTGGACAAGGGTCGTCGTACTGGACTAAAATTCCCGTGCATATTTTTTATCATCTTTCAAAAAAAAAAAGAAATTATCAAATTTATGGCAGTTAAACCAAATCGGTGTTTGCAGCATCAGGGATAAGATAAATGCACTGACACATTCATGCAGAAACATGCTGTCTTTAAACACTGTGAAAGTGCTAGTTGTTTCATTACCCTCTTTTAATAGAGGGTCACAAAAAAAAAAAGAAAGAAATGGAACAGAACCTGGCTGCACATACAGTTGTATATTCGTATATAATGTGGAATGACGATCGAGTTGTCGCCTCAGGATCGGAATATTGCTATGTGGCATTGAACAACGTACTGAGTTGAATTCTCCAGGAAAACCTGGAAGACCAAGAGTCATTAACCGTAGGCTAGAAAATAATATAACACCTGACATGTTCGCGTTACTTTGTGGTTCAACATTTGGCTAAATGGATGTTTGTGAATAGGTCTACCAGGATGGAATAGAACAGTAAGACACTCTCGTTCAAATGTCTTGACAATCTGAGCCTGGATAAACTCAATTGTAATGGAATTATAATGATTGATACGAAATAGGGACAGCCACAATGGGCAGTGCATACTGTGAAAATCTTGTCTCACTTTTCCCATATCATTGGGAATAGAAACAACAAAATAGTAGGATATTGAGGGAAACTTTAATGCTCTTTTAGAGAACCACTTGTCTATTCACAACACTCGATCTGAGATAATTAGAAAGTCGTTTACTGTAAATTAGCTTTGTACTTCATCAACTTCATACAAATAATGCAGGTCACACATCGAACAGATACGCTCTGGATAACATTAATACTAAAGATTGCATATGCTATCAAAAGAGATGAAAACAAGGAAAAGTAGAAATTACGCGGTGCGTAAAATATGTCCCCGCCGGAAGTAGCATTTAGTAGCAAAATGTACAATATCGGTAAAAAATCAAGGTCAAAGGTCAAGAAGTCAAAGGTCAAAATTCTGTGTAGAAGTTTTGAAGCCCTCACCTAGTGCCATCACAAAAAGCAAACGGAATCGAAATCGGGTTAGAAATGGCAAAGGAGTAGCATTTTGTAGCCAATGTACAATGTAAGTCAAAAATCAAGGTCAAAGGTCAAAGAAGTCAAAGGTCAAAATTCTGTGTAGAAGTTTTGAAGCCCTCACCTAGTGCCATCACAAAAAGCAAACGGAATCGAAATCGGGTTAGAAATGGCGAAGGAGTAGCATTTTGTAGCCAATGTACAATATAGGTCAAAAATCAAGGTCAAAGGTCAAAGAAGTCAAAGGTCAAAATTCTGTGTAGAAGTTTTGAAGCCCTCACCTAGTGCCATCACATAAAGAAAATGGAATCGAAATCGGGTTAGAAATGGCAAAGGAGTAGCATTTTGTAGCCAATGTACAATATAGGTCAAAAATCAAGGTCAAAGGTCAAAGAAGTCAAGGGTCAAAATTCTGTGTAGAAGTTTTGAAGCCCTCACCTACAGACTGTAGTGCCATCACATAAAGCAAACGGAAATGAAATTGGGTTAGAAATGGCAAAGGAGTAGCATTTTGTAGCAAAATGTACAATGCAGGTCAAAAATCAAGGTCAAAGGTCAAAGAAGTCAAAGGTCAAAATTCTGTGTAGAAGTTTTGAAGCCCTCACCTAGTGCCATCACATAAAGCAAACGGAATCGAAATCGGGTAACAAATGGCGAAGGAGTAGCATTTTGTAGCCAATGTACAATATAGGTCAAAAATCAAGGTCAAAGGTCAAAGAAGTCAAAGGTCAAAATTCTGTGTAGAAGTTTTGAAGCCCTCACCTAGTGCCATCACATAAAGCAAACGGAATCGAAATCGGGTTAGAAATGGCAAAGGAGTAGCATTTTGAAGCAAAATGTACAATATAGGTCAAAGGTCAAGGTCAAAGGTCACAACTGAAATTCTGTGTAGAAGTTTCAAAGCTCCCATGTAGTGCTATCATATAAAGCAAACAGAATCAAAATTGGCTCATAAATGACAGAGAAGTAGCAAATTGAACATTTTGATCACACACGGACGCACAGACAGACGGACGGACAGACAGACGGACGGACGGACACACGGACACACACACGTACGGAGCCCGTTTCATAGTCCCCTGCTCGAACTCGTTCGGCGGGGACAACAAGAGGAAATTTGTAGAACTCTTCTTCTTGAGCTTCAGTTTACCTGTCATCAACCACTGATGCTGTGAAGTTATCAGCTGTTAGAAGAGGTCATACGTAGTCAATCATCAGTTAAAGGGGAAATCCAGTCCAAATATAAGTTAGTCTAATAAAAGAGAATCTGACAAGTTCACTGGTAAAGATTTGACTGAACCGATGAAAAAAAGGAAGTTATGACATTTTGAAGTTTTGCTAATTTCTGTAAAACAGTTCTTATACAGTGGATAAGAATATGCAAATGAGTGAGCTAACCATGTCATACCCACACAATTTTCCATTGGTCATATACAAAAAAAAAAAGACAAAAATTCAATGTTTCTGTCATTGAAGTCTGAAACATGATGTTATTCCCGGTTGAATAACTTCAGAATAGTGATCAGTTAGGTATGTAAGGATTTTAGCCTCGGGCATAATTGCATTTGAATGAAAAAACTGGAAATTTCACAATTTTATGTACAAACCATACGGCAAGATGTGAGGAGATGACATGCTCACTTTGCCATTTGCATATTCATATTGACTGTTCAAGAACTGTTTCCTGAAAACTTAGCGAAACTTTGAAATGTCATCAATTCATAATTTTTCACCCGATTTCGATCAAAATTTTATCGTTGAACTGCTAATAATTTACTCTTTCTTATCAGACTAACTTAAAACTGGACTGGATTTCCCCTTTAAAACTATATCAGGATGAAATGCAGTTAAGGGTTATGCACGTATGCGATTCTAAATGCATTTTTCAATTTACAATTGTGTGGGTATAGAACAGACTGTCGGAGCAGGGTGGATAGACGAACGCTCGTCTCGGACTCATTTTTTTTTTTCAATGGAACGTGCACCATTTTGAAATCAGTACAATGTATGACAACATTTTGCTTTAATCTTCTGTAGACATCTACACAGATGTTCTTTTCTACCGGTGCGACGTTTACACGGAGTCCCTGAAGATGTATGGATTCACTACCAATGGAAAGGAAGTATATATGTTTCGTATTCCTTACAAAGGAATGTCGTGGTGTGTTATTCGCCATTTTGACGGGTCTTTGTTCGTGATGATTACCAACAAGAATGTTGTGCAGTTGAACATAATTGTAAGATCCCGCGTTGCAAAACCAATGGGTCCTATTTTGCTAGGGGGCAAACAATACAACTTCTTATTTGATGAGATGGAAAAATTCGATATTGTAAATGCGTTCACTTTCTGACCATCTAATTACATGAAGATATCAGAAGCAAAAAAAAAAAAAGGAAAGGAAAAAGAAATGAATGAATAAATAAATAAATAAATAAAGTATAGTTAGTATAAGCCAGTTCGGAGTTAGCTCATTTTCACGTTGGTAAGAATGACTGTTCTGTTTTCTCAGTCTGGCCTTTCACTTGATCTAAATTTGTGACAAAATGCATAAGCATAAGCATAATGCATAAGCTTGTCTGACGTAAAAATCAACACTCATATCAAAACAATATATCAACTTGTCAGGAACACAAGTGACTGAAATGGTCCGTCATTTAACAATTTATTTGGGGGAAGTGTCAATTTCATTATTTTGCACGAAATATATTAACAAGTTGTTTTTTTCCTTTTAAGAACGCCTAATACCAGGCTTGCACCATTAAAAATTACTGTGAATGATCATTATATTAAGAAAACTTATATACTTCAGTGAATTAAAATACCTATATGCTTGTTGATACGAGTGACCTCTCTCTGCTCATGCGCAAAGTAGAACTACAGACTGGTTTACTCAGTAATTGTGGTCATTTATTTGTCCCTTTAGTAGCCTTTATAGATTTCAAAGACCACCTGCGAAAAGGGAATCAAGGTTTGAAGGCACACTAATCAAATAAAAGTGCCAGAAACAACTTAATTCGATATCATTCAATGAATTCACGATCCACGTCAAGCCTTGTATTTAATTCTATTATGGAGTCCAGTGGCATAATAATATTATTGTTGAAATCTGTTTAAAAGAAGAAATCGGCAGAGATGTAGACTGATATCCTACGTAAATATGGTAATTGGGTCCTTCAGAATTCTGACGTCTTCTCCTGTTGTCACGGTAATTATATATGTAATATATATATATATATATATATATATATATATATATATACACATACAGAGTCAAACATGTCTATAGCGGCCACCCAAGGGAAACAACAAAAGTGGCCGCTATAGACAGGTTGGTGGCCAATTTGAATTTCAATACCTGCATTTCATAATAGCAGAAAATACCGTATGTTATTGAAAAAAAAGTACAACCAGCAAATACGTTTGCATGTGCAGCTGTTATGGGGATTTTTGTCGTACAATTCAATTCACTTCATTTTTTTTTTCTTTGCCTACTTCTGTTCTTTTGATTTTAAAAACATTTCGGCCAAAAGGAATTGCTGTGGTTTGTACCGGTTTGCACGAACGTCGTTAATGAGCGCTGAGTTCGATGGAGATTGATAATGTGTGAAGCTTATACGTAAACAACAAACAATACCCAGACAAGTAACATAATTGTCCATATTCAAAGGGACTTTAATACAATTAGTCGTCATTTTAGTAAAATTCTAAGATGTTATTGGGAGTTGTCTTTGCCTTTGTAACACCTATTCAGGACGGCATTACTGAAGCCTAGATTCAATCTAGTCAAGTTAGTGGTAAGACGACTTTTCGTGGCAAAGAGCTGCATTGATTTAGACAATCATATCTGTGTGATTGTGACAGAGCTAGGACTCGGTAGAATTCACGCAATGAACGTAAAAGACATCGTATCCATGGCTGATTTAACGGTTCAGCTAAATCCTTGTGGCGCTATACGCAGGTAGATATTCACCACGGGATACAAAATGAGTGGCCGCTGGCGGCGTTAGGCAGGTGGCCGCTATACAAAGGGTCCATAATACAGCAATTTCGTGCGAGGAATTTTTTCAGTGCTCGCTATAGAGAGGTGGCCGCTGAGACAGGTTTGACTGTATGTTATATATATCTAATATACAGTGTATATATTTCCAACTACAATGTACAATTGTATGCCGAACTGAATTATGTAAGGCTCGTGACTAAATTAATAGCTTCAGAATTAATCATCAGTCCTTCTATTTCAGTTTTAGTTTTAGTTAATCTTATTCATCCACTTCTCTTATGTCCATTTCACGTAATTTTGTATATATTCGCAATTTCATTCATGTATCTCATTATGATAATATCGTACTTTGTTATCATCTTAATCTTGAAGGGCATTTTGCAAATAAAACACATGTCAATTTTGGCAACTTTTACTTTTACTTTTGTGCCTTGGAGGACAAAAAACGAATGTGTTCACCCATGCGTAAAATTTCTCTTTGTATTTGCCTACTTGATTGATGCCAAATTAAATTACCTTTAATATGGTATCATAGCGCATTGACTTTCATCAAATTTTCTGTGAAAAATATGAACTCAAAAAAGTGGTTTTATTTTTTTCTTCTTTTGCTGGGTGGCTGAGTGCATATATTATAAACAAATAGTATGATTTTCTTACTATTATCATGGCTATTATTCAAGGCATGCAATGAATAATGTTTGTAATCACGTCGATGAAAGTCAAAATTGTCAATTTGTCAGTCAGTCGCCATATGTGTGGATCTGTTCCCTTTTCCATTACGGTCAGTTATGCGGCGACATTTGATGGTCGGGAAATGAATCTGATAGTCTCAAAAAGAACTCTACCGTCTGGAACACGTATTCATTTCGAAAGTAAGAACTTTAGGCGCTGTCTGATATCATAATCAATACAATATTTGTTTTGCATATAAGATTTCTTTGGAAATACGTGAAACGTAACTGTGGCTTTAATTGGACTTTTTTCTCTATTTAAAAAACAGTTAAGGCTTGTGTATTGGGAGGTTTCTATCGTAACTCTATCATCACGCTGTTGAACGTTTCTAGACAAAACCAAGAGTTTTCTGAGGTGATACTTGTACCTCAGCCACTTTGCATATTTATGGTTGTGACCAATATAAGTCTTTGTGATAACAAGTGAAAATAAAATTCCATAATTTTCTCGCTATATTGTACGTCTGTTCATGCTGAATATGTACATGTAGCACATTGAATATGTACACAAATGGAGTTACGTACATATTCCATACTCTTTTTATACTGGTATTTGTGTTTATTAATATTTGGATGTGGAGAGGAACTGCATTACCAGTATTTCTGACACTTTAAAAAACAAGGCAACTGCCGAAATGTATCTCGCCCACAAATGTACCACAACACATTTGTAAAAATCTAACTTGATTGTTATAAAGTGGAATCAAGGCAAAGTGTTCGTACAAGAGTTTGTAACTTAAAGGGACATTCCAGACGATTTTCATAATCTCACATCATGTAGTACATAAATCGACAACTCCATGCATAGATTTGTGGAATTTATTGTGGTTCTTGATCAGAGAAATAATACTTCAAAAAACATTAAACAAATTATACTGAACAAGGATGATTAGATAGGAGGTTCACATATTTCAGAAATGTAGCAGTGTAATTCCATTACAATACCGCTTGCTTGCAAGTTCACCTGTGTATATTCTATGCATGCCTTTTTCTTTTGTTCTACTTCCTTGAGCCCCAACTCATGCATTCTAACAGACTCTACCATGTCATCATCCTTGTTCATTGCATATTTGTTCTAAATTTTGAAAATATTCTTATTCTTCATCTCAGTTATCATAAATTCTGATACTCTGTCCTCAGTAGAACTAATTTATAGTTGTTCAAATGCAAAAAAAAATCTGAAAATCATCCGGTGTCCTTTAACATTGGCCCTTGAAAGTTTGTTGACCCCTGTTTGTGACCTTTGACCTTGTGGTGATCTGCAACTCCCCAAGAGACATCTACCTCCAAACTTTGGACGGATGGACGGACGGATGGACGGACGGACGACGAATGGACAGACGCCGCATGCGTTCCCTTAGTCTCCCCTAACCTCCGGTGGGCTCTACAAAAGAATCAATTAAAGGCCATCACAACAACATAAATATCATCATGTACGCCAATCAGTGATAAATACCAGATATTTCTCATTTATTTCCTGTCATAAAATATCCAACAGTCGACAGATGTATAGATAAACTATGATACAATATTCACAATCAATTACTTACTCATTTACATTTCATAGCAAAAGTCAGTCCTCTCTCTCTACACACACATAATTTATACAACTGATCAACGTATCGTCGTGCGCCCAGGAGAACGACGCCAACTCACGCGATTCAAGAAGGGTGTGCCAGGGAAAATGATGCGAACACTGGCGAGGCTCATAGGTATAACACGTACCTTGCGTGCGGTCGTGTCCTTCTCCCAGGCATACATTGACATTTACAAACCTTCAGATCATTAAAAGAGACATAAGAATACTACCTTAGCTATGAAGCGCAAAGTCTCCAATTTACTCACTACTGCTCCCGGCAATGTTGATGGTGAAAAGCATGATAAAAACTTTTGAACTTTTGAACTTTTGGTCTGATATTTTGTGATGGCAGAAAACATTTGTGTACTGAAGTGGTGAATAGCAATGTGATAGACTCAAAGGCTTGCCCTGCATAGGGGGTGGGATTCGAAATGGCACTACTTGTTGGTAGGATACATAGATGGTGACCCAACACGTCACCTGGTTACCACATTCAAAGTACAAACTGTTCCCAACGATATCACAACCAGTAAAGTGGTCCAGACACTCAAAACATACCAGGTACACTGTAGTCACACCATGTGAAGTTCACAGAGAGAAGGGAAAAATCAAAAGCTGCTATATGGACTTTCTCGATTACCAATATTTCGATTTTCCATGCACTGGAGATTGATACAAGATGAAATGACTTGGGTAATTGTTCTTAAGTTACCTGTCAATACACCTCCTTTGTCTTAATACTATTTGACTTGCTGAATGTACTTTATGACCAAAACTTTGTGACATAAGATTCCTTTGAAAATGAGCAAACTACGGTACCTCTTTTCTTTTTTGTTCTCAATTTTCATATGCTTTTTTCTGTCTTTTTTTTTTTCTTTTTTTCTGGCATGGGGATGAGACTATAAGTTGTGGAAAACACACATATCCTTAGCTAAACACTTTCAAAATACATGTACACGCACAGACTGCCACAACTGATTGAACTCCAAGCCCACAAACATTAAAGGACAAGTTCACCTTCATAAACGTAAGGATTGAGAGAATGTCGCAATATTAGTAGAACACATCATTGAAAGTTTGAGGAAAATTGGACAATCCGTTCAAAGTTATAAATTTTTGAAGTTTTTGTGCAGTAACCGCTGGATGAGAAGACTACTGCAGTGTGTGAATAACTTAGATGTCACATGCGTACAACAATATAAGGGAAATATAAAGAGAATTTCACAAAATTTCATCTTTTGCAAAAAGTACACATTCCCCCGACTCGTTACCGACAAATGTTATGGGTAATATTATTCCCCCTGCCTTTAGAAAGAGTCAAGTCAAGTGCTCTTTTATTATGCGAAAAGAATTAAAATATGTTGAATTTTCTTCACATTTTCTTTATACTGTTGTACGCATATGACTCACAAGCTGTAGTAGTCTCCTCATCCAGCGGTTCCAATACAAAAATTTTAAAAATTCATAACTTTTGCATCGATTGTCCAATTTTCCTCAAACTTTCACTGATGTGTTCTACTAATATTGTTGCATTCTCTCAATCCTTATGTTTATGAAGGTGAACTTGTCCTTTAAGGCCATGGTTCAAGGGATGTGAACCCCATTATTGCCAGCTTACACCTAAAGTGTTTTTTCTGATAGACCACACAACCTCAGAATACGAGTGAAATACCTTAGAAGTGCCAGACAGACATTTTATATGAAGGTGGGTAACACACTTACAGACCTGCTATCCATATTACTGTATATGCTGAATATTTCGTAAGGTTTTATTTTCACAAATTTTGCGAATTGGCATTTCGCAAATTTAAAGACACGCAAAAATGTTGACTCTGATCCTAATATGAATGTGACATGCACGTATACATATCTCCCTTCAGTACTGTACTCCACAAACGTGAATTTAAAGAAGAAATCCAGTCCAAATATGAATTAGTCTGATAAGAAAAAGTAAAATATTATGAGTTCATTTGTAAAATTTTGATTGAAATCGGGTGAAAAATAAGGAAGTTATGACATTTTGAAGTTCCGCTAATTTTTCAGAAAACAGTTCTTGAACAGTCAATATGAATATTCAAATGGCAAAGTGAGCATGTCATCCCCTCACAACTTTCCATATAGTTTGTGCAAGTGTATATAAAATTTTGAAATTTCCAGTTTTTCATTCAAATGCAATTATGCCCGAGGCTCAAATCTTGGTATATCTAGCTGATCACTATTCTGAAGTCATTCAACCAGGAATAACATCATGTTTCAGACTTGAATGACAGAAACATCCAAGTTTTCATCATTTTTTGTACATGATCAATGGAAAATTGTGAGGTTATGACATGTTTAGCTCACTCATTTGCATATTCATATCCACTGTTCAAAAACGGTTTTGCAGAAATTGGCAAAACTTCAAAATGTCATAACTTTCCTATTTTTCATCCGATTTCAGGCAAATTTCTACCGTTGAACTCATGATTTTATTCTTTTTTATCAGACTAACTTATATTCGGACTGGATTTCCCCTTTAACAACTCGCTAAATTGTCAGGAAGCCCCTATTTGCGAAAATTTAGACTTGCTAAATATATGGCGCATACAGTAGTCTACCAGACAACTTATGTGGAATAATGGATCCTTAATGCCTGTACAGGCAAAGCCCATTATAAGGAGATAAGAATTTTCTGATTACTAGCATATAGAAATCCTGTTAAAAAGAACAAGATAAATACTGCAATTGTACAAGTAAAATCCTCCTATACACATATTAATAACAAAGTCGTCTTGTATCCAAGTTCATTATAACGGGGTTCGTTGTATGTGAATCAAAATTTACGTAGTTTTACTACAATGCACTCCCATTATAACAAACACGATTAAACGAAATTCTGGTTACAACGAAGTAAAAATTCAGGCTGCAACATTATCAGCTCTATGTCTTTTATTGCTTACTTGTTTAGCTATAACAAAATTTCAATAAAACGAAGGAAAACTGTGCAACGGCGTAGCCAGGATTTCATCTTAGGGGGGGGGGCGGTTAGTCTGCGAGGGAGCGAAGCGACCGAGCCCGAGCGAGCGTAGCGAGCGAAGGGGGGGGGGGAGGGTGTGGGAGGGGGGTGTCCCCCCTCCCACGGTAAGAACTTTTTGCATTTTGATGTTGTAAATGGTGCAATTTGATGCATGTTTTTGCGCGTTTTATGGACGTGAAACAGTCCCACTTGTTTAAGGTAGCAGTATATTTTGATGTAGATTATTATTGAACAATTTGCCTATAAAATGGTATAATTTAAGTACACTTCTTGTGTTAATTCTTTTCACTGAATATCATGAACGCGATTGAACCCGAGCGAGCGGAGCGAGCGAGGGGGAAGGGGGGTGGGAGGGGGGTGTCCCCCCTCCCACGGTAAGAACTTTTTGCATTTTGATGTTGCAAATGGTGCAATTTGATGCATGTTTTTGCGTGTTTTAACGAGTTGAAACAGTCCCACTTGTTTAAGGTTGCAGTATATTTTGATGTAGATTATCATTGAACAATTTGCTTATAATGGTATGATTTAAATACACTTCTTGTATTAATTCTTTTTACTGAATATCATGAACGCGACTGAACCCGAGCGAGCGGAGCGAGCGAGGGGGGGGGGGAGGGGAGGGTGTGGGAGGGGGGTGTCCCCCCTCCCACGGGGAGAACTTTTTGCACTTTGATGTTGCAAATGGTGCAATTTGATGCATGTTTTTGCGCGTTTTATCGACGTGAAACAGTCCCACTTGTTTAAAGTAGAAGTATATTTTGATGTATAGATTATTATTGAACAATTTGCCTGTAAAATGGTATCATTTAAATACACTTCTTGTATTCATTCTTTTCACTGAACATCATGAACACGACTGAACCCGAGCGAGCGGAGCGAGCGAGGGGGGAAGGGAGGGTGTGGGAGGGGGGTGTCCCCCCTTCCACGATAAGAACTTTTTGCATTTTGATGTTGTAAATGGTGCAATTTGATGCATGTTTTTGCGCGTTTTATCGACGTGAAACAGTCCCACTTGTTTAAGGTAGCAGTATATTTTGATGTAGATTATTATTGAACAATTTGCCTATAAAATGGTATCATTTAAATAATCTTCTTGTATTAATTCCTTTCAATGAATATCATGAACGCGACTGAACCCGAGCGAGCGGAGCGAGCGAGGGGGGAGGGGAGGGTGTGGGAGGGGGGTGTCCCCCCTTCCACGGTGAGAACTTTTTGCATTTTGATGTTGCAAATGGTGCAATTTGATGCATGTTTTTGCGCGTTTTAACGAGTTGAAACAGTCCCACTTGTTTAAGGTAGCAGTATATTTTGATGTAGATTATTATTGAACAATTTGCCTATAAAATGGTATCATTTAAATAATCTTCTTGTATTAATTCCTTTTCACTGAATATCATGAACGCGACTGAACCCGAGCGAGCGGAGCGAGCGAGGGGGGAGGGGAGGGTGTGGGAGGGGGGTGTCCCCCCTTCCACGGTGAGAACTTTTTGCATTTTGATGTTGCAAATGGTGCAATTTGATGCATGTTTTTGCGCGTTTTAACGAGTTGAAACAGTCCCACTTGTTTAAGGTTGCAGTATATTTTAGTGTAGATTATTATTGAACAATTTGCCTATAAAATGGTATCATTTAAATAATCTTCTTGTATTAATTCTTACACTGAATATCATGAACGCTGTCTGCAGTTCAGCAATCAAACAGAAAAAGCATGCACACGAGGGTGTAGATAGGGGCATATCCCCTCCCATAGGCGTACCCAGGATTTTTTAAAGGGGGGTGTTCAGTGGCGTACCGTGGGTCAAAACATTGGGGGGGGGGGGCACCTCATGGAAGCAACATCTGGGCCCTGTTGCATAAAACCCTTACCGCTGGACTTACCGCTCCTTTCTAGCGGTAAGTCTTCAAATTAGCGGTAAATTTTAGAATCCTTGATGCTGATTGGCTGTGATGCCTAATTTTGACGGTAGTTACCATTGAAATTCAATGGTAAGTTTTATGCAACGGGCCCCAGAATTGCATAACTGTACAATTAAATGCGAGCGAGCGGAGCGAGCGAGCTTGAAAATGTTGACATTTTACAGTCCCAAAACTGCCGTTTGTAGCTATATATGATAATATATGTATATATATATATATATATATATATATTTGCTTTGGAAATTAAGGGGGTTGCACCGGGTGCAACTGCTGGCAGTTGCTGGCAGTAACATCAGGAGAATTGCATAACGATTAAATGCGAGCGAGCGAAGCGAGCGAGCTTGATAATTTTGACATTTTACAGTCCCCAAACTGCCGTTTATAGCTATATTTTTTCGCTTTGGAAATTAAGGGGAGGGGGCGCACCGGGCGCAACTGCTGGCAATTACTGACAGCAACATCAGGAGAATTGCATAACGATTAAATGCGAGCGAGCGAAGCGAGCGAGCTTGAAAATTTTGACATTTTACAGTCCCCAAACTGCCGTTTGTAGCTATATTTTTTCGCTTTGGAAATTAAGGGGAGGGGGCGCACCGCTCTCTTAATTTCTAGGATTTATTTTTAAGTCCTAAGGATTTATTTCTTTAAGTCCTAGCGGACTGTAAATACAGACAAAACCTTAGGACTTAAAAGTAAGTCTTAGCTAGGATTTAAAAATTTAAGTCTATGTTCGACTTAAATTTCAAGTCTATAGGATTTATTTTTTAAGTCTTATTAGATTACATTTAAATCTTTCTTAGACTTGTTTTTAGAATAAATCCAGCTTGGATTTAAACGACGAAAGACTTATATTAAGCCTTCCTTGGATTTATTTCAAATAAATCCATCATGGATTTAAACTCAGACTACTGAAAATGACAGCCAATTGATGCACTTTCTTCACATGTAAAGGTCTATTTATTTTAACAAAATCAAACTGATGCATTTTTCACAAACATCGATAAGTTACAAAATATAGAGATGATTGTCATACACATGTAGGCTCCAGAAAAAATGAAATACGACATGATGAAAACAGAGCATATTTTGCAATAGTCTCGATGGTCACATCTTCACATTCATGTTACTGATGCTTCTTTCACTGTGTTCTGTAAACAAGTTACTAGACGACTGGAACCTTCATTGCCAAATAGATTACTTTTTTCACTTTTTTTAAAAATCTTGCAAGATGACTCCATACGACTCGATTCACTTTCATTTTATGTATTTCTTTCCCTGGTGAGCATCGTTAAGTCGTAAGATGGAAACTATGAACAAATATAAGATTATATATGAATTCTAATAACTTAAATTTTAGAAATGATGCTGTGTAATAAACAATACAGCCTCCATTAAGTTGACGTTTAGATTTACACGCTTTGTACGTCCCATGCATGCAATTTAAAGAATTATTTGATTTTTTGGAATGATGAATAGTATAAATTTAATCAAGAGGGAAGTAAAGGCCAAAATTAGTGTAATCAAATTAGAAAAGAGAAGAAATTTCCCTACACAGAATGGTGTAAAGACATGAAAATCAGCTACGAAATAAGGAAGATATGCCTCTTTTCAATTTCACACATTTCCAGAAAACAGATCTTGTCCAGTCTTTATGAACGTCCAAATGAGGGAATTGATGATGTCATTCCTTCAAAATATTTTTACACTTTTCACCTGCATGTATTTGCATATTCATACGGACTAGTCCAGAAATGTTTTCTGAAAACGTGTTACATTTCCTTATTTCTTACCAGACTTTCCTAATTTTTCCACTATTCCGTAGGGAAAATTTACAATTGAATCCAAACTGTATTACATACAACAGTAGGGAGCAAGATCTATGTAAACTCTGAAGTAAATTCACCTTGAAACAATAAGAAGCTCAAATAACAATTAACATTCTAAACTTACTTCTAAAATTCCTTGAATATCGATTGTCTGAAATGGATTTACATAAGTACATTTCCATACTGCATTTTGGTAGACAAAATGTTTGACAAAAGAATATACAAATTCCTGCTTAATCTATTGATATTTAAGAATCCATCTCAACTGATGACAGGGAACCATCTCAAGAGACTGTTCAAGTGAGATGGACCACTAGTTTCTTAATCACTTTGATGTCATATCTCGTAACAAAGCACTATGTTGAAGTGATGCAATCTGAATTTTAACTAGAATTATCACTCATTGTGATTGATATACCCCCACCCACAACTGAGGGAATTAGCTCAACCAGGATTATTTTTTCTTACTTTTTAATAAAGAAAAAATTACCATGGCAATGCACTGTTCCACCTCTCAAATCAAGTGCTCAAAAACTGAGTGAGCAAGATAAATAAACTGACGATTTCTATGGTTTTTACTAAAAATTGTGTAACCATGGCAACACAATGTTGGACATTAAGAAAAAAATGAAGTTTGCACAACTATAGGCCCTATATCATAGCCGTCATATGTGCCAAATTTCATGCTAAATGCTAAAAGGGTGAGGGGTTTAGTTGAATTCACATTAGTGTATCATTTTCATGCAAAATATACTGTTACCATGGCAACACATTTTCCACACTGACAAAAGATTTTTTGCACATCTAGGTAATGTAGAGGTAATACGTGCCAAATTTGAAGCAAAAATGCTCTAAACAGAGACAGGAGAATCGAAATGTTTGTATGATTTTCATTGAAAATGCACCGTTACCATGGCAACACATTGTTTAACACTGATGAAATATGAAGTTTGCATATTTCTGAACTACAATGGTTGCATGTGCCAAATTTCAAGCCAAATGCTCAAAGACTGAGGGAGTTACCTGAATCCAAAATATTTTTGTATGATTTTCATTCAAACTATGTTGTTACCATGGCAACACAATGATCAACAATGACGAAAGGTTAAGTTTGCACATCTACGTACCATAGTGGTCAGGTGTGCCAAATTTCAAGCTAAATGCTCAAAGACTGAGGTTACATGAATCCACAATATCTTTGTATGCATTTTAGTGAAAAGATGCTGTTACCATGGCAACGCATTGTTCACCATTGATGAAAGATTAAGTTGGCACATCTATATGCTAAAGTTGCTGCATGTGCCAAATGTCAAGCCAATTACTCAAAGAGTGAGGGAGTTAACTGAATCCACAATATTTTTGTTTGATTTTCATTCAAAATATGCCGTTACCATGGCAACACATTGATCGACACTTAATACGAAAGAATACGTTTACACATCTACATACCACAGTGGTCTTTTGTGCCAAATTTCTAGCTAAATGCTCGAAGACTAAAGGAAGTTAGCTGAATCCACAATATTTTTGTATGTTTTTTGGTTTTAAAAAAAGCTGTTACCACGGCAACGCATTGCTCACCAATGACGAAATATTAAGTTTCCATATCTATATACCATAGTGGTCATGTGTGCCAAATTTCAAGTCAAATGCTCTAAATTTGTTTAAGGTGCCCATCTGCGCTGAATCTATCCTTCCTCATGGGTTCCAGCACATACTTTGGCTGGAAAACCAAAGTTTATTTCTTTATAAATAGAGAGTTTCATATTAATTAGCCACAACGTCATAATGAAAATAGCAACAAATCAGCGCTCAATAAATGTGATGGACAATGGCTCAACAACACTGTGGGAGTGATGAAAATTGGGTAATTGTTGAATAATTACAAAAGTGTTAAGGGGAACTTAAACTTTCTTCTTTCAATTTAAATCAATGCGGATCTGGCATTACTTTTTTTTTTCATCATCAACCAGACATAATATACAGAAAACAAGCCAAAGATGAACAATAAATAAATTGAAACTGGACATGTATAAAAACTTGAAATATTGTTTAAATGTTCACGTAGCAATGCAAATGCAAAAGTGAGGCACACACATACATGATAGTACCTCTAAAGGAAACACTGCGGCATTAACTTTCCTTATTGTGTTATTTTCATTTAAAAATGCACACACAAAAAATTACAAGGAAACTTTACTACAACCAGGGCATGACAGATATGCTTCTTGTGTGCATGGATTTGTAGCTCAATATAAATGGAAAAGTGAGGCACACATAACATAACTCAATATCCATGAGTCAAACATTATGCATGATAGTATCTTCAAAGGAAAAATTGCAGTATTTTACCTGTGTTACTTTGATTTAAGAATTCACCGAAAATTAAGAAAACTTTGCTGCACATCAGGGCAAGTCAGATATGCTTCTTGTGTGCATGGGTTTGTGGCACAATGTCGGAAAATCTTACTAGCATCATACACTGACGTGTTCTTGAAGTTCGTGGCTAATGCCCAGAACGAAGCCCTCACTTGGGATTGTAGCAGTACATGAATATGCCGCCACAAAATCAAAGAATGCTTCAAGCACCCAAGCATATTTGACGATGAAGACACAGTGGGCTTTAAAGAGTCTATCAAATTCTTGCTTCCGGTCATCTCCAGCCTGGACTTAGTATGGTCTTGTCCAGGATGAGAAAATACTGGATGTACGTCTAGTCACTCCCTTATCTGACTAAGCAGGGCTGGCTGAAGGTGGCATCTTTAGCATCACTGAACTTCGCGCTTCTCGCTCGAGATGTATACGTTTCGCGCGGATCAACTTGGCGTTTCCCATTTGCTAGGGCTTTCAGGTGGGAGAATCTCCAGATCAGAAGATGCTTGGGGCTGGGGTTGGAGTCTCTGCATCAGCAATGCCATGAACATTGGTTCCTACCTGAAAAGAGATTAAACATGTATAGCACTACTGATATTTCGAACTAAATTTCACTTGAATCGTTTGAGCAAATGACAAAGGCTACAATTATTATCAAATAAACTTTGCATCACATAGAGGGAAGTTAAGTTCTCAGTGAGAGGGCACTCTGGAGGGAAAAAATATTGAAATATAATTTTACATATTGATCTTAAATACAATGTACTAATAACATATTCATCACATACCTTTTAGTTTGTGATGTACAAGTAAATATTTCTGATATATTTTGGAATATATTATTTAAAACATTTTGTCTTATCTGGTAAACCTCAAAGCCTTGAAAAAAATTCCCAGAAATCAGATTACTTTTTGCCATCATCGGGGTGGGGCCTACTTGATATTCACATGTTCCAGACTCATAAGATATTTGATGTACATATTATTACAAATCAATAGAAGTCAGCATGCATTTTTAATCCGTAATTTAATGAATTTAAAAGAAAACTGTCAAAACACTGTAGATACCCCTACACAATACTCATTGCTGAATGTTCTAAAGTTTGTTTGAGAAGAATCGCTTCAAAAACACTGATATATCAGAGAAGAAAACTTTGCATTTCTCACGACAGCATGAGAAATTCAGATTTTTAAATTCCACCTGTTACTGAGTACATGCAGATTCTACACGAGTCTTGCTTTGTAAGATACGAAGCTCAAATATTCTTCTCTAAACATGAGCTGGTACTTAAAAGCCCATTGAAACATGCATATATATCGATAATTCTCAAAATTGGAAGCTCAGTGATTTGATCATAAACTGATTTCAAGTCTATAAACATTAAGCATATACTGTACTTACAGGCACATAGTCATTCTGCACCAGGTACTGCTGGGCATCCCTCGGGAGCATGAGAGGTCCTCTCCCTTTCTTCTACATGGGGATGTTGGGTCTGTGAAGCACTGCTGCAAGTAGTGATATTCCACAAAATTCCTATAGAATGGAACACAATACAAAATATTTTTTCTTCAACTTTAAGTATTTCACACATTCTCTTTAACATATTAGATATGACGTATTGTATCAGCTATGACAATCCCTAACATTCAGTTTTCGACTTATTATCAATATCAGTCTATGAAGAGCAAACTTGTACACATTCACTTTCCTGAAAGGTGTAATAGCAATGAAGCATAAACAAATGAGTAAGTTTTACTCTTACACTTTGGACAGAAATTGTTCCAGTAATTATAATCAATGCCACAAGATCTATGAGGATTGGCGGAAGGACTTACTGTCTCCATCCATGTCTTCATATCTTCTTACGATGTCTTGCAACTAAGGGTAGTTTCGCTTGGCAAGTGCAAGATTCTATTGACGTAAAATGGCCCCCATCTGTTCACCATCTCCTGTACTTGTCTCGGTACAACTGGGCAAAGTCCGCATTGATCTGAAAATAAACACAAAAACTGTGAAATATCAGTTATAAGGAAGTGGAAAATGAAAAACAGAAACGCTTGACAAAAAAAAAGGAAGAAAACAAATATGCTTTGGGGGTATAAACGGTCGCCATAGCCACATTTCTAGATTTTGTAATTAATTATTTCTTATTGGTCTCGAGGGTTGTATTTCATGCTGGAGGAAAAAATGAGACCGATATCTCTGATTTTTGTTTCAGATGTTATCGTTAAAATCAATTTTTAGAAATACCAGGGATGTCTTGCATATCTAAACACCAAGAAGGGATAGTCCTGACAGAGTACTCCTTGGAGTACAAATTATACAAATAACAGGTAATTTGCATTCCCTTTATCTTAAAAAATATTAAAAGTAAAAAAATAAAAAAAGGCCTCATATATTGTAAAACTTCACTACATTCTCTCACTGGTGTATGTGATGCTTAATGCATACATCTCAGCCAGAAGTGTAGATCTGTAGAATTTTTAAGTCTAGATCCTTCTACTCAAACACAGATCACCACATTGATTATGCTACAAAGAGAAAGACTGGAGTAGAATATCTTTATCCAGGTGCGAAATCTTGTTCCATTGCACGAGTTAATCCCATACATTTATATTTGTTTCATACAACGCCTTCAACAATAACACTAACAGACGTACTAGTTCAAGAAAGAGTCTTGAATTCAGTGCAGAAATGGCAACCATAAGGCCTAGGTGTCCAGGCCTACTACTGAGTGGTAGTAATAATAGTAGTAGTATTTTCATGGAATGCAAATCAGTACTTAGTAGCACATTCACATTACATACACATGTACGCAGCAGAGTGCAAGTAGCATTGAAGTTATTATTATTATTATTATTCCAGTAAAATGAGTGACATGATGCACGCTTGATAGTAAGAGTGTTGAGTGCACACGCCAAAGGTAATTGTTTATTGTGACATCAGACTCAGTAGACCTAGTCATGCAATGGAACAGAAACTGTTTATTAATTGTAGACCCCCTATTTTAATATGGGAGTCAATGGAAATTGGTGATGTCAGCCATGGCCCATGCGACGATAGAAGTTTTTACAGTTCAGAGCTTGACGCCACTGCACTGGCATTGCAACATTGGCGCCCTAAACCCTGGGGCGCTCATCACACAGGGGGCTTCATGTTCGGGATGGTCGCAGTTCTATTTTAGCGCCCATAGGGTCTACGTACAATTGGTGGCCTATAAATACAAAGTTAAAAATAAAACCCATCTAACAGCATATGCCCTACATTTTATCACAGCATAGGGCATGATAAGGCCTAGAACTGTGCCTTTCTACGTAGAAAGTGGTAAATTAAACCTTACAAGAGTGTAGGAAGGGGTGAACTGACACTAACTTGTTACTGTTACTCAGTGTTAGACGACAGCTTAGGCCTACGCTACAGTAGCCTGTTGTGTTATGCCCATAGCTTTACCTTTCAGTCAAGACACCATTAGGTAGAATGGGCGCTTTATAAGAGTCCCTGTATTATTATTCTTGTACTTGCAGTTTCACCGAGATAGAGCCCCCACAATACTAGTATAACGTTAGCCTACATGTAACTTGTTACAATGTTTGGATAGACACATTAGCCATGAACAGCTAACGTTAGCACTGGCGCTTCAGGGATGGACAGCGCTGTATACAGCGGCAAGGCTCAAACTCGCCAAAAATGTAGGGCGGTTTACGAGTGCACATCTTAACATCTTTTATCTTTGGTTACTGAGTCCCAGAGTTATCAAACACATTCTTAAGCATTCATACAGTAATATGGTCACCTTTAAGCAACTTGGTCAAGCTTCCGTCTGGCGTCAGATCATGCCCTCAAAAAACTCCGGCCTGCATGACTTCTGCCTTCAAGACCAACTCAACTGTTCGAGTCAATAGCGTTTGTTTGCAAATGATGGTACGTAGGTACAAGTACTGTACTATAGTACATGTACATATTATACGAATAATTTATGAGTTGTGAGTGCATAGGGCACGAATATCGCACGAGGCGCGAGATGAGCCACTGGTCTATTCAACAAGGCGCGTAGCGCCGCGTTGAATAGACCAGTGGCGAATCTCGCGCCGAGTGCGGTATTACGTGCCCCAATGCACGAACAAAATCATAAATTATTCGTTTTATACAACACCTTGTCCACAATCACAATACAAAATTAGTGACCGCCAACTCAGGAAGGCCCAAAAATAAATGTAACAATTAGGCCGAGAATTGTAAACCACCCTGTGTACTGCTTTCGAACACTCGTCATGATTCGACCACACAGTCACAGGAATCACGAACTCCGCAGGGTCTATACCCATTCCACGCTAACGTTAGATCGAGTAAAGCCTGACTGTTAGGTCGATCTGAGATGTCGGTAGATCTAGTAGTAGGTCTAGACTTTGTCTATTTCCGAAAATGATTTTGTATAAAAACACAGAAAAATAATCAAATTACGGTTTCTCAATTTGAAATGAAGTCTTGATGTTGGGATCACTGTGGTCCACGTAGCAGATCAGAGTCATCAAAAGTAAAAACACAGCAGTACCGCTAGGTGTTACATATACAGGCCGCGATACATGCAACTAGCTAGGTAAAGTAACTGCGCGTACACGTTAACGTTGCAGTACTCCGCCGCGCCTGGTCTGTGAGACTTACCGGCAGCGCAGCGCAGCCGGCCAGCACGTACACTGTACAATGTAGTTTGCTGGCGCTTTGCTACGGGTGTGAGCCACAGAACTCTGTGAGCGGCCATGCATTAGTAGCCCCCCGCGAAGCCGTGCTATAGTACCTTCGAGCCGTGCTATAGGCCCATGCCAGGGGCCTATTGTATGGCTGTCACTCTCAATGAGTTTGATAGGTATTTTCTATTGAATGTCATGTGACATGTTCTTGGCCAATCACAATTCGACATCATTCTGAGGTGTTGTATAATATACAAATAGTGAATGGTCACGAGTGCAATGGTACGAGATTTCGCACGAGGTGAAAGATAGAGGCGCTCTATTCAACGAGGCGAAGCCGAGTTGAATAATGCGCCTCATCTTTCACCGAGTGCGAAATCTCGTTCCATTGCACGAGTAAAGACCATAATAATATACGAATAATATACGAATAATATACGAATAATATACGTATAATATACGAATAATTTATGAGTTGTGAGTGCATAGGGCACGAATACCGCACGAGGCGCGAGATAAGCCACTGGTCTATTCAACAAGGCGCGTAGCGCCGCGTTGAATAGACCAGTGGCGAATCTCGCGCCGAGTGCGGTATTACGTGCCCCAATGCACGAACAAAATCATAAATTATTCGTTTTATACAACACCTTGTCCACAATCACAGTACTGAATTAGTGACCGCCAACTCAGGAAGGCCCAAAAATTTTAACAATTAGGCCGAGAATTGTAAACCACCCTGTGTACTGCTTTCAAACACTCATGATTCGACCACAACAGTCACAGTAATCACAAACTCCGCAGGGTCTATACCCATTCTACGCTAACGTTAGATCGAGTTAGGCCTGACTGTTAGGCCGATCTGAGATGTCGGTAGGTCTAGTAGTAGGTCTAGACTTTGTCTATTTCCGAAAATGATAGTTGTATAAAAACACAGAAAAATAATCAAATTACGGTTTCTCAACTTGAAATGAAGTCTTGATTTTGGGATCACTGTGGTCCACGTAGCAGATCAGAGTCAAAAGTAAAAACACAGCAGTAGGTATAAAGGCCGCAATACATGCAACTAGCTAGGTAAAGCAGCTGCGCGTACACGTACACGTACACGTTAACGTTGCAGTACTCCGCGGCGCCTGGTCTGTGAGACTTACCGGCAGCGCAGCGCAGCCGGCCAGCACGTACAATGTAGATTGCTGGCGCTTTGCTGCTGTGAGCCACAGAACTCTGTGAGCGGCCATGCATTAGTAGCCCCCCGCGAAGCCGTGCTATAGTACCTTCGAGCCGTGCTATAGGCCCATGCCAGGGGCCTATTGTATGGCTGTCACTCTCAATGAGTTTGATAGGTATTTTCTATTGAATGTCATGTGACATGTTCTTGGCCAATCACAATTCGACATCATTCTGAGGTGTTGTATAATGTGCACTGAATGTGTGTGTATGACTACGCTATCTAGCATCGCATGAAGCAAAGTGACGGCCAGCGCCAATTCCGGTTTTAGGCGGTTCAAGATAGAGCATGACGTCATTTACAAGTCATCTGATTGGCTGAAAGTTTAAAGTGAAAACTAAGTTTCGGTAAGTGCTTGAGAACCCGTCTAGCACCATTTCATTTTTGCTTGCAATAGATCGAAAGAGTCCACTAAGAAACTTACCTGGCTGATGCGGTTTGCCGGAATGATGAGTCGGTTTGGAGTATTTTGAGAAAAATAATAATAGTAGGAAAACCGACTTTTATTCCAGAAGGCTCCAGACTAACTCGGTCTCGGGAAAAATTCGACCCTACTTCAGACAATTCACACGCAGTTAGTGATCGCCACATTCTACCGGCCACTGCATAATACCAAATGCGGCCTAACTGAATGGACAGGAAAGTGCGTGCTAACCACAGGTGCTAACGTAATCCTGTACAAAACAAAACAAAAATGACAGCGCGCGGTCCTCAGTTGCTGAGACGCGCAGTCTTTGGAGTTTTTGTTGTTGTTTATCAAGCGCCTTTGATTGTTTTAGAGGTGCTTGATAGGCGCACACTAATTTTGCATGCGCGCAAAAGAGGTTTTTGATGCGCGCGTTGTAACAACTCGGACCATTACTGTGAGTAGCCAGAACACAGTTTATACAGGCCGCTCCCATAGGACAACACTGTACAATCAGAGGGACAACCATTAAAACTCATCCCGCCGTCAAAAGCGAAGCCGAGTTATCCCCGAGTCCGAGTTTAGCCGGACCCCGTTCGGGTAAGTACTGAGACTGAACCTTTTTGGCTAATATTTCGCATTTTCGTCGTTACCCATCGAATATCTTGCAAAAACATCGTTATCCTGCACATTTCCTAAGCATACGTTCACATTTGGGAGCGAAATTTGACAACTTTTGCAGGCGTACCAGAACTTTGTTTGGGCTTTAAGTCCTTGTTAGATTTAGATTGCGAACAGCTTCGACACTCAACTTTTAATCGAAGCCACCTAAAATAAGTCTTAAAGACTTAAAATATTTTAAGTCGTAAGAAAGATTTAAAATTTAAGTCCTAGAAATTAAGAGAGCGGGCGCAACTGCTGGCAATTATTGACAGCAACATCAGCAGAATTGCATAACGATTAAATGCGAGCGAGCGAAGCGAGCGAGCTGAAAATTTTGACATTTTACAGTCCCAAAACTGCCGTTTGTAGCTATATTTTTTCGCTTTGGAAATTAAGCGGAGGGGGCGCACCGGGCGCAACTGCTGGCAATTATTGACAGCAACATCAGGAGAATTGCATAACGATTAAATGCGAGCGAGCGAAGCGAGCGAGCTTGATAATTTTGACATTTTACAGTCCCAAAACTGCCGTTTGTAGCTATATTTTTTCGCTTTGGAAATTAAGGGGAGGGGGCGCACCGGGCACAACTGCTGGCAATTACTGACAGCAACATCAGGAGAATTGCATAACGATTAAATGCGAGCGAGCGAAGCGAGCGAGCTTGAAAATTTTGACATTTTACAGTCCCCAAACTGCCGTTTGTAGCTATATTTTTTCGCTTTGGAAATTCGGGGGGGGGGGGGGGGCGCACCGGGCGCAACTGCTGGCAATCACTGGCTGTAACATCAGGAGAATGGCATATAACGGTTAAATGCGAGCGAGCTTAAAAATTTTGACATTTTACCGTCCAAAAACTGTCGTTTGTAGCTACATGTATATTTTTTTTCGCATTGGAGGGAGGGGGCGCCCGGTGCGCCCCCTGGATCCGCCACTAGTAGTCAAGGGTGTCGGTTTATGTTCATGATTGGGGGAGGTATGACCAGCGAAGGGGCGTCGAAGTGACCAAGCGGGAGAAAGATGTCCAAAATCTGTACTTTATACGGTATAGAGCATCCCCTAATTTGTTTGTGTTTGTGAGTGTGTGTGTTTCATATAGATGGAAAAGTTGGGAAATAGCCAAGGTCAAGTCTTATTATTGGCAATGCAAGGCATTTTAATAGAGACTAGTATGTATAGCAACACTGCATAATCAATGATCAAGCTTTGATAGCAAATGTGTACAACCTATCAAACATCACATTGCGCAACATTGCAGCGACTCTTTTTGCCATTCCGATATTCTGAGTCACTGCGCACATCCTGCTTGTATTCAAAATGCCAACCAGGAATCACGCTGAATCACAATCTTTTGTCGACTCCGGGCTTTTTGAACAATGTTATACCTCTTTATTATGGTTAAAAGAAATCTTAGAAAAACATCTTTTTTTCTTGATCATTCTTTCATGTCGATTTCAAAAGCAGTTTACTAACCCTTGAATTATCATTTTCGTAGGTTTTTCCTTTTTATCCCTTTTTTTTTCTTTTTTTTTCTTTTTTTTTCTTTTTTTTAACCAGCGGATTGGGGGAGGGGGGGGGGGGCACGTGCCCCCATGCCCCCCGTAGTTACGCCACTGTTCCTAGACCTAGATATCTAGTGAATTTTAGGCGCAATAAAGTCATCCAACCACAATTTGTAGACTCACACTCGGTTATCTTTCAGTTTTAACTTTCAGTCATTGAAAAATTCATATCTACTATTACTAAAGATTACCAAGTCCATGTGCTATTACTAATTACCTTGAGTAGGCAAGTAACTTGCTACTCCCAGAGCTTCCAGAGCTTGCTGCTTCCAGTAGGCTACTATACTGACTGTACTTGGTAGTCAGTGGCGTATCTAGGGAAAACGGCGCCCGGGGCAAGCGCGAAAATTGCTCCCCTAATTTCTGAAAAAGTGTTCAACCCCATCCCCATCCCGGTAGGGACTTAAAAAAAGTCCTCATGATATGCTTTTTGAAGCACTTAAGAGGGGTCTTTTGAGGGTGATTTAAATGTAATAGGCAACCCTAAATTTTGATATATTTTGGCGAGCGAGCGCAGCAAGCTAGCCGAAAATTTTTATATTTCAGCTTTATACATAACATGGAATTCTTGTCATTTTTGGTTATTAAATCTTCGAATTACAATTCTAACTATAGTGACGGCCTTATAGATAACGATTTATACCAACAGTGTCCAACCCATCCCGGTAGGGACTTAACAAAAGTCCACATGATATGCTTTTTCAAGCACTTAGAAGGGGTCTTTTGAGGGTGATTTAAATGTAATAGATATTGAAGAATTTTGGCGAGCGAGTGCAGCGAGCGAGTGCAGCGAGCGAGCTGACAATTTTTGTATTTCAGCTTACAAAACATGGAATTCTTGTCATTTTTGGTTATTAAATCTTCGAATGACAATTCTAATCAAGATATAGTGACGGTCTTATAGATAACGATTCATACCAGCAGTGTTCACCCCAATCCATCCGGTAGGGACTTTAAAAAAGTCCACTTGATATGCTTTTCGAGCACTTAAAAGGGTTTTTTGAGGGTGATATAAAATCTGATAAATTTTGATAAATTTTGGCGAGCGAGCGCAGCGAGCGAGCCGACAATTTTTGTATTTCACCTTGCAAAACATGGAATTCTTGTCATTTTCTGGTTATTAAATCTTACAATTCTAATCAAGATATAGTGACGGCTTCATAGATAGCGATTTATGCCAACAAACTAAGGACTTGGAAAAATACTCTAAATTACTACGAGTGAGTGAGCCGAAATTTTTATATTTCCACGTCATCATTACGTTTTGTTCTTCTTATTTTTTTTTTTGATAAATTTTGGCGAGCGGGCGCAGCGAGCGAGCCGAAAATTTTTATATTTCAGCGTTACAAAACATGGAATTAATGTTTTGTTTTCATCTTGTTTGATTTGGTTTTCTGCCCCCCCCCCCCCCCCCAATTCTCCTTCCCCCCCGTCCGGGGCGAGGGTTTTTTTTTTCACGTGCCCCCCTTGCCCCCCCCCCCCCCCCCCCCCCCACTAGATACGCCACCATGGCCACTGTTGGTAGTTGATACTACTATGAGTAAACTTAGCATGCAATGTGCCTATAATTGGCTGCAGCGCAGCATGCATTGTACACACATAATATTATGCATCATATACAATTTACGGTACCGCGTACGGTATAATACCGGTAAACGCTGAACATTATGCGCAATGTACGTGTATCTCCGCGATTCGGTCAGAAAGCAAAGCAGGGATCGGGAATGTCTACTGTTTGCGCGTCAGCTTCGCGCGCGGTGCGGTAACGTAAGTATTAACACGTACTGTACACGAGTTCTTAGTGCGTATATTATGTAACTCCATGATGTGTCATCGTCCACACAAACATTAAGAAAAAACAAGGAAGAGAGAGAGAGAAAAAAAAATGAACGCAAAAGAAAGGAAAGGCGGATTCAAAACGGAAATAAAAGCGGTAAAGAGAGCTTTGTTTCATTTGTCAACATCTAAACATTGCTGAAGAGGGGTGTTGAACAGCTCAAACACCTCCCTTTTGCCCAAGGGAGGTGTTTGAACACCTCAAACACCCCCCTTTTGGCAAAGGGGGGTGTTTGAACACCCAAAACACCCCCCCCCCCCCCTCGGTACGCCCTTGTCCCCTCCCACACGAAGGTGATTTTGCGTTTTCAGACCTGAAATTCAGCGATCTGGTGCAAATTTTTGGTGCAATACTTTTTCATCGAAGTGTTAAAATCACGGAATTTAGCTCTTATTCCGAATGTGCACCATCTATGTGTATGTATAAAGTCTAGTGAGGTAAAGCTTAGGGGAAGGGGGATTTCGCCCTCCCGCTCGCGGAGCTTTTGCGTTTTTAGAATTGAAATAAAGCGATCTGGGTATAGCCACAGTCTACTTCTATGCATGGCGGAAGGGGGGGGGGGGAGGGGCGGGCGAGCAGGGAGAAGGCGTTAGCGAGTGTTATCTCCACCCTTCCCTTCCGATGGAGCTTTTGCCTTTTTAAGGTTGAAATTGAGATATCTCGTATACGCATATTTGATGGAATCAACATTTGGGAAATCACCAAAAAAACAAAACAAAACAAAAAAACTGATGGGGGGGGACTGAGGGAGGAAAGGGTCGATTAAAAGGGGAAATTCCCCTTATACATGACGGAACCTTGAGTTTTCGAAATATAAGTAATAAGTGTTGTGCACTCAGAATTATTCATTTTTTGGGGGGTAAATCTAAAAAGTGTACTAAGCTAGGGAAAGAGGCACAGAGGGGGAGGGTTTGGGAGGGGGATACCCCCTCCCAAGCACGAGAGATTTTGCATATTTTGAATTGAAATTCAACGATCTGGTGCACACTTTGAGTGAAATATTCAAAAAATATTTTATTTGATGAAAGGTTGCAAAGGATACCCGCTTCATGTGAATGCATATAGTATACACGCATTTTTTTTTCCGCCTCCCAAATCCCCGGTCCAAATCTTAGGGGGGGGGGGGGGGGGCGACCGCCCCCATCGCCCCCCCCCCCCCCCCCCCCCCGGCTACGCCAGTGAAACTGTGGGTCGCGAGGACTTTGTTACAACAGGAGTCTACTGTAAATGTAGAAGCCTTTTTTCAGTACAGACAAATACCAGGATCCACCTGAAATACTGGCATGGATTACTATTGCATCCAATTCATGGTGACAATGTCGCATCTGACTTAAAGAATACAGTATTATCCTTTAAACCTGATGGAAACACAAAATTTTAGCAAAGATAGCACAGCATTGCACTAAACTCAGTACGCCATTAGCGGAATACATTCGGGATGCGGTGAGGCCGCATTTCTTCTTACCCCACAGAATCATTGTCTCGAGAAAAAGGAATTCCACATCAGCTTAAAAGTGGACCCTGTTCATCACGTGCAGAAGGGACAAACTCCAGATGAAATGAGCAAAAATTTATTTCAAACATGCAAACCACGATGCACATACGCAACACCACATAACAAGAGGAATCACTAACAACGAGCAAAAATTTCATTGAACAAACGATCCAAATTTGCAAAGTTCACTTGGATGTCCGACTCTGTACCTCCTTCAAAAACATGATGGCAATTGATCATTTCAAACTTCTGCTTTCATAGCTTCACTTCAAATCAGTAGTGTCAGTCTCAATATGTAAATTTTTCTGCAACACCTATCGCTGCCTCACATCTGTGTCTCCACTACACCAGTCTGCCAAGAGGTTTTGTACCCATGAAACCCTGTATCCAGACTGTGTCTGCCATGCCACATGCTAGCTGTTCTCTCACTTGACCTGTGGCCCGTTGCATAAAACTTACCGTTGAATTTCAATGGTAACTACCGTCAAAATTAGTCGTCACAGCCAATCAGCATCAAGGATTATAAAATTTACCGCTAATTTGAAGACTTACCGCTAGAAAGGAGCGGTAAGTCCAACGGTAAGGGTTTTCTGCAACAGGGCACTGGTCTCAACTTCAAAAGCCAGGATATGCG
The DNA here is from genome assembly GCF_040938485.1 of Diadema antillarum. Taxonomy (NCBI): domain Eukaryota; kingdom Metazoa; phylum Echinodermata; class Echinoidea; order Diadematoida; family Diadematidae; genus Diadema; species Diadema antillarum. The sequence goes on from NW_027271488.1 coordinate 545,071, forward strand.
CAGTGTTGCTCACTTCAGAAGTTACTTTGAAAATTGCTTTCGCTTTATCAAACGGGTCTACAAAGATGCATGTATGCTTAACTCTGTGTCACATTTGCTTGCCAAACTTAGTCAACAGCTTGCCAACTTCACATATTTTGTTCAGACACCTATCTTAATACTGCAAAACGAGGAATGTTCACGTGCATTTCAATTTCAAGAAATTCGCGAGAGCCAGGATTCGCGAAATTAAAATGCATGAAAGTTCTCGTCTACACTACATGTATTGTATGTTAGAGGCAACTCGCAAATATTTCATGCAACGAAAATGGCCGTCGGCTCCAATTCGCGAAAATGTCATGCCGCGAAAATATTGCGTTTTACAGTCTGTATGTATATGCCACAGTATATTGAAAGCATCAATCTTGACATTTCCTGTACAATTTTGCAGCACTACATTTCTAGCATTTAACGATTCTATAATGAGACACATGTAATTTTGAAAAACAACGTTTTCAAAAGCGCTGATGCATCACGGTCTCAGAACAATGTGGCTAACAGGGGGCTTACACTATGGCATACAAAAAATTAAAATGCAATGACTACATTATACTGCAGGAGACAATTGGCATAAAGAGATCTGATATCAACAAATACCTGACACAACAAGCTCAATTTCTTTGGTCCCATGCAACAAAGCCTATTGTTTTTTGTTCTCTATCAAAATGCCCGATATATTGAACAAACTTTTTCTGGCTAAGCGAATCTCTTTGTAACTCAGTTTCCACTCTTTCCCACTTGCGATGCTTCATTTCATTGATAAAGTGTTTAAACTCCTGCCTCCTAGCGATGTCTAGTCCGTTTGCTCCTCGGTGTGGACGGCGCTTCAGATGGCCTCCTCTTGCTTCCCTGGGCAGCCTGCTCCACCAACCTGTCAAAGTGAAATGAGACACAGCATTTTCGAAAACCGTTTTTTTTTCCCACCTTTTTTTTTTTTTTTTTGGGGGGGGGGGGTATTCAAGAACAGATAAAGTTTAGTGTAGTCACAAAAACAAAATCACTATCATGATCTGCATCGAGATGCAAAAGTCAGTCTGCGTTTACGCTTTTCTTCCTATCTGGGAAATATCTTACAATGTCACAAAGTAACTTGGCGAACCAGGGTCACAGTTTACAGGCATGTGCAGTTTGGAGGTACGAAGCGCTTAATGTGCTTTTTCTCCATGAGAGGACAGTGGCAAATAAGATTGATTTTCACATCATGATGCAAAACCGACAACTTTTGTGCATGAATGGGTCTATATGCCAAGCATACAACTGTAATTATATACTTTGATTGTACAATCATCTTTTTTTTTCTTGATTTAAAAAGAAAAACAACAACTAATAACTTTAAGACAAAGACAAAAATAAAAGGGCTGACATACTTCTGAATAATGGGCTTGGCCTCATTGATGATGTAATTCTCAGGGTCAGGACTTGGGTCATGGACCAGGAAGTCTGCAATGTACTCCGGCTTGAGACAGAGAACTCCAGACTGCACCAGGTCCTCCAGAGCAACCTGAAAATTAAACATTTGAAATTTTTTGAGACGTATTAACAAATATAGCAAGGATTAAATTCATAATAACAAAATAGAAACTCGCCGAGTTAATTCAATATTGGGTGAGATTTAAACCATGACATACATGTATATACTCCTAGTTTTGATTCTTTTGTTTTCAAAGTCCTCTCAACAGGTAAATGATGTCCATAATACTCTTACTGACTGCACAACACAGATACTTGGAGCATTTCCAATAATGAAAACTGAAACAAATTCTTCCTCTCCATATGACATGTAACATAATTGCTGTGTACTTTAAACATGCTCGAATAGAACATTGACTTGCAGTTGAAAAGAAGGTAAATGGGGAGGTAAATGTAAAAATACTGCAAAGAACTCGATGGACACTGCCAGAGTCAACGTTGTCTTACCGTGCTGGCATCGGCCTTGACCTTGTGCAGGTCAAAGAAGGCGTGGTTGGCATCGCGGTGGGCGGAGAAGGGGGGTCGGACGGCCAGCACCTTGGCCCCACCCGCCTCCAGCAGGCGCTTGAAGCACATCTCCTTGCTCTTCTCCACCAGGAGGAGTACCTTCCAGCCGTCAAAGGCGCCCTCGTGGCATCCCGCCTAAAGGAAGGGGAGCATTACACTAGCGATTGTTATATTCCACATACTAAGAATCTTGCTATAGGATTGATCAAGAGCTGATCAAGTGATAAAGCGTAGTTTTGCCCATCACATCACCCGAGAAGAACTAGGTCATTTGATAGTACACAGTGCAACGCACTTTCCCTTCAGTGTCGCGCGGTGCACGCAGCAAATGCATTGTTTTGTCATCTATAAAGACAGCTGTTTGTTTTGCTGATCTCTGGCAGTCCATACAATCTTAATGCGAGATGAGTACGCGCGAAATAAAAGTGTGTTGCACTGTGGACTATCATTTAAGAATCATTTTGAATTCGTATCTACATAAATAAAAAAAATCAAGTTTAATTTGAGAAGTATTATGCTGTTCGCAGAAGCAAATGCCGTAAAACAACTTGTCATCTTGATTTCTTGTCCTAAGCATGTCGACTTGCAGAGTTCCAACAACTCGTCAACTTGTCTTCTTGTCCACAAGTCGACTTGTTAAGTTCCATCAACTCATCAATTTGTCTTCTTGTCCAAAACAAGTCGACTTGTCGAGTTCCAACAACTCATTATCTTGTCTTCTTGTTCTAAACAAGTCGACTTGCCGAGGTTCAACAAGTTGTCATCTTGACTTCTTGTCCCAAGCAAGTCGACATTCCGAGTTTCAACAACTTGTCATCTTGACTTCTTGTCCCAAGCAAGTCGACATTCTGAGTTTCAAAATCTCGTTATCATGTCTTCTTCTCCCAAACAAGTCAACTTACCGAGTTTCAACAACTCGTTATCATGTCTTTTTGTCCCAAACAAGTCGACTTGCCGAGTTTCAACAACTTGTCATCTTGACTTCTTGTCCCAAGCAAGTCGATATTCCGAGTTTCAAAAACTCGTTATCATGTCTTCTTGTCCCAAACAAGTTGACTTACCGAGTTTCAACAACTCGTTATCATGTCTTTTTGTCCCAAACAAGTCGACTTTCCGAGCTCCAAGAACTCGTCATCTTGTATTTTTGTCCAAGGCAACTCGACTTGCCGAGTTTCGACAGCTCATCATCTCGTCTTCTCGTCCAATACAAATCGACTCAACAACTCGGCTTCTTGTCTTCTTGACCTAAACAAGTCGACTTGCCGAGTTCCAATAACTCGGCTTCTCGGTATTTAACCTGTCTTCTCGTCTTCTTATCTCGTCATCTGGTTGGCACTTTTAAGCTTCCGTAGTTGTCCGATTTTCCTCAAACTCTCATTGATGTGTTCTAGTAATATTGCTGCATTCACTCAATCCACATGTCTATGAAGGTGAAATTGTCCTTTAACCCTAGCTTCATATCCTCTGAATTCTATGCTACCCAAGAAGTCGCAACGCATACTGGCTTTCAGCAAGAAATGATAAAGGCAGTGAGACTTGTGTGATTTAACGTTTTGACATCACGTGCCCAAGCGATCAATCATGTCTGTGAAAATATAACACGTCCTACATAATATTCGTCCTTGACAAGCTTTGGGACAGGTGTCAAGCGTGGCAGTTGACGTTAATTCTGAATGCGTTGTTGAGATTTGCGTCCCGTCATTACATTTTTCGTTGTATTATCTGTTTTGTTTTCGATTGTTGTCCGTTTTAGTTGCTCCTACCCCCCCCCCCCCCCAAAAGTAATAGACTGAAATTGGCTCAGCCCATATTGTCTGCCCATGTTTGAGTATATAGACTTAGCTTGTTATCACGAGTCATCGAAATATCCCTTAACTAGACAATTGCCCATGATTTATATAGATATTGAAGTCGAAAAGGTTCATCATTGCGATGTCAACGCCACTATACATATCATTTGTTCATTTCCAAGCAATGACAGTTTTGTCACTTGCTTCCATTATTTTGTTAAAAGCATTATTTACCATATGCAAATGAAACAAAAACCCGATATAGCACTTCAAAATGATTCTAAAATGCGATTTAGGGATAGAAACAACCATTGTAAGTAGTGTAGCCCGTCTATATGTCAAAAATTCGACCTTGATTTTTCCGAGAAAATGGGAAAAAATGAGAGTAATAAATATAAAAATAGTATCGCTATGTATTTTGTTGAAAATCAGGTCACGTACTTTGGAGAGGTCAGAGAGCTTATAGTAATAATGTAGCCTTGAAAATAGGGAGGAGCGGGCAAATCAGAAAGTGAGAAAAAGAAAATTATGAATGTATCGATAAATTTATAGTATTGATGCTGAGTTGATAAAAATTTGTTTTGACGGGATAAAGCCCGTAGAGCTGCTGGAGGAACGAGAGCAATGTGAGGAAGAAATGTGCGGGTACGAAGTGTACACTGATGAGCGCCGGACATATCAGACAGTGACCGACGGTCAGAGCAGACAGCCAGTGAAACAGTATATCATGAATGGACGAAGTCTAAGCGAGTGAAACAGTATCGTCTGCCGGAGGAACGAGAGCAATGTGATGAAGAAATGTGCGGGTACGAAGTGTGCACTGATGAGCGCCGGACATATCAGACAGTGACCGACGGTCATAGCAGACAGCCAGTGAAACAGTATATCATATGACTGGACGAAGTCTAAGCGAGTGAAACAGTATCGTCTACTGTAAAATGTGAGGGTAAGAGGTGTACTCTGATGACCGACGGGCATATGAGACAGTGACTGAATATAGAATATGACTGTCACGATAAATACGTAGTATTGAGACAGAGTTGATAAACATTTGTTTTTGTGGGAGTATATAGGTATTGTGGACGTGCTCGCACTAACACGTTAAGAGTGACACGAGAGAACATGAATCGATATCTGAATGACATTTATTTCAATCCAGAACACGAAGCCAGTTTTGGCGGGGTAGAAAAATTGTACAAGTTCGTGCGAGAAGATGGTCGATATCGCTTAAGTAGGAAACAAATACGAGAATGGTTAGAGGGTATTGACACCTACACGTTGCACAAACCGGCCAGACGTCGGTTTAGTAGAAGCAGAGTCATTGTTGGCGGTATGGATGATCAGTGGCAAATGGATTTGGTAGATATGTCTGCGCTCTCCCGTTACAATTCGGGGTATAGGTATCTCCTTACATGTATAGACATTTTGTCTAAATTTGCCTGGGTAGTGCCCATCAAAGACAAACGTGGCAAAAGCTTGGTCAGTGCTCTGAAAATTATCTTCAAAACGCAGAGGTCTCCGCTAAAGATTCAAACGGACAAAGGCACTGAATTTACCAACAGAATATTTCAAGCCTTCTTGAAAGAGAAAGACATTGAGTTTTTTACAACTGAAAACGAAACCAAGGCTAGTGTCGTCGAACGTTTTAACAGAACGTTGAAAGAAAAGATGTGGAAATATTTTACTCACTCCAACACGTTGAAGTATACCCGCATACTCCCGAAACTCCTCCGAGCCTACAATAATGCCCAGCACCGTTCGATCAAAACAAAACCCGTGCTCGTCACCAAGAAAAATGAAGGTATCATCTGGCAGCGATTGTATGGTGATCAATCATGGGCATTGCGTAAACAAAACAGACCTCGCTACGAAAAAGGTGAAAGAGTACGCATCAGTAAGATGAAACGAACTTTTGAAAAGGGGTACCTCCCCAACTGGACAGAGGAAGTGTACACAGTGTCTGGTCGTAAACATCGTGATTTACCCGTCTATCATTTAACCGATGATAATAACGAACAATTGAAAGGTACATTTTACGAACCTGAATTGCAGAGGGTGCGTAAGGACAAGGCGGACATGTATAGGGTGGAAAAGATACTGAGACGGCGAAAGCGAGGGGGTAAAACCGAATATTTCGTGAAATTTCTAGGCTATCCAGACACGTTTAATGCGTGGGTAGATAACATCGATAAAACCTATCGCAATTGAGGGAGGGCATCATTTTGACGAAAGAATCAGTATGGAAGGCGAGGAACAATTTTACGTGACTCTACCCAGTAATAGTTCGTTCGATTATTTTCCGGATAATACAGTCACCAGTTTTAAGACTAAATTAGCCGCGCCGCTCATATTTCACGCGCAGTGGGAGGTGGCATTGGTGGAAATAATTTATCCCTATTCTTGGTATAACGTGAATATTACGAACAACACATTTCAATTTCTACTGTCCGAAGAGGTGGTCAGCCATTGCGTTATACCTGAAGGACATTACAAAGATATAGGTAGTATATGCGAGGCACTGACAGCTGCTCTACCTGAACGATTTCGTAACAACTTCACTGTACAACGCGATTCGAGCTCGGGCAAAGTTATTTTTGATTTCGATCAAGTCAGCGCCATACAGTTAAGCGAGGGATTAGGTTACCTGTTGGGATTTCCCCGCGGCATCATTCGCGGTCACGCACAGGCGCCTTTTTCTCCGAACGTGAATGGAGGGATCAATACACTTTATCTGTATACGGACGTGATTTGCAATCAGCCCGTGGGTGACATCAGTGCCCCTCTCCTGAGAATTGTTCCCGTTCCCCACAGAAGGGCTGGTGAGATCGTCACGTTTACTTACCAAACCCCTCACTATCTGCCCGTAAAATCAAAATACATAGACACTATACAAGTTGATATAAGAAGTGACTTTGGGGAAAAAGTGCCATTTCAGTCCGGAAAGTTGGTAATTAAACTCCATTTTAGAGCTTGTCGTTATCTACATTAACGGTGTAATGCCGCGCCATCGAGAACAAGTGTGGTCTCATCCCCAGTATGGGAGTGGATCTCTGCCCTATTTTCGAGGGGCGAGAGTGCAACGGGGATATGGGCTGGGAAGTATGCTTAAAGGTATCTGGAAATCGGCCGTACCACTCCTGAAAGCTGGTACAAAGTACTTGGGGAAAAGAGCGTTGCAAACAGGTGTTAATGTAGCTCAAGATGTCATGGCGGGAAAAAGTTTGAAAACTGCTTCGGCCGCACAAGCGAAAAAAATTAAACGTCGATTGGTCGAGAGTATGGACGCACCTCCTGTGAAAAGAAAGACGAAGAAGAAGAATGACAAGAAAGTGAATAAAAAGACCAGACGTAAGAAGAAGGCATTCATTTACACTGGCTCTCGACCGGTGAAAAGAAGCAACGATATTTTTGATCGGTCCTGATCACTCTATTACTATTTTTAACCGAAGACAGAGAGTGAAAGCTAAAGTTGAGGGCATAATGGAAAAGCTACACAAGTTATCGTGCGACTGTTCTAAATCGGAAATTGACCTGTTCAGCATCCCCCCGACTCAGACGACCATAGAGCAAGGAAAATGGGTCGAGTTCTTCCCCGTGACGAGCATAGCCGATGCCACGCCCATACAATTTCATCTGCAAAGTTCGCCGGAAGAGTATACCGATCTTTCTCAAACGCTGCTACATCTCAAGGCGAAAGTTGTTAATGCGGATGGTACCGCCCTCACCGATGAATCTTCTGTAGCACCAGTCAATCTTTTTCTACATTCGCTCTTCAGCGAGGTAGATGTGATGTTCAACGATACACTCATCACCCCTTCCACGAACACCTATCCTTATAGAGCTATGTTCGAAAATCTTCTCACCTACGGTCGTGATGCAAAATTGTCGCAGCTAACTTCGTCCTTGTTTTACAAAGACACGGCGGGATATATGGAAATCAATGACCCTCTGGCCTCGAGTAATACCAACGAAGGGCTGAATAAACGCCACGAGTTTACCAAATTGTCTAAAACGGTAGACATGGTAGGAAGGCTACACGTGGATGCATCGTTCCAAGATCGGTTGATTATGGGAGGGGTGGACATTAAATTCAAACTTCATCGCAGCAAGAACGCATTTAGTCTCATGTCGTCTACCCCTGAAGCAAGCTACAAAGTCAAAATCACCGAAGCCAGTCTCTTGGTGAGACGCGTGAAATTGAGCCCGACCACATCGCTACTGCACGCTAAAACATTGGAAACGGAAACGGCCAAGTATCCTATCAGACGAGTCGTGACAACCTCTTTTTCAATTCCCAAAGGACAGTTGTCTTTTACCCGAGAGAGCCTGGTTATAGGACAGATTCCCAAGCGAATGGTGATTGGTTGTGTCAGTAACACGGCTTACAATGGATCTTACGCCAGAAATCCCTTCAATTTTCATCATTATGACCTGAATTACATAGCGTTGTATGCTAATTCAGAACAAGTACCGTGGAAACCGCTCCGTCCTCAGTTTACTGGATCTTCCCCCAATTACATCTTGGCCTATCAGACTCTGTTTTCTGGTACCAATAGTATGTTTCACGACAAGGGAAATCATATCACTAGAGACGACTACGGAAAGGGATACGCCCTCTACGCCTTTGATTTGACCCCAGATCTGTCGACCGACGATTACTTTCAACCCAAGACTTCCGGATCAGTTCGACTGGAATTGACTTTTGCTTCTCCCCTGTCCGAAACTGTGAATGTCGTCGTTTATTCCGAATTTGAATCTATCTTAGAAGTTGATCGTAATCGTAATGTCACTCTCGACTATGGTAATTAGATATCTGTCGAGATGAACACGCGTGAACTCTTGGGAGTTGTTCAGAAAGAACCCAAACTAAACGGGACTTTTGTTGGTGTTTTTCCCGCCGATAAATTACCAGTTTTAGCCACGAGAAGAAGAAGGAATGGAAGAAAAAGAAGAAGAGAGGCTGAGAAAAAAACCGTGTCATTGATTGCGAATGTAGATGGTCACAGAGAAATAGGTTCTCATTGGATTGCTATTTACATCGACAGTAGAGGGCGTGGTGAATTTTTTGATTCATATGGTAGACACCCTACTTTATGTTCGCCCTACTTTACCAAGTTTTTGAATGCCAATGCCGATGTGTGGACGTACAATAGAAAATCGCTACAATCCAGCTGGTCTACAGTGTGCGGGCAGTACTGTCTTTATTATCTTATACGTAGAGCCAGAGGTGATTCGATGAGTAGCATTTTGTCTGAATTTAATTCTCGCACACGGGGGCAGAATGATCAGAGAGTGTACCATTACATCAACAATTATTTACACTCTCCGCCACCACTAGTAGATGCGAATTTTCTGTACAATCAAATAGCAAAGTCGTGGATGTTGAAATAGATGCTATGCTATGAAAGATATGCTGGTTCTAACGTGGTACGTCAAAGCATGCCGTAGTAATTAGATGTCTGACTGTACTGTTACATAATAACCTAACGAAGCGTGTTGTCTTTGGTACCCTCATAAGTACCGCGAAGCTGTTCATATATGTTCGTAGTTTGTACGTATAAGATATAGCTCTTTCTCTCTCTCTCTCTCTCTCTCCCTCTCTCTCTCTCTCTCTCTCTCCCTGTGTCGTCTTGTACACTGTAATGATTATGTCGTGACGTGACTTGATCCTATTTAACTGACCGCGATATAGTAACTTGCATTCTGTTAGCAATGTCACACGCGTGTAGAATAATGTCATTGTCTGATATGATGGTATCAGTAAGAAGTATATTCGTAGAATATAAATCGTACTGTCTTGTCAAGAAAATAAAATCTCAAATACACACACACACACACACACACACACACACACGTAGGTATATTACGCTTTGTATCTTCTGATTATATTGCTAAGATTTTTATGTACATAGGTGCCATAAAGTCAGGCGTAGATATTGTATGCTCAAAATGTATGATGTATAGCTCTGTCTCTGTGATAGTTGATATTATTAAGAATTACGGCGTGAATGTTATAACCTGAAGACTATTTGTATAGTTATTTTTTATCTTATAGAGTTTATGGTGTTGCATGTTAACAATAATATATATATATATATATATATATATATATAGTAAATGTAAATTTTTGCACGCTATAATGTATTAACCTAACCACATCAGCACACACACACACACACACACACACATACACGCACACATACACAACTTCACATAAGCTACACGTTTATAATGTATTAGTCTTACAGTATTAATCAACACACACTAACACACACACACACACACGCAAACATGCAAAACCTCGGTTGTGGGAATTATTGCAGCTTAGTCTATAAGATTATAGAATGTGTAGCATAGACTCGGACAAGAGTGATACAGTTGCAAAGTTTTATACGCTGTACATGGTAGATTTATTGTCTGTACATGTTTGACTATAATACACGATTGTGGTCTCAATAAATAAATAAATAAAGCGTTTACAATTCATATTCATTTGTCTTCATCTTGCTTGAATTCACGTGTACACGTCTTACGTAGAGGTTCGTTATGTATTGTAACATTCAGTGAATGCATAAAATATGATTATGATAATCATTACCAACGTCATTTCACAATACCATCGGGTAGGCTGAAAAAAAAATCAGTCGTCTTCACATAAAACTTGACGATCGTACACAAGTGTCATAAAAGTCAATAGGTACCGTTGTACTCTCGTTAAATCGTTTCGATGCATGTAAGGCATCAATTGTAATCTATCCTATAACAAAACATTACACCAAACAATACACGGCGATAGTGACCTATCATGGGCATTCGTTTCCTCTTATTCTACCGAGACGCGGTAGGGTTAAGACGAGAAAGATAATATAAAAATGATATAACACAATACACATTCAACAATTGTCTTGATGTATCAACGTATTCAGTAACATTAGCTTAGACATTTATCGTCAAGAAAATACTATACTATTCATTATCATAAACACATTTCTCTCAAATCTCAATGCATTAGGTCACAATAATTCAGAGACTTTCCCACTTGAAAGGTAGAGTTCTCTTCTTTTTTTTCTTTGCACGTGTAGTCATCATCATCATTGAGCTTGCGCTCTTAGACCCTTTCTTAGTAACCCTCTTGTCTACAGACGTAGGTATGAACCCTTTAATTTTCATGTCTTGCATTGCGTTGCGTCGTGCCGTATTGACAATAAGTGATTCGGGCGTATTGCTATTGATCAGAATTTTAAGAAATTCTTTCCAACCCGCTGGTTCGTGCGTATTGCGTACCCTCATGACATCGTATATTAGATCTACTACATTTGAGCCTGGTACAATGGAATCACCAACGATCAACTCTCTATTTTTATTCAGCCAGTCGGTGCTGTCTTTCTTTTGCAGTAAATGATCTAATAACAAACTCCCTCGATGTTTTACCGAGGGGGGTAAAATCTTTAACACATCCTCCTTCAAGGTAGCGTATTGATGGTCAGACAATTCGTCGGACTGTGCTTTTGTAGATGTCGGATCATGGGTATCTGCGTGTCGCTCTCCTAAGAGCACTTCGATCGGCTTCTTCCGACTGTTTTGCTTTTGCAATTGCAAGTATCTATACAAGATGTCATTGTATCTTTGCAATTTTTCTCTATCCGATAAGGTGTGATTTTCTAGCACATCACGAATAGACTCGTCCAATATAGACAGAGCTTTACCCGTAGGTGTTTCACGCTGTGGAGATACTTTTTGCAAAGAACTAGCAAAATCGTGAGGCACCAATATCATTTTCTTGGTGTTTTGCATACTACTACTACTATTAGCCATGACAAGTACCAACAAGTTTAACAAAGAGAATCGATTCTGACAATCATACACTCGTTCGACACCTTAAACTTAATCTATTAGTATCACTTTGATTAGAAAATACATCATTTTAATAACATTGACAAAATAGGTCCCAGCAGAGATGTGAGAAAACCTCCTCTCTGGACTAACATTGATTTTCGAGCTTTATAATCATTGCGTTTGTTACCTACGAAGCGCAGCTCTTTCTTGTGCCGCGATAATGCCTTCTTCTGACTCTTAGTTAATTGAACGTTACCTTTTAAGCAGTTTGCGCAACATTCGGATAGACATAAAATGAGATCTTTGTTGGCGTATTCTAAAAGAGCCTTTCTCTGTTTAGAATTACATTTATTCAAGACTTGCAGCTCCGGCAAGTGGTTCTTTAATCTACGAGACATATTGAAAGAGTGACGCAAAAATGCTACAAACGCCTATTTTATGGCTACCTGCCAGTCACAATCAACCACCACGTATTATCGTGATGCACAAAAGAGAGTAATTCTCTGATCTTACGTTTTACAAACGTACACAACGGTCAAATCGGGAGGAAATATCTTACTACGTAATCTATACTCTTCCTGCGTTTCGGGCTTTAGATCAATCAACAAATATCCATAAGGATAACGAGTGGCATCTTGGTACGCTTCTTGCAAGTATTTGCCACGCCCCGGGTATAGTTGTTTACCTAGATGAGCAATTTGCAATTTATCTCTGGGGTTCTTAAACACAATCAGATAATGACTGTTTAAACTGATGGTTCTGAGTTCTTTGGCCTGGTGAAAAAGATTTTGTACTATGAATATGACGGAGAGGTTGCGATGATGAGAACCGCGAGTGAACAAATTGGTGATTCGCGCGTCATTACCGCATTCCGACATTAAATCATCTATGATAATAAGATTACAAAATGTAGGATCTATCAGCTCGTCCAGATTGCCCGGTATGCCTTCTATTAACTGTACAAAAGGCATTTCTCGCATCATCTCTTCGTAAGCTTTTTGATAAACCCCGTAACACCATATTATCTTTTCTGGAGGCGGATCGATCATCTCGCGGTGAGAGTTTAGAATTTTCCGGACAAATACTGTCTTACCACTCCCCGTGGGTCCTGCCACTATGCAGGTAAATGGATGAATGAATTTTAACGACATGACGATGACAGTGTTTTTTCCCCTCTTCTTTCGAGAAATCGCGTCTGAACTAACGCGGTTTAGTGTCATCGCAGTCTATTATATACTCTGATGAGATGGACATTATTTAGTGTTGCGTCTTAATAGCTAAACCAGGATGTTGGATGCGTTGAAAAAGAATGAACGTAAAGGCTTAAAGAGGTCAGTATCTGGAATTACACCATTTTGGAGGAGTTTTAAGATTTTTTCTTCCGAATGATAAGTTAAACTAAAGGTGACTACAAAAAGAAGGGTTAGGAAAGCAGATAGAAAAACTGATTTCCAAGGCATATTTCGCTTAACTGTCAAAATGTCACGTTCCGTGAGTTCTACCGGATACTCCACTTCCCCTATTACCTCCTCCTCCCCCTCGTTCACCCGTGCGCGAGAATCAGACACGTTCATCATTCTTGAGAGGCATACGCCGAAATGGTCTTTCTTGTTGTTAAGAGGTATGATTTATATTATTATTCGTGGGGAACCCATCCGTATGGCACGGTAAACAGGTTATCTTGAATGACTCTCTTGTCGTAAACAATGCGGTAGTCTTTGCTGAGTGGTTTAGACAAAATGCGCTGTCTTTTGATATCTCTCGTGATGTGATGATTATCGGTGACCGTTACTTTGTAAGTTTCTTTGGTATTCAATTTTTTCACCATGCGATTCAAGACATTGTAATTCAGGACTTGGGAATTTTTGTAATTTAGAGTGATCCCTCTGATTTTGCACACAGTACTACCATCGTTCAATTGATAAGCGTAAGATTTTGGCCCCCCTGCCACAAAAGTCACAATATAACGACCATCCAATTCATCAGTAAGATCACCGAGGTAATCTCCCAAGGGAGGCGACCATTCGTCGGGAATATGTCCTCTTTCGACATAAATGATGCTATCCGTGTCATAATAGAGCACCCTATCTCCTAGACGATCTAAGATATGAAACAACTTAAGCCTGGCCTGAGCGGTAGTGAAGGCAGCTATGACCACGTTAGATTGTTTAGATAGTTCCTCAAATTCCTCCGCCACTTGCCATCTTATTTCTACCAATTCGTCAGAAACGAAGTTTAAATCTAATATTTGCTTGTCATCCGCTGTGAGAAACTCGTATAATACTGCAGGATCCTGAGTTATCTCTATTTTGGTCAAGTTATTTCTCATACCCCACCTACCCCAAAATGAACATAATTGTAATTTCGCCAGCGCGCGCATGCCTTCATTTCTCTTGATGTTTTCTTTATCTAACGCTATACCTTCGTGACGAAGATAATCCGCGATATATTTATCTCGATCGGCTTCTGACTTACACCAATCTGGCCACCCCGAGGACTCCTGTTTAATTTTCAAAAATTGATCTACGTAATACCGGAATAAACCAGTTTTTGATTCGTCGCGTGGCTTCCCAACCCAGACCTCTCTTTCTTCTTCTACCTCCTCCTCCTCCTCCTCTTCCGCGCATTTCTGATATTGCGTTCTACGGGGGAAATGCCAGACAGATTCGATCGAGCTAACTTCATAACCTTTTCTTATGGCTTCATTCAGTTCGATAGAAACCCAAGTACCGTGTAACATCCTCTCTTCGTCAGAATGTTGGCAGGTTTGCTGATTGTAATCTCCAGCGCACGTTCTACACAATGGAAACATTAATTTACCATTGATCTTACTAGGTAGAACAGGATGAAAGAGGTCAGTTGGAGGTAGTATTTTACATCGGATAAGACCAAAATAGTTGGAAACAGGTTTGAAATTGCTCGTAATTACCTCGGGATGTCCTAAGGGGTATACACCATACTTATTCACCCATGGATATAGAGAGGTGAAGTCCACATACTTGATTTTTTCGTGTTCGTTGCAATCGTACAAAAGACAAGTAGCATTGGTTCTACCTCCCGTGAAAGCCTCTCTTGGGTCAAGTGGTACATAGTCATCGATACCGGGCAGTGTTTTGATGTGGGGCGGTACCTGATTTTCGTCTTTCATTCTCTGCCAATCGCATTCCCACATAGTGACCACTTGATACTCCTTCATAATTTGTACAATGTACGCTTCTCTAGCCAGAGTGTCTAGAAATAATTCACCCATAATCCTATCTTCATAATCTGGACTAGGCGTATCAAATTGGTAACACTTGGGACATCCATGATATTTACACCCGTAGAATTCATAGATAGTTTTGTTGCTTTCGCAAAAACCATCTACCCTGTATCTACCCACCGTTACCTCCCCTTCATTCCTCGCATGACGTATGTACGCATTCTCTTTCTCACTCATGTAAGTTAGCCATTCTATTGAGACTTTAGAGTGCTTGTAACGGAGATTGTAGCCTTTAGGGGGAAGAACAGCAATGGTATTCTCGTTGAGAAAATTTCTCCTGTACACATAGTGGCAGGCCGAGGAAATGGTGATGCTTTTCTCAAAGGGGATGACGCCGTTGGTAGCTTGAAAAAATAGGTCCTGAAAGCGCATACAACATTTGCGCAGGATGTCGACATCGCTGACGCAATATGCGTGTAATTGTTCTGCCATGATAAATTCCTTGTTCTTGGATTTCTCGCTCTCGTACCATTTCAAAAATTCTTGCCTTTTGGCGCAAGACATACTATCGGGACCATAATATTTGACATCGGGTAGGGGACCCGTGTACGCCTGGTTTTTGGTCGTGTTAAAAAAGTGAGGAAAGTATCCCTTTTGCAGTTCTTCAATACCGAAAGTTTTGGGCATGTTCGCCAGAGGCATTGGTAAGAAATTGAGGGAGTCGATGATCTTGATGTCATTCAAGGAGATATCAATGCTCATGATCTTTGCACCGTTCAAAATCATCTTGGGAATGATGCAATTGCGATAGAGATAATCAAGAACAAACATCCCATCATACCCTTTCATATTGTGGGCCACTGCTATGACGTTGGAATGCTCGTCTATCAACCATTTACAAAAATCATCGCCAGTCGTGGGTCCTTTGAAAATGAATTGTCTCTTTTCTCCACAATGCGTACAAGGAGTGTCGATAGCTTGGTCACGACATTCAAAACAGGTAATTTGGGCCACGCAGTAATTGGGCACGTGTATCCCACTCTCTTGAGTGCACTCGAAATCAAAAAATATATAACTTTTTTGTTTATTTTTCTCGAGGGGTTCGGGTGAGACATAACACTGATGATTGAACGGAAAAAAGCCCTGACAGTGTTTGCAAAATTTCTTGCTACAGTCATGCTCGCGCTTGTGTTTTTTTAAGAGTTCCACGCTGACATTTCTGTCACACGTCACGCACCTGTACATGGTCTCGCACACTTTATTTTCGACATGATTTTTCAAACAAGTAGCGTTCTTAAATCTACGATTACATTTGTGACATTCTACATATTCGTCCGCTCGGCTGACTGCGGGACAAGTCGAACCGTAACACAATTTGCAAATGCGTTGGCAAGAGTGTTCGCGCCTGTGATCGTAGCCTTTCATACACTTCTCGCAATAGTAGCTTTTGTTCAAAAAGGCTTTCATGGAGGTGATTAAATCATAGTGATCGTCTGTCTGCAGAAGATAAATCGTATGATCTCTATCTTCGGGACCAATATAGGTGATGTAGTTACAGGCTCTTCTGGAAACAACCACTACTCTGTAATTGGTCATCATGGGAGTTTGTTCGAAACGTTTAATTTCCGGAATACCACACAACTGCTCGATGGGTATACCAGCAGCTTCGTGCAACTGTCTAGCCATTTGTCTCTGTAATCTAGTACCGAGTTGAAT
The DNA here is from genome assembly GCF_040938485.1 of Diadema antillarum. NCBI lineage: Eukaryota > Metazoa > Echinodermata > Echinoidea > Diadematoida > Diadematidae > Diadema > Diadema antillarum. Next base: position 561,631 of record NW_027271488.1, read on the forward strand.
AGATCGCTTTTGGGGGTGATTTTCAATTTTGGCTATCATGGTCACGATCGCTCTTGCACAACACATTCTGTCATTGTCAGTATTATTATTAATGCGCAACACACATCGCATGGTTTTCAGTAATTCATCGTAATCCGAACATTTTCTCCTATTCCTCTTACCACCTACTGGCATTTCCATATGTATCACGTTGAAAGCTACCGTTTCGTCCAAGGTTATTTCTTCGTGGGACTGTAAGGTTGCCTCTAACTTTTGCATGAACACATCGTGACTTAGCTGATCTTTTCTCACAAAAGGAAGACTTACGGGCTTGTCTAACTTGGGAGTATTAAAAACGAGTCGAATCATGTCGTGATCACGAGCATCTCTTATCATATCATCTACTATACGTTGAAACAAACTACTGGCACGCGGAAAGGCATCTATCAGTGGCGTCAGTTCGTTATGAGTAGGAAAAGAGACGGTGTAATCAACAACATTGGCTTTAAATTTCTTATTGGTTCTTTGACTCACTCGTCGAAGAAAGTATGAGGGAGATGGCGACTCGTGAGAAGTGCTGGGTGTATCTGCTTCCTCCTCCTCCTCCTCCTTCTCCTCCTGCTGCTCCTCCTGCTCCTCCTCCTCCTTTTCCTCCTCCTCCGCGGTGGTGTTGGTGCCGCCTTGCTGGGCAGGAGCAGCAGAGATGTCAGGTAGTGGTGGTTCGGTGGAAAGCGGTGGAAAATGTGTTTGGCTGGTCCGGGGGCCGGCTTCGGTCGCTAGGGGTGATGTGAGTTGTGATGGTGATGGTGGTGGTGGTGTTGGTGGCAGACGTTGGTCTATATGTGAAGGTAAAAAAGAAGGAAAAAACAAAGATAAAAAAGAAAATAGAGAATGACTGGCAAAACACAAAGACACAGACACAAACACGCAAGAAACCATACATTTCTTGTAGGGATGAATGAACGTATGACACTTACCCTGGTACTGTTCATATTCCATTAACAATGCATTCAAATCGTCAAGCGAATTGCATATTGTCAGTCTCTCGTTAAATGTATTGGAATCCATGCTGCTAGAATGATAATGATGATACGTCAGAACACGGACTGTCAATTTATATTCGAGTGAACATGCAAGGTACAAAAATAGTACACGGTTCTAGGAAAAAAAAAACACAGGTAAGGGTATACTCACGTGGTGTGTGATGAAGAAGAAGAGTTACCAAATGTAATCTTCTTCATCTGGCGTTTGAACTGACATTAGCAGCTCTAAGGGGATGATGATGTCACCATCCCCATTGCGGGGCAGTCCTTGGAACATTGGTATTTGGACTCCCGGGGGTAAGGAAAAAGTCATAGTCCCCGCGGGGATATGGTCTGGCTTCAGCCAGCAACAGCTCCGTCACTGCTTTGACTGTCCATTTTTTTTTCGAACGGTTGTACTCCAGTTCTCGCAAGTTATATTTATACTGGTCAGAGCAAGGGGCTTTATGTACAGTGATTATGGTACTAGCTTCTTACATCATATTGCGTAAACTTTTTTTTTTTTAAGGACTGTTTTAAAAAAGGAAAAGGAACGTCCACCGATCATCTTACTATAGTACACTTATTTTTAAAACTTGTTTGTTCAATCTGAGACGTATGAACTCTGTATTTCGACGAAGAAACAAAGGACGCTATCCATGGGCTAATGTACTTTAGATTTTTTTTTTTCAAGAAAAACATAAAGACATCCGCCGGTCACCTTACTGTAGTACCCTTATTTTTAAAACTTGTTTGTTCACTCTGAGACGATTGAATTTCGTATTTCGAAGAAGTAAAGGACGATGTCCATGGGCTATCGTACTTTATAATTTTTTTTTTTTAGGGCTGTGTTTTTCAAGAAAGACAAAGAGACATCCGCCGGTCACCTTACTGTAATACCCTTATTTTTAAAACTTGTTTGTGCACTCTGAGACGTTTGAACTTTGTATTTTCGAAGGAGCAAAGGGCGATGTCCCTGGGCTATCGTACTTTATAATTTTTCAGGGTTGCGTGTATGTGTGTGTGTGTGTGTGTGTGTAATGGGATGGCATGTCCACAAGATCCCTTTTGGATAATTAATTAAACAAATCACACTGAACACTCGTACATGCAAGTAATATATATATATATATATATATATATATATATATATATAATATACAGTGTAATTTCTAACGAACCACGAAAACTCATCTCTGTTCCTCCCCTCCTATCTCTCTCTCTCTCTCTCTATCAATCATTATTTGTGTGTGTGTGTGTGTGTGTGTGTGTGTGTGTGTGTGTGTAATAGGTTCTCACACAAGATCCCGTTTGGATAATTAGTTGAACGTATCACACCGAACACTCGTACAGGCAAACAATACATATATATATATATATATATGTGCAATTTTTAACGAAAGACAAAATATCATTCTCTACTTCCCCTCCTCTCTCTCTTTCTTTCAACCTTTCATGTGACGAGAAAATACCAACAGTATGACACGTCGAAACTGTAGTTCTTCTTCACATTCGATCCCAATTGGATTGCTCGGCTTCAATTTTTAATGCGTTATTGACAGATCAGATAGGCAATTGAATTATTGTTGTTATTCAATGCATAGTGCATCGCGATAATGTAACATTATCATACACTCGTGCCAAAAGTGACTAGCAGTGTAACTTTATGTATTGCGATAGTTCTTCCACCACCTCTGGTGTACGCAAGTAAAAGTGATAAAACTCCACAGCCTCGCACAGGACTATCAAACGTTCATCCTCCCACAAATTGTCCATGTCGTACACGGCGTCCAAGTTCTCTATGAACTCCGACTCCGTCAGTTGCGATATTGCTGAATCCATGTATGTGTCTATCTTCGCTTCCCAGTCTAACCACAGACACTCGTGGTGTTTCTGACTAGGATGATTCGTTTGACAACCGTAGCATTTCTCCAGTACAAGTTCGTTGATCTTTTTCATGATCACTTTGGTGGCTGTGATGAACGGTCCGGCATAGGTCGTACGGGTGATGCAGTGGATATCATTGGGAATATCAATCAGGTTTGATCTCTCCCTCCTTTTCTCGCCGTCCTGATCTGCTCCCATCTCCTTCTCGTCCTTTCCGCTCGTCTCACTGGCCCTCTTCGATGTCACCATCTCCCGAATCTCATCTACCGACACGTGTTTGGCAGCGGGCAATGGTTTTATGCTTCTCATTTCCTTGTGGTGGGTAAGTTCAGCTTTGACCTATCGAAAAAATTATTATTATTATTATTATTATTATTAGCAGTAGAAGTAGTCATAGTGGATATTCATCTATAGGGGGTGGGTAAAAAAAAATAGAAGCGCGAGTTCTGTTAGACCATTAATGATAATAATCGGGACCTTGCCAAGAAGTGCTGCGAGAATATGAATGGGAGTTGCTGTTCTCCCTCTTCCTTTTCTGCTGTTGTTGTAGTTGTTGCTTTTTGGCCTCTTTTTGCAACTGGTTAATCGCACGCGAAATTGGAAACATCGCATCACGCATCTTTTCCCACTGCTCCACAGTAAGGTTTATACCCCTCAAAGCTGCGCACATCTTGCCAAGATGATTTTGATAATAATCGCGAATGTTCACGTAGACAGTGCCTTGATATATTTTCACTACAACAAAGCGTTTTGAACCCAAGTGAAAGGGAATGGCTCCTTCCTCGAAAGTAAATGGTGACGTCGCTGACTTTCCAGCATATCCACTCGTGGAGGAATTCTACAAAAAAAAAATAACAATGAAAGGAATAGAAATAACTAAAACGTAGGATCGTTTGAAACGTAGACTCATAATAATGCAGTATGTCCCTACGGCACTGTAATTAAGTGATAGACGTAATAAACTATACTTAATTTGTATTTTAATTTTGTGACAATCAACTTTTCTAAAATCATCTGTGTTAGACATATCCATCGAAAAAAAAAAAAAAAACAACGATAATGTACTCACCATTGATGCCGAACTGTCACCATCCTCATTTCGTCCCTTGGAAACACCAACAACATCCCCCTCATCATTCACATAGGCACTGGCATCAGAATAACTGTAAGAGGCCATTTTCTCAGTTAACTCAAACTGCTACACGTTCAAGACAAAGATCGCAATACTGATTTTACCTGTAGAATGATCGATGTTGTTCATGTTCACTCTTTATAAATGTATCAGAGCTCATCACAATCGGCTTATTTTGCATTGTTTTCCTCTATTTTTAACAGCTTCAAGGTTATATTTTTACCATAAGTTTTCTGACCTCAGCAGTGCACTTTTCGCTCACTCTTGCATATTAGCCCTCTTCTATCAGACAACTCCTTCCTCTTCGAGGACATATTTTTACTATCGGTTTTCTGACCTCATCAGAGTATTTTTCGCTCACTCTTGCATAATTATCCCTCTTCTATCAAACATCTCCTTCCTCTCCTATTGTACAACTACGTCCTCTTCAATGTCATATTTTTACTGTAAGTTTTCTGACCTTATCAGAGTACACTTCGTACCCTCACATGTCTTAATTACCCTAGTACCTCTCACAGTTATGGCTTTATCCCGTCAAAACAAATGTTCATCGACACAGCCTCCATACTACATGTCATATTCTGTTTCACTCCCTGTCTGATATGCAAATCGATCATCAGAGTACACTTCGTACCCTCGCATTTCACAGTAGACGTCGTCCATTCATGATATACTGTTTCACTCGCTGTCTGCTCTGACCGTCGGTCATCAGAGTACACTTCGTACCCTCGCATTTCACAGTAGACTTCGTCCATTCATGATATACTGTTTCACTGGCTGTCTGCTCTGACCGTCGGTCACTGTCTGATATGTCCGGCGCTCATCAGTGTACACTTCGTACCCGCACATTTCTTCCTCACATTGCTCTCGTTCCTCCAGCAGCTCTACGGGCTTTATCCCGTCAAAACAAATTTTTATCAACTCAGCATCAATACTATAAATTTATCGATACATTCATAATTTTCTTTTTCTCACTTTCTGATTTGCCCGCTCCTCCCTATTTTCAAGGCTACATTATTACTATAAGCTCTCTGACCTCTCCAAAGTACGTGACCTGATTTTCAACAAAATACATAGCGATACTATTTTTATATTTATTACTCTCATTTTTTCCCATTTTCTCGGAAAAATCAAGGTCGAATTTTTGACATATAGACGGGCTACACTACTATTGTACAAATGTTAATCAGTATACTAGTAATCAATGATAAGTATTGTTAAATATACAAAATGTGAACAATAGTTACAATAAACTTGTTTCTTAAACCGTCTACCCTTGTGATTCAGTGCGGGATATTCCATTATATTTAAAGGTCATGCAGGTGTGAGCCATATAGGGATCACACATGTAAACTAGAGAGGGGCCGTCAAAGGCGGCAGACCCACGCCTAAGTACAAAGTCGGGGTAAACATAATGTGCATTCGGTCATCTACCAGAATTCGGCCACTTAATTGCCAGTGTGCTTTATCACCAGCCAGTGAGTTCTACCAAAGATCGTACACTGAAGTGTACGATCTTTGGTTCTACAGTCACATCACACGCAAATCACATAATTACACATACGGTATTAACACTCATTCACGTACAGGAAAGTCCTTAAGTCTCCTCCAAAAATCCATCGAAAATCCCAAATTCCACCGTCAAAAGTGCAGAATCGGAACTTTTCCAAGCGCGCGCGAATTAAGTCCAGTTTTAAGAGTATTGTCTACGCGACGGGTCGCGGAAAAAGCGCTAAAAATCGAGAAATACGCCGTTTTCTTGCGGGATATTTTGATTATAGCAAGCCGAGAGTGTGATGATATCAAAGGTCGTATGAGTGTACGATCTTTGATGGTATCCACAAAAGCAAAAAAGAAAAACAAAATTTACGTACCCCCTAGGCAATTACCCCTATGATTAGTGTCTACGGGAATTATTCAATGCAAGGGTTGAATGCAAATGTCTACTGCACCAGTATTCGGCCACCAACGAGCGCCGCAACGTCCCCGGTGCAATTTTGCACCAACAGTGTAGAGCGCGATGCATTTTCAGCGGCCTTGCACACGCATTGACATTGAGCACGCATATCGTGCAGTGTGACTGCGACCGAGCAAAATGCTCCTCCAACGAAAAAAACAATCAATGTTAATTTGAAAAATCATCAAATATCAAAGGTCGTATGAGTGTACGATCTTTGATGGTATCCACAAAAGCAAAAAAGAAAAACAAAATTTACGTACCCCCTAGGCAATTACCCCTATGATTAGTGTCTACGGGAATTATTCAATGCAAGGGTTGAATGCAAATGTCTACTGCACCAGTATTAGCCCACCAACGAGCGCCGCAACGTCCCCGGTGCAATTTTGCACCAACAGTGTAGAGCGCGATGCATTTTCAGCGGCCTTGCACACGCATTGACATTGAGCGCGCATATCGTGCAGTGTGACTGCGACCGAGCAAAATGCTCCTCCAACGAAAAAAACAATCAATGTTGATTTGAAAAATCATCAAAATACGGGCCAGTTTGTGATGACGGAGAACGAACTTTCATAAATCTAGAAGGACATAGTCCCTCAAATAGGCCTAAACGTAAATTTCGGAATTCTTACGAACATTTGAGCAGCGAAGTCGGATCGTTGGGGAGTTTATGTCTTCGTATGGTAGCGGAAAATCGCAAAGTGAGAAACGGGAAATTTTCGGAATGGTCACTATACCATGGGGTCAAAACTTCAAGGTCACACAGAATTTGCAAGGGTCAACCGATTATCACCAAAATCTAATCGATTCTTTCCTGTCATTATCCAAACATTCCCTGAACATTTCGTGCAAATCCGTTTTCCCGTTCTCTTGTTATCTTGTACACAAACAAACAAACAAACAAACAAACAAACAAACAAACATACAAACAAACAAACAAACAAACAAACAAACAAACAAACAAAAAACAAACAAACAAACAAACAAACAAACAAACAAACAAACAAACATACGGAACCCTTTACATAACCCCCTGCCGATTTTCATCGGCGTGGGTAATAAGATGGAATGTCCCTGACAGCTTCACAAAATCATACCAAAGATACTAACATAAATGAAGAAAAAATGAATTAAAAATCATAAATGCAGTTCGGAAAAAAAAAACCCAGAAAAGCTGCAGATATTGAGTATGAATTCTTCTACAAACTGCATTTTGGTTGGAATATGAAAGCTTTTCTCATGGAATTCGGAAGGGACTATATTTTGATTGGGTGCATGTACAGAAAAATAGGTGTTTTTTTTTTAATTATTATCATATTTAAGTGAAAAGAACTTGTAGTCTTGCTTTGCGAACCCTTGGACAGAGTTTGAGCTAAAGAAACCCCTTTGGAAATGTGATGGATGAAAGGGTATAATTATCTCACTTATCCAGCTCAGTGAAGATGAAACACCTCATTTCTCCCAGCTACTTTACATAATTTTTTGAATTCTGAATTTTAACACACGTCTCTATGGGGAAATATTTACCCCTGTGAACCCTACGGAGTAAGCATGTAATGCACACAAGTCAATGGGAAGTATTCTGATTCATCCCATACAAGCTCTGCTGGTTTATGGTGATCTATTCTGTAAAATCCCTCCCCTATCCCCCTAACTCTGCTTAAATACACTTTGTTTTCTTACTATGTTCTTGTGGTACTAGATCTTAGTACAGAGTAGTTGAATTCATGAATGATAAAGTAGTCTTTATCACACAACTTTGAATGCTTGTGGTATTCTAACGTTTTCTTTGTTTTGACTACCACTGAAACAGTTCAAAATACATAAGGTTAATCTCTTTGATAAATCAAAGTCTTTTACAGTACTTTGTAGACAATAAGGTGATGATGATACCCCCTTATGCAAGGATAGTTGCCTGTAACTATATCTATTCATCGTATGTAGAACTAATCAACATTCCCAGATTTATTTTTTGAAGAAAAAAAAAACAACAACAATGTGCATCATTTTTAAAAGTGTCCCTTTTGAAGAGCTTTACAACCCTTCAATGTACTCATTGTAGGGGCAAATATCATCAAAAATACATTTATGATTAAAAAAAAACAACAATTAAGAAATATGACCTCTACTATGGAGTCCCTTCATAGAGGGACTAGTCACTCATTTGAAATAGCGCCATCTACTGCGACATGATTCCTCTGATTGACAAGCTAGATGACGACAGCGCTCTCGGGCATTCATCCCAAAAAGGAACTGTGTAATGTAATTCTTATCATGTGCATCAAATAGCGCGATCGATGAATGTCATATCCAGAAATTGATGATACCGAGGATATGAAGCCTATTACGCCACAACCTACTATTATTCTTAAAACACCTCAAGTGATGCTGTTTTTCGTCATAACTTTGGAAATCACGCTGATGGTATCGTATGTTTTTACAACTCCTTTAGCTTCACCATTTCTTTCTCCTCTTAGCGACTTCCTGTCCCCTTTTGGGCTCTCCACTTTTTTTTTCTCAGCCTAAAGATTCTCGAAAGAAGTAGTCTATTTCACGTCATTTTGTCATTTTGTAATTATTGTAATCTTTGATTGTTGGTAATGTCTCAACATTACCACATACTATAGTGTGAGCACATAATATTCATAAGCATGTATAATCATCGACATTATTTCGTACTATTCATGAGTTTTACTCTTTGTAATGAGTAATGCATCTTTTATTATAGAGAAACGTATTGGATCTCCCTTACCATTCAATCGCTTTGTATTTCAAAACCACTGCAATCAATTGGTAGTATGGTTTGTTTATCATTCAGGGAGTAGAACCTCGTCGTCATTTTAAAGGCATAATTTAACATTTGCCCATGAAACAAAAACCCAGCATCAGTGCTTCAAAATATTTCTAAAATGTGAGTTAGGGATAGAAACCAACAGTACGAATGTCACCAGTATAATCGAAGTTATATACGTATTGTTAAATATGCAAAATGTGAACAGTAGTTGTAATAAAATTGTTTCCAGCCTAAACCGTCTACAATTATGGTTTAATGAGAAAATAGTGATATCTCCTTATATTTTAGGCTTTATTGCAAAAATTTCATATGATAGGATGTTTTGTGATACAACTGACCTACACATATGCATCAAAATGTGATACCTTGAACATTTTTAAATCACTGCGCCCAAAGGTAAACAAGAGTAATTTTACAACCCACAAGTGCTTACCCGATGGAATCATGATAACTGAAAAATGAATAACGACAACAAGAACCCCCAGTTTTTTGGTAAGTTCTAATCCCAAACCGTGATATGAGAAGACAATCGGTCATAAACCTACAAACAGCTCCATATTAAAACGGTCCTATTTTTTTTTCCTCATAATCAGTAGCGGTCATATGCGTGGTCGTTGGAATGGAAGACTGCTAGTCACTCGTGCACGGCGTCAGTTGATTGAAGACGGCTCGCCATTCATTCAAGGCACTCTGCCACTCCTGGAAACTTTCCCGCCATTCTTCCGTATCGTCGTTTGTGCCAGTCTGGCTCCCTGATAAATACAGAAAAGTTACAATTGCCATCTCGATTATGATATCATAGCGACTTGGTTTGGATGTATATATAGAAACTGCTGTGGATAAAACTATCAATCACGGAGTCACTGGTTCGAATCCCCTATAGCTGCAGCGGTTTTGCCCCTGGGAAAGAAAATTAATCTTAAATTTTGCTTCTTCTTTTTTTTCTGGTAAAAATAATAACATCACGATAATTTCCCAGGATACGATTCTTAATTTCAATTTTGACTTGACTACCTCGGTGATCAAGTATTCTGTTAACAGAAAAAAGACTTTGGCAAAGGCTTTGTCAGTCATTCTGATGATAAAGGCTACTGCAAAGTGACAATTTAACTTCATGGTATATCATGTAGATCATGTCGAACTTCCGTATCTGTCCTGATATTTCTTTGGCTCGGTTGTTGGCGTGGCTATAGATACATATGTATATCTTTAAAGATGTCTTAATTTTACTTTTCTCTTATACTGTCCTAAAAGCATTAGATTTAACTTCCTTTTGGAACCCGAATATGGCTATGAATTCGTTACCTGCAGCACTACATCACTTCATTATGAAGCTCAATGGTTTTAGGAGACCTTCTTTACGTTAATGAGCTCCGCGAGAAACGGAGGTGAAATGATCCTTGAAATCCCCTTGTTGTTCTGACTGTCCTTGCAATACCTTTGATGTGAAAATAGAATGTGCTTACCGAGAAGCGCCCTCAAGCGAGGGATGTAGTTGTTCCAGAAAGCAATCCCTCTCGCCCTAGCGGCTCTCCGGGTGGTCAGATTGAGAGATAAATCCATGTACTTCAGCTCAGGGATTGTGAATTGCGGCCAGGTCGGAAGACTTGGGTCAGCCGTGGTATTCTCGCTCGGAGGCGTCGGATTCCTGCGACATGTGCGATGAGACGACAAAACGATAGTAAAGACGACAGTTACAACAGTAGTACATGTATATTGGTAAGCAGTTGTGGTAGTGTGTAGTAGCAGTAGTAATAGTAGTAGTAGCTGTAGCAGTATTTTATAGTAACAATACTCATGCAAATGATAATGAGAAAGATAATAATGTTAACTACTAATAATACGAAGAACATTGATTCCTATATTTCTATAATAACGCGAAGATTTGTACAAAAGTTAGTGGTAAACTTGTGGCTGACGATAATGTCTCACCTCATCTAATCTGCAACTGTTTAAAAGATCGCGAAATTTTAAATGTGAAGGAGGACCACTTCACCGGGTTTGACACTTTGTTCTTTGAATGTTCTTTGAATGAATAAAGCAGGATCTTTTACTTGCACGAGTTGTAAGTCATTCTTAAACAGCACCTCCATTTTGATGTTCTATCCGAGAGACAGAGCATTTTGCCAATTAACTAGAGGGGACGGTATGATAACACTTCGTTGTACATAATGCTGTATTTTATTTTTATGTCATACTGTTTGCTTTCTTTTTTTTTCCCGGATTGATGCACTCAGAAACATCAGTATTCAGCGCTATATAAATGTTATTCATTATCATTATCATTACACACAACACTGCTTAGGTATGTAGACATTGGTATCAAACCTGAACCTGTTGGATTGGGAGGCTGACGTGCTACAGATTAAGCCATGTCATTTTCGACGTAATCATGCTACTACTCTATATTACTCACCCTGTTTTAGCGAAATTTGTCCACATCCTCATCATTTGGGCGGACAGTGCCTTTTCCTCGTCGGTGAGCTCTCGTTTAAATTTTAGGATGTCTTTATCGAACGACCAACCGAACACGAACTGAAACTCTTCCGTGTGTCCTGCCCTCAGCCACGAGGGATTGACTGGTCCGACCCGATAAAAAGAGCTGACCAAGCGGGAAATAAAAAAGGACGAAATTTATCAGTACATCATAGAAGAAAACGACCAAGTTCAATGTCTGTTAAACATGCTTAAACTCGAAACCTTGTATCCGCGACCTCAAAGAACAATGTAAGAAATGCAAGGGAAATAAGTCCCTGAAAATGAGCCCAGTGAATAGAGTGACAATCCCGACAGGGTGCCGGAGGTTACCGTGAGGGTGTTGAGGAGCTACCGGGATATACCGAGAACATGCCGAGGACACGACGAGGACACGGCTAGGAGGTGTAGAGAAAGTGCCGATTAGGAACCGGGAAGTCACTGAAGAGGCACCGAGAAGATGCCGATGACGTGCCGGGGGATTCCGAGAAGTGCCGAGGACATGGCCAGGAGGTGTCGAGAAAGTAATGAGGAGCCGGGGAGACACTAAAGAGGCACCGAGGAGATGCCGATGGTGTGCCGGGGGATTCCGAGAAGTGCCGAAGACATAACTAGGATGTGTCGAGAAAGTGACGACGAGCCGAGTGCCATGGGGAGACTACAGAAGCACCAAAGAGGTCTCCTGCATGCGTGGAAGTGGCATCGAGCTCTACATAATTTGAAATATGCTCCGACTAACTCATGCTCGGAATCATCGTGACGCATCCCTGGCGAAGGGAGGGCAATCTTGATTCAAGATTATTGGCTTCGGAAACCGTTCGACCCGGATAGAGTTGGTACAAAAGTCCTTTCTGCTCCGAAGACAAATGTTGTTCGATATGAAAATCTGATGTGTTAGCAGAGCGAATTTTTAGTCTAAATCGCACACACGTTTAGAACGTTTTATACAGCTTACAGTAGGCTTTATTATTTAGTTTGTTACATCTTTTCTGTTGTGGGAGCGGCGTAAAAGAATAGTATAGTTGATGCTTAATGAATGCAAGTACAAATGCTTAAACAAGTGCATTGAACAATGTTGAAAGCACATCACATAACAAAGCTAAATACGATATGAAAACGCATTTATGGTCACGAAGCACATCCACTAACCTGCTGGGAGTATGCGTAAACATGTACTCGTACACATCGTCAACATCGCTTGTGACGTAATGTCTCAAGGTTGAGTCACTCCCGCTTCGCCAGATATAGTCTCCATAATAGTCTACGTAGCCGTCGGAATAGTCCGCATCCGGGTAGTCAGCGTGACGCCAGTCGACGTACTCCTGAAAGACGGAGTCCGCGATGAGTTCTTGTCGGTCCGATCCGAGGAGGGTTGTCGCCACCATGGTCTCGAAGGTGGACCGGTCGATGTGGGGTCCTGTCTCGCTCTCAGTGTACTCTGGATAGAAACCGCGAATGCTGCTCGTGCCCTCCTGGGCGTTGAAGCCAATCATAACGCCCTGTGGTCGATTTCCTTCTCCCCGTGACATTAAATTCGCTGGCGTGTCCGTAAGAAAGACCCCATCCACCCGAATAAAGTACCCAGCAGTGTAGGCCTATAGAGAACACAAAAAAATAAGACGTGTCGTTACCAACTCGAAATGTCATCATATATATATTTTAGGAATATTATATAGTTTGAGGGTAAAAAATGCCCCCAAACAAAAAGTATCGTTGTGATGAAACTTATCTTCCGTAGATATGAGATTGCGTGCAAGGCGTAAATAAACCAGCTCAGATGACATAAAAGAGATACTGATTTATCGATGGACTTTCTCCACACACTCCCTAGTAGCGACGAGAACCACCCAGCAAAGTTATAATTTATCACAGCGTGTGGTTTTTCGTTCCTTACCTCATGCCCCCCCCCCCCTTGACCTGATTGAAATGACAGAGAAATCCACAAACACCCGAGGTCCTAATAAAAGTTGGGTCTCATCTTTTACTACGACCACTTCATACCCGCATTTCATCAAATAAACTTTGAATACCTCTTTGAATTGTATGCTCTCTCGCATTTCATATACTAGTAAGTGGTTCTAATTATCTCTCAAAAAAGCTAAACCTAAATCCCTATCTCAACCAAAATTATACCATCCCTTTTGATAATCCTATCGCGTAAGTAGTATAACTAACAAACCAAACAATTCCAGTCACATTAACTACTACCTACAATTTGTATTTAATGCAATGAGTGATTTGATAAACTAAATTACCATAATCATATCCGTTGGTGTAGCGGAACAAACTTTACCTTTCGGAAATAGACGGGGCAATCTAAATAAAACCCTTCACTCTACTATCAAGATGGTTACGGTAATACCCACTCTCTAAACAAACAAAAGAGTATTAAATAAGAGTTGAGTTGCCAACCATATCCTGAATCTCAAGGAGTCTGATCTCGTCTACGGTTCTGAGGCAGGTAACCATGGCAACTGTGTCATCTTCAGGACATTCTGCGACCGATGCAAGAGTTCTAGCTTCCTTGCGATCAGTTTCCGGGTCATTACGGAAGTATCTTGGAGACAACGCGCTACCGCTCTGCAATTGAAACGATAGTGGGGCATTTATAAGCTTTCATATATTGTGACGTCATGCTCAAGAAGAAGTCTTTAAACTCCAAACCATTTTCCAGTCAGTTTGGTACTCAAAGGAGGCGGCAACATGGCTGATTTATCCGATTTGACAACGACAGTTTTATAGACTAAGGATATGCATTGTGCAATGTGCAGAGTCGGTGAGTTGTTAAAGTTACACAACTGTAATATGAGAGAAGATCGTGGTATATTTTAAAAAAAAAATAATGGAAGGTGAAAATGTCCAAGACACGTTAAATGTCCGACGCCGAACCTGACCACACCCACAATGCTGCCCTATCACCAACAATGTGAAATGCTATCGAAAATGACGGTTAATGAGAATCAATTCACTTCTTGTGGAGTCCTCAATAGCACCAGAAAGAAACTAACCTGCATGATTGCGCGACTGAAGAGGCCGTGAGCCAGGGGTGACAGAAGTAGGAACCCCACGCTACCCGCACCGGCACTCTGGCCGAAGATTGTCACACGGTCCGTGTCACCACCGAAAGCTGTCATGAAAAGAAGAAGAAGAGGAGGAGGAGGAGGAGGGAGAAGAAGAAGAAGAAGAAGAAGAAATAATACACATGTACTCTGGTCGTCTCCAGCGCATCTGAGATGAAACACAATAAACATGATGCATGATTTTTGCAACATGTTACATGGATCGCATCTGCAGGAAAGGGAAACGTGCCCTGATCGACATGGCTCATTTCGCATTTCATTTTGCACGACAGATGCTGAATGTTCACCTTGCAAGTTTTTACCTCAATGGTGTCATTCAATTAAACAATCTGCCACTTTGAAAACGCGTATCATCTTTTTTAGTGCCATACGCAGTTCTAATAAAGCAAAGTTTTATTTTTGCGGAACATGTAATTTAATAACCATCACTTATGTTATCATCCAAGTTGAAAAAGTAGAAGTATGAAACATATTCATCATTATACTGGCATAATTTTATCATTATACGATCAAATCTCCTGGTTGCTTCAATACGTGACTGAACTTCAACTTTGCAACATTTCTAGTCAAGGAAGCCACTAACCGTGAATGTTATCATGAACCCACTGCAGCGCTGCGATTTGATCCAACATGGCGTAGTTCCCGGGGGCTGCGTCATCGCCTTTATACATGGAATAAAATAAAAAATGTTGGTAATATACTTTGAAGATAATAATGACTACCGACAAAAAACAAACAAACAAACAAACACGACTATACCGAAAATACCATCACATGATACTTCCACTTACTGAACTTACAATGTTTTTAATTATTAGTGGAAAAGTGAGCAAAGAAAATGGGATTCCCGATGGAATCCCATTTTCTTTGCTCACTTTTCCACTAATAATTTATATTCTTAAAGAATTTATATTCTTTCTGGTCAGTTTATTCTGTCTTTAAATGTTTTTAATTGATACACTCTCACTTTCTGTAAGTAATGACCTAATTACCGATTAATCACCATCCCTGATAATCTTAACGAATGATTTGCACCTGTAGTGAAGACTCCGAATACGCCGACGCGATATCCAACGGTTACCACGATGACGTCAGAGCTAGCCGCCAATGAGGTTCCAGAGATTTTGGCGTTTGAAGCCCCGCCAAATTTGAAGGCGCCTCCCGGGATGTAAACCATTACATCGGCATTTGTCGGCTGCAAAAAGACAGTTCGTGACCCCAACATAGGGGAGACAGTAAGAAACAAATGAGACGAAATCACCATAGAATAAAAAAGTTAAGTACCATATTTCCAAAGACAAGAATACGTCACCTGCTGTAATGTTGCATACCAAACAGCTGCTATAGATAACAACCCATATTTTAGAATTTTACTTATATTTTCGTATCAATTATGTAGATTTTCCAAATCAACTTGTACATAATCTTCTGTTTACTAGAGTATATAGAATAAGAAAATGCAGTCTAAATTCATGTTTTTGTGAAATGCGTATCAAATTCTAGAACTTGCCAGCTTATTAAGAGAATACTTGGATTGTTGATTATAGAATAAACGCTATAATACTGATCTAAACTAATTCTATAATAAGTGAATTTGATGTTGATGGCATATTCGTTAATTGAGAGAAATGATAATGTCAATTGTTACATTGACTACAAATTGTAATGCAGTATAGTGACTGCATCGTTAATCCCAGGAAAATAAACAGATGTAAATAAGATGAAAGCGATGACATGATGAGAGCAAGGCAAACCTGAAGATTTGGCGCGAACACGTTGAGGTACAGACAATCTTCGCTCGCTGGAGCTTGGGTTGGGTCCGTCACAAAATGCGAGCAGGAATCGCGATAGTACGTGGCGTTCCAGTCGCCACCCCAGGGTGTCTTGGCGACCGGGGCTGCAAACCGGGTCGGCGGATCGGCGAATGGAACGCCCTGAAATCAGGAAAACATTCTCATTTAGGTTTCTCACACAACTGTTCTAAAGCAGCGGAGGTTCACAGCGTCTTGCAATCTAATGATGTCGAAAGGTAAAAGCCAGTTTTAGGCCCTAGTTGAAAATAAAGTTTGGTCGAGGTCCCCCGTGTACTTTTCATGTGTGTATGCAAACACCTGCGATACGATGTGCTCTCAGTGAAAATATGTTTACATGAGCATGAGTTTCAGTATCATATTCAATGATATATGCCTGTAGTGAAACACATCATATGATAATATAAACACTGATAGTTTAAGAGAAAGTCTACTATACAATGAAAAGTATAAGATATGCGTAGTAACGACTGGACATCCTTATAAGCGCTTGCCGAATAGTTTATGAAATTTATTGGGAATGTCTTGCCAAGATGGAATGGAACGTGATACTTAAAATGCGAAAGTTTAAGTTGTTCTGCATCCACCTAAGAAAAAAAAATCTCATTAACTGTGACCCAAAGAGGAATCGTTATATCTTAAGCCCCATTTAACGGCCCCATAATAGTTTGAAGATTTGTACTGTAAGGTGAAGAGAACAACTTTTTTTTTCTGTACTGTAGATACTGAAATATATTGTTTATTGTTAGTTTTGAGTGGACCTCTCGCTTCTCTTTTTTCCCTCTAAACATAACTTAGTATTTTGCTGACATGTATGTCTCTTTCTTTTTGCTAATTTTCGTTTCACACATGTTAATGCACTTATAAATATATTCTTTTGATATAATTCCTGATGTATTCTGAGTTATGTTTTGTTGGAAGAAAAATGAGAGTGAAAATGAATGTATGAATGAATGAATGAATAAGTTAATCCGTGATATTATCACACATACAGAAATACAATCTAGTCATAGGCAGCATTCATATATATATATATATATATATATAGGCGACATCTTCTGTTATCTACATTGTCTCAACTATAATTTCACTTAAGATGACAGAGGCGTGCGGTAGGAATATCAGCATCATCACACTATATATATATATATATATATATATATATATATATATATATGTGTGTGTGTGTGTGTGTGTGTGTGTGTATACATGTACGTATATACACGTATATGCAATATAGGTCAAATAGTCTTGACAGGAAGAGCTAGCAGACGGTGCAGTCATTCCACAGTCCCCTCCTTCCTGTCACGACTATATACCAAATAATGCAGTAACCATCACGTACGTGGTCAAGGCAATTTCACGTTAATATATATACCGTATGTCCCCCCCCCCCCCAAAAAAAAAAAAAAAAAATACAACGGGAGCTCCGCAATGATATCTTTAAAAATAATGAATCAGTCTAAATACAATTTCAGGGTATGAAGCCATAACTCATATCCCACATCCTACAGAACAGAAAACCCCATTCGATTTGCTTCAGTGGTCAAAGAGAAATGAGGAATTCTTCTAGAGGATGTCAGGTATCTCTTCTCTCCAAGTGTTGTCTATTGTATCCACACACAAGAGCGTCGAAGCGCTAAACTTGGAAGAATCAGACTCATGACATGCTTTACAACAATCCACATTTCTCTGTGGCCGCTTAACCATGAATAGGGTTTTCTGCAAAATAGAGCTAAGATGTTATATTTTAAGACCTTGAAGTAGCATTTAGACAGTTTAATCATATTGGGTGTTATCAATGCGAAAATCTTATTGTATTTTTTTGGGACATATATATATACTTATAATTATATACATTATATTATGAGAGACAGACAGAGAGATGGGGAGGGAGCGAGAGAAACGCGTGTAACAATTAAGTGTGAAGGCACTATATTTTCACTAGAAAGATTCTTCTTACTCGTCTTTTTTAAGGTGTGTGTGTGGGGGGGGGGGGGGTCCCTTCTTCAGAAGTGTAGAAACTTCTGAAGAAGGGATCCCCTCTTGAGAAACCCGTCCAACTCAGTTCGTTTGCTGCTGCAATGGATGGTTCCTGTGAGCTTCTATACCTACAGGACAGGTCCTATCGACCTGCAGGGAGTTGTCGGGAAGCCTTTTCAGTCTCGAAACTTGCAAGTGAGGTTTTAGTTTCAGAACCCCAAAAGAGTCTCTGACATTATGTTTACATCGAGTGTTTGAGTGTGATTTGGAGACAATGAGTGTGGTTTAGAGACAGAGGTAAATAAGACAGTGTGTGTAAATTCAGTGTGCAATGGAGTCTATAATGATTATACACACGTAGACTTGTTGCATATGAAAATGTGTACTCTGCATGATTTAAAGGACCTAATGTACGATGTCCATCAACCTTGCATTACACATCCCAATGCTTCAGATTCCAGAGTTCTACTTACCTTGTATTTATATTCAAGACCACTACTACTATTGACCGGCTCACGTATAGTCATATAGGATCAACAAGGGTTGTCCAGGTACTCACGCTGTTTAACTTATAAAAGGTCCAGTTTACCTTTGGGAGCAATGATTTCAAAAATGTTCAAGATATCACATTTGATGCATATGTGTAGGTCTGTTGTATCACAAAACACAAAATATGCGGAGATATCAGCATTTTTCTCAATAAACCATAACTGTATACGGTTTAGTCTGGAAGCATTATTAATTCTTATTATAACTATTGTTCACATTTTGTGTATTTAACAATATTTAACATCGATTACACGGATTCAAATTTTTACAGTGGTTGTTTCTATCCCTAATTCACATTTTAGAACTATTTTAAAGCACTAATGTTGGGTTTTTGTTTCATCTACAAATGGTAAATTATGCCTTTAAGTTGTAAACCTTATCGCATGGGGGATAAGGTGGTGAGAAATGCGCAAATATCCCTGCCTTTTTCCCCCACGAACATTGTTCAACGTTATCATTTCATGCGTTACAATCTTAAACTTACCAGATACACATCGACCTTAGTGTTGACCCCAATAAACTGATCCTCTACGAAGTCGACGGTTTTCCCAACCAGCCTTCCTCCAGCGACATCAACGTGGGGATCGGGGTCCTGGGCGAGACTTGCTCCGATGAGAAGCCCGCATAGCAGCCACCTCATTCTAAACACTCGTGGATTTCTATCGGCCATGGTTGGTCTAACGTCTAACGTACCCGTTGTCCAACCGGGACTATAATGAAATTCATATAGGCTCGGAGGCTTAATAGGTGCGTTTGT
Organism: Diadema antillarum; assembly: GCF_040938485.1. Lineage (NCBI taxonomy): Eukaryota > Metazoa > Echinodermata > Echinoidea > Diadematoida > Diadematidae > Diadema > Diadema antillarum. The sequence continues at coordinate 581,057 of NW_027271488.1, forward strand.
GGTGTAGGGCCTAGCTTGGCGTGTTGTATTTGCACAGGAGTGAAGGCCGAAAAGAATAAGGACAACCGTCCCCTTTTTCTGGTATGCTATGCTCTCGCTTTGTTGAAAAAGGGGGAGAATCATTACACATGCAGACGCTATTATTGTTGGTGTCCTCCACAGTCACAGCGCATACTTACATGACAGTGCATTTATTTCAATTGAATGACTGAACCACCTATCACCTCACTATAAATTGTATTAACATTACCCATCACCTCACTATAAATTGTATTAACATTACCCATCACCTCACTATAAATTGTATTAACATTACCCATCACCTCACTATAAATTGTATCAACATTGATAGGCAATGTTGACTTATATTGATACTTCCAAATATGTATGCATTTATAGTTACCATAAACCGTACGTCAAAAATGTTGAACTTTGCTGAAACGAAGTCCATCAGACATAGCGGCCAAAACAGTCATTATCTTGTTTGGCACATAAAATTCTCCAACATTATATTGTCCAAAGCCCCCGTTGTGTACGAAAATCTAATGTGTCTATATTCAGGGAGAATTATAAATGGTAGGAACTCCCACAATAGCCAATGAACTTGTGCATTGTGATTGTGATTGTGTTTTATAGGGTGAACGTCATGATCGAGTTCGACACCCACAAGTCATTCAGCCCACGAATTATATATAATATAGTCCACGAGCCATACAACCTGCGAGTCATACTAGGTGTTCTAAAAACATTTCCCATTTTTGATTCTTAATAGTTCAAAAACTATATATCAGATAAAACTGTCATGAGCTATTACTCATAATCAATGACATTTTATCTGATATATAGTTTTTGAACTATTAAGAATCAAAAGTGGGAAATGTTTTTTTGTAACACCTAGTATTAAACAGACCACGAGTCACACTGCCCACTATAGTTATCAAGTAGAATGAGCCAGCGAGTCATACAGTCCACCAGTTCGACACTAGGCAAATCAGGCCAATGTAAGCAGCTATTTTATTCAGCATGCAGCTGATCTCTATGGAAGAACAAGATCATTGGTGAAATTAGATGATCTGCGGAGATCTGTGGGGAGAGCTCTTCTAGTTCATAATACATTAAATATCCCCCAATAATTATGAAAGAATTCTGAATATTTTTGATCAAACACTAAAAACAATATGCTCTCCAAATCAGAAAAAAAAAACCCAATATGCTCTCCAAATCAGAAAAACAAAACAAAATCACGTTGCATATTTTCCATATGCATTGCGGAAGCATGCACACTTCCTAATATTTTTGCACCTAGAAATTTACCTTTCGATATCACATATCTGCTGTGATTAGGCCCACAGCTACGCGCCATCTATTGACGAGTAATCAAAGAATGAACTATAGGTCTCACACCCATAAATATTTCCCCATAGGGATGTGTGTTAAAAATCAAATTTCAAAAAATTCTGTAAAATAGCTGGGAGAAATGAGGTGTTTCAGCTTCACTTACCTGGATAAGTTAGATATACCCTTTCATCCATCAAATTCTCAGGGTGGATAATTCAGTTCAAATTCTGTCCAGGGGTCCGCAAAGCCAGACTACGAGTTCTTGTCACTCAAAAAATCACCCATTTTCCGTACACGTACCCAATGAAATATAGTCCGCTCAAATTCCACCAGAAAAGCTTTCATCTTCCAACCAAAATGCAATTTGTAGAGGAATTCATACTCAATATCTACAGCTATTCAGTTTTTTGCCAAACTACATCATTGATTTTTAATGAATTTTTTTCTTCATTTATTTTGGTATCTTTGTTACGAATTTGTGAAGGGGTCTGGGACAGTTCATTGTATTTACGGGTGTGAGCCCTATAGGTAAAGATGCTAAAAGATAAGAACTATGTATACGCGGAACAGATCTGAATTCTCTAAAAGCGGCCAGGATGCTGGCGGCTCCGACAGCAGCAAGGAATTGTGGGAGCAATTTTCGCGCTCCTGGGAAGAGCAGCTGAGGGGGCCAATTTAGTTGTCATGACAACTACTAGAGTACTTCTGTCTTCACGCAACTCTAAACTGGTGGTTGAGCATGGCAGTATAAAACGACTTATCCCGAACTAAAGAAGCTGGCTGCAATATTGTGCGCGAGCTTTGTACTCGTTGTTGTGAAGCTAGAGTAAACCTTCAAGAATGAAGAAGGGAATCTTCATCGTGCTTATGTTGTTTGATCTTACTGGTAAGTCAACTTGCCTGTTTCTTTGATAGACGTACAGTTGTGAAAACAATTTTGCAAAGCATTGGGATATGAAACAAAAAAGATACTAGTTATATAAGGTGTGTGCGTGTGTGTGTGTGTGTGTGTGCGCGTGTGTGTCTGTGTGTGTGTTTAATTTATATAAAAATGTGATTTCATGCTGTCAAAGTGGCTATTTGCCACTACAGGTTTCGGTGAAGACATTGGTTTGCACAGGTTGATTTGTTTGGTAAGCCATGTCGTTATCTTTTTTTTTCATGAGATTGATTCTTTAAGATATTTTTGCTCCTTTAGCTGGTTGTTCCCGTGCTGTTTTGGGTAGAAAGAAAACGGCCACTCACTGTGGAGAGCGTTAATTTACAAGAAAGACTTATATATGGAATATGCTCGTGAATGAGGATTGTTTAAGTATATACACGGTTGTATATTATGTGCTTTTATTGCAACTTGAATGGGTAAAACGGATTAGTATGCCAAACGTTTCTTTTTTTGTGTGTGTGGTTGTCGTTTTTATGTACCACATGTTGCAACTGAAGGTTGTCGGTTTCAGTTTTGATTGTACAAGTAATATGTACAGATTTTGATGGCATTGAAGATAGTCTTCTTCTTCTCTGCCATCTATAGGTAAACTCAGGAATTTGTTTTTTTTTCTTTGCTAAAGTTTTGGTTTGTGCTCAGTGTAATAGGAAGAAGAGTATTATGTCTTTCCAATCCTTTCATGAGGATTGTTGAGTATACCAAATCACCCTCCAGTCTGATCGTTGTGTCAGATTGGTTTTCGAGTGTTGCCTTGGCAACGCGGAGGTAGCCAGTAACGTGATTTTATATTGCTTATATCACGTGTATATAACGTAGATTCCACTGATCTGTTTCTTTTTTTCCCCCTTTTTTTTTGGGGGGGGGGGGGGTTTAGACCGTTAGATTAAATGATCTTTCAACATTTTGTTTTAGGAATAGGAGGAGGGGATATAGAATATTTGTACTTTCATTATATTTATAATTGTCGGTATTTGAGTTTAGGAGGTTTTGGTAGACCAAGATCAATAATTAAGTGGGAGAGATAGGTGTGCGGGGAGTGGATGTCCTAGTTGTTTGCGTGAAGGTAAGCAGGTATATCATGCCTGGGATTATTGGTGACAGTACAATAGATGGGTAACTTTGTGTGTGATAATTGTTTGTGACGGGATGGAAAGTATAATGTGGGGAGGGGAGCGGCTTCAGAAATGTGTAGGTGTTAATTTTTGACGGATGTGTGGTAGAATGAGGATTAGGCCATGGGCTAGTGGGGGTCAACGTGCACCCCCTCTGCACTTAACATTCATTGGTGTTTCCATGTAGCCCTTGGTCTGGAGAGTCAGAAAAGTGATGTTAACAAAAAAAATGTTGGGTCCCAAGACCCGCCCCGTGACGTTTTGTGACGTCACTTCCGGAACGACCTTTTCGCGAATACGGGGGAATAGCATTTGGGTATTATCCTAATAAAGTGGTCTCCATGCCTTTATTTTTCATTGATAACCAAAGATTGTGGTATTTCTAGATTCCTCAGAAGATGGAAAATATGATGCAAAGCAAAGTTTGGCAATATAAGCCCTCAGTTTGTCGTCATCGACAACGAAATGGGCAACGATGTCGACAAAATTCAACAAAATTTTACAAAATTTGTGCAATTTTTCAAGTTTCACCCTGTAAGTTTGTATATTTTTGTGAAAAATTTGTTAGATGACTTGATATGTGGACTGGATATTAAATGAATATCCCTTTTTACGAAAACAAAAGATTTTGGCCTAATTGTGATCCGATCTCCTTCTGTAGACATTCAAGTGCGCATGCGCGGTGTCTGGAAATTAGCCTCCGAAATGCCTTTTTTCGATGTCCAGTATCAAAAATGAGTTACAACGAATCTTTTTATCGTGTAAATTTACAACTGTAATCAATTTTTGCAATCAGCAATCACCTGATTGAATAAAGGTTGCCTTAATATGAGAAATCAAAGATGACTATGGTTCTTTTTGATGATGACGTTGGTCACGACATCGAAGATAAAGACGACGTCAAAGACTGGAAATACGACATAGCAGGGATTCGTTTACAAATCTCATTTTCAATTGATTGATTTTAGCGATAAATTTACAGTAAAGGAAATCAAGATAATTTATTTTCAATTCTTCTGGTATTTTATTTCTTTACAATAAACTCAAATCCTGCTTAAAGGGGAAATCCAGTCTAAAAATAAGTTAGTCTGATAAAAAAGAGTAAAATCTAACGAGTTCAATGGTAAGAATTTGACTGTAATCTGATGAAAAATAAGGAAGTTACTATCTTTTTTTTTGCTAATTTCTGCAAAACATTTCTTGTACAGTGGATAAGAATACGCAAATGAGTAACCTGACCATGTCATAACCTCACAATTTTTCATTGATCGTGTAGAAAAAATAAAGTAAATTCAATTTTTCAGTCAATGGAGTCTGACAAATGATGTTATTCCTGGTTGCATAACTTGGTAATAGTGATGTTAGATGTATCATGATTTGAGCCTCGAGCATAATTTAATGAAAAACTGGAAATGTCAAAATTTTATGTACAAACTATATGGGAAGATGTGAGGGGATGACATGCTCACTTTGTCATTTGCATATTCATATTGACCGTTCAAGAACTATTTCCTCAAAAAATAGCGAAACTTCAAAATGTCATATAACTTCCATATTTTTCATGCGATCATATCGATCACAATTTTACCATTGAAATCGTAATATTTTACTTTTTCTTATCGGACTAACTTTTATTTGGACTGGATTTCCCCTTTAGATAAAGGCTTATAACTAGTTTCACAATTAAAACACTTATCTCAACTACGCTGCACTCACTGGCACATTTCTAAATACTGTATCATGCGTGGATAATATTTTGACATGATTTGTCCTCTATTTTCTTCAGAAATTGCATCCACATTGACCTTGTCACCGAAATGACACTATACACGATGCATAATAGAGACAATGGACTTTTAGAGGCCTAATTACTGTCATGTTTTTTTTTTAACTTGGGAATGCTAACTTGTGGGTTCTTGGCGGTTCTGTGGCATAGTGGGTAAAACTTTCGACTCCCGATCGGAGGACCCGAGTTGGAGTCACGATTCAATCACGATGTACAATTTCTCGATGGTAAGGATTATATTGACATCATTTTCATTTTATTTCGAAAATTTGGGAATATGGACTTGCAGGTCATTGACAATGAAGTTGGCATACATGAGGTTGACAAACTTAAAAGTCCACGCAGTTTTTTGCAAGTTCTCACGCTAAAACATCTAAATATCCATTATTTGTGGTAACATCATTAAATGAAACAAAATCTAGTCTGGATATTAGATAAATAACCATGTTTAACAAAAAAACAAAGCAAATAAGGCATTATCTTAATTCAGGCATCTTCTGTAGACATTTAACTTAAAGTCAATGCTGTTGTTGGATCAGCCATGGTGCCTTATGGATGTCCAGAAGCTGACGCTGATTCACCGGGTGCACTTCACGAGTTCGACACCCACGAATCATACAACCCATGAGTCATAGAGCCCGCGAGTTATACAGCCTGTGAGTCCTACAGCCCATGAGTTCGACACCCTGAGTCTTACACCAGGCAAGCCAGGCCCACGAGTTTGACACGTAATAAACAAGACCCACGAGAAAAACACATTTACGGCCCTGCGAGGTGAATATCGAACTCGTGGATCGTTTTTAACTAGTGAGTTTTTTTTTTTTTTATTGGGGGGGGGGGGGTTGTTGCTTAGAAAAGTGTCAAACTCGTGGACCTTGTTTGCCTACTGTCAAACTTGCGGGCCTTGTTTGTATACTGTCGGACTCATGGGCCTTATTTGCCTGCTGTCGAAGTCATGGGCTGTATGACTTGTTTGCTGTATAATTCGTGGATGTCGAACTCATGGGATGACAACGAATCGCTTTGCCATCCTTTCAAAGTCTGAAATTCTTTTGAGCTCTGAATCGAATTCCAATGTCACCATCATTGTCATTTTATGAGTGTATAGGTTTAATGAATTCATTTTTGCTCCTGTCACTGCTTCTATGGCAGTATCGGGCTTTGATACATCAGCCATGGTGCCTTTCAGAACGTCCACAAGCTGATGCGGCATCACCTCCCCTGAGGTGAAGAGTCAACAGAGGTCGCATTAGATCTTCATCCTTCGTCTATCCATGATCTTCATTTTGGTTCGTTGCTAGCTTCCATATTCTTAGTTTGATAATTGCTACGGAGGACATGCTGTTCAGAGACGTCTCTCAGAAGCCGGATCAAAAGTTTTTGCCTTTTTGACATAAATCATTTTACCGCACTTACTCTCTAAAAAAAATCGAGTGAAAATTTTCACTCTAAAAAGAGTGAATACAAAAAAGAGTGAATTTCGAGTGAAATTGGAGTGAATTTTGAGTGAAAATGCTCATTTTCACTCATTTTGGAGTGACGTCAGGGATCACTCGAAGATTTTGGAGTGATCCCTGACGTCACTCCAAAATGAGTGAAAATGAGCATTTTCACTCAAAATTCACTCCAATTTCACTCGAAATTCACTCTTTTTTGTATTCACTCTTTTTAGAGTGAAAATTTTCACTCGATTTTTTTTTTAGAGAGTAGACTGTATTGTCAAGAATCGCAGAGCATTCACCTCCAAATTCTTCTGTTACCATGCAAACCACAGCAAAATATTATCACTTCATCCATCACCTCAGCTGTCCCATTTCATGATTCAGCCCTTGTATGTACATAATTTCTAGGACTCCACGCATTTACTGGCTGCAGTACCACTAGTGCCTTATACATTGTATGTTATAGGTAAGGGGAAGGTAAAAACAATGTCGAGGCTGATGAGTCATTGCATGCTGTATTTCCAAAGCTTGGTGAATCTTGAAATGTTAAAGCTGAGATGAACTGGAACAATTTACCTGTGCTTTGTATGGTAACAGAAGAAGGTGAATGCCCTCCAAACTCTTTACAGTTCAAGTGCGGTGAAATGGCTAATGTCACAAAGGCAAAAAACTTTGATCTGGCTATGATACCGCCCTGCTGAAAGGTTTTAGAACAGCATGTCCTACGCGATTATCAAACAAGAATATGAAAGCTAGCAACAAACCGAAACGAAAGACATGGATGGACAAAGGATGAAGATCTAATGCGATCTCTGTGGACCTCAAGGGAGGTGCTGCTGCGTCAGCTTGTGGACATGCATCCTGGAAGTCACTGTGGCTGATGAATCGGAGCCGCGATACTGGTATGGCAACAGTGACATGAGTAAAAATGGATTCAACATATACCGCACTCAGAAAATGACCATTATGGACATTGGAATTTGATTTGGTTCAGAACTCATGCACAAAAGAATATCAGACACTGACAGGACGGGGAGATGATTCCGCATCAGCTTGGGGACATCTTGTTAGGCACCATGACCTATGAATCAGAGCCCAATGCTGATAGTGACAGTTAAAGTAGTGAAAATGAATTCATTCAACCAACAGAATCACAGAGTTACAATGATAGAGACATCGGAATTTAATTGTAACAGTGTTCATGGGCAAACGAGTGTCAGACTTTGAAAGGATAACTTAGAGCTGGTAAATGACTCCATCAATTTCAACATATTGGTATTAAACCAGTGGTAAAAATTTGAAGCATTTCGATGTTGGACCCTCAATAATTTCATCGGAAGTAAATCATGCTGGAAAAAATACATACTAATTAGCAGATAATTTTCATGAAACATCATATAACCAATTCTACTGTGAACAATGTTACATTTACAAAGTTTCTTTATACTTTCAGATGGAATAAAAAATTTTTAAAAAGTGGTATCACAAATATAATTGCTTAGTGTTGACTAAGTATGAATGATAATGGTATTTTCAAAGCATAAGTTACGAAACTTGACTAAACAAAAAAATACTTAATTTGGGTATCTAACAGCAACCAACTTTTAGCAAAGAATGAATGTATTATATTCCTCATATGATCTATGAAATCAAACTCTTTTTACTGAACAATCATTGTCTAATAACCATTTCAGATAATGTCCCATGAAATGGGGAATTGCTTATAATAGACATGCCTTTATAGTCACATTAAATGATTTGTCGTGGTAAATTATGATTGAATTATGTTGTCATTATGATCAATAGAAATGGTGACAAAAGAACTGTATAGTTGCCTCAAATTTCTCTTAGTTATTTTCTTTTATATTTTCTTTAATGCAAATTATAATACTTGAAGTTTCTGATCTTTGACGAAAAACTGATTGCTAGACAGCAGAAAAGAACTTACGGCGGCTTGTTTCACACACCTTGCATGCACACTAAACATCTTGAAAGACATCAGGATTATGTAAAAAAATATACTAAATTCTCTTTAAAGGATTCGAGTTTGTTGAGAATGCAAAATGCAGATGTAATCAAATCTTCTTTTCCTCATAGCTAATGGTGTTAATCTTTAAGGGTCGTCTTAAAGTAATTACTAAATAATTCTGCATTTCAGTTGAATTTGGTATGTAGACGAAACTCCAATGTGAATTTTGTCATCGATGCCGCTGTCTTTGCCGTCATCACTGAAGTCAAATGTGTTTCAGCAGGTGTTTCATGATTTAAACAAAATGATTAAAGTTCCGATTCTACTTGAAATATACGAGTTAATATATCAATTTACTAGTCACCAAAAGGGACATTTTGTTGGTTCTTATTTCGCACTCCTCCTGCCCTCTTGAACATCTACAGAAGAGGCCAGGATTAGAATAATGGCTCATTTGTTCTTTTTTTTAATGAAAGATGGCTTTTTATTTAAAGGGAAAGTTCAACTTGACAGACATGTGACATGTGGATTGACACCAATATTAGTAGAACACATCAGTGAGAGTTTGAGGAAAATCAGACAATCCGTTCAAAAGTTATGAATTTTTTAAGTTTCTGCTCGCTCACTGCTGGATGAGAAGACTGATACAGCTTGTGATGTCACTATCATGTGTAGAACGATATAAAAAAATGAAGAGAAAATTCAACATATTTTCACTTTTCTTACAAAATAAAGAACACCTGACTTGTCTCTGTCAGAAGGCAGGAAGAATAATATCCTTAGTATAAGTCACTGACATGTCGAAGAAATATGCACGTTTTTCAAAAAATAAGACTTTGTAAAATTCTCTTTTATATTTTCCTTACATTGTATATATCGTTCTACGCGTGTGACATCACACACTGTAGTAGTCTTCTCATCCAGCAGTGACAGTGCAGATACTTTAAAAATTCAAAACTTTTGAATGGATTGTCCGCTTTCCCCAAACTTTTACTGATGTGGAATTCGTACGATTGCCGCATTTACTTCACCTACATGTACACGAAGTTGGACTTATCCTTTAACATCCAGACTAAATTCCAATCAATATAGTGAATTAACCACAAAGTAATGAATATCTAAGTTAGCATAATAGCTTGTGGTGAGTTAGTTTACCGACCTCACTAATGCTCATTTCGTTGTTGATGACCTGCAAGTCTCTATTGCCAAATTTTCGAAAGAAAATAGCAAAAAAAAAAATCAAAATATTTTAGGTCATACTGCGTATTAATCAAATGAATATAAATTCAGTGAAATCAACGGAATAAACAAACAATCAGATATTGACGTTGATAAAATCATTACCAACGAGGAAATGTACATATTTGACTGACCCAATTACAAACATGACTTACAATATTTTACGAAATGCTAAAAGAGACTAAAACATATCTTAAATAATCTCTGCTATGTCGTAATTCTAGTCTTTGACGTCGTCTTCATCTTCGATGTCGAGACCAAGGTCATCATCAAAAAGAACCATGGTCATCTTTGATTTCTCATTTTAAGGCAACTTTTATTCATTCAGGTGATTGCTGATTGCAAAAAAATGATTAAAGTTGTGAATTTACATGATGAAAAGATTCGTTGTAACTCATTTTTGATACTGGACATAAAAAAGGCATTTTGGAGGCTGATTTCCAGACACTGCGCATGCGCACTTGAATGTCTACAGAAGAAGATCAGATTACAATTAGGCCAAAATCTTTTGTTTTCGTAAAAAGGGATATTCATTTAATATCCAGACCAAATTTCAAGTCATTTAACAAATTTTTCACAAAAATATACAAACTTAAAGGGTGAAACTTGAAAAATTGCACAAATTTTGTAAAATTTTGTTGAATTTTGTCGACATCGTTGCCCATTTCGTTGTCGATGACGACAAACTGAGGGCTTATATTGCCAAACTTTGCTTTTCATCATATTTCCCATTTTCTGAGGTATCTAGAAATACCAAAAGCTTTGGTTATCAATGAAAAATAAAGGCATGGAGACCACTTTATTAGGATAATACCCAAATGCTATTCCCCCGTATTCGCGAAAAGGTCGTTCCGGAAGTGACGTCACAAAACGTAACGGGGCGGGTCTTGGGACCCAACATTTTTTTTGTTAACATCACTTTTCTGACTCTCCAGACCAAGGGCTACATGGAAACACCAATGAATGTTAAGTGCAGAGGGGGTGCACGTTGACCCCCACTAGCCCATGGCCTAGATGAATAGGATAAGTTTTGTGTTGTCGGGGGTGGGTTGGGTACGGGTGAGTGAGTGTGTATTGTGCTGTGTGTGTGGTGGTGTGAAATAGAAGTGGTGTGTGGGATACCATCTTTTTTCTTGGTCTTTTAGACTTAGCTTCAGTAGGGTACGGGTGAGCGGGTGTGTGTTCTGTTGTGTGTGTTGTGGTGGTGTGAAATTGAAGTGGTGTGTGGAATACCGTATTTTTTCTTGGTATACAGTTCAGAGGTCTGGAGGTAGTAGGTCTGAGTTATTTGCTCTGATTTATCAATATCATGTAGGTAGGATTTTCCCTCTCGGTTACGTAGATACCGTTTATCATACATCATGGCGGGTCTGAATTTAATTTCGCTTAATGTGAGGGGGGTACGGGATCGAGTAAAAGAGAAAGATGATTTTTGATTGGGTTAGAATGAGAAAGGGGGATATGGTTATGTTACAGGAAACGTACAGTACCCCTGATATTGAGGAAGAGTAGGAAGGACAATGGGGAGGACGTATCATTTTTAGTCATGGGTCAAATCATAGTAGGGGAGTAATGATTTTGTTAGCCCCTGGATTGAATTTTAAGATTGATCAGGTTATGAAAGATGATGAAGGGCGTTTTATGGTTTTAAAAGGGGATTTGCTAGGTTACAAACTGCTTCTGGGAAATGTTTATTTCCCAACAAGGGATAGGGTGCAAAGACAAATTGATTTTCTTGTGAATTTTAATTATTGTTTGTCAAATTTATATTCTATGAATTATTCGTTAATCTTGGGTGGAGATTTTAATGTAGTAATGAATAAAGATTTGGATTATATGGGTGTAAGTACTAATTTGAGAATGAGTGGTAGTAAAGAATTAGAGTTTTTTTTTTAAGAAAATGAATTTGATTGATATATGGCGGAAACGGAACCCAGTGTTAAAGCGATTTACTTTTAGGCAAATCGCTCCGCTGGTTCAAAGTAGTTTAGACTACTGGTTTATATCAAAGGATTTGGAAAGTTCATTAAGAACATGTGAGATTATATCATCAGTAAAGAGCACCTGATCATTCTGGGATTTTTTTACAATTGAAATCTATTCGATATAATGAAAGTTATGGGAAGTCTTATTGGAAATTTGATAGTAGTTTGTGTTTTGATAAGGAATTTGTACAGTGAATGAATGATAAAATAAAAAGTATTGAATTACAGTGGTTGACGGAGTTTGATACTAAATCTTCTTTCTGGGATTTTTTAAAGATGAAAATGAGAAATTTTGCAATGAAATTTTCGAAGAAAAAATCAAAGGAGAGAAGATTAAGTATACAGCAATTGGAATATGAAATAGATATTTTGGAGAAAAATCTTCTGTCGTCTCCTGATAGTGGTGGAATTTTAAAGGATATAGAGAGTAAAAAAACGGAATTGAAGAAATTGTATAATGTGTATACGGATGGATTAAAAGTTAGGTCAAGAGTGGTCTGGTATGAAGAGGGTGAACAGAATCAAGAGTATTTTGAGCAGTTGCTCAAGTCGAATAAACAGAAAACGGTTACTAGTATACGGGAAATGTGCGATGATAAGGGAGATGTGATTAAAGAGAAGGATGTAATAATGCGATTGATTAGAAATTTTTATAGAAATCTGTATTCAGAAAATGAATCAGTGTGTGATCATTTCAGAGAAAGTGTATTTTGTAAAGACATTCTTCAATCAAGTGATGACAGTAAGAATTTTTGTGAAGGAAAAATTATGAAGGAAGAATGTTGGGAGTGTTTAAAAAGTATGAAATTAAATAAATCACCTGGGAATGATGGATTTACAGTTGAATTTTATCTTACATTTTGGCCACAAATAGGAAGTTTATTGGTTAAAGTTTTCAATGAAGCTTTTGAGAAAGGTTGTTTCGCAGCGTCTCAAAAACAAGGTGTAATAACATTGATTGAAAAAGAGGGCAAAGATCCATTATTTATAAAGAATTACAGACCGATTACTTTGTTGAACACGGATTATAAGATGCTTTCTAAGATAATGGCAAAGCGAATAAAGGGAATTTTACATGAGATTGTTCATTTGGATCAAGTTGGTTATATAGAAAACAGGTATATTGGTGACGATATGATATTAGACGATATTAGACGATATGATTTTTTATTGTAATAATTATTGCGAAGAAGAGGCATATTTGATAGCAGTTGATTTTGAAAAAGCGTTTGATTCAGTTTCGCACAAATTCTTATTTAAGGTGTTAGAATTATTTGTGTTTGGTGAGTCGTTTTGTTCCTGGGTGAAAATCATGTATAATGGAATTAGTAGTTGCGTTATGAACGGAGGTGTTTCGACAGGTTATTTTGTTATAAAGCGAGGGGTGAGGCAAGGCGACCCATTATCACCATATTTGTTTATATTGGTAATGGAAATTCTGGCGCAGGCGGTGAGAAGGGATAATGGGATTAGAGATATTCAGTTTGAGAATTTTGAGGTTCGACAAGTTTTATATGCTGATGACATGACTTTATATGTTAGACATAGGTCATCAATTATCAGAATACGGGAAATATTTAAGGATTTTTATGAATTATGTGGTTTGAAGGTTAATATTGATAAAACAAAGGTAATGAGTATAGGGAAGAAAAAGGGAGGACATGAAAGATTACCCATGGGTAATGTTGTAACTGAAATAAAGATTTTAGGAATGTATTTCGCATTGGATATTAAGGTCAGAGAAGAATTAAATTATAAAGAGATACTGAGTAAGATTACAAGACTTTTGGGATGGTGGAGACAAAGAGATTTGACTGTAATGGGAAAAATATTTTTGCTCAAAACATATGCTTTTTCTAAATTATATTATGTTTCTTCATCAATAGAGGTTCCAAAGTGGGTAGTGGCAGATATTAATAAAATTTGTTTTGAATTTATATGGAATGGTAAAGATCGAATCAAAAGGGTTATTTGTTATCAGGATTATAGTGAGGGCGGTCTTAGAATGACAAATTTTGAATTGTTTGTTAAGAGTCAACGAATTATGTGGTTGAAGCGATTGTTATATGGTGAGAAGCTCATGGGATGGAAACTTTTTTTTAATTATACTTTTAGGACTGCGGGAGGAAGATTCATATTTTTGTGCAATTATGATATACGATTTCTAAAGTTTAATGTGCCATTGTTTTATTTAGAAATTTTGAGGGCATGGCAAGAAATGGAGAATAACCGGATTTATCAAGAAGGCAAAATTAATCCATTTTTTATTAATAATAAGGAATATTTGTGTAAAGGGAAAATGATTTTTTGTGAAAATTTATATAGGAAGAATATTTATTTAGTGAAGCAAATTTTGGAAAAAGATCGTATGAGATCAGCAGTATATTTTCACAGGTTAGGATTAGATAGTGAAAATATAGTTAAAGTTTGGGAAATAGGGGAGGTTGTTGTGAGAAGCCAGAAATTTGAGGGAAATATATATGATTTTTATTCTGTTGATAAAGAGGAATATAATATTTCTTTGAAAATTTTTGAGAATGTAATTTTATTGAATGATGTTTCATTTAGAAAAGTGTATGAACTCTTTGTTACAAATTGACAGCAATTGTATATTTTACGAATGAAAGATGGCCAAAATGATTATTTGTTTTCGAAAAAGGAAATTACACATATATTTTTAGGACCAAGAATGACAACACTTCTAACAAAACTTAGGGAATTTCAGTATAAATTATTACATGGAGTTGTTTATACAAAGGAAAATCTGTTTGAGTTTGGTTTCGTTGCAAATAACCGGTGTTCTTTTTGTGAGCAATCGGTAGAAACATATTTATAAACATTTATTTTGGGATTGTGTGTATGTTAAGAATTTGTGGCAGGAAGTGAAAGATAGGTTTGAGATGGCAGATCTTCGAAATATAGAGTGGAGAGATGTTCATTTTGGTGTTACGGGAAGGGATCCAAAAGTAAAATTTAATATTGCAATAATTTTTATTTTGAAATATATCATTTTTAGATCTAGGTCGGAGGGAAAAATTGCTACTTTGGAGGAAATTTGTAAAAGAATAATAAGTTTTCGGGATGAAGAAAAAGAAATTGCTATAAAAAGAAATAACTTGGGATTACATTTGCTGAAATGGGAAAATGTTTCTGAAACGAGAGCTTAAGTATTGTTTTGCTTTCTTTTTCTTTTTATTAGTACAGTGTAGTTATCAGTGGTGAAAGCAATATAATGTGTCATTGGCCGCGCGCGGGGAGGGATAAGTTTTTGGTGGTGTAAAAGTTATAGGATTTTGTCCGCAGCTAGGAGTTTGATGAGTTTTGTTTGATGAATTTGAATGGGTATTTGGAGCGGTATTTGGGTGCGGGCGGACGATGCTTTTCTGCATACGGCCCATTACACGCTTGTATGTTGTACGTATCAATCAACATTTGGAAGTCGTTTTCATTAGGAAGGAAGGTGGTATCGCTTCGGGTGTGTTTGTGTGTGGGGTGTATGTGTGTATGTGTGTTTTTGGTGTTGGTGTGTATGTGTGTTGGTGTTTGGGGTGTATGTGTGTGTTGGTTGTGGATGTATGTGTTTGGGGTTGTGGTGGGGGTGTGGGATAGGTTTGAGTGCATCGGGGTTGGTGGGGATGGGGATTTGATTTTCGATAAAAAGATTTAATTCTAGTTTTGTATAACGTATTTTTGTTGCTTTTTTATGTATATAGCCTTATATACTCGATTTATAATCGAGTTGTTATGTTGAAGAGAGGTGATTGGCAGTATAAGTATACCATAGTCAAAGATATATATATATATATATATATATATATATATATATATATATATATATTGTACATGCCAATACTTTCTCGTGAAGAAATGGTCAGTAGGATTGATTTATAATCGAGTTGTTATGTTGAAGGGAGATGATTGGTAGTATAAGTTGGTAATGGATTTGTCTTTTGAATGGCATTTGTACCGTTTTTATGTTCATGTTACACCCAGAATGGGTTGATTTATGATTGATTTGAATGAAATCAGTAAACTATCATTGAAAAAAGTGTCTGTGTAGGCCCTATATTCTAAACACGGAAATTCTTGACATTACATTACATAATTAAAGCAACATTGTTCCTATATAGATAAGCTGGATGAATACTTCATTAAATTCAGACATGTCATATTTACTTTTGAGAAGAATGCACTGTGTTGCTCTGTTATGGAAAGTTTGTTAACCTCAAGAAAAACATACAGGGTAATTTTATTACATCATTGACATTTCTAGTCTTCGTATATAATTCGACATTTTCCCGTTTAATACAGCGTTTTCCAGTACAGTATTAAATCATTACTATGGGTCCTACTATATGAATATGAAGCAACATACATATAACATATTTGTCAATATTTGTGTATTTCCCTTTCAAATTTACCTTTTCGTGTTGTACTTCTCTCTTGACATCAAATGGAATGTAAACTTGCATGAAATGTGGAATATCTGAATTTAAGAAAGATGGAAGAGTTTCTTCATCCAGGTCAGATTCAGTACCTTTGAAATTGTTTAAAATAATCTTTGTTTATTTGTTCGAATTAGGATCAAACTATCATTTTTTCACCATTTATGAGAAAATATGCATGTATAGGAATTTCAGATTTATATGATGGCCATCTTGAATATCTTAAAACCCTTACATTGGGCGAACGGCAAACAAGGTTCAGCCTCTGGTACCCACACTGAACTTGAGCTACGCAGTTTATACTCATGGTAGCTGAGACTCAAGAGGAAGTCCAGTGGCTATTAAAAACTATGGTGGTTCAGGGGCGGATCCACGAATTCAACAATGAGGTGGGGGAGTCACAAAGCAAGCAAGGTGCCACTTCCGGGTTTCATTGGCTGATAAGCAAAAAAAAAAGGGGGGGGGCTTAACAGGAATTTCTTCGTACCACTTCCGGGGTTAATCAGCTAAGAAGCAAAAAACAAACAAACAAACAAACAAACAAGCATCCAAAACAACACACACAAATAAGGTGCTTGAGAGTACACTTTCTCGTTTTCTTGTGCCACTTCCGGATTTCATCAGACAAGCAAAAGAAAAAAAAAACCTAAAGCGCAAATTTCTGGTGCATACTTTTATTTTACGGACAAGAAACAAAATTAAACGGGAGGCGCCCCACCCCCTGATCCGCCACTGTGTTTGCATAGTGTAACCGAAGGGTTATCAGTGAAGAAGCCTAAAAAGCGTGATAGCTTTTAGTATTCGGAGACTCCAACATGCTCTATATGGATGAAAGACATTTTGTCCAGTTTCCTTAATTGATAGTACCATGCAAAACCCGACGTTCACGTGTGAAAGAATGGTAGGCCTATTTGCTAAATCATCCTTTTCAAAACTGGAAAAAATCCTCAAAAACAGGACACGAGGATTAGAAATGGGCTACGCGTGTACTTGTAGGGGAATGAACCCCAAACATAACATACAGTGAAAAGTGAAAATAAAATTCAACTTATTTTCACTTTTCTAGCATGATGAAAGCACAGTAGACTTACGTCTTTCAGAAAGCACAGGAAATATCCTAATATCCTCAACATAATTATACCAGCTAAAGTCCAGACAACGTGTATAGACTCTGATACAAAGTAATATCTTATGGAAATTTTTTCTTATATTGTCTTTGTGATATCGTAGTGCACAGTCATGTCATGATCATTTTAGTGTTCTGATCCACATATTTTGAACGGATTGTCGGATCTTCTTCAAACTTTCACTGACGTCTTCTACTAATACTGCAGCATTCACTCAATCCACATGTATTTTGGGGTTTCTTTCTCATTTCTTGTCGCATCAAACCAGTGTTGATTCCTACAGCGAGGAGAAGCACATAAAATTTCACCAAAATCACAAATCTTTCAAAAGGTCATAACTTTTGAACGGCTTGTCGGATTTTTTTTTCACACTTGCACTGATGTCTTCTAGTAATATTGCAGCATTCACTCAATCCACACATATTTTGGGGTTTCTTTATCATTTATTGTTACATTTAATCAATGTTGATTCCTACATCGAGGAGAAGAAAATGAAAACGCATTGGAAGAGTTGAAAAATGTGCATCGTTCGTCAGACTAGTCCAGTAGACGGTCCCATAGACCATGTATATGACCCAGAAAAGTTGTTAAGTACAAATTGTTCTTTAAAAAAAAAAATCATGTTCTAGAGTAAAATAGAAGTAAATCTAGCTGGCTTGTTGATTAGCCTAATTAGCAAAATCATACAATTTGCATATGTGCAGAATATGATAAATTGTTGATTTTAAACCAGGAACCCCCAAACAAACAAACAAACAAACAAACAAACCAAAAAACACGGATATACAACTTCTGAGGGGTTTTCTTTGAATAGGAATCCACTTGGTAAATCAACAGCCCAATTTCAAAATGATGCAAGTGTCGTAATTATCATAATTAGCAAAATGAGGTAATTTGCATTTTTTTTTCAATAGTCCGGTATCAAAGTAAATCAAGCTTGGTTACTAAGTACCCTGTTGGCAACCATGGAACATTTTCTTTACTGTATAGCCTGATTACCCTGTCAAATCAATAAGCATTATGTAATATTTATAACATTCATAACGACCTGATTTGCATATTTATATTCCAGACCAGAAGATGGTACAATAATTTTATGCATGACATAGAAAAGTTGTTTCAAGAAGGTTTTGTTGTTGTTGCTGTTGTTGAGTCGTGCTCCATGATTGTATTGAAGTTAATCAGTCTCGGTTACCACCGTGGCAACCATGGGTAATTGTATCTATTTACCTTTAATAATTTGCATAACATGGACATTATTTTTGCTGAATTAAGAGTTAGATGGGTATTGAAGGAAATTATTGAAAATTTCAGTAGATTGAATTAACAATGTACGAAAATCTCCTTCCCCCTTCTTTGTCGCTGCATTTAGATATTAGAGCTTCAAATAATCTGATCAATGATTCAAATAGTATGACACAATGAACAACTGTAAAATTTGATTATTTGGTTCATATTTTTTAGCGTTTTGAATAGAAAAACAACACATCGTTTTATTTATTATTTCATTGGAAACTTTCATACATAAAATCATGTCACATATACTTGGGCACCTGGTGGTTCTAACAAGGCAAGTGCCATAATGTGTCTCACCCATTCGCGTACTAGAAATTGTATGCGAATGGGATATAACACATAAAAAAAGATATGCTAAAAAGAGATATAAAAGGGTAAAAATTTATTTCAAAAAAGAAACGTACCATAAAAACTTAACGTTAGGCTCTAAAAGTTCGTTGACCATTGCTTGTGACCATTGACCTTGTGGCGACCATCCACTTCCCAAGGGACATCTACCATCCAAGTTTAGTCACAAAAGGAGTGATGGATCAAAAGTTATGACCCATAATAGAAAAGCGCCATAAAAACTTAACATTGGGCTCTAAAAGTTCATTGACACCTGCTTGTGACCTTTGACTTTGTGGTGATCATCCACTCCCCAAGGGACATCTACCATCCAAGTTTAATCACAAACGGACGTATGGATCAAAAGTTATGACCCATAATAGAAACGCGCCATAAAAACTTAACATAGGGCTCTAAAAGTTCGTTGACCCATGCTTGTGACCATTGGCCTTGTGGCGACCATCCACTCCCCAAGGGACATCTACCATCCAAGTTTGGTCACAAATGGAGTTATGGATCAAAAGTTATGACCCATAATAGAAACGCGCCATAAAAACTTAACATTGGGCTCTAAAAGTTCGTTGACCCATGCTTGTGATCATTGGCCTTGTGGCGACCATCCACTCCCCAAGGGACATCTACCATCCAAGTTTAGTCACAAATGGAGTTATGGATCAAAAGTTATGACCCATAATAGAAACGCACCATAAAAACTTAACATTGGGCTCTAAAAGTTCGTTGACCCATGCTTGTGACCATTGGCCTTGTGGCGACCATCCACTCCCCAAGGGACATCTACCATCCAAGTTTAGTCACAAATGGAGTTATGGATCAAAAGTTATGACCCATAATAGAAACGCACCATAAAAACTTAACATTGACGCCGCAGGCAATCTCTTAGTCTCCCCTCACCTCCGGTGGGCTCGACAAAAATGCAAAAGCACCGTCAGGTGGAGGGGGATATTCCCTCCAACTCCTACCCCTCCCTCAGAGAGGTTTATACTATTTCCTTGTCATACAAAACTTTAATGGAATTGTTTTATCTGTGTTTTCAGGATTCCTGAATTGAAGTTACCAATATATTTCATACTAATTAGCTGAATATTATGCTGAAGAGTGATAAAGATACCAGTTGATCGAGGCTGACAGTGTGACGACAGAACTAGATTTACTTTAATACCCACCGAGAGTCAACAATATTGTATGCATGTAGACCTTCAGTATGCATGTAGACCTTCAGTAAGCGCCTGTCTGTGATTCGTTTTCCAAATCGATCCATTTGTTGACAATAATTAGTGCACCTGCAGTTTAAATATGAGCAACTCTTATCTGTCACTGGTGTACATACGGAAACAAGTGCTAAAACCATACGAGTTGTTTCCATATTTTTACCTGCATCGCAATAACTGTTTCGAATATCAGTTGGTGTTTTCATTATTCGGTTTATTCCATTGCCATATCGGACAGCTTGAGGGGATGTGTAGTACATTTGTACCACATGCTTCACATTTGCCGATTTTGTTTTCTCTTATAATATGCTTGACGAATGCCACGATCAGTTTATGCATCCATTGAATATACACCAATCGTAAATTGTACATTTATAAGTTATGATAATGTACATTTCTTTTCTGTGCAAGTATTTAAGGTCTTAAATGCCGTCTTGTACTCATCTATGACCTGTAGTACATCGCCCAATGTTATCCATGACCTCTTTTACACTTTTGAGGTATAAAGGACAGCTATTCTATCTTTTGTTGTGAAGTTTTCCTTCTCATTCATGATTTGGTTATACACCGAAATAATCTGATTGATTGATAGCCCCACCTGGGTAGTCTTCTTTCCTGGCGCACTGTCACTGGGACAACCTATTTTGGCACTGTCTTTAAATCATATCGTATAAGCACAATTTGCTTTATATCTGTGAGCTTGTTATATTGTCAGGGTTATAACTGATAATTTTTTATTACTCCAAATATTTAAGATTGAACTATTTATAGCAAGATGGCTTTCTGCAGTCAGCTACAGTACCTTTATTAACGGGAGTGTGTGTAGAGGCAGTTGCATTTTTATTTTGTACCCACATTTCAACATTGCAGATAATATACAGCAGTCAGTTAATTTCTATGGTTCAGATAGTTTGAGGCGGTTTGCAGGTAACCAACTGGGTGCCTTATCTTTTCCACCCTATTAAATCAAATGCTTAATGAGAGTTATGAATAGTTGGAATGTAATGTTTGACATCCATCGTTCAAGCTAAAGCCAGTTTGTACGTTATGATATTGTACATGTATATTGCTTCTATTTGCTATTGAATACGTGTATATAGCAAGTTGGCTGTCTGTAGTGTCAGCTACGGTATCCTTATTTGTGTCATGTTTTTTCTTCTTCTTTTTTGTACCCACATTTTAATATTGCTCCGCAGTTATTATACAACACTTAGTAAATTTCTATGGTTTTGGATAGCTTGAGGCGGTATGTAGATCTCAATCTAGGCTCTTTTTTCCATTCACTCTAACTAAATCCCTAATGAATTATATGAATAGTAGGAATGCAATGTTTGACACCAACCGTCTGATCGCCTGAGCTAAAGTTATGATACTCTACTGGTGTTATGATACTCTACTGGTATGTATACTGTCATAAGAGTCTTTATAAGAGTCGTTGTCTTAGATGTTGTTGTTGGATATAACAAACTAAACGGAAAGGTTGTTTATTAATGAAGTTTATTTGACATGTTTGATAACAGATATAATTTGGAAAAGATATATATTTTTTTGATACAAACTATAACATTGAGACACCGTGTTGGAAATGCGGGATATCTTACTTGTAAGTCGCAGATTTGAGTATTGTATCACAGTGCTTACATTACATTCCAGTGTATTCCACTGCATTTGTACCCTCCAGACACTCATCAATTTTAACGAGTGGCGGCAGTTCCTTAAATGTCGAGTGTGTAGCTTATATTCGTTGCTTCTACTCCTACCAAAGTGTAAAATGTATTCCTTGTTTCGTTTATTTTTTCGTGTGTTTGTCTAGTCATATTGTCTTGCGAGTTTAAAATGTCGATGCGCCGCTCTCCTGCATACCGTATATTACTGCCCCTGTTCCTCCTGCACTTCTCTCTGGGTCTTTGCCTCATACACTTGAATGCACTCTTGTTCTTACCATCAACGAGTATGGTAATGCCATCTATTTATGATGGATAGTACGACTCAGGTTGTGAATTTTCCTTATCACTCTCTAAACAATGATGATTTTTTTGATATGTTTAATCATGGTTCGGTAACTCATGAAACAAATGAATCCTACAGTAAACGTTTCTGTGCAAACTATGATTTTAATTCTCATACTAAAAGTGTAAATTTTGGTGAAGATAATAATGAACAATATCTTAGTTCTGAATATTTTACAATCAATCAATTCAAAGCTTTAACTGAAATAACTCAAAGTTTTTCGTTGATGCAACTCAATATAAGGAGTTTGAATCGTAATTTTGATAGTTTTTGCTGTTTCATGAATGACATTCATAAATCATCTTTCTCTGTAATTGGTCTGAGTGAAACATGGATCAGTCCGACTTCTATGCCTACGTTCTCTCTTCCCGGGTATGATTTTATAGAAAACAGTCGTCAGCACAAGAAAGGCGGAGGAGATGCCCTGTATATAAAGCAAAACCTTGATTATATTATTCATAGTGGATTGAACTGCATGAGTGAAGCTGTAGAATCACTCTTTATTGAAATTAACGTGCCTGGTTCTAGGAATATACTTGTATTAGTCTGACCTAGTCATGTACCGACCTCCGAATTCTGAGGTTCAAAATTTCTTTACTTATCTGCAATCGTTATTGCAAAATCCAATTATTAACAATAAAGATTGTTATATTATGGGAGATTTCAACGTAGATTTATCTAAGTTTCAGACATTAAATTCTGCTCAGAATTTATTAGATATCATGATGTCCTCATCTTTTTTACCCCTTATAACAAAGCCAACTAGAGTAACTAATCATTCAGCAACACTTATTGATAATATATTCTGCAATATTAACCCATTACCCTTTTCTGGCATTGTTTTATCAGATTTGTCCGACCATTACCCCATATTTACTCATATTCCAGTTAATTGCAAACGTAATTTGAATTCTTCTGTAATGTATTTTCGAAAAGTTACACCAGATAATATAGCTAGGTTGCAAGATGGTTTTAATGCAGTAGATTGGTCTGAGGTATATGATGCTGAGGACCCAAATTATGCTTATGATTTATTTATGAGAAAATTGAATTTACTTTTAGATAAGTATGTTCCTTTAGTTAAGAAAAATAATAGTAATTATAAAAGATTCCCTAGACTCCCGTGGATATCTAAGTCCTTGTTGCGGTCAATGAACCGAAAAAATAATTTGTATTACGCTGATAAAATCAAACGTACTGAGGAATCTCGTCATAAATATATTTCATATAAGAATGTTCTTACTCAAATTTTGCGTTGTGCAAAGCGAAAATATTTCAGTGATCAGATACATTATTTTAAACATGATATCCAAAATACTTGGAAAGTTATTGATTCGGCCATTAATAGAAACAAAGAAACATCCCGTATTACTACAATCAAACATAATGATCTTACAATTGTTGATTCAGGGTTTATAGCTAATGTTTTTAATCAATATTTTTCACAAATAGGAAATAATTTTGCTAAAAAGATTCCTAAATCTCAAAAGTTATTTGTTGATTTTTTACAAACGCCTAATCCCAGCTCCTGTTTTTTTGCTCCCACTCACCGGAACGAACTAATTGATATAGTTCGGAATTTAAAGAGTAAAAAAAGTGCTGGTTATGACAATATTGATAATGTTCTTTTAAAAAAATATCATAGAGTTTGTTGTTGGACCCTTGGTTCATGTGTTTAATTTGTCTTTAAGTAATGGCGTTGTCCCCGAGGCTATGAAAGTATCTAAGGTTATTCCAATTTTTAAGAAAGGGGATAAGGAAGACATCAGTAATTATAGACCAATATCTTGCTGAGTAATATTCTAGGAAGCATAAAGGCCAGACAATAATAATAATACCGCCGTGTCACATGGCCCACCTTGGCCCGTAGTTGCCCGGAGGTGTGCACGCAATTCCGATTTACCCGCAGCCAAGTTTTGAGCATTATCAAAACTTTTTTTCGGGTGAGTCGCGGGGATTGCCTGCAGAGGTCCACGCAGAACGCCAGTAGGAGGCCCTGATTAGCGACAGCAACTCGCAGGCAACTCCCACGCAGGTAACTCGCAGTCCCCGTATGCAGCCAAGATAAAGACATTCTGTGGGACTTCTGCAATTCCTTCAGAGGAATTCCTTCACTGACGTCAGCCCCACCCCCCCCCCCCCACCGCCCACGCCTGGCACACAGGTCACACATACCCGCAAGTAGAACTTAAGTTGAACGCGTCCAGCAAGTTAGACACATGCACTGACTCGCCCAAATCCTGTCCGCCCACAGAAATTTCCCGGTATACTACATGCTGGAAAATCCCCACACGCAACAAGCCCGCGTAGCTTGCCCGGAAAGGTGTGACAGGGCCTAAACATGGTTGCGGGTAAAAAAATTTGCGTGCGCACCTTCGCGGGCCTACAGGTGAGATACGTGCTGGGTACTGAGATGTGCGGGTTATCTACGGGGACCTCCGGGTATAGTAAAATTGTTCTTCGCAAGTCGCATGCAAGGCTTGCCCGGAAAGGTGCATGTGACACGGCCTTAAAGGGGATGGTTAGTAACTGCATCAGTGGGAATGCTGGGGGATGTTCCAATCTTTGTGGATTCATTAAAGAGTACATTATATATCTATTGTTGTGTGAAAACTATTTGCTTCAGAATGGTCTCATACTCTAGTAATGTGTAGTTTAATGTTTCCAATGGCCCCGTCACTGTACAGGCATGCTAACCTGGAAACATTAAACTGCGCATTACTTGAATATGAGACCATTCTGAAGCAAGCGATTTTCACACAACAATAGATATATAATGTACTCTTGAATGAATCCCACAAGGATTGGAACAATCATCCCCCAGAATTCCCACTGATTCCCACTGATCAGTTACTAGCCATCCCCTTTAAGTATTAGCACATGAACGATGGTGTGGAACCTATACGGTGTATAAGGCAATGTCATTGCCGACTGTATCTCAAGTGAATGACTCCTGTGATTAGAATGTCGCAATCCAAGACTCACTGATTGCCATTTCGGATTTGCCCCTTGAGATTCCGATTTGCTGGACTCCTGGAAGTCATGCAATCGTCACATCTTCATACTTACTTGTCATGGGAGAATAAGCCACTTCGTAATTAGCTCATGTGCACGTTAGTATTTCACTCGTATTCAAAGCAACATCAGGTTTGTCAGGTGGATGTACTGGCGAGTATCATTTGCAAGGATTGCATGAATAATCATTATATGACAGATGCTTATCTCCGTGAATTTAAAAACCATCATGCGTCCTGGTACGAACTACGAACTGGCTTATTGAATCAACGAAAGAAAATTCAGATAATAGTAAAAGTGCAATATGATTTCAAAATAAATTTACAAGCATGAATCCAAATGCATCACGATTTTGCATTGTCGCGTAAGATCACCCTTTATCATTTCAGTCTTGATTGCCTATATAGTGTATGACCTCTGATTTTTTTTTTTTTTTCAGGTCTGACATTTTCCCGTGACCTTTGTAACTCAGACATTTTTTCTATATGATTTTTTACTTCTTATATTTCTATTTCTATCATTTACACACGAAACCCTTTGAAATTTAGAACCTGTACATTCGAATAAATGTGAAAATATTTTCATAGTGAACTTTCCGTCAATGTAGTTTTGTTTCCTTTTTGTTGGTTCGTTTGTTTTTTTCTTGATGGCTATTTTCTTCATCAACATTTAGCGTGTTTGGTGATGGATAACTTTCAAAACTGATAAAACAAATAAGAAATCAGCATATACATTGAATGTAAGTTTCGTTTCGATTCTTCTTCAGAAAATGTCTATGTGTCATATTCCCTTGTGCAAATGAGTTGCCCTCTTTTCCAATAGTTTTACATGAAGAAGTAGATCTACATTTTACGACACGTCGTTCCTACTTTTGATATCATAAAGTATTATTGCTGTCAGAAGAGAAAGTGTTTAAAGCTTCCTAGCTTTCTGACATCTATGGTAAACAAATTATTGAGTTTCAGGAGATGGCGTGATGAAGGCAATATTGTTATGATATAAAGTGCTTGGAGATGTCATGAGCTAGACACGTTTTTGTGTCAAATTGACTATTAAGTTCATGCATAAAGTTTGCTATTCTCAAATTTAAGGATCACCGAGAGACTTTTCTTGCAATACTGAAGTTATCGAGTGAAAGCCATTACTTGAATTATATGTATCATATCATGAATTATATAATTGTTATTGTAATATTTTACAAGATAATGCACAGGTTAGAGGGCGTAAGTGAAGATGCAGCGCACTAGAAGGTAATAGTATGAAACAAGATAATAGAATAGTATGAAACAAGACAATAGAAGATAATAGTATAAAACAAGTTCTAAGTTTCAACACATTCACATTCAAACTGTAGAAGTTGTTCATAAATTCCTATATAGCGGAATGAGTTACATTTTAGTTAGCCTTAAGTTTGAGCTTTCTTTTTTATTTGTCATCCATTCTTTTCTTTTATCTATTCCTTTCCTACATATATACGTCGGTGATCCATCGCACCATGTGCCTCGCGTGTGCTGGTATAGACCATTCATCTCTTCTCCCTTCTTACCTTTTTCCTGTCCTCATGTCTCTTCTGTTTCTTCTTTCAAAATAATTTCCTCTTTTTCCTTCACTGTGTTCTTCTCTTCTCTCTCTTGTTATCTTTCTCTTTACAAGAGAGGTTACTTGTGTTTGTTTGTCCGTCTGTTTGTTTGTATAGGTCTGCATGTATCGTGCTGTGCACCTTTTCTAGCAAATTGCTTCCTTGTTGTTATTTAGTCTTTTTGTCCACGAGGAGACTGCAAAATACAAGCTTAGCTTTTTTTTAGCATGTCTCCTCCATTTCCATTTCCCGCAACTTTAGTTTTAATTCAGTTTTCATTTGCTTTTGTGATGCGTAGTATTGTTAATTTCACGTATATTTTTTTTTTTGTTACTACATTGTATTGATATTGTGTTATTTTGTGTATGAAAATGTTTTGCAATGCTGGAAATGAAATAAACGAAACGAATGAAATGAAATGAAGGTATTTACAATGGTGAAACGTTTATCTGGAAATTAGTGCTGCAAAATACTCTCGATAAGCACTGAAATTTTTCACTTTTCTTCTTCCTTTTTTTTTTTGCTTGCCTCAGGTACAGTTCAACAAAGATGAAAAAAAATGAATAAATAAAGCGATAATGAATGAATATTTTTAAGAAAATAAATCGCTAAATGTTTTGGGGTGGATATCACTTTTAGGTTTCCAGTGGTACCAACAAACGCGACAAAGGTCAGAAGGAGTGAAGATCACATAAGGTGCTTATCAGCATGATCATTACAGGTTCCCCATAGGCATGCTTAAAAACCACGGTTATTCTCCTGCCCATTCTCCTGGGGGCGTTTCATAAAGCTGTTCTTAAAGTTACGAAAGCCTTAAGAAGGACTGGTGATCACTTCTGATTAGCTATACACTTGTCAGAATTTCACAGCACAAGAAGTTATCACCAGTCGTATTTAAGTCGTTCGTAACTATAAGAA
Source organism: Diadema antillarum (assembly GCF_040938485.1). NCBI lineage: Eukaryota > Metazoa > Echinodermata > Echinoidea > Diadematoida > Diadematidae > Diadema > Diadema antillarum. Next base: position 608,817 of record NW_027271488.1, read on the forward strand.
CAGCTTTATGAAACACCCCCGGGTGTGCTCTGAGAACAATCTAGCACAGAAAAAAATAAACACCCCTAGCATTGTAAACAATGTCCAAATTCCCTGACACTGATATGGTCAAAGAATGACGCAGGATGGGGTAAACCAAGAACAACAACAAACAAACAAACTTTTTTTTTTTATCCTTTTTCCAAACGATGGAGGATGTTGCCTGAATTGTATCCTCGGCATACAGATAATTTGGATTCAGCAGCGTTACGCCGCCGACCACAAACCTTGACGGTAATGTTATATCTCTACGCATAACTTTGAGTGATGCTGCCCCCAGTGTTCCGTCTTTTATAGGGTAAAATGCCATATTTTTGTGCATAGTTTGTGTGTGCTCTATAGAGGTCACATTTGTGAACGGATTTTGTTCAAATTTGATATGGCGGTCTATAATAATCTAATCTACAAGCCTATTGATTTTGGATGTGTTGCCCCCAGTGTTCCGTCTTTGATGCCGTCAAAAGTCATGTTGTTGATGGATGGTTTGTGTGCGGTCTCTAGGCTACATTTCTGGGCGGATTTTGTTTAAATTTGGTATGATGGTCTAACATGATATAATCTACAAGCCTATAGATTTTGGATCTGCTGCCCCCAGTGTTCCGTCTTTCGTAGGGTCAGAGGTCATGCTGTTGGTGGAAGGTTTGTACACGTGCGCCACTGGTGTGCGCTGTATAGGCTACATTTCTTTACAGATTTTGTTCAAATTTGGCAAGAAGGTCTACCATAATATGAGCTACAGGTCGAAAGATTTTGAATGTGTCGCCCCCAGTGTTCCGTTTTTTATAGGGTCAAAGGTTATATTGTTGATGGATGGTTTTTGTGCGCTTGTGTATGCTGGCCATTATGTCCCGTCAGCCCTTTTTAATCTCTTTTCATACAATTATGTCTAACATTTTCTGAGAAGCCGCGCAGCAGTGCAAAGAGATAATGACGATCTGCGGCAAGAGACAACTGGTGGATGGAAGCACCGTACAGCTTGTGGCGAAGAACTCATCTTTAGAGCCAGCAGGGAAACCCTCCGCATCGGCATCGTCCACGGAACAGTGGGTTCTCTGCGAGCCGAAAGGTAAGATACCCTGTTTTTAATTATATAGTCAGTAAAGAATAGATTTAGATTAATTAATTTAAAAAAATCACTTGCTAGAAGTGCACAGACATATACAACAACACGATTGCACTTTTCGATACCAATGCTACATGCCAATGCTAGGTTCAGTCACTGTTATGGCTAATCTGACAGTAGATTTAGTTCTATTTATGTATTATTATCATTTTTTTGATTATGTACTGTTATTTCAATAGAATGACACGGGGTGAGAAGGATAAAGTATGATAGTAAATATGCTTGTCCTTTGATAATAGAGAACCAACTCAAACAGCGTATATAAGTCATGCTTACAGTGCCTTCACTCCCATGGAGTGGGTTGGGGAAGATAGTAGGGGTAAAGGTAAATTATATACTCACACATAAAACCATTCTCCTTCACCCTGACCTTTCAGTTACAGTTTCAGTTAGATTTAATTTTTCTAAATTTTTCAGGGACATCATACATGAAAATGACAACACGTGTATCTGAAATCAGAACAGAAAAAAATAGTATAGGTTTTCCCGGCCAATTTCGCACTTTGTCAGTCCAATTCCTTATTGCTGCATTCAATTTAGCAAAATTTTGTGTAGATTCAAATTTTTTCTTTCAAAAGTGCAACTTGTGCGTTCAATTTAGCATTTCGATCAGTGAAATTTGCTCATATGGTGGCTTTCGAATACGTAATAAGGGTATTCAAATTGACTGGTAATCTACGTTCATCCAAAGTCGGCATCACTCGCCGAAAAAAAAAAGTATTTGAGTCATTCATTTTCGCGAATGGGGAGTCGAATTCCAAACATATTCATTTAAATTTACGTCATGTTATTTCTTCTTCTTATTTTGGAAAAAGTGAGAACATTTAAACGTTTATTTTCCTTATGACTCTTTTGTTTCCTCCACGCACTGTTAATGTAAAACAATCATATTTTGACCCCAGTCAAGTTCGTTGTTCTGTAACGCCCCTTTTCTTTCACACAAGTCATTTGGTGATTTCAAGTTCGGTGCTGGTGCTGGGGATACCTCTCTCCCACGAAAGGGATTTCAAAAAAAACCAAACAAACAGAGTACAAAGTCGTGTTTATAGAGCATTTAAAAGCAATTTTTAAGGAAATTAACCATAGTGAAAAAAATAGTGAGAAGGACTATGATTATAACATACGGGGGTGTGACGGTGAGAGATCCTCGGCGACAGTGCGAAGCGACAGAACGGGGGGAGGGTGTTGGAGGGGAATACCCCCTCTGACGGTAGAGACTATTTGTAAAAACAGAGTACAAAAGTCGCGTTTATAGAGCATTTAAAAGCAATTAAAAGTTAGAGTAATGAACTTGAATGTTCCAAAAAAAAATTGAATGAAGAGATCATAAAATTGAATTACCGAGCATGTCATCTAGGATTAATTTTGCTGATGGCATGCAGCAATAAGGAATTGGATTGAAAGAAGTGCGAAATTGGCCGTGAAAACCTGTAATAAAAATATATATATTATAAAAAATGAGAGCACCATTACCACGTAATGCTGCTTGGAAGTTTGGCTCCAAGTATGCCAAATACTTCAGCAGACATTGATCATGGATCATGTTTTATTCATCACGGGAACAAATGAAAAGTCACTTTAACCCACACACAATCAACAGTTCATAGCCTTGTTTTATGTGTTATAACTGACAAAAAAAAACCAACAACAACAATTAATTTCTATCACCGAAAAGCAAGGGTCATGATAGTTTCTTCACTTTCAATACAGAAATGTTGGTAGCAGAATGCTATTAAAACACAACAACAACAACAACAACAACAACAAGTGGATCCAGTGGATGCAGTTCCTTTATTCCGAATGCTATTTCATCCTAAAATGAAATTGGGCTCGTTTATTCAAATATTTGTGACGTTGTCGAAGGTTGGTTAATCTGAAAATGAAATAGGTCAGTTATGATCAGAAAATGGAAAAAAAATGCGTACCAACGACCTTCGAAATTACTTATGTAATAGTGCAAAATACAGTGTTATTCCAGGCTGAATAAGTTCAAAACAATGATCATTGAGACTAGGATTTGTAACTAGTTATAAAAGGAGGAAAAGAAAGGAAATTGTAAGATTTCAAATTGTGTTAATAGGACTATGCACTGCTAATTGAGGAGGTCATTTTCAGTCCGTACTGCGGCTATATATGCTTATGATACAGTAATGGCCCTTAGGCTTATCGGATTATTTTGCGACGAAATGGAATTGTTGCAATCTGTGAATGTCTGATTTTTTTTTCACGTCACCATTTGTTATTACTTCTTTCAATTTTTTTCTTTACCTAAGATGGAACAGAAAGTTATTTTGATTAACTTAGTTGTGGGGGTGTATTGCTCTGAAATATAAAGCAAACCGACCGTATCGTCTCTTGGTCCTGTATTTTGAATTGAAAAGTTACCGTCAAGACGAAGTTAACCTATCAATGTGTATAGGATAAAATTTAAGAAAGAATTAAATGATTTTATATTATTCAGATTCACCGCTGGAGGAGCGCACGTTTGCAGTCATCACGAAAGCCAGTTCATTTTCCGTAGCTGATTTGAAAGTGGTTGATAATATCATAAGAGTTGGCCCGTTCAGTACATATACCTGGGTAGCGCCCTCACCGACTCCCACTGTCCTGTCATTTGATCCTGTTGAGACGGCTGTGTACTGGATTCAGGAGGAAACAAACTCCATTATCCGGACTTCTCTTCTAGACACAGCAACTACCAGCATCACTGGAAGTAAGGAGAGAGTAAAATCTTCCCACTGCAAAGCTGCGAATATTACATTGGTGTTCATGAATTTCGACAGAGAGATATTTTCATGTTTGTTTGTTGTTGTTTTTTCATCGGCAGTTCTTTGATAGATAGAATATGAACCGTGCAGAACGGCAATGTAAACATATTCTCCATGAGATTCTAATATGTTTGCAGACATAGCAAAGGATACTTCAGGTCTCTTAGACGATAGGTTTGATGAACGTTTATAAAGTAGGGCCTATCCCTCTTCTACTGCATAGCATAAAATTTGAAGTATTGACTACAGTCTACGTATAACAAAAACCGTGATTGTCAGAATGATGCAATTACTGAAATTTTTCCATCGACTTCACCTTACATATAATTACGTAATTACCCAATAAAACCAGAATTGTGATGATATCGATGAACCCAATGTTGTTATTGAGTTAAAATATATGAACATTGTGTTATAACAAATGGTCCTATCACATCATACATGTACATGTATTGTTATTCTGACCATTTCACAAATCATGGGTGGTTGCATGTGAGATATACATTTAGCAGATGCTGCATCTTTCACAGTTTTCAAAGTTCCATATTAGTTCGACTAATCTGGGCCCTGTTGCTGTTGTTGTTGATGATAAGTTGATAAGTCAGGAAAATCAAACGTAAGTCTCTAAATGCTCAATTCTAAATCGCTAATACCTGACTTATGTTTGATTTTCTGACTTATGTTTGATAGCATCTTTCCATGTAACAGGACTCTGATTCCTAGTCATTCTGGATTTTTGAAGGTAAAAAAAAATCAAGGTAGGGCCTATCTAATAAAATCATCCTCTGTATCAGTCGTTGGGAGGGATTTTACGAGATAACAAAGGAAGTTTGTTTCCCATTAATTTAAACTTCCTTTGAGATTAAAATTTCATTCTGTCTTTCACGTACACACCTTTTATTTAACCCTCCTCAAAGAAACAATCTCTGCTGTCCATTCCATTATGTTATGTATAATTCAGGATCTTTCCGGGAAGGGTGTCTCTCTGTCACATGGAGTATGCTTCATTTCTTATTATATCTCTTTTTTTCTCTCCCTATCTGAATCTCTCCCTGGTACCTTCGAAGCGCGAGTAATCTATGGAATCTTGTTGTTTCTTGTTTGCAGTTTGCTTTGTGTATAAATACGCTTTCCTATACAGGTTTGCCGGGGAAAGGGCTCTCCCTTTCACTCGACCACTCCGCTCGCAAAGTCTACATGCTGAACTACAATGAAATCGAAAATGACTTGACAGTTTTGCGCGCAGGCATGAGCAGGGGTCCAATACGTATCATTCTAAGGCTACGCAAGAACGGCGCAAACTCATCAATGCATCTTGACGTTAAAAACAGGTAACTCCCTCTATCAGGGCGGATCCAGGGGTTCCGTAAAGAGGGGCTCCTTTACAAAATTAAAGGGGGGCGCACGCCCCCCCCCCCATTTTTTTTCTTTGTATTCCTTTTGTTTTAACAAAAAATAAAGAGGGGCGCCCGGTGCGCTCCCCCTGTATCCGCCACTGCACTATGTCATAGCCACGTCATATATATGTGTCATATTCACTCATGTTTTTCATGTAATATCTTTGCTATTATTAGTAAAGCGGGGTCATCCCACAAAACCGACACCCACGAGTCATACATGTCATATGGCCCACGAGTTCGATATTGAAAAACGGTTCAGAGCCATACAGCTCTTGAGTCAACAGCCCATGAGCTCGACACCAGGCAGGTAAGGACTATGAGTAGGGACCAAATCAGTTACCTTGATAGATCATAATCATAATTGTAAGTAATAACAAAATGAATGTGAAGTCATATATTGTAATATATAGGTATAAATGAGTGATGGTTCAATAAGTTGTATGGTACACAAGAAAAACAGAATTATTAAAATCTGATCCCCGTTTCATAGAATATATATTTACAGAATTGATGTTAACATCTTTAAACACGATCAAATCAACCACGGAAGATTGTAACAGATCGCTCCGCTATAGATGATGCGGTTTGTAAATGAGAGGAATTGGTGGTGGAGATATCAAATAAACATAAATGGTGCCCATAAGAATAAAACGAGTGACAAATCAAATTTGCTCGTGGATGAATTCATACATCTATAAAGTCATGAGTGAACTAAAATAAATTTAAAAAGAGGGCTGGGAAAGAGAAAGATTGAAAGAGTCAGTATGGGAAATTGAGGAAGAAAGTAAAAGGAGAAGTAAGCATATCAAATGAAAGTAAAGTATGTGAAAAAATTAACAAGAAATTAAAATAATCCAGCAGAGACATGGAAAAGGAAATAGAGGATTGCTATAGTAATAAATAGTAAAAAATCTTCTAATCAAATTCTGCAACTCTGTACTTAGTATTTACTATGATTTATAGCTGTTCAAATGTAAAAGTCTGAAAAGGTCTTCTTTAATGCAATGGACATACAATGCTACACTGATGCAGTGTTCGTACAGATATCCGAAAAGCGTTTGACACAGAGTCATAACATTATGTTGGACAAGTTGCGGAGAATAGGAAATACCCAGCAAACACATAACGTTTTTAGAACGTTTCCTAAACGTGTTTTTTTTTTTTAAGTTCCGTACGTCTTCATATAAAATGGACATTTTTAAAACGTATATATAACGTCAAAGTTGGGACTTAGAATTTGCTGCAAGCACAGTTTTTTTTTGTTTTTTTGAAAACGTTTTAAAAACGTTAATGAACGTTGCAAAACGTTTTTGTTATATCTGCTACGTCTTCGTCACTTGTAAACGTTCACAAAAGGTTTTTATTATGTCTGCTACGTTGATTTCGTCTTTAATGAACCTTTAAAAACCGTTTTTATTTGGTCCGCTACGTCTTCGTCATTGGTTTCTTTATCATGAATATTTATACATATTTATGAATATTCAAAGAAGAAAACGTAAAATTTGAAAACTAGACAAAAGACATTGAAATCTAAAGTATTTATGCAGGGTTCAAACTTTCTGTGTTAAGATTTGTGCCGATATTATTGTTCAGTTATTCACAATTTCAAATTGTGTTATGAAGAGGTATTTTCGTATGTTAATAGGCCTAATTAAGATATATGTGATTTAAATTTAGTAACCATGTCTTCATGCATTACAACATTTTTGCCGGTATAAGAATGTGATACAGATTCATCAACTGGGAATATGAAGTAGTAGGTATAGGTGGTAGGACATTAGGAACAGGTTAGGATAGGATTATATAAGATAGGGTACATAAATCCCAGATTGTGCCTGTATAATCTCATACCTATACTTTTTTTTGATGCCCCATAAAAAACAAACAGACGTTCTTAAATGGTTTTCTGTACGTTTTAGACGGATATGAAAGGTTCTCTAAACGTTCTGAAAAAGGTCATAAGACTTATTTAGACGTTCTTAAAACGTTTTTTGAACGTTCTAGACGGTTTTCAAAGGTTTTCTGGACGTCCGCAGAACGTCCACAGAACGTTTTGAATATTCTTAAAAAGTTTTCTGATATCTATAACGTCCAAAAGGTTTTCTGCAGGTCCTTAAAAATTCTGAAAGGTTTTTTTATTGTTTTTTTAAAACGTTTAAAAAGTTTAACGTTTAAAAAACGTTATTATAACGTCCATTTGAAACGTTTTAAATACGTCGAAAACCTTCCACAAAAAGACGTTGTGAAAACGTTTTGCCAGAACGTCCAAATAACAAACTTGGAACATTTCAAGAACGTTCAGAAAACGTCCAAATGTTAGCTGGGTAGCTATTTAATTTTTCAGTATAGTTTGGGAAATATTTAGATAAAAGTAGAAGAATTGTTACACAAATTCATGATTCATATACACGAGAAAGGTTTATTAGGTGATACGCTATCAGCGTATCACCTATTGTGATTGTCAAAATCTCTCTTTATTAGGTGATACGCTATCAGCGTATCACCTATTGTGATTGTCAAAATCTCTCTTTATTTTTTTTTATTCTTCTTTCTTTCTGGACAATTTTGTGTCGTCAATATCTCAACAATGACATTACGGAATGACATGAAATTTTCAGTCAACATGTCTCATAACAATATCTAGCCACAATAAGGTTTTCATGACAGTAACATATCTATGACGTCATCTAGGCGCCATTTTGTGATTTTCGGACCTTGTCACATGATCGATCATAACTTCATAACTAGATGTCATTTCTGCATCATTTTCGGTGGACATAAAGTTCAGGTCACGTTCTATCTTACTTTTTAACGCTAGTTACCCAGGTCTTCATTACGCGCGCGTACGGGCGCGTCAAAATTTTAAAAGGCTCAAAACGACTTCCCAATGGGAAATCTCGAAGTTTCAGACAATTTTAAGCGTTTCAAACATTTTCTCGCGTGCGCGTCCGTCCGCGCAATTTCGCGCGCAGAGGGCGTAACCAACATGAAAATGCAATTTTTTTGACTGATTTGGATTCCTGATACTTTGAGTAACAATATCCACTGATTTCCGATCGATGTTGACCTATAACAAAGGAATGCACTGGCGTCAAAGTTGAAATTCCGCGCGCGCGTCTTTCTGCAAATATAGTGAAAAAACATGTCTTTGTTTATTTCGCCATAGCTCTTTAAATCGTCCGTTGACCCGATATTTCTATTGCATATTACAAAAGCATATGAATTGTAAATAACATTCCTAGTATCAATATTGCCAGGAAAACGCGATGAAGTGATAATATCGTCATTTTGAATAAAAAAAGTGGAATTGATTTTTTTGAGGTACTGTTTCTGACATTCATTTGCTCGTATCTCTGTTGTTTAAGCTCAATATTATCCCAAATTCACATATGTTGTCCTTTAAACATTTGCCTTTCAAGTCCATGTCATGGTTCTGAAATTTGATGACGTCATCATACTTTAAATTGTGATTAAAAGTAAAGATGCAAAATCGGACAAGTTTACGTGTTATGTCTATGGGAGGTGATTTTTTTTTAAAGCATGCATTGACTTAACAACGTTTAAGCACCTTTATCTCATCTGATTTTGCTTCATTTCCTCTGAAACATACATATGTTGTAGCTGACACAATAAGCTTTAGTAATCATGCATTTTATGTTTTCAAATCTCCTCATCAGGTTGATAATTTTGTAGTTTAAAACTGAAAATGAGAATGCAATCTGTATGGAACGATTCCCAATTTTTTTTGCAACTATACATTGATCGAATCCACGCTGCCACTTGTGGGAAGTTGAATAGCGCCATCACAAGGCAACAAACTCGCGATGGTATTTAAATTTAGGTTTTGCACTCGGTCTTCAGGACAGCCATGTGGCAGAATCGGTTAGTGCGCTGGTTGTTCATAACACCATACCGGAAGGCGAGAGGTTCGACTCCCGCAGGACTTTTATCCGTTCTTTCTTTTTTTCTCTTTTTTTCGGCAGTTCAGCTTTACTCCGATGTCATTTATCGTATTATTTTATCAAGTGTACGTAACCCGTAAACACGGCTGCTCTATTTCCCTTCATTTTTATTGGAGTTTGGAGATTGGGTTTGCTTCATTAATTTTGTCACACTTGTTGTAAATTGCCCCTTGTTACTGTGTCCCGCTTACCACCTTTCGTTTGCTCTTTCCTTTTCTCTTCATTGGTTATTGTTATACTGTAAGAGGATAGGTGGTAGGAACATGTACTTTTAAATAACTGGCAGGAATGGGAGCTGAATTGATTAACTCTAGTCCAGGTGTATGGCGTCTCGCTCATCTCTTTGAAATTCCAGGTTGTTATTGTTTGACCCAATAACGGTGTTGTAGACAGGTTTTATGTTGCTATAGAGGTATCTTGTGCAACATGAATAGAAGGCATCACTGTTTAGTAGTAGTAATGAACTTTTTCATGTTTTAAATGATATAAAGATATGAATTTCATATCCAATCTTCGGGACAGCCGTGTGGCTTTATAGTCGCTTAGCGCGCTGCATGGTCATTATGCACTACCTTAGGACGAGATGTTCGGGACCCGCAGGACGCTATTATTTGTTTTTTCTCTCTCTCTCTTTCTTTGTTTTTCTTGTGGCAGTTCAGCTTCATTCCGATGTCATTACCCCACGACACACAGTCACTCAAGTTCCCTTTTTTTGTCGGAGGCTGGAGGTTGGATTTGCTTCATTTATCATACGTAATGTTTTAAATTGCCCTTGGTATACAATGTCCCGCTTGCCACCTTTCGTTTTCTCTTTCCTTTTCTCTGCGTTTGTTCCTGTTACACTGCACAAGACAGGTCGGAAAATAATTTACAAAACTCAACTGGAGCAGGAATGGCAACTGAATAAATTAATTCTAGGCCAGGTGTATGGCGTCTCGCTCGTCTCTTTGAAATTCCAGGTTGTTATTGTTTGACCCAATAACGGAATTGTAGACAGGTTTTATTTCGCTATAGAGGTATCTTGTGCCACATGAGGAGAAAGCATCACTGTTTAGTAGTAGTAATGAACTTTTTCATGTCCCTCCTTGTCAATTATAATGTGTTCAAAGGGGTTGTGTGTCTATCTGCCAAAGAAAAGGAAAACCTTATTTTAGTCATGGCTGTTTCTCTATACGTAGCCGTAGGTAATGAGTGTTGTTGGTATCTGAGCAGTGAATAACACAGCATCAGGCGAAAATCCCCCTTAGTTATACGCGCTAAGCGTTCAATTTGATATATCTTTATTATTTTATGTAGTCAATCACTGCTAATGGAGTTACAGAATTATGTTATGACACCTTTCACTGAAAGTTTGTAAAGCAAAGTTTATGGACAAGGCAAGCAATTGTACATGAATGATACCAATCATTTCAGAGGGAAATTATGGTATACCTAAATGTAAGGGTATCATTGCTTTGGAATTGCTGAGACAATAATGTTGGCACGCGGGCTTCCACTTCTAATAACTGATCCCTTTGAAGATGTGTCGGTCACGGGTGATCGTCATGATTCATCTTTCACGTAGAAGCTTCAGTTCCACACTCTTGGTTTGAGAAGACTTACCATCATACTTCAAATTGTTATTAAAGGTAAAGACTCAAAATCAGACAAGTTTACGTGTTATGTCTATGGGAGGTGATTTTTGTTAATGTGCATTGACTTGACAACGTTTAAGCACGTTTATCTCTGCTGATTTTGCTTCATTTCCTCTGAAACTTTAGTATGTTGTAGCTGAGACAATAAGCTGCAGTAATGATGCATTTTATTCTTTGAAATCTCCTCATCAGATTGACAATTTTGCAGTTTAAAACTGAAAATGAAAATGGAATGTGGACAAAACGATTCCTCATATATCTTTCACATACATAAGTTTACGTTCCCCATATTTTCTCGTCGAGACGTCTGGCCGAGTGGTTAAAGGCGACGTCTCAGAGACGTGAGGTTACGGGTTCGAACCCCCACAAGATCACGAAACAAAATATTTAGCTATTTTACTTTTTTTCCTTCAATTTTGTATTACATATTCGTCCATGTAGAAATCACGTTCGTATATAAACGCACCTATACACACACACAGACACACACACACGCCATATGCCTCTTTTTTATGTGTTGGAGACCACATTGCTTCGACTGCAGCAAAATTTTGCAGGTTGACTTTGTCAAACCGATCATAGTATGTAATGACGACGACTGAGGTGTTGTACTTTGAACAATTGTCTTTCAAGACGATGTCATTGTTTTGTAATTTGATGACGTCATTACACTGAAAATTGTGATTAAAGCCATGGTATCAAAACCAGCTGATTATAGGCTTTATGTCTGCGGGACGTATTTTTCCCAAGTTGCCAGAAATGGCATAGCGACCTCAGTCGTTACAAGGCCGCTTTTCCGTCTAGCAATGCAATAGATGTTCACACGGCCACGTTAGTTGAGTGGGCATTGACTTTCCCCCTGTTATATCTATACATTGTTTTTTTTTTTGTCTTACCATTTCCGTGGATGACCCGTGGCCGAGTGGTTACAGAAACGGTTTCGCATGCACGCTCAATATAACTTCAAGCTGCCTATATCACATTCTTTTCTTTGTCGATCACAGATAACTTTCATCTGGTGACCCCAAGCGTATCACCTAACTCGTCCTCAATGTGACGAGTTTTCATGTCTCGTTTCTTTTTATTCTTCTTTCTTTCTGGACAATTTTGTGTCATCAATATCTCAAGAATGACATTACGGAATAACATGACATTTTCAGGGAACATGTCTCATGACAAAATCTAGCCACAATAAGGTTTTCATGACAGTAACATATCTATGACGTCATCTAGGCGCCATTTTGTGATTTTCGGACCATGTTACATGATCGATCATAACTTCATATCTAAAGGTCATGTCTGTATCATTTTCGGCGGACATTAAGTTCAGGTCACGCTCTATCATACATTTTAATGCTAATTACCTAAGACATTATTACGCGCGCGTACGCGCGCGTCAAACTTTTAAAAGGCTCAAAACAACTTACCAATGGGAAATCTCGAAGTTTCAGACAATTTTAAGCGTTTCGCGCGTTCGCGTCCGTCCGCACATTTTCGCGCGTAGTGCGCGTAAGCAAACTGAAAATGCACATTTTTTGACAGATTTGGATTCCTGATACATTAAGTAACAATATCCATTGATTTCCGATCAATTTTGACCTATAACAAAGGAATGCGTTGGCGTCAAAGTTGAAATTTCGTGTGCGCGTCTTTGTGCAAATATAGCGAAAAACATGTCTTTGTTTATTTCGCCATAGCTCTTTAAAACGTCTGGTTACCCTATGTTTTTATTGCATATTACAAAAACATATGAATTGGAAATAACGTTTCAAGTATTAATATTTCCATAATTACATTATGACGTCATCATATCATCATCTGAAATCAAAAAAGTGGAATTAATTTTTTTGAGGTACTGTTTCTGACATTCATTTGCTCGTATCTCTGTTGTTTAAGCTCAATATTATCCCAAATTCAGATATGTTGTACTTTGAACATTTGCCTTTCAGGTCCATGTCATGGTTTTGAAATTTAATGACGTCATCATACTTTAAATTGTGATTAAAGGTAGAGATGCAAAATCGGACGAGTTTACGTGTTATGTCTATGGGAGGTGATCTTTTTTAAAACCATGCATTGACTTGACAACGTTTAAGCACCTTTATCTCAGCTGATTTTGCTTCATTTCCTCTGAAACTTTAGTGTGTTGTAGCTGAGACAATAAGCTGCAGTAATCATGCATTTTATTTTTTGAAATCTCATCATCAGGTTGACAATTTTGCAGTTTAAAACTGAAAATGAGAATGGAATGTGGACAAAACGATTCCCAATTCAGCTTTCACATACATAAGTTTACGTTCCTCATATTTTCTCGCCGAGACGTATGGCCGAGTGGTTAAAGGCGACGTCTCAGAGACGTGAGGTTGCGGGTTCGAACCCCACAAGATCACGAAACAAAATACTTTGCTATTTTACTTTTTTTCTTCAATTTTGTATTACATATTCGTCCATGTAGAAATCACGTTCGTATATAAACGCACCTATACACACACACAGACACACAGACACACACCATATCCCTCTTTTTTGTGTTGGAGACCACATTGCTTCGACTGCTGCAAAATTTTGCAGGCTGACTTTGTCAAACCGATCATAGTATGTAATGACGACGACGGAGGTGTTGTACTTTGAACAATTGTCTTTCAAGACCATGTCATTGTTTTGTACTTTGATGACGTCATCACACTGAAAATTGTGATTAAAGGCAAGGTATCAAAACCAGCCGATTATTGGCTTTATGTCTACGGCGCGTATTTTTCCCAAGTTGCCAGAAATGGCATAGCGACATCAGTCGTTACAAGGCCGCATTTCCGTCTAGCAATGCAATACATGTTCACGCGGCCACGATTATTGAGTGGGCATTGACTTTTCCCCCCTGTAATATCTATACATTTCTTTTTTGCCTTACCATTTCCGGGGATGTCCCGTGGCCGAGTGGTTAGAGAAACGGTTTTGCATGGAAGCTCAATATAACTTCAAGGTGCCTATATCACATTCTTTTCTTTGTCGATAACAGATGACCGACACCTGATGACCCCAAGCGTATCACCTAACTCGTCAGCGTGACGAGTTTCATGTCTCGTTCTTCTTTCTTTCTGGCACATTTTGTGTCGTGAATATCTCAACATTGACATGACGGAATAACATGACATTTTCAGTCAACATGTCTCATGACAATATCTAGCCACAATAAGGTTTTCATGACAGTAACATATCTATGACGTCATCTAGGCGCCATTTTGTGATTTTCGGACCATGTTACATGATCGATCATAACTTCATAACTAAAGGTCATTTCTGTATCATTTTCGTTGGACATAAAGTTCAGGTCACGCTCTATCTTACTTTTTAATGCTAATTACCCAGGACATCATTACGCGCGCATTAGCGCGCGTCAAACTTTTTAAATGCTTAAAACGACTTCCCAATGGGAAATCTCGAAGTTTCAGACAATTTTAAGCGTTCCGCGCGTTCGCGTCCGTCCGCGCATTTCCGCGCGCAGTGCGCGTAAGCAACATGAAAATGCACATTTTTTGACAGATTTGGATTCCTGATACATTAAGTAACAATATCCATTGATTTCCGATCAATTTCGACCTATAACAAAGGAATGCGTTGGCGTCAAAGTTGAAATTTCGTGTTCGCGTCTATGTGGAAATATAGCGAAAAACATGTCTTTGTTTATTTCGCCATAGCTCTTTAAAACGTCAGGTGACCCTATGTTTTTATTGCATATTACAAAAGCATATGAATTGAAAATAACGTTTCAAGTATCAATATTTCCCTAAATACATTATGACGTCATCATATCATCATCTGAAATCAAAAAAGTGGAATTAATTTTTTTGAGGTACTGTTTCTGACATTCATTTGCTCGTATCTCTGTTGTTTAAGCTCAATATTATCCCAAATTCAGATATGTTGTACTTTGAACATTTGCCTTTTAAGGGCAAGTCATGGTTTTGAAATTTGATGACGTCATCATACCTTAAATTGTGATTAAAGGTAAAGATGCAAAATCGGACAAGTTTACGTGTTATGTCTATGGGAGGTGATTTTTTTTTAAACCATGCATTGACTTGACAACGTTTAAGCACCTTTATCTCAGCTGATTTTGCTTCATTTCCTCTGAAACTTAAGTATGTTGTAGCTGAGACAATAAGCTTCAGTAATCATGCATTTTATTTTTTGAAATCTCATCATCAGGTTGACAATTTTGCAGTTTAAAACTGAAAATGAGAATGGAATGTGGACAAAACGATTCCCGATTCAGCTTTCACATACATAAGTTTACGTTCCTCATATTTTCTCGCCGAGACGTATGGCCGAGTGGTTAAAGGCGACGTCTCAGAGACGTGAGATTGCGGGTTCGAACCCCACAAGATCACGAAACAAAATACTTAGCTATTTTACTTTTTTTCTTCAATTTTGAATTACATATTCGTCCATGTAGAAATCACGTTCGTATATAAACGCACCTATACACACACACAGACACACAGACACACAGACACACACCATATCCCTCTTTTTTGTGTTGGAGACCACATTGCTTCGACTACTGCAAAATTTTGCCGGCTCACTTTGTCTAACCGATCATAGTATGTAATGACGACGACGGAGGTGTTGTACTTTGAACAATTGTCTTTCAAGACCATGTCATTGTTCTGTACTTTGATGACGTCATCACACTGAAAATTGTGATTAAAGGCAAGGTATCAAAACCAGCCGATTATAATCTTTATGTCTACGGCGCGTATTTTTCCCAAGTTGCCAGAAATGGCATAGCGACATCAGTCGTTACAAGGCCGCATTTCCGTCTAGCAATGCAATACATGTTCACGCGGCCACGATTGTTGAGTGGGCATTGACTTTTTCCCCCTGTAATATCCATACATTTCTTTTTTGCCTTACCATTTCCGGGGATGTCCCGTGGCCGAGTGGTTAGAGAAACGGTTTTGCATGCACGCTCAATATAACATCAAGGTGCCTATATCACATTCTTTTCTTTGTCGATCACAGATGACCGACACCTGATGACCCCAAGCGTATCACCTAACTCGTCAACGTGACGAGTTTCATATCTCGTTTAATATGTTGTTCCCCGGGCTTCCATTCGAGAACCATTACTGTTACTTTGTAATCTTCATAAATGATATGGTGAAAGATGTTGACGATTGTGATATTCGCCTGTGCACCAATCTGCACAAAGTTCAAATGATGATACAAGAAACAAATGAAGAGGATTTTACTTGGTTGCGTAACAATGGAATAAGTCTGAATTGTCATAAAACAGTTTGCATAATAATATTGATTGAAAATTGATCTTATCGGATAGATAAAATATTTCAGATTTGAATGTAAATGTTGATCAAGTGAATCAAATGAAATATTTAGGTATCACAGTTGATGCGGAGTTGAATGGGAATATCATCTTGATAATATTTGCAAGAAACTGAGTAAAATTATTATTATTTACGAAGGCTCAGAAGTGTTTTCGATGAACAAAATGTAAGATTGAAATACAAGTCTCTTAAATTATCACGGTCTATAGTTAGATTCACTGCAGATCTAGTATTGGACTGTGATAGATAAAAAGACAGAATTCAGAAAGCTCAAAACAGAGCGGGGCGAATTATTTTGAAGACTAATGTGTCAATTTTCGTGTATCTGCCATAAAATACATTACATTCTGAAATGGGATGCTATAGTTTCTATAAACGTATTCACAGTTTGCTTCAATATTGGTCTATAAAGCTCTAAGAATCCAAAACTCTAAAGCATCAAAAGAACAAGGAGCAATTGTATTGCAATAGAACGACGTCATATACCATAAAAAGCATTATAGGGCTTTTAGTTCACTTGCTCTAATCATAAAAAAGGCATCCGGTTTTTAATGCATATAATGGACTTGTTATTACAGCTGCTACAATTACAAGCACGTGATAATCTGGAGCCACAAAGTGCTTATCGACACCTGAGACAGCAGATACAAGAGTGGGTTTATTCCAACTACGCACTTGCACCTTCCGCGGTATATAGTCTAGTTTGCAAAACCGTTACAATAGTTTCTGTTCACATACATAAATAAGATTCATGAAAGAGATTTTTGCATACATGGTAGACTAGGAAATCTGACAGATAACCAAAAAAAGGGGGAAAAAATAAGTGCATGGAAAATTAGGCGTAATATATTATTTTTGTAGTGATATGATTTCTAGGAGCAATGTATGCAGTGTGAGAGTTTGACATATTATGTGTGTGAATCTACCGTGAATTTGTTTGTTTTGGATCGCCTTTTTTATTTTTTCCTTGTAATTATGACATATTATGTATCAAAACAATCTATTTGAAATACAAACGAGACCCTCCTGTTACACAGAGGTGTCATGATGGCTCTTCGCAGAGTGAGGCTGTCCAGCCGTATCTATATCATAAAAGTATTTTTCTTGTATTTTTACCTTTTTTAATGAATACCAATCAACCAACGAGTTTGGCACTAAATTTAGGCCAAAAATGGCCCTTGAGACTGCCATTGTATCATGGGGCTTAAAGGGAACACAAACCCAAAGAGCAATGCGGATTGAGTGAAAACAACAACATTAGTAGAACACATCCGTGAAAGTTTGAGGAAAATCGGACAATCGATGCAAAAGTTATGAATTTTTAAAGTTTTGATATTGGGACCGCTGGATGAGGAGACTACTAGAGGTAATGACGTATTAGTGGACAACAATATATAATTAAAGAAAATATAAAGAAAATTCCGTAAATTTCATTTTTCATGAAAATTACAAATTCCATCAACTTGATACCGACATATATTATGGGTAGCAACATCCCCCTTCTTTCTGAAAACGGCTAGTCAAGTGCCCTTTTATAATGCTGGAAAAGTAAATTTTTGGGAAATTTTCTTTAATATTATTTTCTTTAATGTGTGGGGGTCGTTGGGATTTTTTTTTTTTTCGTTTTCTGTTTCATTCTTCTTTTCTTTTTCTTTTTCTGTGTGTCGAACTCGTTGACCTTGTTTGTCGAGTGACGAACTCATGGACCTGATTTGTCCGGTGTCGAGCTAATTGGTTGTATGACTTATGAGTTGTATGACTATAATGGGCTTGTGTGACTCGTGACATGCACCCATTGAAATTGCTCATATAATCCGGCTGAATCCGGCTGACGACGCAACATTCTTAGAGTTGTAAGTTATCCAAGATCACTGCCAAAAATTAAGATTTCAATATGAATATAAAATTTACCTCATAAATTGTAAAATTGTAAATGAATTTATGGTCTTTTCCGAATCTGGTTGATGCTACTATACTGCATCTATAAGAAAGTTTTGAGATATTCAAAAATATTCTGTATAAATGCAAAATCCTGCTCGATGAGCGTCATGAATAGCATGAATCTAGTCTGTATGATCCTTGATTGGAACAAACCGGGTCAGATTTGATGTGATGTGATGTGATGTGATGTGATGTGATGTGGTGTGGTGTGGTGTGGTGTGGTGTGGTGTGGTGTGGTGTGGTGTGGTGTGGTGTGGTGTTGTGTGATATGATGACGTGATGTGACGTGCGATGCGATACGATTCGTTACAATGCGATCCGATGCGATGCGACGCGAGTTATTCTCTGTATGTCATTTTTCCAAGCTCGAAGAAAGTGCATGCAGCGTCTTGAAGAAACGCTGATTCTGTCTTCGCAAATTTAGCATAAACACATCTTATCTCTTTTCTCACTTTCATCGGCAGACTAATTTATGTGGTCCAGAGGCAAATTAAGTATGAAATCAGTATAGTGACATTTGATGGTCGTGACAAGAAAGTAATCGTCTCAAAAAGAGCTCTACCGTCTGACCTCCGCATTTATTTCGAAGGTAAGGTAATGCCGTCTATTGTAATCAATATAATCTTCGTTTCACATATTACATATTTTCCTTTTTATACCAGACTGACAACTGGGCCTTCAATGAAATTCTTACATTAAACTCTTCAGTATAGTATGGTGCATAACGTACCCACTTTTGAAGATCCAAATCCAATATCCATAGTTCCTTGTTACCTGAACACAATATTATTAAGTAAATGTTTCCAGTGGAATTATTATGCAAGCATAATCATAAATTTTTAAAGTATGTTAGGCTATTCTATGTTAATCTTACAAAAGAACGATCTTTTCTGAAGGTCTTTTCGTTTCCATCTCAATTCTGTCATCACTCTCAGTGTCGTACCGTATTCATTGATTTCATGAATATCGGAGTTACAAGGGACCGTTACGTGCTGAGTAATTTACCAGTCGCTACAGTATATATAGTATACAATTTCATGTTCTTTCGTCGAAATATCCCTCCCCCCCCCCCCCCCCAAACACACACATACATTATGTGGTTAACCTATAATTTCACACTTTTAAATTGCAGGTATAATCTTTCGATGGTTCATACCGAAGCAATAGATTTGTTTCGCAATTGGCGTGATGTCAAGTGAAATTCTGAAATGCAATATATTGTTTATGAATTTGGCATACATTTAAGCTTTATACACGCATACTTTGCATTTTCTCCTCTGTTTATTGCATCATGTTTGCCGTAGGTTTGAGGCATTACCAGCAGGCCCATAATTTGTGTACACTCCTCGCCATTCGACCCATATCTAATCGTATCACGCTTGCTTCTTTACGTAGTATTTTAGTATACTTGTCACAAACTATCTGTCCTCAAATTCCGACAATTCACGAAATATGACAAATTTCACGATGAAGACATCGTTCTACCTTTTCAGTATCATTTTGTCATTTGTCTAGACGTAGTTTTCCTTACAAATGCATTGGAGTATGTTCTGATAATATTCTGTCAATATGTGGGAGAATATGTTACAGATGGGCTACTATCATAGATATATGATCATGCGTATCCAAGACTATTTGATTTATATATTCATTGACGAACTTTCCTGTGCGATGTTTTTACTATACACATGAGAGAAGTAGGTAAATTTGTTCTTTTTAAATATCCATATTTCAAAGTCAGGGCAGATTTTGATGATTCCTTTGAGGAGATGAGTTTAACTATACTTGGTTTGGTTTGGTTTGGTTTGGTTTATTTCTGCATTTTCTTTCTCCGAATACAATTGCAAATGAAAACAAAATGATACAGATACATACAAATCAATACAAAGAAAAATCATTTGCGTAGCAACATTCAGTCTGAAGTGGCATAATTATGAATCAAAATAACACATTAAGGCATACTGTATCTATTAGCAAAGGAGAAATCAATACAGGGGACCGTCATCATAAGCAGAGCTTGACGTGGATGAGGCCCTATCTGAATATGTGATACCAATGTAATACAACACCAATTATATATGTACTCATAAAGCTCTTAATCTTAATACACAAAACACATTTTGCTACAGAAAAAAAAACAGAAAAGGAAAATAGTGACTTGGCGCTTTGAAACAAGAAAAAAAAAACAGCACGCAGCACCATTGACTGCTGCATGGTATAGTAGACAATAAAAGTGTAGGTGCGTGCGAGTGACAGTGCGTCGTGTGTGCAGGTGACAGTGCAAGAGAGAATAAAGGCTGTAGCATGCCTATTTGGGGGTAAGGTATACGCTTTAATGAATGTATGCAATATCATTATCAAAGAAAGGAACGGGAGGGAATGAAAAAAAAAACACTTTGCATGGATCAGGGCTTACTGAGACTTCAGAAAAAAAAAGAAAAAGTACATTGATCAAAGACTACTAACTGGAAACATATTTCAATAATAAATACTTTTTAAAATGAGCTTTAAAGGAAAACAGTGAAGTACACTGCTTTAATTGATCAGGTAGGTTATTCCAGACATCGGGACCGTAATGTCTAATTGATTTCTGAGCTAAAACAGTTTTGGGGTTTACAAGGTGAAAATCTGTCGAACGGCGAGTTGGATTTGTGTGTATATTCGAATTTAAGTGAAAAATATTATGAAATAAAGAGGGAAGTTGATTTGTTGCATACTTGTACATAAATATACCTGTTTGTAAAATGTGGATGTCCTGAAGCTTCAAAGTATGCAAACGATGAAATAAAGGATCTGTATGAGATAAATATGTGGAATTAGTAATAATACGAATAGCACGCTTTTGGAGTAAATACAATGAATTCAGTTTAGTAATACTACAATTTCCCCATACAATATTTGAATACAATATATGAGGCAAAATTAAAGAATTATATAAAATAATCAGGGATCGTTCTGATAACAGATCTTTCAATTTCCAGAGTACACCAAAGGTTTCCGTTTAACCAAAGGAATATTTTTCTGATAATAATACAATAATCTGCTGATAAATTTTTCATAAGCAGTATCAGCATTACTTTCATCAAATACATCGCCCCATTCTTCCTGCGCTAAATCAAATATCAAAGAATTTATGTTACTTTCTGTTTCCTTGTAATACATTTGAGATTTTTTATTTTCAAAATATTATTTTGTTTGCAAAGAGCTATTGTTGATGGTAAAAACAGGTAAATGATCGGATATATCATAATAAAATATACCATTTGTGAATTCTGTGTTTATTACATTTGAAAATATGTTATCAATAAGAGTTTTTGATGTACTAGAAATTCTTGTTGGGTTGTTGATATGTGGTTGAAATAAGAAAGTTGCCAATAAACTTAGCAACTGCATTGTATGATTATCAGAATTATTTAAAAGATCAATATTAAAATCTCCCATTATAAAAGTGTCTTTCTTTTCCTGAGAAATAATACTCAGAATTTGATCAAAACTTTCTAAAAAACAATCAATGTTATTTCTTGGGGACCTATATATATTACCTATTATTATATTTTTTGCTTTACTGTTCACAATTTCAACGAAAATATCTTCCGTACCCTTGATATGTAAGTCATGCCTGACTTTTATATCAATGTTATTTCTAATGTAGAAAGCAACCCCACCTCCCTTGCCTAAGTAACGATAAGAACGATACATTCGATAATGCTCTAAATTAAACATTGGTGGTGAATTTGTATTAAGCCAAGTTTCTGATATGCCAATTATAGTAAATTGAAAATTTTGTAATGAGGAAAGAAATGATTCTATGGAATCAAAATTCTTATTTAAACTTCTGGTATTGATGTGAAGAAGACTAAACAAATCCAAAAATGATTGAAATTTATTTTGTTTTATCAGTGCATTAAACTCGGCAGTTGTGTAATAACTACTTTCGGAATCATTCAAACTTTGATCATCAAAGATCATACCATGAGGGATCATTGTCGGTGTGGGGGTATGAGTAGAAATTGAAGGTTTGTGGGAAGAGGTTTGAGTGCAAGTGCAGGTGCCTGTGTGTGCATGTGCGCTGAGCGTGCGTGCGTGTGCATTCATCTTGAGTGTATGTGATAAAGAGTGCAGCGTCTAAGTTATTTACTTGAAACTAGAGTCACCGTATACAGAACTAGAAAAATATACAATGTCTGGAATATGCGGGAAGAATTAATGGGTAAAAAAAAAAAAACCTACAACAGTATTTGGCAGTCTGCCAGGGGTACCAAAATGGGTAATTATATACAGCAAATATTATCTAAATAATTACTTTTTATATATTTACGAGAAAAAAACAAACAAAGTGATTGCAAAGAGAATCACGATACATACGAGTCTCATTGAACCCAGAGTAATTGAGCAAGAAGATGACAGGAGCAGTGACATTGGTGTATTGACTAAAAAAAAAATCAAGCTGGTATAACAATCTCAGCTCTGGAGAGGTACAAAAGAATGGAATTTAGCAGCAAATAGCCTTGTGTGAAGTACTGAAATTATTGTGAGCTATTACGAAACCAAAGGAGCTAACAGTATACAACTTAAGACGGTTAATGAACTTAGAGAAACTTGGTGGGCTTAAAGTCATTGGACAAGGGTCGTCGTACTGGACTAAAATTCCCGTGCATATTTTTTATCATCTTTCAAAAAAAAAAGAAATTATCAAATTTATGGCAGTTAAACCAAATCGGTGTTTGCAGCATCAGGGATAAGATAAATGCACTGACACATTCATGCAGAAACATGCTGTCTTTAAACACTGTGAAAGTGCTAGTTGTTTCATTACCCTCTTTTAATAGAGGGTCACAAAAAAAAAGAAATGGAACAGAACCTGGCTGCACATACAGTTGTATATTCGTATATAATGTGGAATGACGATCGAGTTGTCGCCTCAGGATCGGAATATTGCTATGTGGCATTGAACAACGTACTGAGTTGAATTCTCCAGGAAAACCTGGAAGACCAAGAGTCATTAACCGTAGGCTAGAAAATAATATAACACCTGACATGTTCGCGTTACTTTGTGGTTCAACATTTGGCTAAATGGATGTTTGTGAATAGGTCTACCAGGATGGAATAGAACAGTAAGACACTCTCGTTCAAATGTCTTGACAATCTGAGCCTGGATAAACTTAATTGTAATGGAATTATAATGATTGATACGAAATAGGGACAGCCACAATGGGCAGTGCATACTGTGAAAATCTTGTCTCACTTTTCCCATATCATTGGGAATAGAAACAACAAAATAGTAGGATATTGAGGGAAACTTTAATGCTCTTTTAGAGAACCACTTGTCTATTCACAACACTCGATCTGAGATAATTAGAAAGTCGTTTACTGTAAATTAGCTTTGTACTTCATCAACTTCATACAAATAATGCAGGTCACACATCGAACAGATACGCTCTGGATAACATTAATACTAAAGATTGCATATGCTATCAAAAGAGATGAAAACAAGGAAAAGTAGAAATTACGCGGTGCGTAAAATATGTCCCCGCCGGAAGTAGCATTTAGTAGCAAAATGTACAATATCGGTAAAAAATCAAGGTCAAAGGTCAAGAAGTCAAAGGTCAAAATTCTGTGTAGAAGTTTTGAAGCCCTCACCTAGTGCCATCACAAAAAGCAAACGGAATCGAAATCGGGTTAGAAATGGCAAAGGAGTAGCATTTTGTAGCCAATGTACAATGTAAGTCAAAAATCAAGGTCAAAGGTCAAAGAAGTCAAAGGTCAAAATTCTGTGTAGAAGTTTTGAAGCCCTCACCTAGTGCCATCACAAAAAGCAAACGGAATCGAAATCGGGTTAGAAATGGCGAAGGAGTAGCATTTTGTAGCCAATGTACAATATAGGTCAAAAATCAAGGTCAAAGGTCAAAGAAGTCAAAGGTCAAAACTCTGTGTAGAAGTTTTGAAGCCCTCACCTAGTGCCATCACATAAAGAAAATGGAATCGAAATCGGGTTAGAAATGGCAAAGGAGTAGCATTTTGTAGCCAATGTACAATATAGGTCAAAAATCAAGGTCAAAGGTCAAAGAAGTCAAGGGTCAAAATTCTGTGTAGAAGTTTTGAAGCCCTCACCTACAGACTGTAGTGCCATCACATAAAGCAAACGGAAATGAAATTGGGTTAGAAATGGCAAAGGAGTAGCATTTTGTAGCAAAATGTACAATGCAGGTCAAAAATCAAGGTCAAAGGTCAAAGAAGTCAAAGGTCAAAATTCTGTGTAGAAGTTTTGAAGCCCTCACCTAGTGCCATCACATAAAGCAAACGGAATCGAAATCGGGTAACAAATGGCGAAGGAGTAGCATTTTGTAGCCAATGTACAATATAGGTCAAAAATCAAGGTCAAAGGTCAAAGAAGTCAAAGGTCAAAATTCTGTGTAGAAGTTTTGAAGCCCTCACCTAGTGCCATCACATAAAGCAAACGGAAATGAAATCGGGTTAGAAATGGCGAAGGAGTAGCATTTTGAAGCAAAATGTACAATATAGGTCAAAGGTCAAGGTCAAAGGTCACAACTGAAATTCTGTGTAGAAGTTTCAAAGCTCCCATGTAGTGCTGTAGTTTGCATATAAAGCAAACAGAATCAAAATTGGCTCATAAATGACAGAGAAGTAGCAAATTGAACATTTTGATCACACACGGACGCACAGACAGACGGACGGACAGACAGACGGACGGACGGACACACGGACACACACACGTACGGAGCCCGTTTCATAGTCCCCTGCTCGAACTCGTTCGGCGGGGACAACAAGAGGAAATTTGTAGAACTCTTCTTCTTGAGCTTCAGTTTACCTGTCATCAACCACTGATGCTGTGAAGTTATCAGCTGTTAGAAGAGGTCATACGTAGTCAATCATCAGTTAAAGGGGAAATCCAGTCCAAATATAAGTTAGTCTAATAAAAGAGAATCTGACAAGTTCACTGGTAAAGATTTGACTGAACCGATGAAAAAAAGGAAGTTATGACATTTTGAAGTTTTGCTAATTTCTGTAAAACAGTTCTTATACAGTGGATAAGAATATGCAAATGAGTGAGCTAACCATGTCATACCCACACAATTTTCCATTGGTCATATACAAAAAAAAGACAAAAATTCAATGTTTCTGTCATTGAAGTCTGAAACATGATGTTATTCCCGGTTGAATAACTTCAGAATAGTGATCAGTTAGGTATGTAAGGATTTTAGCCTCGGGCATAATTGCATTTGAATGAAAAAACTGGAAATTTCACAATTTTATGTACAAACCATACGGCAAGTTGTGAGGAGATGACATGCTCACTTTGCCATTTGCATATTCATATTGACTGTTCAAGAACTGTTTCCTGAAAACTTAGCGAAACTTTGAAATGTCATCAATTCATAATTTTTCACCCGATTTCGATCAAAATTTTATCGTTGAACTGCTAATAATTTACTCTTTCTTATCAGACTAACTTAAAACTGGACTGGATTTCCCCTTTAAAACTATATCAGGATGAAATGCAGTTAAGGGTTATGCACGTATGCGATTCTAAATGCATTTTTCAATTTACAATTGTGTGGGTATAGAACAGACTGTCGGAGCAGGGTGGATAGACGAACGCTCGTCTCGGACTCATTTTTTTTTTTTTCAATGGAACGTGCACCATTTTGAAATCAGTACAATGTATGACAACATTTTGCTTTAATCTTCTGTAGACATCTACACAGATGTTCTTTTCTACCGGTGCGACGTTTACACGGAGTCCCTGAAGATGTATGGATTCACTACCAATGGAAAGGAAGTATATATGTTTCGTATTCCTTACAAAGGAATGTCGTGGTGTGTTATTCGCCATTTTGACGGGTCTTTGTTCGTGATGATTACCAACAAGAATGTTGTGCAGTTGAACATAATTGTAAGATCCCGCGTTGCAAAACCAATGGGTCCTATTTTGCTAGGGGGCAAACAATACAACTTCTTATTTGATGAGATGGAAAAATTCGATATTGTAAATGCGTTCACTTTCTGACCATCTAATTACATGAAGATATCAGAAGCAAAAAAAAAAAAAGGAAAGGAAAAAGAAATGAATGAATAAATAAATAAATAAATAAAGTATAGTTAGTATAAGCCAGTTCGGAGTTAGCTCATTTTCACGTTGGTAAGAATGACTGTTCTGTTTTCTCAGTCTGGCCTTTCACTTGATCTAAATTTGTGACAAAATGCATAAGCATAAGCATAATGCATAAGCTTGTCTGACGTAAAAA
Organism: Diadema antillarum; assembly: GCF_040938485.1. NCBI lineage: Eukaryota > Metazoa > Echinodermata > Echinoidea > Diadematoida > Diadematidae > Diadema > Diadema antillarum. The sequence goes on from NW_027271488.1 coordinate 635,296, forward strand.
TCAACACTCATATCAAAACAATATATCAACTTGTCAGGAACACAAGTGACTGAAATGGTCCGTCATTTAACAATTTATTTGGGGGAAGTGTCAATTTCATTATTTTGCACGAAATATATTAACAAGTTGTTTTTTTTCCTTTTAAGAACGCCTAATACCAGGCTTGCACCATTAAAAATTACTGTGAATGATCATTATATTAAGAAAACTTATATACTTCAGTGAATTAAAATACCTATATGCTTGTTGATACGAGTGACCTCTCTCTGCTCATGCGCAAAGTAGAACTACAGACTGGTTTACTCAGTAATTGTGGTCATTTATTTGTCCCTTTAGTAGCCTTTATAGATTTCAAAGACCACCTGCGAAAAGGGAATCAAGGTTTGAAGGCACACTAATCAAATAAAAGTGCCAGAAACAACTTAATTCGATATCATTCAATGAATTCACGATCCACGTCAAGCCTTGTATTTAATTCTATTATGGAGTCCAGTGGCATAATAATATTATTGTTGAAATCTGTTTAAAAGAAGAAATCGGCACAGATGTAGACTGATATCCTACGTAAATATGGTAATTGGGTCCTTCAGAATTCTGACGTCTTCTCCTGTTGTCACGGTAATTATATATGTAATATATATATATATATATATATATATATATATATATATACACACATACAGAGTCAAACATGTCTATAGCGGCCACCCAAGGGAAACAACAAAAGTGGCCGCTATAGACAGGTTGGTGGCCAATTTGAATTTCAATACCTGCATTTCATAATAGCAGAAAATACCGTATGTTATTGAAAAAAAAGTACAACCAGCAAATACGTTTGCATGTGCAGCTGTTATGGGGATTTTTGTCGTACAATTCAATTCACTTCATTTTTTTTTTCTTTGCCTACTTCTGTTCTTTTGATTTTAAAAACATTTCGGCCAAAAGGAATTGCTGTGGTTTGTACCGGTTTGCACGAACGTCGTTAATGAGCGCTGAGTTCGATGGAGATTGATAATGTGTGAAGCTTATACGTAAACAACAAACAATACCCAGACAAGTAACATAATTGTCCATATTCAAAGGGACTTTAATACAATTAGTCGTCATTTTAGTAAAATTCTAAGATGTTATTGGGAGTTGTCTTTGCCTTTGTAACACCTATTCAGGACGGCATTACTGAAGCCTAGATTCAATCTAGTCAAGTTAGTGGTAAGACGACTTTTCGTGGCAAAGAGCTGCATTGATTTAGACAATCATATCTGTGTGATTGTGACAGAGCTAGGACTCGGTAGAATTCACGCAATGAACGTAAAAGACATCGTATCCATGGCTGATTTAACGGTTCAGCTAAATCCTTGTGGCGCTATACGCAGGTAGATATTCACCACGGGATACAAAATGAGTGGCCGCTGGCGGCGTTAGGCAGGTGGCCGCTATACAAAGGGTCCATAATACAGCAATTTCGTGCGAGGAATTTTTTCAGTGCTCGCTATAGAGAGGTGGCCGCTGAGACAGGTTTGACTGTATGTTATATATATCTAATATACAGTGTATATATTTCCAACTACAATGTACAATTGTATGCCGAACTGAATTATGTAAGGCTCGTGACTAAATTAATAGCTTCAGAATTAATCATCAGTCCTTCTATTTCAGTTTTAGTTTTAGTTAATCTTATTCATCCACTTCTCTTATGTCCATTTCACGTAATTTTGTATATATTCGCAATTTCATTCATGTATCTCATTATGATAATATCGTACTTTGTTATCATCTTTATCTTAAAGGGCATTTTGCAAATAAAACACAACATGTCAATTTTGACAACTTTTACTTTTGTGCCTTGGAGGACAAAAAACGAATGTGTTCACCCATGCGTAAAATTTCTCTTTGTATTTGCCTACTTGATTGATGCCAAATTAAATTACCTTTAATATGGTATCATAGCGCATTGACTTTCATCAAATTTTCTGTGAAAAATATGAACTCAAAAAAGTGGTTTTTTTTTTTTCTTCTTTTGCTGGGTGGCTGAGTGCATATATTATAAACAAATAGTATGATTTTCTTACTATTATCATGGCTATTATTCAAGGCATGCAATGAATAATGTTTGTAATCACGTCGATGAAAGTCAAAATTGTCAATTTGTCAGTCAGTCGCCATATGTGTGGGTCTGTTCCCTTTTCCATTACGGTCAGTTATGCGGCGACATTTGATGGTCGGGAAATGAATCTGATAGTCTCAAAAAGAACTCTACCGTCTGGAACACGTATTCATTTCGAAAGTAAGAACTTTAGGCGCTGTCTGATATCATAATCAATACAATATTTGTTTTGCATATAAGATTTCTTTGGAAATACGTGAAACGTAACTGTGGCTTTAATTGGACTTTTTTCTCTATTTAAAAAACAGTTAAGGCTTGTGTATTGGGAGGTTTCTATCGTAACTCTATCATCACGCTGTTGAACGTTTCTAGACAAAACCAAGAGTTTTCTGAGGTGATACTTGTACCTCAGCCACTTTGCATATTTATGGTTGTGACCAATATAAGTCTTTGTGATAACAAGTGAAAATAAAATTCCATAATTTTCTCGCTATATATTGTACGTCTGTTCATGCTGAATATGTACATGTAGCACATTGAATATGTACACAAATGGAGTTACGTACATATTCCATACTCTTTTTATACTGGTATTTGTGTTTATTAATATTTGGATGTGGAGAGGAACTGCATTACCAGTATTTCTGACACTTTAAAAAACAAGGCAACTGCCGAAATGTATCTCGCCCACAAATGTACCACAACACATTTGTAAAAATCTAACTTGATTGTTATAAAGTGGAATCAAGGCAAAGTGTTCGTACAAGAGTTTGTAACTTAAAGGGACATTCCAGACGATTTTCATAATCTCACATCATGTAGTACATAAATCGACAACTCCATGCATAGATTTGTGGAATTTATTGTGGTTCTTGATCAGAGAAATAATACTTCAAAAAACATTAAACAAATTATACTGAACAAGGATGATTAGATAGGAGGTTCACATATTTCAGAAATGTAGCAGTGTAATTCCATTACAATACCGCTTGCTTGCAAGTTCACCTGTGTATATTCTATGCATGCCTTTTTCTTTTGTTCTACTTCCTTGAGCCCCAACTCATGCATTCTAACAGACTCTACCATGTCATCATCCTTGTTCATTGCATATTTGTTCTAAATTTTGAAAATATTCTTATTCTTCATCTCAGTTATCATAAATTCTGATACTCTGTCCTCAGTAGAACTAATTTATAGTTGTTCAAATGCAAAAAAAAATCTGAAAATCATCCGGTGTCCTTTAACATTGGCCCTTGAAAGTTTGTTGACCCCTGTTTGTGACCTTTGACCTTGTGGTGATCTGCAACTCCCCAAGAGACATCTACCTCCAAACTTTGGACGGATGGACGGACGGATGGACGGACGGACGACGAATGGACAGACGCCGCATGCGTTCCCTTAGTCTCCCCTAACCTCCGGTGGGCTCTACAAAAGAATCAATTAAAGGCCATCACAACAACATAAATATCATCATGTACGCCAATCAGTGATAAATACCAGATATTTCTCATTTATTTCCTGTCATAAAATATCCAACAGTCGACAGATGTATAGATAAACTATGATACAATATTCACAATCAATTACTTACTCATTTACATTTCATAGCAAAAGTCAGTCCTCTCTCTCTACACACACATAATTTATACAACTGATCAACGTATCGTCGTGCGCCCAGGAGAACGACGCCAACTCACGCGATTCAAGAAGGGTGTGCCAGGGAAAATGATGCGAACACTGGCGAGGCTCATAGGTATAACACGTACCTTGCGTGCGGTCGTGTCCTTCTCCCAGGCATACATTGACATTTACAAACCTTCAGATCATTAAAAGAGACATAAGAATACTACCTTAGCTATGAAGCGCAAAGTCTCCAATTTACTCACTACTGCTCCCGGCAATGTTGATGGTGAAAAGCATGATAAAAACTTTTGAACTTTTGAACTTTTGGTCTGATATTTTGTGATGGCAGAAAACATTTGTGTACTGAAGTGGTGAATAGCAATGTGATAGACTCAAAGGCTTGCCCTGCATAGGGGGTGGGATTCGAAATGGCACTACTTGTTGGTAGGATACATAGATGGTGACCCAACACGTCACCTGGTTACCACATTCAAAGTACAAACTGTTCCCAACGATATCACAACCAGTAAAGTGGTCCAGACACTCAAAACATACCAGGTACACTGTAGTCACACCATGTGAAGTTCACAGAGAGAAGGGAAAAATCAAAAGCTGCTATATGGACTTTCTCGATTACCAATATTTCGATTTTCCATGCACTGGAGATTGATACAAGATGAAATGACTTGGGTAATTGTTCTTAAGTTACCTGTCAATACACCTCCTTTGTCTTAATACTATTTGACTTGCTGAATGTACTTTATGACCAAAACTTTGTGACATAAGATTCCTTTGAAAATGAGCAAACTACGGTACCTCTTTTCTTTTTTGTTCTCAATTTTCATATGCTTTTTTCTGTCTTTTTTTTTTCTTTTTTTCTGGCATGGGGATGAGACTATAAGTTGTGGAAAACACACATATCCTTAGCTAAACACTTTCAAAATACATGTACACGCACAGACTGCCACAACTGATTGAACTCCAAGCCCACAAACATTAAAGGACAAGTTCACCTTCATAAACGTAAGGATTGAGAGAATGTCGCAATATTAGTAGAACACATCATTGAAAGTTTGAGGAAAATTGGACAATCCGTTCAAAGTTATAAATTTTTGAAGTTTTTGTGCAGTAACCGCTGGATGAGAAGACTACTGCAGTGTGTGAATAACTTAGATGTCACATGCGTACAACAATATAAGGAAAATATAAAGAGAATTTCACAAAATTTCATCTTTTGCAAAAAGTACACATTCCCCCGACTCGTTACCGACAAATGTTATGGGTAATATTATTCCCCCTGCCTTTAGAAAGAGTCAAGTCAAGTGCTCTTTTATTATGCGAAAAGAATTAAAATATGTTGAATTTTCTTCACATTTTCTTTATACTGTTGTACGCATATGACTCACAAGCTGTAGTAGTCTCCTCATCCAGCGGTTCCAATACAAAAATTTTAAAAATTCATAACTTTTGCATCGATTGTCCAATTTTCCTCAAACTTTCACTGATGTGTTCTACTAATATTGTTGCATTCTCTCAATCCTTATGTTTATGAAGGTGAACTTGTCCTTTAAGGCCATGGTTCAAGGGATGTGAACCCCATTATTGCCAGCTTACACCTAAAGTGTTTTTTCTGATAGACCACACAACCTCAGAATACGAGTGAAATACCTTAGAAGTGCCAGACAGACATTTTATATGAAGGTGGGTAACACACTTACAGACCTGCTATCCATATTACTGTATATGCTGAATATTTCGTAAGGTTTTATTTTCACAAATTTTGCGAATTGGCATTTCGCAAATTTAAAGACACGCAAAAATGTTGACTCTGATCCTAATATGAATGTGACATGCACGTATACATATCTCCCTTCAGTACTGTACTCCACAAACGTGAATTTAAAGAAGAAATCCAGTCCAAATATGAATTAGTCTGATAAGAAAAAGTAAAATATTATGAGTTCATTTGTAAAATTTTGATTGAAATCGGGTGAAAAATAAGGAAGTTATGACATTTTGAAGTTCCGCTAATTTTTCAGAAAACAGTTCTTGAACAGTCAATATGAATATTCAAATGGCAAAGTGAGCATGTCATCCCCTCACAACTTTCCATATAGTTTGTGCAAGTGTATATAAAATTTTGAAATTTCCAGTTTTTCATTCAAATGCAATTATGCCCGAGGCTCAAATCTTGGTATATCTAGCTGATCACTATTCTGAAGTCATTCAACCAGGAATAACATCATGTTTCAGACTTGAATGACAGAAACATCCAAGTTTTCATCATTTTTTGTACATGATCAATGGAAAATTGTGAGGTTATGACATGTTTAGCTCACTCATTTGCATATTCATATCCACTGTTCAAAAACGGTTTTGCAGAAATTGGCAAAACTTCAAAATGTCATAACTTTCCTATTTTTCATCCGATTTCAGGCAAATTTCTACCGTTGAACTCATGATTTTATTCTTTTTTATCAGACTAACTTATATTCGGACTGGATTTCCCCTTTTAATAACAACTCGCTAAATTGTCAGGAAGCCCCTATTTGCGAAAATTTAGACTTGCTAAATATATGGCGCATACAGTAGTCTACCAGACAACTTATGTGGAATAATGGATCCTTAATGCCTGTACAGGCAAAGCCCATTATAAGGAGATAAGAATTTTCTGATTACTAGCATATAGAAATCCTGTTAAAAAGAACAAGATAAATACTGCAATTGTACAAGTAAAATCCTCCTATACACATATTAATAACAAAGTCGTCTTGTATCCAAGTTCATTATAACGGGGTTCGTTGTATGTGAATCAAAATTTACGTAGTTTTACTACAATGCACTCCCATTATAACAAACACGATTAAACGAAATTCTGGTTACAACGAAGTAAAAATTCAGGCTGCAACATTATCAGCTCTATGTCTTTTATTGCTTACTTGTTTAGCTATAACAAAATTTCAATAAAACGAAGGAAAACTGTGCAACGGCGTAGCCAGGATTTCATCTTAGGGGGGGCGGTTAGTCTGCGAGGGAGCGAAGCGACCGAGCCCGAGCGAGCGTAGCGAGCGAGGGGGGGGGGGGAGGGTGTGGGAGGGGGGTGTCCCCCCTCCCACGGTAAGAACTTTTTGCATTTTGATGTTGTAAATGGTGCAATTTGATGCATGTTTTTGCGCGTTTTATGGACGTGAAACAGTCCCACTTGTTTAAGGTAGCAGTATATTTTAGTGTAGATTATTATTGAACAATTTGCCTATAAAATGGTATAATTTAAGTACACTTCTTGTGTTAATTCTTTTCACTGAATATCATGAACGCGATTGAACCCGAGCGAGCGGAGCGAGCGAGGGGGAAGGGGGGGGGGGTGTGGGAGGGGGGTGTCCCCCCTCCCACGGTAAGAACTTTTTGCATTTTGATGTTGCAAATGGTGCAATTTGATGCATGTTTTTGCGTGTTTTAACGAGTTGAAACAGTCCCACTTGTTTAAGGTTGCAGTATATTTTGATGTAGATTATCATTGAACAATTTGCTTATAATGGTATGATTTAAATACACTTCTTGTATTAATTCTTTTTACTGAATATCATGAACGCGACTGAACCCGAGCGAGTGGAGCGAGCGAGGGGGGGGGAGGGGAGGGTGTGGGAGGGGGGTGTCCCCCCTCCCACGGGGAGAACTTTTTGCACTTTGATGTTGCAAATGGTGCAATTTGATGCATGTTTTTGCGCGTTTTATCGACGTGAAACAGTCCCACTTGTTTAAAGTAGTAGTATATTTTGATGTATAGATTATTATTGAACAATTTGCCTGTAAAATGGTATCATTTAAATACACTTCTTGTATTCATTCTTTTCACTGAACATCATGAACACGACTGAACCCGAGCGAGCGGAGCGAGCGAGGGGGGAAGGGAGGGTGTGGGAGGGGGGTGTCCCCCCTTCCACGATAAGAACTTTTTGCATTTTGATGTTGTAAATGGTGCAATTTGATGCATGTTTTTGCGCGTTTTATCGACGTGAAACAGTCCCACTTGTTTAAGGTAGCAGTATATTTTGATGTAGATTATTATTGAACAATTTGCCTATAAAATGGTATCATTTAAATAATCTTCTTGTATTAATTCCTTTCACTGAATATCATGAACGCGACTGAACCCGAGCGAGCGGAGCGAGCGAGGGGGGAGGGGAGGGTGTGGGAGGGGGGTGTCCCCCCTTCCACGGTGAGAACTTTTTGCATTTTGATGTTGCAAATGGTGCAATTTGATGCATGTTTTTGCGCGTTTTAACGAGTTGAAACAGTCCCACTTGTTTAAGGTTGCAGTATATTTTAGTGTAGATTATTATTGAACAATTTGCCTATAAAATGGTATCATTTAAATAATCTTCTTGTATTAATTCTTACACTGAATATCATGAACGCTGTCTGCAGTTCAGCAATCAAACAGAAAAAGCATGCACACGAGGGTGTAGATAGGGGCATATCCCCTCCCACACGAAGGTGATTTTGCGTTTTCAGACCTGAAATTCAGCGATCTGGTGCAAATTTTTGGTGCAATACTTTTTCATCGAAGTGTTAAAATCACGGAATTTAGCTCTTATTCCGAATGTGCACCATCTATGTGTATGTATAAAGTCTAGTGAGGTAAAGCTTAGGGGAAGGGGGATTTCGCCCTCCCGCTCGCGGAGCTTTTGCGTTTTTAGAATTGAAATAAAGCGATCTGGGTATAGCCACAGTCTACTTCTATGCATGGCGGAAGGGGGGGGGGGGAGGGGCGGGCGAGCAGGGAGAAGGCGTTAGCGAGTGTTATCTCCACCCTTCCCTTCCGATGGAGCTTTTGCCTTTTTAAGGTTGAAATTGAGATATCTCGTATACGCATATTTGATGGAATCAACATTTGGGAAATCACCAAAAAAACAAAACAAAACAAAAAAACTGATGGGGGGGGGACTGAGGGAGGAAAGGGTCGATTAAAAGGGGAAATTCCCCTTATACATGACGGAACCTTGAGTTTTCGAAATATAAGTAATAAGTGTTGTGCACTCAGAATTATTCATTTTTTGGGGGGTAAATCTAAAAAGTGTACTAAGCTAGGGAAAGAGGCACAGAGGGGGAGGGTTTGGGAGGGGGATACCCCCTCCCAAGCACGAGAGATTTTGCATATTTTGAATTGAAATTCAACGATCTGGTGCACACTTTGAGTGAAATATTCAAAAAATATTTTATTTGATGAAAGGTTGCAAAGGATACCCGCTTCATGTGAATGCATATAGTATACACGCATTTTTTTTTCCGCCTCCCAAATCCCCGGTCCAAATCTTAGGGGGGGGGGGGGCGACCGCCCCCATCGCCCCCCCCCCCCCCCTGGCTACGCCAGTGAAACTGTGGGTCGCGAGGACTTTGTTACAACAGGAGTCTACTGTAAATGTAGAAGCCTTTTTTCAGTACAGACAAATACCAGGATCAACCTGAAATACTGGCATGGATTACTATTGCATCCAATTCATGGTGACAATGTCGCATCTGACTTAAAGAATACAGTATTATCCTTTAAACCTGATGGAAACACAAAATTTTAGCAAAGATAGCACAGCATTGCACTAAACTCAGTACGCCATTAGCGGAATACATTCGGGATGCGGTGAGGCCGCATTTCTTCTTACCCCACAGAATCATTGTCTCGAGAAAAAGGAATTCCACATCAGCTTAAAAGTGGACCCTGTTCATCACGTGCAGAAGGGACAAACTCCAGATGAAATGAGCAAAAATTTATTTCAAACATGCAAACCACGATGCACATACGCAACACCACATAACAAGAGGAATCACTAACAACGAGCAAAAATTTCATTGAACAAACGATCCAAATTTGCAAAGTTCACTTGGATGTCCGACTCTGTACCTCCTTCAAAAACATGATGGCAATTGATCATTTCAAACTTCTGCTTTCATAGCTTCACTTCAAATCAGTAGTGTCAGTCTCAATATGTAAATTTTTCTGCAACACCTATCGCTGCCTCACATCTGTGTCTCCACTACACCAGTCTGCCAAGAGGTTTTGTACCCATGAAACCCTGTATCCAGACTGTGTCTGCCATGCCACATGCTAGCTGTTCTCTCACTTGACCTGTGGCCCGTTGCATAAAACTTACCGTTGAATTTCAATGGTAACTACCGTCAAAATTAGTCGTCACAGCCAATCAGCATCAAGGATTATAAAATTTACCGCTAATTTGAAGACTTACCGCTAGAAAGGAGCGGTAAGTCCAACGGTAAGGGTTTTCTGCAACAGGGCACTGGTCTCAACTTCAAAAGCCAGGATATGCGCAGTGTTGCTCACTTCAGAAGTTACTTTGAAAATTGCTTTCGCTTTATCAAACGGGTCTACAAAGATGCATGTATGCTTAACTCTGTGTCACATTTGCTTGCCAAACTTAGTCAACAGCTTGCCAACTTCACATATTTTGTTCAGACACCTATCTTAATACTGCAAAACGAGGAATGTTCACGTGCATTTCAATTTCAAGAAATTCGCGAGAGCCAGGATTCGCGAAATTAAAATGCATGAAAGTTCTCGTCTACACTACATGTATTGTATGTTAGAGGCAACTCGCAAATATTTCATGCAACGAAAATGGCCGTCGGCTCCAATTCGCGAAAATTTCATGCCGCGAAAATATTGCGTTTTACAGTCTGTATGCCACAGTATATTGAAAGCATCAATCTTGACATTTCCTGTACAATTTTGCAGCACTACATTTCTAGCATTTAACGATTCTATAATGAGACACATGTAATTTTGAAAAACAACGTTTTCAAAAGCGCTGATGCATCACGGTCCCAGAACAATGTGGCTAACAGGGGGCTTACACTATGGCATACAAAAAATTAAAATGCAATGACTACACTATACTGCAGGAGACAATTGGCATAAAGAGATCTGATATCAACAAATACCTGACACAACAAGCTCAATTTCTTTGGTCCCATGCAACAAAGCCTATTGTTTTTTGTTCTCTATCAAAATGCCCGATATATTGAACAAACTTTTTCTGGCTAAGCGAATCTCTTTGTAACTCAGTTTCCACTCTTTCCCACTTGCGATGCTTCATTTCATTGATAAAGTGTTTAAACTCCTGCCTCCTAGCGATGTCTAGTCCGTTTGCTCCTCGGTGTGGACGGCGCTTCAGATGGCCTCCTCTTGCTTCCCTGGGCAGCCTGCTCCACCAACCTGTCAAAGTGAAATGAGACACAGCATTTTCGAAAACCGTTTTTTTTCCCACCTTTTTTTTTTTTTTTTTTTTTTTTTTTTGGGGGGGGGGGGTATTCAAGAACAGATAAAGTTTAGTGTAGTCACAAAAACAAAATCACTATCATGATCTGCATCGAGATGCAAAAGTCAGTCTGCGTTTACGCTTTTCTTCCTATCTGGGAAATATCTTACAATGTCACAAAGTAACTTGGCGAACCAGGGTCACAGTTTACAGGCATGTGCAGTTTGGAGGTACGAAGCGCTTAATGTGCTTTTTCTCCATGAGAGGACAGTGGCAAATAAGATTGATTTTCACATCATGATGCAAAACCGACAACTTTTGTGCATGAATGGGTCTATATGCCAAGCATACAACTGTAATTATATACTTTGATTGTACAATCATCTTTTTTTTTCTTGATTTAAAAAGAAAAACAACAACTAATAACTTTAAGACAAAGACAAAAATAAAAGGGCTGACATACTTCTGAATAATGGGCTTGGCCTCATTGATGATGTAATTCTCAGGGTCAGGACTTGGGTCATGGACCAGGAAGTCTGCAATGTACTCCGGCTTGAGACAGAGAACTCCAGACTGCACCAGGTCCTCCAGAGCAACCTGAAAATTAAACATTTGAAATTTTTTGAGACGTATTAACAAATATAGCAAGGATTAAATTCATAATAACAAAATAGAAACTCGCCGAGTTAATTCAATATTGGGTGAGATTTAAACCATGACATACATGTATATACTCCTAGTTTTGATTCTTTTGTTTTCAAAGTCCTCTCAACAGGTAAATGATGTCCATAATACTCTTACTGACTGCACAACACAGATACTTGGAGCATTTCCAATAATGAAAACTGAAACAAATTCTTCCTCTCCATATGACTACATGTAACATAATTGCTGTGTACTTTAAACATGCTCGAATAGAACATTGACTTGCAGTTGAAAAGAAGGTAAATGGGGAGGTAAATGTAAAAATACTGCAAAGAACTCGATGGACACTGCCAGAGTCAACGTTGTCTTACCGTGCTCGCATCGGCCTTGACCTTGTGCAGGTCAAAGAAGGCGTGGTTGGCATCGCGGTGGGCGGAGAAGGGGGGTCGGACGGCCAGCACCTTGGCCCCACCCGCCTCCAGCAGGCGCTTGAAGCACATCTCCTTGCTCTTCTCCACCAGGAGGAGTACCTTCCAGCCGTCAAAGGCGCCCTCGTGGCATCCCGCCTAAAGGAAGGGGAGCATTACACTAGCGATTGTTATATTCCACATACTAAGAATCTTGCTATAGGATTGATCAAGAGCTGATCAAGTGATAAAGCGTAGTTTTGCCCATCACATCACCCGAGAAGAACTAGGTCACTTGATAGTACACAGTGCAACGCACTTTCCCTTCAGTGTCGCGCGGTGCACGCAGCAAATGCATTGTTTTGTCATCTATAAAGACAGCTGTTTGTTTTGCTGATCTCTGGCAGTCCATACAATCTTAATGCGAGATGAGTACGCGCGAAATAAAAGTGTGTTGCACTGTGGACTATCATTTAAGAATCATTTTGAATTCGTATCTACATAAATAAAAAAAATCAAGTTTAATTTGAGAAGTATTATGCTGTTCGCAGAAGCAAATGCCGTAAAACAACTTGTCATCTTGATTTCTTGTCCTAAGCATGTCGACTTGCAGAGTTCCAACAACTCGTCAACTTGTCTTCTTGTCCACAAGTCGACTTGTTAAGTTCCATCAACTCATCAATTTGTCTTCTTGTCCAAAACAAGTCGACTTGTCGAGTTCCAACAACTCATTATCTTGTCTTCTTGTTCTAAACAAGTCGACTTGCCGAGGTTCAACAAGTTGTCATCTTGACTTCTTGTCCCAAGCAAGTCGACATTCCGAGTTTCAACAACTTGTCATCTTGACTTCTTGTCCCAAGCAAGTCGACATTCTGAGTTTCAAAATCTCGTTATCATGTCTTCTTCTCCCAAACAAGTCAACTTACCGAGTTTCAACAACTCGTTATCATGTCTTTTTGTCCCAAACAAGTCGACTTGCCGAGTTTCAACAACTTGTCATCTTGATTTCTTGTCCCAAGCAAGTCGATATTCCGAGTTTCAAAAACTCGTTATCATGTCTTCTTGTCCCAAACAAGTTGACTTACCGAGTTTCAACAACTCGTTATCATGTCTTTTTGTCCCAAACAAGTCGACTTTCCGAGCTCCAAGAACTCGTCATCTTGTATTTTTGTCCAAGGCAACTCGACTTGCCGAGTTTCGACAGCTCATCATCTCGTCTTCTCGTCCAATACAAATCGACTCAACAACTCGGCTTCTTGTCTTCTTGACCTAAACAAGTCGACTTGCCGAGTTCCAATAACTCGGCTTCTCGGTATTTAACCTGTCTTCTCGTCTTCTTATCTCGTCATCTGGTTGGCACTTTTAAGCTTCCGTAGTTGTCCGATTTTCCTCAAACTCTCAATGATGTGTTCTAGTAATATTGCTGCATTCACTCAATCCACATGTCTATGAAGGTGAAATTGTCCTTTAACCCTAGCTTCATATCCTCTGAATTCTATGCTACCCAAGAAGTCGCAACGCATACTGGCTTTCAGCCAGAAATGATAAAGGCAGTGAGACTTGTGTGATTTAACGTTTTGACATCACGTGCCCAAGCGATCAATCATGTCTGTGAAAATATAACACGTCCTACATAATATTCGTCCTTGACAAGCTTTGGGACAGGTGTCAAGCGTGGCAGTTGACGTTAATTCTGAATGCGTTGTTGAGATTTGCGTCCCGTCATTACATTTTTCGTTGTATTATCTGTTTTGTTTTCGATTGTTGTCCGTTTTAGTTGCTCCTACCCCCCCCCCAAAAAAAAAAAAAAGTAATAGACTGAAATTGGCTCAGCCCATATTGTCTGCCCATGTTTGAGTATATAGACTTAGCTTGTTATCACGAGTCATCGAAATATCCCTTAACTAGACAATTGCCCATGATTTATATAGATATTGAAGTCGAAAAGGTTCATCATTGCGATGTCAACGCCACTATACATATCATTTGTTCATTTCCAAGCAATGACAGTTTTGTCACTTGCTTCCATTATTTTGTTAAAAGCATTATTTACCATATGCAAATGAAACAAAAACCCGATATAGCACTTCAAAATGATTCTAAAATGCGATTTAGGGATAGAAACAACCATTGTACAAATGTTAATCAGTATACTAGTAATCAATGATAAGTATTGTTAAATATACAAAATGTGAACAATAGTTACAATAAACTTGTTTCTTAAACCGTCTACCCTTGTGATTCAGTGCGGGATATTCCATTATATTTAAAGGTCATGCAGGTGTGAGCCATATAGGGATCACACATGTAAATAAGATGGAATGTCCCTGACAGCTTCACAAAATCATACCAAAGATACTAACATAAATGAAGAAAAAATGAATTAAAAATCATAAATGCAGTTCGGAAAAAAAAACCCAGAAAAGCTGCAGATATTGAGTATGAATTCTTCTACAAACTGCATTTTGGTTGGAATATGAAAGCTTTTCTCATGGAATTCGGAAGGGACTATATTTTGATTGGGTGCATGTACAGAAAAATAGGTGTTTTTTTTTTAATTATTATCATATTTAAGTGAAAAGAACTTGTAGTCTTGCTTTGCGAACCCTTGGACAGAGTTTGAGCTAAAGAAACCCCTTTGGAAATGTGATGGATGAAAGGGTATAATTATCTCACTTATCCAGCTCAGTGAAGATGAAACACCTCATTTCTCCCAGCTACTTTACATAATCTTTTGAATTCTGAATTTTAACACACGTCTCTATGGGGAAATATTTACCCCTGTGAACCCTACGGAGTAAGCATGTAATGCACACAAGTCAATGGGAAGTATTCTGATTCATCCCATACAAGCTCTGCTGGTTTATGGTGATCTATTCTGTAAAATCCCTCCCCTATCCCCCTAACTCTGCTTAAATACACTTTGTTTTCTTACTATGTTCTTGTGGTACTAGATCTTAGTACAGAGTAGTTGAATTCATGAATGATAAAGTAGTCTTATCACACAACTTTGAATGCTTGTGGTATTCTAACGTTTTCTTTGTTTTGACTACCACTGAAACAGTTCAAAATACATAAGGTTAATCTCTTTGATAAATCAAAGTCTTTTACAGTACTTTGTAGACAATAAGGTGATGATGATACCCCCTTATGCAAGGATAGTTGCCTGTAACTATATCTATTCATCGTATGTAGAACTAATCAACATTCCCAGATTTATTTTTTGAAGAAAAAAACAACAACAATGTGCATCATTTTTAAAAGTGTCCCTTTCGAAGAGCTTTACAACCCTTCAATGTACTCATTGTAGGGGCAAATATCATCAAAAATACATTTATGATTAAAAAAAACAACAATTAAGAAATATGACCTCTACTATGGAGTCCCTTCATAGAGGGACTAGTCACTCATTTGAAATAGCGCCATCTACTGCGACATGATTCCTCTGATTGACAAGCTAGATGACGACAGCGCTCTCGGGCATTCATCCCAAAAAGGAACTGTGTAATGTAATTCTTATCATGTGCATCAAATAGCGCGATCGATGAATGTCATATCCAGAAATTGATGATACCGAGGATATGAAGCCTATTATGCCACAACCTACTATTATTCTTAAAACACCTCAAGTGATGCTGTTTTTCGTCATAACTTTGGAAATCACGCCGATGATATCGTATGTTTTTACAACTCCTTTAGCTTCACCATTTCTTTCTCCTCTTAGCGACTTCCTGACCCCTTTTGGGCTCTCCACTTTTTTTTCTCAGCCTAAAGATTCTCGAAAGAAGTAGTCTATTTCACGTCATTTTGTCATTTTGTAATCATTGTAATCTTTAATTGTTGGTAATGTATCAACATTACCACATACTATAGTGTGAGCACATAATATTCATAAGCATGTATAATCATCGACATTATTTCGTACTATTCATGAGTTTTACTCTATGTAATGAGTAATGCATCTGTTATTATAGAGAAACGTATTGGATCTTCCTTACCATTCAATCGCTTTGTATTTCAAAACCACTGCACTGGTAGTATGGTTTGTTTATCGTTCAGGGAGTAGAACCTCGTCGTCATTTAAAGGCATAATTTAACATTTGCACATGAAACAAAAACCCAGCATTAGTGCTTCAAAATATTTCTAAAATGTGAGTTAGGGATAGAAACGACGAATGTAAAAATTGTAACTAGTATAATCGAAGTTATATATATATTGTTAAATATGCAAAATGTGAACAGTAGTTGTAATAAAATTGTTTCCAGACTAAACCGTCTACAGTTATGGTTTAATGAGAAAATAGTGATATCTCCTTATATTTTAGGCTTTATTGCAAAAGTTTCACATGATAGGATGTTTTGTGATACATCTGACCGACACATATGCATCAAATGTGATACCTTGAACATTTTTAAATCACTGCGCCCAAAGGTAAGCAAGAGCTTAAAGCTGAAAGTAATTTTACAACCCACAAGTGCTTACCCGATGGAATCATGATAACTGAATTAAGGTGAAAATGAATAACGACAACAAGAACCCCCAGTTTTTTGGTAAGTTCTAATCCCAAACCGTGATATGAGAAGACAATCGGTCATAAACCTACAAACAGCTCCATATTAAAAGACTGCTAGTCACTCGTGCACGACGTCAGTTCATTGAAGACGGCTCGCCACTCATTCAAGGCACCCTGCCACTCCTGGAAACTTTCCCGCCATTCTTCCGTATCGCCGGTTGTGCCAGTCTGGCTCCCTGATAAATACATAAAAGTTACAATAGCCATCTCGATTATGATATCATAGCGAATTGGTTTGGATGTATATAGAAACAGCTGTGGATAAAACCATCAATCACGGAGTCACTGGTTCGAATCCCCTATAGCTGCAGCGGTTTTGCCCCTGGGAAAGAAAATTAATCCTAATTTTTTGGCTTCTTTTTTTTTTCTGGTAAAAATGACGAATAACATAACGATCATTTCCCAGGATGCGATTCTTAATTTCAATTTTTACTTGACTACCTGGGTGATCAAGTATTCTGTTAACAGAAAAAAGACTTTGGCAAAGGCTTTGTCAGTCATTTTGATGATAAAGGCTACTGCAAAGTGACAATTTAACTTCATGGTATATCATGTAGATTATGTCCAACTTCCGTATCTTTCCTGATATTTCTTTTGCTCGATTGTTGGCTTGGCTATATATAGATATATATGTATATCTTTAAAGATGTCTTAATTTTACTTTTCTCTTAAAAGCATTAGATTTAACTTCATTTTGGAACCCGAATATGACTATGAATTCGTTACCTGCAGTACTACATCACTTCATTATGAAACTCAATGGTTTTGGGAGACCTACTCTAGGTTAATGAGCCCAGCGAGAAACGGAAGTGAAATGATCCTTGGTATCCCCTTGTTGTTCTGACTGTCTTTGCCATACCTTTGATGTGAAAATAAAATGTGCTTACCGAGAAGCGCCCTCAAGCGAGGGATGTAGTTGTTCCAGAAAGCAATCCCTCTCGCCCTGACGGCTCTCCGGATGGTCAGATTGAGAGATAAATCCATGTACTTCAGCTCGGGGACTGTGAATTGCGGCCAGGTCGGCAGACTCGGGTCGGCCGTGGTATTCTCGCTCGGAGGCGTCGGATTCCTGCGACATGTGCGATAAGACGACAAAACGATAGTAAAGACGACAGTTACAACAGTAGTATTGGTAATACAGTTTGTAGCAGCAGTTTTGTGGTAGTAGTAGCAGTAGTAATAGTAGTAGTAGCTGTAGTAGTATTTTATAGTAACAATACTCATGCAAATGATAATGAGAAAGATAATAATGTTAACTCCTAATAATACGAAGAACATTGATTCATATATTTCTATAATAACGCGAAGATTTGTACAAAAGTTAGTGGTAAACTTGTGGCTGACGATAATGTCTCACCTCATCTAATCTGCAACTGTTCAAAAGATCGCGAAATTTTAAATGTGAAGTAGGACCACTCCACCGGGTTTGACACTTTGTTCTTTGAATGTTCTTTGAATGAATAAAGCAGGATCTTTTACTTGCACGAGTTGTAAGTCATTCTTAAACAGCACCTCCATTTTGATGTTCTTTCCGAGAGACAGAGCGTTTTGCCAATTAACTAGAGGGGACGGTATGATTACACTGCGTTGTACATAATGCTGTATTTTACTTTTATGTTATGCTTTCTTTCTTTTTTCGGATTTATGCGCTTAGAAACGTCAGTATTAAGCGCTATATAAATGTTATTCATTATCATTATCATTACACACAGCACTGCTTAGGTATGTAGACATTGGTATCAAACCTGAACCTGTTGGATTGGGAGGCTGACGTGCTACAGATTAAGCCATGTCATTTTCGACGTAATCATGCTACTACTCTATATTACTCACCCTGTTTTAGCGAAATTTGTCCACATCCTCATCATTTGGGCGGACAGTGCCTTTTCCTCGTCGGTGAGCTCTCGTTTAAATTTTAGGATGTCTTTATCGAACGACCAACCGAACACGAACTGAAACTCTTCCGTGTGTCCTGCCCTCAGCCACGAGGGATTGACTGGTCCGACCCGATAAAAAGAGCTGAGCAAGCGGGAAATAAAAAGGACGAAATTTATTATTACATCATAGAAGAAAAACGACCACGTTCGATGTCTGTTAAACATGCTTGAACTCGAAACCTTGTATCCGCCACCTTAAAGAACAATGTAAGAAATGCAAGGGAAATAAGTCCCTGAAAATGAGCCAAGTGAATAGAGTGACAATCCCGACAGGGTGCCGGAGGTTACCGTGAGGGTGTTGAGGAGCTACCGGGATATACCGAGAACATGCCGAGGACACGACGAGGACACGGTTAGGAGGTGTAGAGAAAGTGCCGATTAGGAACCGGGAAGTCACTGAAGAGGCACCGAGGAGATGCCGACGACGTGCCGGGGGATTCCGAGAAGTGCCGAGGACATGGCCAGGAGGTGTCGAGAAAGTAATGAGGAGCCGGGGAGACACTAAAGAGGCACCGAGGAGATGCCGATGGTGTGCCGGGGGATTCCGAGAAGTGCCGAGGACATAGCTAGGATGTGTCGAGAACGTGACGACGAGCCGAGTGCCGAGGGGAGACTACAGAAGCACCGTAGAGGTCTCCTACATGCGTGGAAGTGGCATCGAGCTCTACATAATTTGTAATATACTCGGACTAACTCATGCTCGGAATCATCGTGACGCATCCGTGGCGAAGGGAGGGCAATCTCAATTGATTCAAGATTATTGGCTTCGGAAACCGTTCGACCCGGATAGGGTTGGTACAAAAGTCCTTTCTGCTCCGAAGACAAATGTTGTTTGAAATGAAAATCTGATATGTTAGCAGAGAGAATTTTTAGTCTAAATCGCACACACGTTTAGAACGTTTGATACAGCTTACAGTAGGCCTTATTATTTAGTTTGTTACATCTTCTCTGTTGTGGGAGCGGCGTAAAAGAATAGTATAGTTGATGCTTAATGAATGCAAGTACACTGTACAAATGCTTAAACAAGTTCATTGATCAATGTTGAAAGCACATCACATAACAAAGCTAAATACGATATGAAAACGTATTTATGGTCACAATGCACATCCACTAACCTGCTGGGAGTATGCGTAAACATGTACTCGTACACATCGTCAACATCGCTTGTGACGTAATGTCTCAAGGTGGAGTCACTCCCGCTTCGCCAGATGTAGTCTCCGTAATAGTCCGCGTATCCGTCGGAATAGTCCGCATCCGGGTAGTCGGCGTGACGCCAGTCGACGTACTCCTGAAAGACGGAGTCCGCGATGAGTTCTTGTCGGTCCGATCCGAGGAGGGTTGCCGCCACCATGGTCTCGAAGGTGGACCGGTCGATGTGGGGGCCTGTCTCGCTCTCGGTGTACTCCGGATAGAAACCCCGTATGCTGCTCGTGCCCTCCTGGGCGTTAAAGCCAATCATAACGCCCTGTGGTTGATTTCCTTCTCCCCGTGACATTAAATTCGCTGGAGTGTCCGTAAGAAAGGCCCCATCCACCCGAATAAAGTACCCAGCAGTGTAGGCCTACAGAGAACACAAAGAATAAGACGTGTCATTAACAACTCTAATATATGTATATATATATGTCATATAGTTGTAATGAAACTTATTATCTTCCGTAGATATGAGATTAAGGAGTTAATAATACCAGCTCAAATCGCGACCGCATGTAGTCAGATCACACCATAGAGATACTGATTTATCGATGGACTTTCTCCACACACTCCCTAGTAGCGACAAGAACCGCCCAGCAAAGTTTTTTTTTTTTTTTTGGCGGCTTATTTTGTCAACAACTAATGTTTACTATATGTATGACTCCAACAATGTATGTATATATATCATGTACATAATATGTTCATGTGCAATGATAATACAGGAATCAATAAATCAAATCAAATCAAATCAAAGTTATGATTTATCACATCGTGTGGTTTTTTGTTTCTTATCTCACTCTACTATCAAGATGGTTAGCCACTCTCGAAATAAACAAAAGAATATCAAGATAAAAGTTGAGTTGCCAACCATATCCTGAATCTCAAGGAGTCTGATCTCGTCGACGGTTCTGAGGCAGGTAACCATGGCAACTGTATCATCTTCAGGACACTCTGCGACCGATGCGAGAGTTCTGGCTTCCTTGCGATCAGTTTCCAGGTCATTACGGAAGTATCTTGGAGACAAAGCGCTACCGCTCTGCAATTGAAAAGATAATGGGGCGTTAATAAGCTTCATCTATTCTGACGTCATACTCAAGAAGAAGTCTTTAAACTCCAAACCATTTTCCAGTCAGTTTGGTACACAAAGAAGGCGGCGACATGGCTGATTTATCCGATTTGACAACAACAGTTTTATAATCTAAAGATATGCATCGTGCAATGTGCAGAGTCGGTGAGCTATTAAAGTTACACCATTGCAATATGAGAGAAGATCGTGGTATATCCCCCCCCCAAAAAAAAAAAAAAAAAAAAGATAATGGAAGGTGAAAATGTCTGAGACATGTTAAGTGTCCGACGCCGAACCAAACCACACCCAAAATGCTCCCCTATCACAAAAAATGTGAAAAGCTATCGAAAATGACGGTTAATGAGAATCGAGTCACTTGTTGTGGAGTCTAAAGAGGCCGTGAGCCAGGGGTGACAGAAGCAGGAACCCCACGCTACCCGCACCTGCACTCTGGCCGAAGACTGTCACACGGTCCTTGTCACCACCGAAGGCTGTCATGAAAAAAGAAGAAGAAAAAGAAGAAGAGGTGGAGGGGGAAAAAGAAGACAAAGAAGAAGAAGAAGAGGAAATAATACACATGTACTCTGGTCGTCTCCAGCGCATCTGAGATGAAACACAATAAACATGATGCATGATTTTTGCAACATGTTACATGGATCGCATCTGCAGGAAAGGGAAACGTGCCCTGATCGACATGGCTCGTTTCGCATTTCATTTTGCACGACAGATGCTGAATGTTCACCTTGCAAGTTTTTACCTCAATGGTGTCATTCAATTAAACAATCTGCCACTTTGAAAACGCGTATCATCTTTTTTAGTACCATACGCAGTTCTAATAAAACAAAGTTTTATTTTGGCGGAACATGTAATTTAATAACCATCACTTATGTTATCATCCAAGTTGAAGAAGTAGAAGTATGAAACATATTCATCATTATACTGGCATAATTTGTATCATTATACGATCAAATCTCCTGGTTGCTTCAATACGTGACTGAACTTCAACTTTGCAACATTTCTAGTCAAGGAAGCCACTTACCGTGAATGTTATCATGAACCCACTGCAGCGCTGCGATCTGATCCAACATGGCGTAGTTCCCGGGGGCTGCGTCATCGCCTTTATACATGGAATAAAATAAAAATGTTGGTAATATACTGTGAAGATAATTATGACTACCGACAAAAAACAAACAAACAAACAAACACGACTGTACCGAAAATACCATCACAGGATACTTCCACTTACTGAACTTACAATGTTTTTAATTAATGCACTCTCACTTTCTGTAAGTAATGACCTAATTACCGATAATCACCATCCCTGATAATCTTAACGAATGATTTGCACCTGTAGTGAAGACTCCGAATACGCCGACGCGATATCCAACGGTTACCACGATGACGTCAGAGCTAGCCGCCAATGAGGTTCCAGAGATTTTGGCGTTTGAAGCCCCGCCAAATTTGAAGGCGCCTCCCGGGATGTAAACCATTACATCGGCATTTGTCGGCTGCAAAAAGACAATTCGTGACCCCAACATAGGGGAGACAGTAAGAAACAAATGAGATGAAATCACCATAAAATAAAAAAGTTAAGTACCATAATATTATTTCCAAAGACAAGAATACGTCACCTGCTGTAATGTTGCATACAAAACAGCTGCTATAGATAACTACCCATATTTTAGAATTTTACTTATATTTTCGTATCAATTATGTATATTTTCCCAATCAACTTGTACATAATCTCATAATCTTCTGTTTACTAGAGTATATAGAATAAGAAAATGCATTCTAAATCCATGTTTTTGTGAAATGCGTATCAAATTCTATAACTTGCCAGCTTATTAAGAGAATACTTGGATTGTTGATTATAGAATAAACGTTATAATACTGATTTAAACTAATTCTATAATAAGTGAATTTGATGTTGATGGCATATTTGTTAATTGGGAGAAATAATAATGTCAATTATTACATTGACTACAAGTTGTAATGCAGTATAGTGACTGCATCGTTGATCCAAGGAAAATAAACTGATGTAAATAAGATGAAAGCGATGACATGATGAGATCAAGGCAAACCTGAGGATTTGGCGCGAACACGTTGAGGTACAGACAATCTTCGCTAGCTGGAGCTTGGGTTGGGTCGGTCACGAAATGCGAGCAGGAATCGCGATAGTACGTGGCGTTCCAGTCGCCACCCCAGGGTGTCTTGGCGACCGGGGCTGCAAATCGGGTCGGCGGATCGGAGAATGGAACGCCCTGAATCAGGAAAACATTCTCATTTAGGGTTCTCACACAACTATTCTCAAGCAGCAGAGGTTCATCTCAAGCAGCAGAGGTTCATAGCGTCTTACAATCTAATGATGTCGAAAGGTAAAAGCCAGTTTTAGGCCCTAGTTGAAAATGAAGTTTGGTCGAGGTCCCCCGTATAGTTTTCATGTGTGTATGCAGACACCCGCGATACGATGTGCTCTCAGTGAAAATATGTTTACATGAGCATGAGTTTCAGTATCATATTCAATAATATATGCCCGTAGTGAAACACATATGATATAAACACTGATAGTTTAAGAGAAAGTCTACTATACGATGAAAAGTATAAGATATGCGTGGTAACGACTGGACATCCTCATAAGCGCTTGCCGAATAGTTTATAAAATCAACTGGGAATGTCTTGCCAAGATGGAATGGAACGTGATACTTAGAAGGCGAAAGTTTAACCCTAAAAAGGCCGGGGGTGGGGGGGGGGGGGTTGAATCAACCCCCCCCCCCCCAACATTTTTCGCGACTACTCCGCCGCGCGAAATTTTTTGACCGCGCCGTTCACTGACTTTTTACTTTCAAGTCTCGTGCATCTTTTGACACCATTTTCGCCAAAATCGCGCATACCGTTACGACGCTGCCGAATTTTTATACATGCCTGTCAGACCGAAAATGGCTCAAAGACGTGATTTTTGTGTATAAAGTCTATGCAAATGGAGTTTTCTCTTCTTATTCATAAAGATATGATTATTTTCACTTTCATAGGCTGAAACTAATTAATTTTAGCATAATCATGCTTGAAATAGGTTCTGTCATAAATTTTGCGAAAAAAAATGATAAAACAAAAGGTCGAAAAAACATAGAAATACATAAGAAATTCATAAAACAATAAAATATATAAGAAATTGATTTTGATACCAGATTTTTTTTCAAGCACATTGTTAGGAATGCTACAAAGAATGTTATCACCAAAAATTAGGATTCTAGGAGCTTTAATTTCTGATTTAGAGCAAAAAAGTATGATTCTATGCATATATTAGCATAATTAACCATTGTGACAAAAATTTCCATTTCCTTTTGTATAGTTTGGTAGATTACGCCACAGGTAATGTATGTGCCAGTTTTCATGGTGATTGCGCGAGTGACGGCCGAGATCTCGGGGGGGGGGGGGGGGGGGTTTGAATCAACCCCTAGCTCCCCGGCCACAGAACACCAAAAAAAGCCCAGCCTGGTTAGGGTTAAGTTGTTCTGCATCCACTTAAGAAAAAAAAAATCTCATTAACAGTGACCCAAAGAGGAATCGTTGTATCTTAAGCCCCATTGAACGGCCCCATTATAGTTTGAAGATTTGTACTGTAAGGTGGAGAGAACAACTTTTTTTCCTGTACTGTAGATACTGAAATATATTGTTAATTGTTAGTTTTTAGTGGACCTCTCACTTCTCTTTTTTCCCTCTAAACATAACTTAGTATTTTGCTGACATGTATGTCTCTTTCTTTTTGCTAATTTTCGTTTCACACATTTTAATGTACTTGTAAATATTGATATGATTCCTGATGTATTCTGAGTTATGTTTTGTTGGAAGAAAAATGAGAGTGAAAATGAATAAATGAATGAATGAATGAATAAGTTAATCCGTGATATCATCACACGTACAGAAATACAATCTAGCCATAGGTAATGCTTCACGTGAATAAGGTTTCCTACCCTTTCCTGTTATGAACAGCATATATATATATATATATATGTGTGTGTGTGTGTGTATATGTGTGTATATATATATATATATATATATATATACATGTACGTATATACTCGTATATACAATATAGGTCAAATAGTCTTGACAGGAAGACCTAGCAGACGGTGCAGTCATTCCAATGTCTCCTCCTTCCTGTCACGACTATATACCAAATGCAGTAACCATCACGTACGTGGTCAAGGCAATTTCACGTTAATATATATACCGTATGTCCCCCCCCAAAAAAAAAAAAATAAAAAAAAAGAAATAAAATAAAAAAATACAACGGGAGCTCCGCAATGATATCTTTAAAAATAATGAATCAGTCTAAATATAATTTCAGGGTATGAAGCCATAACTCATATCCCACATCCTACAGAACAGAAAACCCCATTCGATTTGCTTCAGTGGTCAAAGAGAAATGAGGAATTTTTGTAGAGGATGTCAGGAATCTCTTCTCTCCAAGTTTTATCTATCATATCCACACACAAGAGCATCGAAGCGCTAAACTTGGAAGAATCAGACTCATGACATGCTTTACAACAATCCACATTTCTCTGTGACCGCTTAACCATATTGAATAGGGTCTTCTGCAAAATAGAGCTAAGATGTTATATTTTAAGACCTTGAAGTAGCATTTAGACAGTTTAATCATATTGGGTGTTATCAATGGGAAAATCTTATTGTATTTTTTTGGGACATACTGTATATATATATATATATATATATATACATATATATATATATATATACATATATATATATATATATACATATATATATATATATATATACTTATAATTATATACATTATATTATGAGAGACAGACAGAGAGATGGGGAGGGAGCGAGAGAAACGCGTGTAACAATTAAGTGTGAAGGCACTATATTTTCACTAGAAAGATTCTTCTTACTCGTCTTTTTTAAGGTGTGGGGGGGGGGGTCCCTTCTTCAGAAGTGTAGAAACTTCTGAAGAAGGGATCCCCTCTTGAGAAACCCGTCCAAATCAGTTCGTTTGCTGCTGCAATGGATGGTTCCTGTGAGCTTCTGTACCTACAGGACAGGTCCTATCGACCTGCAGGGAGTTGTCGGGAAACCTTTTCAGTCTCGAAACTTGCAAGTGAGGTTTTAGTTTCAGAACCCCAAAAGAGTCTCTGACATTATGTTTACATCGAGTGTTTGAGTGTGATTTGGAGACAATGAGTGTGGTTTAGAGACAGAGGTAAATAAGACAGTGTGTGTCAATTCAGTGTGCAATGGAGTCTATAATGATTATACACACGTAGACTTGTTGCATATGAAAATGTGTACTCTGCATGATTTAAAGGACCCAATGTACGATGTTCATCAACCTTGCATTACACATCCCAATGCTTCAGATTCCAGAGTTCTACTTACCTTGTATTTATATTCAAGACCACTACTACTATTGACCGGCTCACGTATAGTCATATAGGATCTACAAGGGTTGTCCAGGTACTCACGCTGTTTAAGTTAAGTTGTAAACTTTATCGCATGGGGGATAAGGTGGTGAGAAATGCGCAAATATCCCTGCCTTTTTCCCCCACGAACATTGTTCAACGTTATCATTTCATACGTAACAATCTTAAACTTACCAGATACACATCGACCTTAGTGTTGACCCCAATAAACTGATCCTCTACGAAGTCGACGGTTTTCCCAACCAGCCTTCCTCCGGCGACATCAACGTGGGGATCGGGGTCCTGGGCGAGACTTGCTCCGATGAGAAGCCGCATAGCAGCCACCGCATTCCAAACGCTCGTGGATTTCTATCGGCCATAGTTGGTCTTACCCGTTGCACTGAATTGTCCAACTGGGATTACAATGAAATTCATAGGCTCGGAGGCTTAAGAAGTGTGTTTGTGGTGTAGGGCCTAGCTTGGCATGTTGTATTTGCACAGGAGTGAAGGCCGAAAAGAATAAGGACGACCGTCCCCTTTTTCTGGTATGCTATGCTCTCGCTTTGTTGAAAAAGGGAGAGAATCATTACACATGCAGACGTTAATTGTTTGTGCCCTCCACAGTCACAGCGCATACTTACATGACAGTGCATTTATTTCAATTGAATGACTGAACCACCCATCACCTCACTATAAATTGTATTAACATTGACAGGCAATGTTGACTTATATTGATACTTCCAAATATGTATGCATAGTTACCATAAACCGTACGTCAAAAATGTTGAACTTTGCTGAAACGAAGTCCATCAGACATAGCGGCCAAAACAGTCATTATCTTGTTTGGCACATAAAATTCTCCAACAATATTGTCCAAAGCCCCCGTTGTGTACGAAAATCTAATGTGTCTATATTCAGGGTGAATTATAGATGGTAGGAACTCCCACAATAGCCAATGAACTTGTGCATTGTGATTGTGATTGTGTTTTATAGGGTGAATGTCATGATCGAGTTCGACCCCCACAAGTCATTCAGCCCACGAATTACATACAGTCCACGAGCCATACAACCTGCAAGTCATACTAGGTGTTACAAAAAACATTTCCCACTTTTGATTCTTAATAGTTCAAAACTATATCTCAGATAAAACTGTCATTGATATGAGTAATAGCTGAATAGTGTACAATTTAGTTGGAGGTAATTTGAATATGAAAACCTATATTAGTTTCATGAAATCAATGATTTATTTCAATGTCAGCTTCCAGATTTTGAGCAACTTTTAACCCTCTGTACAAAACTTGAACTTTACACAGGAACCAATGATGTGTATGTGAGTGTGTGCTTACAAGGACCCTGAACAATGGACATGGCTACCACCTCTTCAGAGCTCTGCTGCAAGGCACATGAATGCTTTATTAATTACTTATGTGGATTGCCCTGAGCACTGCTAGTCCGAATTCATGACACAGGGTGAAATGCATGCACATGAAAAAAGGTGAGCACATGTTTCTATGTGCTTGCATACACCGCATTTCAGAATAAATAAAGACTAGCTGTGATAGTGGAATTCCTCATGAATATGTAATAGAGCATTCCAATCCTGGCCATTGTCAGTGATTGTCCAGGACCATTGTCTGGGTATCAGCAACACACTCCTATACACACCAATAACACCCTGTGCAAAGTTGAAGTTTTGTACAGAGGGTTGAAAATAGAGCAAAATCTGAAACCTAACTGAGAAATCAATGTTGAATGTAACGAAACTGAATCATGCTTTCATTTTCAAATTACCTCCAACAAAATTGTACACTATTCAGCTATTGCTCATATCAATGTTAGTGTTGTCTGATATATAGTTTTTGAACTAAAAAGGATCAAAAGTGGGAAATGTTTTTTGTAACACCTAGTATTAAACAGACCACGAGTCACACTGCCTACTATAGTTATCAAGTAGAATGAGCCAGCGAGTCATACAGTCCACCAGTTCGACACTAGGCAAATCAGGCCAATGTAAGCAGCTATTTATTCAGCATGCAGCTGATCTCTATAGAAGAACAAGATCATTGGTGAAATTAAATGATCTGCGGAGATCTTTGAGTGCTTTTCTAGTTCATAATACATTAAATACCCCCCAATAATTATGAAAGAATTCTGAATATTTTTGATTAAACACTAAAAACAATATGCTCTCCATATCAGAAAAAACAAAACAAATCAGGGACCTGTCTTATAAAGACTTGTGATAGAAATCAATCACAAGTTTCATGTGAGCTTCAATGCAAGTTGCGATTGATTTGGGGACTTGTGATTGATTTGAAGGCTTTATAAGACGGGGCCCAGGTTGCATATTTTCCTTATGCATTGTGGAAAAATGCACACTTCCTAATATTTTTACACCTAGAAATTTACCTTTCAATATCACATATCTGCTGTGATAAGGCCTACAGCTACGCGCCATCTATTGACGAGTAATCAAAGAATGAACTATGGGTAAAGATGCTAAAAGATATGAACTATGTATACGCGGAACAGATCTGAATTCTCTAAAAGCGGCCAGGATGCTGGCGGCTCCGACGGCAGCAATGAATATTGTGGGAGCAATTTTCGCGCTCGCGGGAAGAACAGCTGAGGGGGCTAATTTAGTTGTCATGACAACTACTAGAGTACTTCTGTCTTCACGCAACTCTAAACTGGTGGTTGAGCATAGCAGTATAAAACGACTTATCCCGAACTAAAGAAGCTGGCTGCAATATTGTGCGCAAGCTTTGTACTCGTTGTTGTGAAGCTAGAGTAAACCTT
Source organism: Diadema antillarum (assembly GCF_040938485.1). NCBI lineage: Eukaryota > Metazoa > Echinodermata > Echinoidea > Diadematoida > Diadematidae > Diadema > Diadema antillarum. The sequence goes on from NW_027271488.1 coordinate 664,339, forward strand.
CAAGAATGAAGAAGGGAATCTTCATCGTGCTTATGTTATTTGATCTTACTGGTAAGTCAACTTGCCTGTTTCTTTGATAGACGTACAGTTGTGAAAACAATCTTGCAAAGCATTGGAATATGAAACAAAAAAGATACTAGTATATAGGTGTGTGCGTGTGTGCGTGTGTGTGTGTGTGTGTGCGTGTGTGTCTGTGTGTCTGTGTGTCTGTGTGTGTGTCTGTGTAGGCATGTATTCTAAACACGGAAATTCTTGACATTACATTACATAATTAAAGCAACATTGTTCCTATATAGATAAGCTGAATGAATACTTCATTCAATTCAGACATGTTCAGTTCAGTTCAGTTCAGTTTTTATTTCTGCATTTCAAAATCAATACAAATCAACAAATCAACAAAATACTTACATAGTCATTTACACAGCTAATATTCGTAACGTTTGGATCTTACATACATTTTCTTCTTTTTTTTTCAAGAACGAATATCATATATGAAAGGAAGCAATAGGAAATGATAAAAATGAAATGCAGGGGACCATCATCATAAGCTAAGCTTGACGAGGATGATGGCCCCAGGTAAAGAGATACATAAAGAAAATCTTGCCACTCACTGAGTGGGGGGTAATTGTGCAATGGGCTCAACGAAGAGATACATAAAGAAAATCTTGCCACTCACTGAGTGGGAAGTAATTGTGCGAAGGGCGTGCGGTGCAGTGCGGTGTGCATTGTGTTGGGATGAATCTTGGTTTGTACGTTGAGTGTTATTTTGTGTATCAGTGTGATGAGGTGAATGTTACTTCAGTTATGGCCGTGAACTCATTGTTTAGGGTGTTTGTTAACCAGGTGGTATGAATATTTATGTGTCAGAAGTATACTGGATTATGAGGGTGTTTTTTAGTTCTCGTTTGAAAATGTTCAACGACGTACGTTGTTTTAAATTAGGGGGTAAAGAATTCCAAATATCTGGTCCATTGTGCTTTAATGATTTTTGAGCTAAAATGATTCTGGGGTTTTCGAGATGGTAATCGGACGACTGACGTGTTGGATATGAATGAACGGTGAAATTTGGAGTGAAGAAGCCATCAAAAATTTTTGGAAGACAATTAAATGTATATTTATACATAAAAACAGCAGTTTGAAAGGTGTGAAGATCCTCAATTTTCAATGTTTTTAGTTGACGAAATAGGGGATTGGATGGGGATAAGTAACGGGAATTGGTAATCAAACGTACAGCACGTTTTTGGAGAGTAAAAATTGGATTAATTTTAGTTGAGCCACAGTTTCCCCAAGCGATATTGCAGTATGTGATATGTGGTAAGATCAATGCATTGTATAGAATAGTCAGGGAATTTTGAGAAATGAAGTTTTTCAGTCGATATAAAATTCCTACAGTTCTTACATGTCATATTTACTTTTGAGAAGAATGCACTGAGTTGCTCTGTTATGGAAAGTTTGTTAACCTCAAGAAAAACATATAGCGTAATTTTATTACATCATTGCCATTTCTAGTCTTCGTAAATAATTCGGCATTTTCGCGTTTTCCAGTACAGTATTAAATCATTACTATGGATACTACTATGAATATGAAGCAACATACATATAATGTATATGTCAATATTTGTGTATTTCCCTTTCAAATTTACCTTTTCGTGTTGTACTTCTCTCTTGACATCAAATGGAATGTAAACTTGCACGAAATGTGGAATATCTGAATATAAGAAAGATGGAAGAGTTTCTTCATCCAGGTCAGATTCAGTACCTTTGAAATTGTTTAAAATAATATTTGTTTATTTGTTCGAATTAGGATTAAACTATCATTTTTCACCATTTATGAGAAAATATGCATGTATAGGAATTTCAGATTTATATGGTGGCCATCTTGAATATCTTAAAACCCTTACATTGGGCGAACGGCAAACAAGGTTCAGCCTCTGGTACCCAGACTGAACTTGAGATACGCAGGTTATACTCATGGTAGCTGAGACTCATGAGGAAGTCCAATGGCTATGATAAATTATGGTGGTTCAGGGGCGGATCCACGAATTCTACAATGGGGTGGGGGAGCCGCAAAGCAAGCAAGGTGCCACTTCCGGGTTTCATAGGCTGACAAGCAAAAAAAAAAAAAAGGGGGGGGGACTTATAACAAGAATTTCTTCGTACCACTTCCGGGGTTAATCAGCTAAGAAGCAAAAAACAAACAAACAAACAAACAAACATCCAAAACAACACACACAAAATAAGGTGCTTGAGAGTACACTTTCTCGTTTTCTTGTGCCACTTCCGGATTTCATCAGACAAGCAAAAGAAAAAAAAAAACCTAAAGCGCAAATTTCTGTTGCATACTTTTATTTTACGAACAAGAAACAAAATTAAAAGGGAGGCACCCCACCCCCTGATCCGCCACTGTGTTTGCATAGTGTAACCGAAGGGTTATCAGTGAAGAAGCCTAAAAAGCGTGATAGCTTTTAGTATTCGGAGACTCCAACATGCTCTATATTGATGAAAGACACCATCTGGAGTTAAATAAGTTTTTGTGTCCAGTTTCCTTAATTGATAGTACCACGCAAAACCCGACGTTCACGTGTGAAAGAATGGTAGGCCTATTTGCTAAATCATCCTTTTCAAAACTGGAAAAAAATCCTCAAAAACAGGACACGAGGATTAGAAATGGGCTACGCGTGTACATGTAGGGGAATGAACCCCAAACATAACATACAGTGAAAAGTGAAAATAAAATTCAACTTATTTTCACTTTTCTAGCATAATGAAAGCACAGTAGACTTACGTCTTTCAGAAAGCACAGGAAATATCCTAATATCCTCAACATAATTATGCTAGCTAAAGTCCAGACAACGTGTATAGACTCTGATACAAAGTAATATCTTATGGAAATTTTTTTCTTATATTGTCGTTGTGATATCGTAGTGCACAGTCATGTCATGATCTTTTTAGTCTTCTGATCCACATATTTTGAACGGATTGTCGGATCTTCTTCAAACTTTCACTGACGTCTTCTACTAATACTGCAGCATTCACTCAATCCACATGTATTTTGGGGTTTCTTTCTCATTTCTTGTCGCATCAAACCAGTGTTGATTCCTACAGCGAGGAGAAGCACATAAAATTTCACCAAAATCACAAATCTTTCAAAAGGTCATAACTTTTGAACGGCTTGTCGGATTTTTTTTTTTCACACTTGCACTGATGTCTTCTACTAATATTGCAGCATTCACTCAATCCACACATATTTTGGGGTTTCTTTATCATTTATTGTTACATTTAATCAATGTTGATTCCTACATCGAGGAGAAGAAAATGAAAACGCATTGGAAGAGTTGAAAAATGTGCATCGTTCGTCAGACTAGTCCAGTAGACGGTCCCATAGACCATGTATATGACCCAGAAAAGTTGTTAAGTACAAATTGTTCTTTAAAAAAAATCATGTTCTAGAGTAAAATAGAAGTAAATCTAGCTGGCTTGTTTAATTAGCCTAATTAGCAAAATCATACAATTTGCATATGTACAGAATATGATAAATTGTTGATTTTAAACCAGGAACCCCAAAACAAACAAACAAACAAACAAACCAAAAAACACGGATATACAACTTCTGAGGGGTTTTCTTTGAAGAGGAATCCACTTGGTAAATCAACAGCCCAATTTCAAAATGATGCAAGTGTCATAATTATCATAATTAGCAAAATGAGCTAATTTGCATTTTTTTTTTCAATAGTCCGGTATCAAAGTAAATCAAGCTTGGTTACCCTGTTGGCAACCATGGAAAATTTTCTTTACTGTATAGCCTGATTACCCTGTAAAAATCAATAAGCATTATGTAATATTTATTATATTCATAATGACCTGATTTGCATTTTTATATTCCAGACCAGAAGATGGTACAATAATTTTATGCATGACATAGAAAAGTTGTTTCGAGAAAGGTTTTGTTGTTGTTGCTGTTGTTGAGTCGTGCTCCATAATTGTACTGAAGTTAATCAGTCTCGGTTACCACCTTGGCAACCATGGGAAATTGTATCTATTTACCTTTAATAATTTGCATAACATGGACATTATTTTTGCTGAATTAAGAGTTAGATGGGTATTGAAGGAAATAATTGAAAATTTCAGCTTTAAGATTGAATTAACAATGTACGAAAATCTCCTTCCCCCTTCTTTGTCGCTGCGTTTAGATATTAGAGCTTCAAATAATCTGATCAATGATTCAAATAGTATGACACAATGAACAACTGTAAAATTTGATTATTTGGTTCATATTTTTTAGCGTTTTGAATAGAAAAACAACACATCGTTTTATTCATTGTTTTATTGGAAACTTTCATACACAAAATCATGTCACATATACTTGGGCACCTGGTGGTTCTAACAAGGCAAGTGCCATAATGTGTCTCGCCCATTCGCGTACAAAAAATTGTATGCGAATGGGATATAACACATAAAAAAGAGATATAACCGCTAAAAAGAGATATAAAAGGATAAAAATTTATTTCAAAAAAGAAACGCACCATAAAAACTTATCATTAGGGTCTAAAAGTCCGTTGACCCATGCTTGTGACCATTGACCTTGTGGTGACCATCCACTTCCCAAGGGACATCTACCATCCAAGTTTAGTCACAAAAGGAGTGATGGATCAAAAGTTATGACCCATAATAGAAAAGCGCCATAAAAACTTAACATTGGGCTCTAAAAGTTCATTGACACCTGCTTGTGACCTTTGACTTTGTGGTGATCATCCACTCCCCAAGGGACATCTACCATCCAAGTTTAATCACAAACGGACGTATGGATCAAAAGTTATGACCCATAATAGAAACGCGCCATAAAAACTTAACATTGGGCTCTAAAAGTTTGTTGACCCATGCTTGTGACCATTGGCCTTGTGGCGACCATCCACTCCCCAAGGGACATCTACCATCCAAGTTTGGTCACAAATGGAGTTATGGATCAAAAGTTATGACCCATAATAGAAACGCACCATAAAAACTTAACATTGGGCTCTAAAAGTTTGTTGACCCATGCTTGTGACCATTGGCCTTGTGGCGACCATCCACTCCCCAAGGGACATCTACCATCCAAGTTTGGTCACAAATGGAGTTATGGATCAAAAGTTATGACCCATAATAGAAACGCACCATAAAAACTTAACATTGGGCTCTAAAAGTTCGTTGACCCATGCTTGTGATCATTGGCCTTGTGGCGACCATCCACTCCCCAAGGGACATCTACCATCCAAGTTTAGTCACAAATGGAGTTATGGATCAAAAGTTATGACCCATAATAGAAACGCACCATAAAAACTTAACATTGGGCTCGAAAAGTTCGTTGACCCATGCTTGTGACCATTGGCCTTGTGGTGATCATCCACTCCCCAAGGGATATCTATATAATAGAAACGCACCATAAAAACTTAACATTGGGCCCTAAAGTTCATTGATCCCTGCCTGCGAGCTTTGATCTTGAGGTGACCTTCATGGTTAAATGTGAAACTTTGTATCACCCCTCTTCCCTCGAAGTTTGATTGCAATTGAAGCCCAGAGTAAAGAGTTATTGAAGTTTTTGTAGCGTTACGGACAAACGACGGACGGACGGACGGACGACGGACGGACAGACGCCGCAGGCAATCTCTTAGTCTCCCCTCACCTCCGGTGGGCTCGACAAAAATGCAAAAGCACCGTCAGGTGGAGGGGGATATTCCCTCCAACTCCTACCCCTCCCTCAGAGAGGTTTATACTATTTCCTTGTCATACAAAACTTTAAGGGAATTGTTTTATCTGTGTTTTCAGGATTCCTGAATTGAAGTTACCAATATATTTCATACTAATTAGCTGAATATTAAGCTGAAGAGTGATAAAGATACCAGTTGATCGAGGCTGACATTGTGACGACAGAACTAGATTTACTTTAATACCCACCGAGAGTCAACAGAGAGTCTTCTACTTAACAACTTTTCCACGTCATGTATATGGTATATGGTAATAATGTATACTATCTACCGGACTACAGTATATCTTACATATGTATGTTAGCTCATTGCCCTAATTTGCATGCTCAAGACACTTGTATTATGTTAACATGGAAGTTGTTGTTATAAATGGATTCCATTCCAAGAAAACCCTTGAGAAGTTGTATTACCCGTGTTATCAGATTTCGTGGATGAAAAATTATCAACACATTACATATTATACATGTATATCATTCTAAATAGCTGAATTTGCTCATTACCCAAGGCTGCTAACTTCAATATCGCCTACCCATTAAACAAGTCAATAATGAAAACGACAAAACACAAAGCACGCTGAGTAATATTCTAGGAAGCATAAAGGCCAGACAATAATAATACCGCCGTGTCACATGGCCCACCTTGGCCCGTAGTTGCCCGGAGGTGTGCACGCAATTCCGATTTACCCGCAGCCAAGTTTTGAGCATTATCAAAACTTTTTCCGGGTGAGTCGCGGGGATTGCCTGCAGAGGTCCACGCAGAACGCCAGTAGGAGGTCCTGATTAGCGGCAGCAACTCGCAGGCAACTCCCACGCAGGTAACTCGCAGTCCCCGTATGCAGCCAAGATAAAGACATTCTGTGGGACTTCTGCAATTCCTTCAGAGGAATTCCTTCACTGACGTCAGCCCCACCCCCCCCCCCCCCACCGCCCACGCCTGGCACACAGGTCACACATACCCGCAAGTAGAACTTAAGTTGAACGCGTCCAGCAAGTTAGACACATGCACTGACTCGCCCAAATCCTGTCCGCCCACAGAAATTTACCGGTATACTACATGCTGGAAAATCCCCACACGCAACAAGCCCGCGTAGCTTGCCCGGAAAGGTGTGACAAGGCCTAAACATGGTTGCGGGTAAAAAAAATTGCGTGCGCACCTTCGCGGGCCTACAGGTGAGATACGTGCTGGGTACTGAGATGTGCGGGTTATCTGCGGGGACCTCCGGGTATAGTAAAATTGTTCTTCGCAAGTCGCATGCAAGGCTTGCCCGGAAAGGTGCATGTGACACGGCCTTAAAGGGGATGGTTAGTAACTGCATCAGTGGGAATGCTGGGGAATGTTCCAATCTTTGTGGATTCATTTAAGAGTACATTATATATCTATTGTTGTGTGAAAACTATTTGCTTCAGAATGGTCTCATACTCTAGTAATGTGTAGTTTAATGTTTCCGATGGCCCCGTCACTGTACAGGCATGCTAACCTGGAAACATTAAACTGCGCATTACTTGAATATGAGACCATTCTGAAGCAAGCGATTTTCACACAACAATAGATATATAATGTACTCTTGAATGAATCCCACAAGGATTGGAACAATCATCCCCCAGAATTCCCACTGATTCCCACTGATCAGTTACTAGCCATCCCCTTTAAGTATTAGCACATGAACGATGGTGTGGAACCTATACGGTGTATAAGGCAATGTCATTGCCGACTGTATCTCAAGTGAATGACTCCTGTGATTAGAATGTCGCAATCCAAGACTCACTGATTGCCATTTCGGATTTGCCCCTTGAGATTCCGATTTGCTGGACTCCTGGAAGTCATGCAATCGTCACATCTTCATACTTACTTGTCATGGGAGAATAAGCCACTTCGTAATTAGCTCATGTGCACGTTAGTATTTCACTCGTATTCAAAGCAACATCAGGTTTGTCAGGTGGATGTACTGGCGAGTATCATTTGCAAGGATTGCATGAATAATCATTATATGACAGATGCTTATCTCCGTGAATTTAAAAACCATCATGCGTCCTGGTACGAACTACGAACTGGCTTATTGAATCAACGAAAGAAAATTCAGATAATAGTAAAAGTGCAATATGATTTCAAAATAAATTTACAAGCATGAATCCAAATGCATCACGATTTTGCATTGTCGCGTAAGATCACCCTTTATCATTTCAGTCTTGATTGCCTATATAGTGTATGACCTCTGATTTTTTTTTTCAGGTCTGACATTTTCCCGTGACCTTTGTAACTCAGACATTTTTTCTATATGATTTTTTACTTCTTATATTTCTATTTCTATCATTTACACACGAAACCCTTTGAAATTTAGAACCTGTACATTCGAATAAATGTGAAAATATTTTCATAGTGAACTTTCCGTCAATGTAGTTTTGTTTCCTTTTTGTTGGTTCGTTTGTTTTTTTCTTGATGGCTATTTTCTTCATCAACATTTAGCGTGTTTGGTGATGGATAACTTTCAAAACTGATAAAACAAATAAGAAATCAGCATATACATTGAATGTAAGTTTACAATCGTTTCGATTCTTCTTCAGAAAATGTCTATGTGTCATATTCCCTTGTGCAAATGAGTTGCCCTCTTTTCCAATAGTTTTACATGAAGAAGTAGATCTACATTTTACGACACGTCGTTCCTACTTTTGATATCATAAAGTATTATTGCTGTCAGAAGAGAAAGTGTTTAAAGCTTCCTAGCTTTCTGACATCTATGGTAAACAAATTATTGAGTTTCAGGAGATGGCGTGATGAAGGCAATATTGTTATGATATAAAGTGCTTGGAGATGTCATGAGCTAGACACGTTTTTGTGTCAAATTGACTATTAAGTTCATGCATAAAGTTTGCTATTCTCAAATTTAAGGATCACCGAGAGACTTTTCTTGCAATACTGAAGTTATCGAGTGAAAGCCATTACTTGAATTATATGTATCATATCATGAATTATATAATTGTTATTGTAATATTTTACAAGATAATGCACAGGTTAGAGGGCGTAAGTGAAGATGCAGCGCACTAGAAGGTAATAGTATGAAACAAGATAATAGAATAGTATGAAACAAGACAATAGAAGATAATAGTATAAAACAAGTTCTAAGTTTCAACACATTCACATTCAAACTGTAGAAGTTGTTCATAAATTCCTATATAGCGGAATGAGTTACATTTTAGTTAGCCTTAAGTTTGAGCTTTCTTTTTTATTTGTCATCCATTCTTTTCTTTTATCTATTCCTTTCCTACATATATACGTCGGTGATCCATCGCACCATGTGCCTCGCGTGTGCTGGTATAGACCATTCATCTCTTCTCCCTTCTTACCTTTTTCCTGTCCTCATGTCTCTTCTGTTTCTTCTTTCAAAATAATTTCCTCTTTTTCCTTCACTGTGTTCTTCTCTTCTCTCTCTTGTTATCTTTCTCTTTACAAGAGAGGTTACTTGTGTTTGTTTGTCCGTCTGTTTGTTTGTATAGGTCTGCATGTATCGTGCTGTGCACCTTTTCTAGCAAATTGCTTCCTTGTTGTTATTTAGTCTTTTTGTCCACGAGGAGACTGCAAAATACAAGCTTAGCTTTTTTTTAGCATGTCTCCTCCATTTCCATTTCCCGCAACTTTAGTTTTAATTCAGTTCTCATTTGCTTTTGTGATGCGTAGTATTGTTAATTTCACGTATATTTTTTTTTGGTTACTACATTGTATTGATATTGTGTTATTTTGTGTATGAAAATGTTTTGCAATGCTGGAAATGAAATAAACGAAACGAATGAAATGAAATGAAGGTATTTACAATGGTGAAACGTTTATCTGGAAATTAGTGCTGCAAAATACTCTCGATAAGCACTGAAATTTTTCACTTTTCTTCTTCCTTATTTTTTTGCTTGCCTCAGGTACAGTTCAACAAAGATGAAAAAAAATGAATAAATAAAGCGATAATGAATGAATATTTTTAAGAAAATAAATCGCTAAATGTTTTGGGGTGGATATCACTTTTAGGTTTCCAGTGGTACCAACAAACGCGACAAAGGTCAGAAGGAGTGAAGATCACATAAGGTGCTTATCAGCATGATCATTACAGGTTCCCCATAGGCATGCTTAAAAACCACGGTTATTCTCCTGCCCATTCTCCTGGGGGCGTTTCATAAAGCTGTTCTTAAAGTTACGAAAGCCTTAAGAAGGACTGGTGATCACTTCTGATTAGCTATACACTTGTCAGAATTTCACAGCACAAGAAGTTATCACCAGTCGTATTTAAGTCGTTCGTAACTATAAGAACAGCTTTATGAAACACCCCCGGGTGTGCTCTGAGAACAATCTAGCACAGAAAAAAATAAACACCCCTAGCATTGTAAACAATGTCCAAATTCCCTGACACTGATATGGTCAAAGAATGACGCAGGATGGGGTAAACCAAGATCAACAACAAACAAACAAACTTTTTTTTTAATCCTTTTTCCAAACGATGGAGGATGTTGCCTGAATTGTATCCTCCGGCATACAGATAATTTGGATTCAGCAGCGTTACGCCGCCGACCACAAACCTTGACGGTAATGTTATATCTCTACGCATAACTTTGAGTGATGCTGCCCCCAGTGTTCCGTCTTTTATAGGGTAAAATGCCATATTTTTGTGCATAGTTTGTGTGTGCTCTATAGAGGTCAATTGTGAACGGATTTTGTTCAAATTTGATATGGCAGTCTATAATAATCTAATCTACAAGCCTATTGATTTTGGATGTGTTGCCCCCAGTGTTCCGTCTTTGATACCGTCAAAAGTCATGTTGTTGATGGATGGTTTGTGTGCGGTCTCTAGGCTACATTTCTGGGCGGATTTTGTTTAAATTTGGTATGATGGTCTAACATGATATAATCTACAAGCCTATAGATTTTGGATCTGCTGCCCCCAGTGTTCCGTCTTTCGTAGGGTCAGAGGTCATGCTGTTGGTGGAAGGTTTGTACACGTGCGCCACTGGTGTGCGCTGTATAGGCTACATTTCTTTACAGATTTTGTTCAAATTTGGCAAGAAGGTCTACCATAATATGAGCTACAAGTCGAAAGATTTTGAATGTGCCGCCCCCAGTGTTCCGTTTTTTATAGGGTCAAAGGTTATATTGTTGATGGATGGTTTTTGTGCGCTTGTGTATGCTGGCCATTATGTCCCGTCAGCGTGTTTTTTTTTTAGACGGCGCAGATTGGGGACCCTAAAAATCTATTGGGGACCCTATCCCTAAACCTAACCCTAATCCTAATCCTAACCCTAACCATCAAACCCTAACCCTAACCCTAACCCTAACCCCAACCCTAACCCTAACCCAACATTTTTCCCATAGGTTTAACACGCGCCATGCCCCAATCTGTGCCGTCTTTAAAAAAAAACGCGTCCCGTCAGCCCTTTTTAATCTCTTCTCATACAATTATGTCTAACATTTTCTGAGAAGCCGCGCAGCAATGCAAAGAGATAATGACGATCTGCGGCAAGAGACAACTGGTGGATGGAAGCACCGTACAGCTTGTGGCGAAGAACTCATCTTTAGAGCCAGCAGGGAAACCCTCCGCATCGGCATCGTCCACGGAACAGTGGGTTCTCTGCGAGCCGAAAGGTAAGATACCCTGTTTTTAATTATATAGTCAGTAAAGAATAGATTTAGATTAATTAATTTAAAAAAATCACTTGCTAGAAGTGCACAGACATATACAACAACACGATTGCACTTTTCGATACCAATGCTACATGCCAATGCTAGGTTCAGTCACTGTTATGGCTAATCTGACAGTAGATTTAGTTCTGTTTATGTATTATTATCATTTTTTTGATTATGTACTGTTATTTCAATAGAATGACACGGGGTGAGAAGGATAAAGTATGATAGTAAATATGCTTGTCCTTTGATAATAGAGAACCAACTCAAACAGCGTATATAAGTCATGCTTACAGTGCCTTCACTCCCATGGAGTGGGTTGGGGAAGATAGTAGGGGTAAAGGTAAATTATATACTCACACATAAAACCATTCTCCTTCACCCTGACCTTTCAGTTACAGTTTCAGTTAGATTTAATTTTTCTAAATTTTTCAGGGACATCATACATGAAAATGACAACACGTGTATCTGAAATCAGAACAGAAAAAAATAGTATAGGTTTTCCCGGCCAATTTCGCACTTTGTCAGTCCAATTCCTTATTGCTGCATTCAATTTAGCAAAATTTTGTGTAGATTCAAATTTTTTCTTTCAAAATTGCAACTTGTGCGTTCAATTTAGCATTTCGATCAGTGAAATTTGCTCATATGGTGGCTTTCGAATACGTAATAAGGGTATTCAAATTGACTGGTAATCTACGTTCATCCAAAGTCGGCATCACTCGCCGAAAAAAAAAAGTATTTGAGTCATTCATTTTCGCGAATGGGGAGTCGAATTCCAAACATATTCATTCAAATTTACGTCATGTTATTTTTTCTTCTTATTTTGGAAAAAGTGAGAACATTTAAACGTTTATTTTCCTTGTGACTCTTTTGTTTCCTCCACGCACTGTTAATGTAAAACAATCATATTTTGACCCCAGTCAAGTTCGTTGTTCTGTAACGCCCCTTTTCTTTCACACAAGTCATTTGGTGATTTCAAGTTCGGTGCTGGTGCTGGGGATACCTCTCTCCCACGAAAGGATTTCAAAAAAACCAAACAAACAGAGTACAAAGTCGTGTTTATAGAGCATTTAAAAGCAATTTTTAAGGAAATTAACCATAGTGAAAAAAAAATGGTGAGAAGGACTATGATTATAACATACGGGGGTGTGACGGTGAGAGATCCTCGGCGACAGTGCGAAGCGACCGAACGGGGGGAGGGTGTTGGAGGGGAATACCCCCTCTGACGGTAGAGACTATTAAATTGTAAAAACAGAGTACAAAAGTCGCGTTTATAGAGCATTTAAAAGCAATTAAAAGTTAGAGTAATGAACTTGAATGTTCCAAAAAAAAAATTGAATGAAGAGATCATAAAATTGAATTACCGAGCATGTCATCTAGGATTAATTTTGCTGATGGCATGTAGCAATAAGGAATTGGATTGAAAGAAGTGCGAAATTGGCCGTGAAAACCTGTAATAAAAATATATATATTATAAAAAATGAGAGCACCATTACCACGTAATGCTGCTTGGAAGTGTGGCTCCAAGTATGCCAAATACTTCAGCAGACATTGATCATGGATCATGTTTTATTCATCACGGGAACAAATGAAAAGTCACTTTAACCCACACACAATCAACAGTTCATAGCCTTGTTTTATGTGTTATAACTGACAAAAAAAAAAAAACCAACAACAACAATTAATTTCTATCACCGAAAAGCAAGGGTCATGATAGTTTCTTCACTTTCAATACAGAAATGTTGGTAGCAGAATGCTATTAAAACACAACAACAACAACAACAACAACAACAACAACAACAACAAGTGGATCCAGTGGATGCAGTTCCTTTATTCCGAATGCTATTTCATCCTAAAATGAAATTGGGCTCGTTTATTCAAATATTTGTGACGTTGTTTTGAAGGTTACTGTCATTTCGAAGGTTGGTTAATCTGAAAATGAAATAGGTCAGTTATGATCAGAAAATGGAAAAAAAAAAATGCGTACCAACGACCTTCGAAATTACTTATGTAATAGTGCAAAATACGGTGTTATTCCAGGCTGAATAAGTTCAAAACAATGATCATTGAGACTAGGATTTGTAACTAGTTATAAAAGGAGGAAAAGAAAGGAAATTGTAAGATTTCAAATTGTGTTAATAGGACTATGCACTGCTAATTGAGGAGGTCATTTTCAGTCCGTACTGCGGCTATATATGTTTATGATACAGTAATGGCCCTTAGGCTTATCGGATTATTTTGCGACGAAATGGAATTGTTGCAATCTGTGAATGTCTGATTTTTTTTTTCACGTCACCATTTGTTATTACTTCTTTCAATTTTTTTCCTTACCTAAGATGGAACAGAAAGTTATTTTGATTAACTTAGTTGTGGGGGTGTATTGCTCTGAAATATAAAGCAAACCGACCGTATCGTCTCTTGGTCCTGTATTTTGAATTGAAAAGTTACCGTCAAGACGAAGTTAACCTATCAATGTGTATAGGATAAAATTTAAGAAAGAATTAAATGATTTTATATTATTCAGATTCACCGCTGGAGGAGCGCACGTTTGCAGTCATCACGAAAGCCAGTTCATTTTCCGTAGCTGATTTGAAAGTGGTTGATAATATCATAAGAGTTGGCCCGTTCAGTACATATACCTGGGTAGCGCCCTCACCGACTCCCACTGTCCTGTCATTTGATCCTGTTGAGACGGCTGTGTACTGGATTCAGGAGGAAACAAACTCCATTATCCGGACTTCTCTTCTAGACACAGCAACTACCAGCATCACTGGAAGTAAGGAGAGAGTAAAATTTTCCCACTGCAAAGCTGCGAATATTACATTGATGTTCATGAATTTCGACAGAAAGATATTTTCATGTTTGTTTGTTGTTGTTTTTTCATCGGCAGTTCTTTGATAGATAGAATATGAACCGTGCAGAACGGCAATGTAAACATATTCTCCATGAGATTCTAATATGTTTGCAGACATAGCAAAGGATACTTCAGGTCTCTTAGACGATAGGTTTGATGAACGTTTATAAAGTAGGGCCTATCCCTCTTCTACTGCATAGCATAAAATTTGAAGTATTGACTACAGTCTACGTATAACAAAAACCGTGATTGTCAGAATGATGCAATTACTGAAATTTTTCCATCGACTTCACCTTACATATAATTACGTAATTACCCAATAAAACCAGAATTGTGATGATATCGATGAACCCAATGTTGTTATTGAGTTAAAATATATGAACATTGTGTTATAACAAATGGTCCTATCACATCATACATGTACATGTATTGTTATTCTGACCATTTCACAAATCATGGGTGGTTGCATGTGAGATATACATTTAGCAGATGCTGCATCTTTCACAATTTTCAAAGTTCCATATTAGTTCGACCTAATCTGGGCCCTGTTGCTGTTGTTGTTGATGATAAGTTGATAAGTCAGGAAAATCAAACGTAAGTCTCTAAATGCTCAATTCTAAATTGCTAATACCTGACTTATGTTTGATAGCATCTTTCCATGTAACAGGACTCTGATTCCTAGTCATTCTGGATTTTTTGAAGGTAAAAAAAAAAAATCAAGGTAGGGCCTATCTAATAAAATCATCCTCTGTATCAGTCGTTGGGAGGGATTTTACGAGATAACAAAGGAAGTTTGTTTCCCATTAATTTAAAACTTCCTTTGAGATTAAAATTTCATTCTGTCTTTCACGTACACACCTTTTATTTAACCCTCCTCAAAGAAACAATCTCTGCTGTCCATTCCATTATGTTATGATCATAATTCAGGATCTTTCCGGGAAGGGTGTCTCTCTGTCACATGGAGTATGCTTCATTTCTTATTATATCTCTTTTTTTCTCTCCCTATCTGAATCTCTCCCTGGTACCTTCGAAGCGCGAGTAATCCATGGAATCTTGTTGTTTCTTGTTTGCAGTTTGCTTGTGTATAAATACGCTTTCCTATACAGGTTTGCCGGGGAAAGGGTTCTCCCTTTCACTCGACCACTCCGCTCGCAAAGTCTACATGCTGAACTACAATGAAATCGAAAATGACTTGACAGTTTTGCGCGCAGGCATGAGCAGGGGGTCCAATACGTATCATTCCTAAGGCTACGCAAGAACGGCGCAAACTCATCAATGCATCTTGACGTTAAAAACAGGTAACTCCCTCTATCAGGGCGGATCCAGGGGTTCCGTAAAGAGGGGCTCCTTTACAAAATTAAAGGGGGGCGCACGCCCCCCCCCCCCATTTTTTTTCTTTGTATTCCTTTTGTTTTAACAAAAAATAAAGAGGGGCGCCCGGTGCGCTCCCCCCTGTATCCGCCACTGCACTATGTCATAGCCACGTCCATATATTTGTGTCATATTCACTCATGTTTTTCATGTAATATCTTTGCTATTATTAGTAAAGCGGGGTCATCCCACAAAACCGACACCCACGAGTCATACATGTCATATGGCCCCACGAGTTCGATATTGAAAAACTGTTCAGAGCCATACAGCTCTTGAGTCAACAGCCCATGAGCTCGACACCAGGCAGGTAAAGGACTATGAGTAGGGGACCAAATCAGTTACCTTGATAGATCATAATCATAATTGTAAGTAATAACAAAATGAATGTGAAGTCATATATTGTAATATATAGGTATAAATGAGTGATGGTTCAATAAGTTGTATGGTACACAAGAAAAAACAGAATTATTAAAAGGGCTGGGGAAAGAGAAAGATTGAAAGAGTCAGTATGGGAAATTGAGGAAGAAAATAAAAGGAGAAGTAAGCATATCAAATGAAAGTAAAGTATGTGAAAAAATTAACAAGAAATTAAAATAATCCAGCAGAGACATGGAAAAGGAAATAGAGGATTGCTACTTAGTAATAAATAGTAAAAAATCTTCTAATCAAATTCTGCAACTCTGTACTTAGTATTTACTATGATTTATAGCTGTTCAAATGTAAAAGTCTGAAAAGGTCTTCTTTAATGCAATGGACATACAATGCTACACTGATGCAGTGTTCGTACAGATATCCGAAAAGCGTTTGACACAGAGTCATAACATTATGTTGGACAAGTTGCGGAGAATAGGAAATACCCAGCAAACACATAACGTTTTTAGAACGTTTCCTAAACGTGTTTTTTTTTTTTTAAGTTCCGTACGTCTTCATATAAAATGGACATTTTTAAAACGTATATACAACGTCAAAGTTGGGACTTAGAATTTGCTGCAAGCACAGTTTTTTTTTGTTTTTTTGAAAACGTTTTAAAAACGTTAATGAACGTTGCAAAACGTTTTTGTTATATCTGCTACGTCTTCGTCACTTGTAAACGTTCACAAAAGGTTTTTATTATGTCTGCTACGTTGATTTCGTCTTTAATGAACCTTTAAAAACCGTTTTTATTTGGTCCGCTACGTCTTCGTCATTGGTTTCTTTATCATGAATATTTATACATATTTATGAATATTCAAAGAAGAAAACGTAAAATTTGAAAACTAGACAAAAGACATTGAAATCTAAAGTATTTATGCAGGGTTCAAACTGTCTGTGTTAAGATTTGTGCCGATATTATTGTTCAGTTATTCACAATTTCAAATTGTGTTATGAAGAGGTATTTTCGTATGTTAATAGGCCTAATTAAGATATATGTGATTTAAATTTAGTAACCATGTCTTCATGCATTACAACATTTTTGCCGGTATAAGAATGTGATACAGATTCATCAACTGGGAATATGAAGTAGTAGGTATAGGTGGTAGGACATTAGGAACAGGTTAGGATAGGATTATATAAGATAGGGTACATAAATCCCAGATTGTGCCTGTATAATCTCATACCTATACTTTTTTTTGATGCCCCATAAAAAACAAACAGACGTTCTTAAATGGTTTTCTGTACGTTTTAGACGGATATGAAAGGTTCTCTAAACGTTCTGAAAAAGGTCATAAGACTTATTTAGACGTTCTTAAAACGTTTTTTGAACGTTCTAGACGGTTTTCAAAGGTTTTCTGGACGTCCGCAGAACGTCCACAGAACGTTTTGAATATTCTTAAAAAGTTTTCTGATATCTATAACGTCCAAAAGGTTTTCTGCAGGTCCTTAAAAATTCTGAAAGGTTTTTTTATTGTTTTTTTAAAACGTTTAAAAAGTTTAACGTTTAAAAAACGTTATTATAACGTCCATTTGAAACGTTTTAAATACGTCGAAAACCTTCCACAAAAAGACGTTGTGAAAACGTTTTGCCAGAACGTCCAAATAACAAACTTGGAACATTTCAAGAACGTTCAGAAAACGTCCAAATGTTAGCTGGGTAGCTATTTAAATTTTCAGTATAGTTTGGGAAATATTTAGATAAAAGTAGAAGAATTGTTACACAAATTCATGATTCATATACACGAGAAAGGTTTATTTAATATGTTGTTCCCCGGGCTTCCATTCGAGAACCATTACTGTTACTTTGTAATCTTCATAAATGATATGGTGAAAGATGTTGACGATTGTGATATTCGCCTGTGCACCAATCTGCACAAAGTTCAAATGATGATACAAGAAACAAATGAAGAGGATTTTACTTGGTTGCGTAACAATGGAATAAGTCTGAATTGTCATAAAACAGTTTGCATAATAATATTGATTGAAAATTGATCTTATCGGATAGATAAAATATTTCAGATTTGAATGTAAATGTTGATCAAGTGAATCAAGTGAAATATTTAGGTATCACAGTTGATGCGGAGTTGAATGGGAATATCATCTTGATAATATTTGCAAGAAACTGAGTAAAATTATTATTATTTACGAAGGCTCAGAAGTGTTTTCGATGAACAAAATGTAAGATTGAAATACAAGTCTCTTAAATTATCACGGTCTATAGTTAGATTCACTGCAGATCTAGTATTGGACTGTGATAGATAAAAAGACAGAATTCAGAAAGCTCAAAACAGAGCGGGGCGAATTATTTTGAAGACTAATGTGTCAATTTTCGTGTATCTGCCATAAAATACATTACATTCTGAAATGGGATGCTATAGTTTCTATAAACGTATTCACAGTTTGCTTCAATATTGGTCTATAAAGCTCTAAGAATCCAAAACTCTAAAGCATCAAAAGAACAAGGAGCAATTGTATTGCAATAGAACGACGTCATATACCATAAAAAGCATTATAGGGCTTTTAGTTCACTTGCTCTAATCATAAAAAAGGCATCCGGTTTTTAATGCATATAATGGACTTGTTATTACAGCTGCTGCAATTACAAGCACGTGATAATCTGGAGCCACAAAGTGCTTATCGACACCTGAGACAGCAGATACAAGAGTGGGTTTATTCCAACTACGCACTTGCACCTTCCGCGGTATATAGTCTAGTTTGCAAAACCGTTACAATAGTTTCTGTTCACATACATAAATAAGATTCATGAAAGAGATTTTTGCATACATGGTAGACTAGGAAATCTGACAGATAACCAAAAAAAGGGGGAAAAAATAAGTGCATGGAAAATTAGGCGTAATATATTATTTTTGTAATGATATGATTTCTAGG
Source organism: Diadema antillarum (assembly GCF_040938485.1). Lineage (NCBI taxonomy): Eukaryota > Metazoa > Echinodermata > Echinoidea > Diadematoida > Diadematidae > Diadema > Diadema antillarum. The sequence goes on from NW_027271488.1 coordinate 683,263, forward strand.
AGCAATGTATGCAGTGTGAGAGTTTGACATATTATGTGTGTGAATCTACCGTGAATTTGTTTGTTTTGGATCGCCTTTTTTATTTTTTCCTTGTAATTATGACATATTATGTATCAAAACAATCTATTTGAAATACAAACGAGACCCTCCTGTTACACAGAGGTGTCATGATGGCTCTTCGCAGAGTGAGGCTGTCCAGCCGTATCTATATCATAAAAGTATTTTTCTTGTATTTTTACCTTTTTTAATGAATACCAATCAACCAACGAGTTTGGCACTAAATTTAGGCCAAAAATGGCCCTTGAGACTGCCATTGTATCATGGGGCTTAAAGGGAACACAAACCCAAAGAGCAATGCGGATTGAGTGAAAACAACAACATTAGTAGAACACATCCGTGAAAGTTTGAGGAAAATCGGACAATCGATGCAAAAGTTATGAATTTTTAAAGTTTTGATATTGGGACCGCTGGATGAGGAGACTACTAGAGGTAATGACGTATTAGTGGACAACAATATAAAGAAAATATAAAGAAAATTCCGTAAATTTCATTTTTCATGAAAATTACAAATTCCATCAACTTGATACCGACATATATTATGGGTAGCAACATCCCCCTTCTTTCTGAAAACGGCTAGTCAAGTGCTCTTTTATAATGCTGGAAAAGTAAATTTTTGGGAAATTTTCTTTAATATTATTTTCTTTAATGTGTGGGGGTCGTTGGGATTTTTTTTTTTTCGTTTTCTGTTTCATTCTTCTTTTCTTTTTCTTTTTCTGTGTGTCGAACTCGTTGACCTTGTTTGTCGAGTGACGAACTCATGGACCTGATTTGTCCGGTGTCGAGCTAATTGGTTGTATGACTTATGAGTTGTATGACTATAATGGGCTTGTGTGACTCGTGACATGCACCCATTGAAATTGCTCATATAATCCGGCTGAATCCGGCTGACGACGCAACATTCTTAGAGTTGTAAGTTATCCAAGATCACTGCCAAAAATTAAGATTTCAATATGAATATAAAATTTACCTCATAAATTGTAAAATTGTAAATGAATTTATGGTCTTTTCCGAATCTGGTTGATGCTACTATACTGCATCTATAAGAAAGTTTTGAGATATTCAAAAATATTCTGTATAAATGCAAAATCCTGCTCGATGAGCGTCATGAATAGCATGAATCTAGTCTGTATGATCCTTGATTGGAACAAACCGGGTCAGATTTGATGTGATGTGATGTGATGTGATGTGATGTGATGTGATGTGGTGTGGTGTGGTGTGGTGTGGTGTGGTGTGGTGTGGTGTGGTGTGGTGTGGTGTGGTGTGGTGTGATATGATGACGTGATGTGACGTGCGATGCGATACGATTCGTTACAATGCGATCCGATGCGATGCGACGCGAGTTATTCTCTGTATGTCATTTTTCCAAGCTCGAAGAAAGTGCATGCAGCGTCTTGAAGAAACGCTGATTCTGTCTTCGCAAATTTAGCATAAACACATCTTATCTCTTTTCTCACTTTCATCGGCAGACTAATTTATGTGGTCCAGAGGCAAATTAAGTATGAAATCAGTATAGTGACATTTGATGGTCGTGACAAGAAAGTAATCGTCTCAAAAAGAGCTCTACCGTCTGACCTCCGCATTTATTTCGAAGGTAAGGTAATGCCGTCTATTGTAATCAATATAATCTTCGTTTCACATATTACATATTTTCCTTTTTATACCAGACTGACAACTGGGCCTTCAATGAAATTCTTACATTAAACTCTTCAGTATAGTATGGTGCATAACGTACCCACTTTTGAAGATCCAAATCCAATATCCATAGTTCCTTGTTACCTGAACACAATATTATTAAGTAAATGTTTCCAGTGGAATTATTATGCAAGCATAATCATAAATTTTTAAAGTATGTTAGGCTATTCTATGTTAATCTTACAAAAGAACGATCTTTTCTGAAGGTCTTTTCGTTTCCATCTCAATTCTGTCATCACTCTCAGTGTCGTACCGTATTCATTGATTTCATGAATATCGGAGTTACAAGGGACCGTTACGTGCTGAGTAATTTACCAGTCGCTACAGTATATATAGTATACAATTTCATGTTCTTTCGTCGAAATATCCCTCCCCCCCCCCCCCCCAAACACACACATACATTATGTGGTTAACCTATAATTTCACACTTTTAAATTGCAGGTATAATCTTTCGATGGTTCATACCGAAGCAATAGATTTGTTTCGCAATTGGCGTGATGTCAAGTGAAATTCTGAAATGCAATATATTGTTTATGAATTTGGCATACATTTAAGCTTTATACACGCATACTTTGCATTTTCTCCTCTGTTTATTGCATCATGTTTGCCGTAGGTTTGAGGCATTACCAGCAGGCCCATAATTTGTGTACACTCCTCGCCATTCGACCCATATCTAATCGTATCACGCTTGCTTCTTTACGTAGTATTTTAGTATACTTGTCACAAACTATCTGTCCTCAAATTTCGACAATTCACGAAATATGACAAATTTCACGATGAAGACATCGTTCTACCTTTTCAGTATCATTTTGTCATTTGTCTAGACGTAGTTTTCCTTACAAATGCATTGGAGTATGTTCTGATAATATTCTGTCAATATGTGGGAGAATATGTTACAGATGGGCTACTATCATAGATATATGATCATGCGTATCCAAGACTATTTGATTTATATATTCATTGACGAACTTTCCTGTGCGATGTTTTTACTATACACATGAGAGAAGTAGGTAAATTTGTTCTTTTTAAATATCCATATTTCAAAGTCAGGGCAGATTTTGATGATTCCTTTGAGGAGATGAGTTTAACTATACTTGGTTTGGTTTGGTTTGGTTTGGTTTATTTCTGCATTTTCTTTCTCCGAATACAATTGCAAATGAAAACAAAATGATACAGATACATACAAATCAATACAAAGAAAAATCATTTGCGTAGCAACATTCAGTCTGAAGTGGCATAATTATGAATCAAAATAACATATTAAGGCATACTGTATCTATTAGCAAAGGAGAAATCAATACAGGGGACCGTCATCATAAGCAGAGCTTGACGTGGATGAGGCCCTATCTGAATATGTGATACCAATGTAATACAACACCAATTATATATGTACTCATAAAGCTCTTAATCTTAATACACAAAACACATTTTGCTACAGAAAAAAAAACAGAAAAGAAAAATAGTGACCTTGGCGCTTTAAAACAAGAAAAAAAAACAGCACGCAGCACCATTGACTGCTGCATGGTATAGTAGACAATAAAAGTGTAGGTGTGTGCGAGTGACAGTGCGTCGTGTGTGCAGGTGACAGTGCAAGAGAGAATAAAGGCTGTAGCATGCCTATTTGGGGGTAAGGTATACGCTTTAATGAATGTATGCAATATCATTATCAAAGAAAGGAACGGGAGGGAATGAAAAAAAAAACACTTTGCATGGATCAGGGCTTACTGAGACTTCAGAAAAAAAAAGAAAAAGTACATTGATCAAAGACTACTAACTGGAAACATATTTCAATAATAAATACTTTTTAAAATGAGCTTTAAAGGAAAACAGTGAAGTACACTGCTTTAATTGATCAGGTAGGTTATTCCAGACATCGGGACCGTAATGTCTAATTGATTTCTGAGCTAAAACAGTTTTGGGGTTTACAAGGTGAAAATCTGTCGAACGGCGAGTTGGATTTGTGTGTATATTCGAATTTAAGTGAAAAATATTATGAAATAAAGAGGGAAGTTGATTTGTTGCATACTTGTACATAAATATACCTGTTTGTAAAATGTGGATGTCCTGAAGCTTCAAAGTATGCAAACGATGAAATAAAGGATCTGTATGAGATAAATATGTGGAATTAGTAATAATACGAATAGCACGCTTTTGGAGTAAATACAATGAATTCAGTTTAGTAATACTACAATTTCCCCATACAATATTTGAATACAATATATGAGGCAAAATTAAAGAATTATATAAAATAATCAGGGATCGTTCTGATAACAGATCTTTCAATTTCCAGAGTACACCAAAGGTTTCCGTTTAACCAAAGGAATATTTTTCTGATAATAATACAATAATCTGCTGATAAATTTTTCATAAGCAGTATCAGCATTACTTTCATCAAATACATCGCCCCATTCTTCCTGCGCTAAATCAAATATCAAAGAATTTATGTTACTTTCTGTTTCCTTATAATACATTTGAGATTTTTTATTTTCAAAATATTATTTTGTTTGCAAAGAGCTATTGTTGATGGTAAAAACAGGTAAATGATCGGATATATCATAATAAAATATACCATTTGTGAATTCTGTGTTTATTACATTTGAAAATATGTTATCAATAAGAGTTTTTGATGTACTAGAAATTCTTGTTGGGTTGTTGATATGTGGTTGAAATAAGAAAGTTGCCAATAAACTTAGCAACTGCATTGTATGATTATCAGAATTATTTAAAAGATCAATATTAAAATCTCCCATTATAAAAGTGTCTTTCTTTTCCTGAGAAATAATACTCAGAATTTGATCAAAACTTTCTAAAAAACAATCAATGTTATTTCTTGGGGACCTATATATATTACCTATTATTATATTTTTTGCTTTACTGTTCACAATTTCAACAAAAATATCTTCCGTACCCTTGATATGTAAGTCATGCCTGACTTTTATATCAATGTTATTTCTAATGTAGAAAGCAACCCCACCTCCCTTGCCTAAGTAACGATAAGAACGATACATTCGATAATGCTCTAAATTAAACATTGGTGGTGAATTTGTATTAAGCCAAGTTTCTGATATGCCAATTATAGTAAATTGAAAATTTTGTAATGAGGAAAGAAATGATTCTATGGAATCAAAATTCTTATTTAAACGTCTGGCATTGATGTGAAGAAGACTAAACAAATCCAAAAATGATTGAAATTTATTTTGTTTTATCAGTGCATTAAACTCGGCAGTTGTGTAATAACTACTTTCGGAATCATTCAAACTTTGATCATCAAAGATCATACCATGAGGGATCATTGTCGGTGTGGGGGTATGAGTAGAAATTGAAGGTTTGTGGGAAGAGGTTTGAGTGCAAGTGCAGGTGCCTGTGTGTGCATGTGCGCTGAGCGTGCGTGCGTGTGCATTCATCTTGAGTGTATGTGATAAAGAGTGCAGCGTCTAAGTTATTTACTTGAAACTAGAGTCACCGTATACAGAACTAGAAAAATAGATACATACGAGTCTCATTGAACCCAGAGTAATTGAGCAAGAAGGTGACAGGAGCAGTGACATTGGTGTATTGACTATAAAAAAAATCAAGCTGGTATAACAATCTCAGCTCTGGAGAGGTACAAAAGAATGGAATTTAGCAGCAAATAGCCTTGTGTGAAGTACTGAAATTATTGTGAGCTATTACGAAACCAAAGGAGCTAACAGTATACAACTTAATACGGTTAATGAACTTAGAGAAACTTGGTGGGCTTAAAGTCATTGGACAAGGGTCGTCGTACTGGACTAAAATTCCCGTGCATATTTTTTATCATCTTTCAAAAAAAAAAGAAATTATCAAATTTATGGCAGTTAAACCAAATCGGTGTTTGCAGCATCAGGGATAAGATAAATGCACTGACACATTCATGCAGAAACATGCTGTCTTTAAACACTGTGAAAGTGCTAGTTGTTTCATTACCCTCTTTTAATAGAGGGTCACAAAAAAAAAAAAGAAATGGAACAGAACCTGGCTGCACATACAGTTGTATATTCGTATATAATGTGGAATGACGATCGAGTTGTCGCCTCAGGATCGGAATATTGCTATGTGGCATTGAACAACGTACTGAGTAGAATTCTCCAGGAAAACCTGGAAGACCAAGAGTCATTAACCGTAGGCTAGAAAATAATATAACACCTGACATGTTCGCGTTACTTTGTGGTTCAACATTTGGCTAAATGGATGTTTGTGAAAAGGTCTACCAGGATGGAATAGAACAGTAAGACACTCTCGTTCAAATGTCTTGACAATCTGAGCCTGGATAAACTTAATTGTAATGGAATTATAATGATTGATACGAAATAGGGACAGCCACAATGGGCAGTGCATACTGTGAAAATCTTGTCTCACTTTTCCCATATCATTGGGAATAGAAACAACAAAATAGTAGGATATTGAGGGAAACTTTAATGCTCTTTTAGAGAACCACTTGTCTATTCACAACACTCGATCTGAGATAATTAGAAAGTCGTTTACTGTAAATTAGCTTTGTACTTCATCAACTTCATACAAATAATGCAGGTCACACATCGAACAGATACACTCTGGATAACATTAATACTAAAGATTGCATATGCTATCAAAAGAGATGAAAACAAGAGGAAATTTGTAGAACTCTTCTTCTTGAGCTTCAGTTTACCTGTCATCAACCACTGATGCTGTGAAGTTATCAGCTGTTAGAAGAGGTCATACGTAGTCAATCATCAGTTAAAGGGGAAATCCAGTCCAAATATAAGTTAGTCTAATAAAAGAGAATCTGACAAGTTCACTGGTAAAGATTTGACTGAACCGATGAAAAAAAGGAAGTTATGACATTTTGAAGTTTTGCTAATTTCTGTAAAACAGTTCTTATACAGTGGATAAGAATATGCAAATGAGTGAGCTAACCATGTCATACCCACACAATTTTCCATTGGTCATATACAAAAAAAAGACAAAAATTCAATGTTTCTGTCATTGAAGTCTGAAACATGATGTTATTCCCGGTTGAATAACTTCAGAATAGTGATCAGTTAGGTATGTAAGGATTTTAGCCTCGGGCATAATTGCATTTGAATGAAAAAACTGGAAATTTCACAATTTTATGTACAAACCATACGGCAAGTTGTGAGGGGATGACATGCTCACTTTGCCATTTGCATATTCATATTGACTGTTCAAGAACTGTTTCCTGAAAACTTAGCGAAACTTTGAAATGTCATCAATTCATAATTTTTCACCCGATTTCGATCAAAATTTTATCGTTGAACTGCTAATAATTTACTCTTTCTTATCAGACTAACTTAAAACTGGACTGGATTTCCCCTTTAAAACTATATCAGGATGAAATGCAGTTAAGGGTTATGCACGTATGCGATTCTAAATGCATTTTTCAATTTACAATTGTGTGGGTATAGAACAGACTGTCGGAGCAGGGTGGATAGACGAACGCTCGTCTCGGACTCATTTTTTTTTTCAATGGAACGTGCACCATTTTGAAATCAGTACAATGTATGACAACATTTTGCTTTAATCTTCTGTAGACATCTACACAGATGTTCTTTTCTACCGGTGCGACGTTTACACGAAGTCCCTGAAGATGTATGCATTCACTACCAATGGAAAGAAAGTATTGTTTCGTATTCCTTACAAAGGAATGTCGTGGTGTGTTATTCGCCATTTTGACGGGTCTTTGTTCGTGATGATTACCAACAAGGATGTTGTGCAGTTGGACATAATTGTAAGATCCCACGTTGCAAAACCAATGGGTCCTCGGTTGCTAGAGGGCAAACAATACAACTTCTTATTTGATGAGATGGAAAAATTCGATATTGTAAATGCGTTCACTTTCTGACCATCTAATTACATGAAGATATCAGAAGCACAAAAAAAAAATATGAATGAATAAATAAATAAATAGATAAGGTAGTTAGTATAAGCCAGTTCGGAGTTAGCTCATTTTCACGTTGGTAAGAATGACTTTTCTTTTTTTTCTCAGTCTTGCCTTTCACTTGATCTATATTTGCGACAAATTGCATAAGCATAAGCATAATGCATAAGCTTGTCTGACGTAAAAACAATTAATATGGAATTAACACTCATATCAAAACAATATATCAACTTGTCGGGAACACAAGTGACCGAAATGGTCCGTCATTTAACAATTTATTTGGGGGAAGTGTCAATTTCATTATTTTTCACGAAATATATTAACAAGTTGTTTTTTTTTTCCTTTTAAGATAGTATAAGGCAGTTCGGAGTTAGCTCATTTTCACGTTGGTAAGAATGACTTTTCTTTTTTTCTCAGTCTTGCCTTTCACTTGATCTATATTTGCGACAAATTGCATAAGCATAAGCATAATGCATAAGCTTGTCTGACGTAAAAACAATTAATATGGAATTAACACTCATATCAAAACAATATATCGACTTGTCGGGAACACAAGTGACTGAAATGGTCCGTCATTTAACAATTTATTTGGGGGAAGTGTCAATTTCATTATTTTGCACGAAATATATTAACAAGGTTTTTTTTTTTCCTTTTAAGAACGCCTAATACCAGGCTTGCACCATTAAAAATTACTGTGAATGATCATTATATTAAGAAAACTTATATACTTCAGTGAATTAAAATACCTATATGCCTGTTCATACGAGTGACCTCTCTCTGCTCATGCGCAAAGTAGAACTACAGTTTGGCTTATTCAGTAATTGTGGTCATTTATTTGTCCCTTTAGTAGCCTTTATAGATTTCAAAGACCACCTGCGAAAAGGGAAACAAAGTTTGAAGGCACACTTATCAAATAAAAGTGCCAGAAACAACTTAATTCGCTATCATTCAATGAATTCACCATCCACGTCAAGCCTTGTATTTAATTTTATTATGGAGTCCAGTGGCATAATAATATTATTGTTGAAATCTGTTTAAAAGAAGAAATCGGCACAGATGTAGACTGATATCCTACGTAAATATGGTAATTGGGTCCTTCAGAATTCTGACGTCTTCTGTTTCACGGTATTTACAGTGTATATATATATATATATATATATATATATATATACAGTGTATATATATATATATATATATATATATATATATATATATATATACACACACATACAGAGTCAAACATGTCTACAGCGGCCACCCAAGGAAACAACAAAAGTGGCCGCTATAGACAGGTTGGTGGCCAATTTGAATTTCAATACCTGCATTTCATAATAGCAGAAAATACCGTATGTAAGCACATACCAGCAAATACGTTTGCATGTGCAGCTATTATGGGGATTTTGTCGTACAATTCAATTCACTTCATTTTTTTTTTTTTTTTTGGCCTACTTCTGTTCTTTTGATTTTAAACACATTTCGGCCAAAAGGAATTGCTGTGGTTTGTACGGTTTGCACGAACGTGGTTCATGAGCGCCGAGTTCTATGGAGATTGATAATGTGTGAAGCTTACGTAAACAACAAACAATACCCAGACAAGTACCATAATTGTCTATATTCAAAGGGACTTAAAACAAAATTAGTCGTCATTTTAGTAAAATTCTAAGATGTTATTAGGAGTTGTCTTTGCCTTTGTAGCACCTATTCTGGACGGCATTACTGAAGCCTAGATTCAATCTAGTCAAGTTAGTGGTAAGACGACTTTTCGTGGCAAAGAGCTGCATTGATTTAAACAATCATATCTGTGTGATTGTGACAGAGCTAGGACTCGGTAGAATTCACGCAATGAACGTAAAAGACATCGTATCCATGGCTGATTTAACGGTTCAGCTAAATCCTTGTGGCGCTATACGCAGGTAGATATTCACCACGGGATACAAAATGAGTGGCCGCTGGCGGCGTTAGGCAGGCGGCCGCTATACAAAGGGTCCATAATATAGTACAGCAATTTCGTGCGAGAATTTTTTCAGTGCCCGCTATAGAGAGGTGGCCGCTGAGACAGGTTTGACTGTATATATTCATATATACAGTGTATATATTTCCAACTACAATGTACAATTGTATGCCGATCTGAATTATGTAAGGCTCGTGACTAAATTAATAGCTTCAGAATTAATCATCAGTCCTTCTATTTCAGTTTTTATTTTTAGTTAATTTTATTCATCCACTTCTCTTATGTCCATTTCACGTAATTTTGTATATATTTGCAATTTCATTCATGTATCTCATTATGATAATATGGTACTTTGTTATCATCTTAATCTTGAAGGGCATTTTGCAAAATAAAACACATAACAATTTTGGCAACTTTTACTTTTACTTTTGTGCCTTGGAGGACAAAAAACGAATGTGTTCACCCATGCGTAAAACTTCTCTTTGTATTTGCCTACTTGGTTGATGCCAAATTAAAATTACCTTTAATATGGTATCATAGCGCATTGACTTTCATCAAATTTTCTGTGAAAAATATGAACTAAAAAGGTGGCTTTCTTTTTTTTCTTCTTCTTTTGCTGGGTGGCTGAGTGCATATATTATAAACAAATAGTATGATTTTCTTACTACAGGTGTTATCATGGCTATTATTCAAGGCATGCAATGAATAATGTTTGTAATCACGTCGATGAAAGTCAAAATTGTCAATTTGGTCAGTCAGTCGCCATATGTGCGGGTCTGTTCCTTTTTCCATTGCGGTCAGTTATGCGGCGACATTGATGGTCGGGAAATGAATCTGATAGTCTCAAAAAGAACTCTACCGTCTGGCACACGTATTCATTTCGAAAGTAAGAACTTTTAGGCGCTGTCTGATATCATAATCAATACAATATTTGTTTTGCATATAAGATTTCTTTGGAAATACGTGAAACGTAACTGTGGCTTTAATTGGACTTTTTTCTCTATTTAAAAAAACAGTTAAGGCTTGTGTATTGGGAGGTTCTATCGTAACTCTATCATCACGCTGTTGAACGTTTCTAGACAAAACCAAGAGTTTTCTGAGGTGATACTTGTACCTCAGCCACTTTGCATATTTATGGTTGTGACCAATATAAGTCTTTGTGATAACAAGTGAAAATAAAATTCCATAATTTTCTCGCTATATTGTACGTCTGTTCATGCTGAATATGTACATGTAGCACATTGAATATGTACACAAATGGAGTTATGTACATATTCCATACTCTTTTTATACTGGTATTTGTATTTATTAATATTTGGATGTGGAGTGGAACTGCATTACCAGTATTTCTGACACTTTAAAAAACAAGGCAAGTGCCGAAATGTGTCTCGCCCACAAATGTACAACACATTTGTAAAAATCTAAGTTGATTGTTATAAAGTGGAATCAAGGCAAAGTGTTAGTACAAGAGGAGTTTGTAACTTAACATTGACCCCTAAAAGTTTATTGACCCCTGTTTGTGACCGTTGACCTTGTGGTGATCTTCAAATCCCCAAAAGACATCCACCTCCAAAGTTTGGACAGACGGACAGACGGACGACGGATAGACAGACGCCGCAGGTGATCCCTTAGTCTCCCTTAACCTCCGTTGGGATCGACAAAAAATCAATTAAAGGCCATCACAACAACATAAATATCATCATGTAAGCCAATCAGTGATAAATACAAGATATTTCTCATTTATTTCCTGTCATAAAATATCCAACAGTCGACAGATGTATAGATAAACTATGATACAATATTCACAATAAATTACTTACTCATTTACATTTCATAGCAAAAGTCAGTCCTCTCTCTCTACACGCACATAATTTATACAACTGATCAACGTATCGTCGTGCGCCCAGGAGAACGACGCCAACTCACGCGATTCAAGAAGGGTGTGCCAGGGAAAACGATGCGAACACTGGCGAGGCCCATAGGTATAACACGTACCTTGTGTGTGGTTGTGTCCTTCTCCCAGGCATACATTGATATTTACAAACTTTCAGATCGTAAACAGAGACATAAGAATACTAACTTAGCTATGAAGCGCAAAGTCTCCAATTTACTCATTACTGCTCCCGGCAATGTTGATGGTGAAAAGCATGATAAAAACTTTTGAACTTTTGAACTTTTGGTCTGATATTTTGTGATGGCAGAAAACATTTGTGTACTGAAGTGGTGAATAGCAATGTGATAGACTCAAAGGCTTGCCCTGCATAGGGGGTGGGATTCGAAATGGCACTACTTGTTGGTAGGATACATAGATGGTGACCCAACACGTCACCTGGTTACCACATTCAAAGTACAAACTGTTCCCAACGATATCACAACCAGTAAAGTGGTCCAGACACTCAAAACATACCAGGTACACTGTAGTCACACCATGTGAAGTTCACAGAGAGAAGGGAAAATCAAAAGCTGCTGAATGGACTTTCTCAATTACCAATATTTCGATTTTCCATGCACTGGAGATTGATACAAGATGAAATGACTTGGTAATTGTTCTTAAGTTACCTGTCAATACACCTCCCATGTCTTAATACTATTTGACTTGCTGAATGTATTTTATGAACAAAATTTGTGACATAAGATGCCTTTGAAATGAGCAAACTATCTCTCTTCTTCTTTGTTCTCAATTTTCATATGCTTTTTTCTGTTTTTTTCTTCTTTTTTTTTCTGGCAGGGGGATGAGATTATAAGTTGTGGAAAACACACGTATCCTTAGCTAAACACTTGCAAAATACATGTACAAGCACAGACTGCCACAACTAATTGAACTCCAAGCCAAAAACATCAAGGCCATGGTTCAAGGGATGTGAACCCCATTATTGCCAGCTTACACCTAAAGTGTTTTTTCTGATAGACCACACAACCTCAGAATACAACGAGTGAAATACCTTAGAAGTGCCAGACAGACATTTTATATGTAGGCGGGTAACACACTTACAGACCTGCTATCCATATTACTGTATATGCTAAATATTTCGTAAGGTTTTTATTTTCGCAAATTTTGCGAATTGGCATTTCGCAAATTTAAAGACACGCAAAAATGTTGACTCTGATCCTAATATGAATGTGACATGCACGTACACATTTCTCCCTTCAGTACTGTACTCCACAAACGTGAATTTAACAACTCGCTAAATCGTCAGGAAGCCCCTATTTGCGAAAATTTAGACTTGCTAAATATATGGCGTATACAGTAATCTACCAGATAACTTATAGGGAATAATGGATCCTGAATGCCTGTACAGGCAAAGCCTTTATAAGGAGATAAGTATTTTCTGATTATATAGAATCCTGTTAAAAAGAACAAGATAAATACAGCAATTGTACAAGTAAAATCCTCCTATACACATTGTAATAACAAAGTCTTGTTGTATCCAAGTTCATTATAACGGGGTTCGTCTGTATGTGAATCAAAATTTACGTAGTTACTACAGTGCACTCCTGGGGCCCGTTTCATAAAACTTGTCATCAGTGACAAGTTGTCACAGATGTGACAAGCTACTGAAATCATCGCATCTGATTGGCTGAGAGCAAATTTGTCATAGAAATGTGGCAGTTGTCACTGATAACAAGTTTTATGAAATGGGCCCCTGTTATAACAAACACGATTATAACAAAATTCTGGTTACAACGAAGTAAAAATTCAGGCTGCAACACTATCAGCTCTATATCTTTTATTGTTTACTTGTTTAGCTATAACAAAATTTCAATAAAACGAAGGAAAACTGCGGGTCGCGAGGACTTTGTTACAACAGGAGTCTACTGTAAATGTAGAAGCCTTTTTTCAGTACAGACAAAGACCAGGATCCACCTGAAATACTGGCATGGATTACTATTGCATCAAATTCATGGTGACAATGTCGCATTTGACGGAAAGAGTATTATCCTTTAAACCTGAAGGAAATACAAAAATTTAGCAAAGAGAGCACAGCATTGCACTAAACTCAGTACGCCATTAGCGAAATACATTCGGGATGCGGTGTGGCCGCATTTCTTCTTACCCCACAGAATCATTGTCTCGAGAAAAAGGAATTCCACATCAGCTTAAAAGTGGACCCCTGTTCATCACGTGCAGAAGGGACAAACTCCAGATGAAATGAGCAAAAATTTATTTCAAACATGCAAACCACGATGCACATACGCAACACCACATAACAAGAGGAATCACTAACAAGAGCAAAAATTTCATTGAACAAACGATCCAAATTTGCAAGTTCACTTGGATGTCCAACTCTGTACCTCCTTCAAAAACATAATGGCAATTGATCATTTCAAACTTCTGCTTTCATAGCTTCACTTCAAATCAGTAGTGTCAGTCTCAATATGTAAATTTTTCTGCAACACCTATCGCTGCCTCACATCTGTGTCTCCACTACACCAGTCTGCCAAGAGGTTTTGTACCCGTGAAACCCTGTATCCAGACTGTCTGCCATGCCACACGCTAGCTGTTCTCTGACTTAACCTGGTCTCAACTTCAAAAGCCAGGATATGCGCAGTGTTGCTCACTTCAAAAGTTACTTTGAAAATTGCTTTCGCTTTATCAAATGGGTCTACAAAGACGCATGTCTGCTTAACTCTGTGTCACATTTGCTTGCCAAACTTGGTCAACGGCTTGCCAACTTCACATATTTTGTTCAGACACCGATCTTAAGTTCACGTGCATTTCAATTTTGCGAATTTCGCGAGAGCCAGGATTCGCGAAATTAAAATGCACGCGAAAGTTTTCGTCTACACTACATGTATTGTATGTTAGAGGCAACTCGCAAATATTTCATGCCACTAAAATGGCCGTCGGCTCCAATTCGCGAAAATTTCATGCCGCGAAAATATTGTGTTTTACAGTCTGTATGCCACAGTATATTGAAAGCATCAATCTTGACATTTCCTGTACAATTTTGCAGCACTACATTTCTAGCATTAAACGATTCTATAATGAGACGCATGTAATTTTAAAAAACAATGTTTTCAAAAGCGCTGATGCATCACGGTCTCAGAACAATGTGGCTAACAGGGGGCTTACACTATTGCATACAAAAAATTAAAATGCAATGGCTACACCATACTGCAGGAGACAACTGGCATAAAGAGATCTGATATCAACAAATACCTGACACAACAAACTCAATTTCTTTGGTCCCATGCAACAAAGCCTATTGGGTTTTTTCCTCTATCAAAATGCCCGATATAATGAACAAACTTTTCCTGGCTCAGCGAATCTCTTTGTAACTCAGTTTCCACTCTTTCCCACTTGCGATGCTTCATTTCATTGATAAAGTGTTTGAACTCCTGTCTCCTAGCGATGTCTAGTCCGTTTGCTCCTCGGCGTGGATGGCGCTTCAGATGGCCTCCTCTTGCTTCCCTGGGCAGCCTGCTCCACCAACCTGTCAAAATAAAATGAGACACAGCATTTTCGAAAACCATTTTTTTCCCACCATTTCTTTCTTTTTTTTTTGGGGGGGGGGGGTATTCGAGAACGGATAAAGTTTAGTGTAGTCACAAAAACAAAATCACTATTATGATCTGCATCGAGATGCAAAAGTCAGTCTGCATTTACACTTTTCTTCCTATCTGGGAAATATCTTACAATTTCATGAAGTAACTTGGCGAACAAGGGTCACAGTTTACAGGCATGTGCAGTTTGGAGGTACGAAGCGCTTAGTGAGCTTTTTGGCCATGAGAGAACAGCGGCAAATAAGATTGATTTTCACATCATGATGCAAAACCGACAACTTTTGTGCATGAATGGGCCTATATGCCAAGCATAATTATATACTTTGATTGTACAATCATCTTTTTTTTTTCTTGATTAAAAAAAACAAAAAACTAATAACTTTAAGACAAAGACAAAAATAAAAGGGCTGACATACTTCTGAATGATGGGCTTGGCCTCATTGATGATGTAATTCTCAGGGTCAGGACTTGGGTCATGGACCAGGAAGTCTGCAATGTACTCTGGCTTGAGACAGAGAACTCCAGACTGCACCAGGTCCTCCAGAGCAACCTGAAAATTAATCATTTGAAATTTTTTGAGACGTATCAACAAATATAGCAAGGATTAAATTCATAATAACAAAATAGAAACTCGCCGAGTTAATTCAATATTGGGTGAGATTTAAACCATGACATACATGTATATACTCCTAGTTTTGATTCTTTTGTTTTCAAAGTCCTCTCAACAGGTAAATGATGTCCATAATACTCTTACTGACTGCACAACACAGATACTGAAGAGCATTTTGCAATGATGAAAACTGAAACAAATTCTTCCTCTCCATCATGACTACATGTCACATAATTACTGTGTACTTTAACCCTATTCTAACTGGGCTATTTGAGACCAAGTTTTTACTGGGGGGTTCAATTTGACCCCCCCTTCAGATCTCGGCCGCCGATCGCGCAATCGCCCAAAATTTTGCCTGAACATAGAGCCGGATGTCAACTACAAGATTACATGGTCATAAAATAGAAAAATTTTGATTTTCAATTTTTAGTAAATAATTATGCAAATTTACGCATGAAATCATATTTTCACCTATAACTCCATTAAAAAGACTGAATGATTGCTAAATTTTTGTGTCAGAGTTCCTCAAGACACATTGAACAATTTTCTTGTAAAAAAATAGCACAATCAAAATCAGTTTCTTTTGTTTTTTATTGTTTTGTTAATTTCTTATGTATTTCATTTTTTTTGGACCTTTTGTTTTCTATTGTTTTTTGGCCAAAATTTGTTGCAGGCACTTTTTCAAGCTTATCTACATTAAAATTGATTAATTTCAATGGTTAAAAGTTGAAATAATCTAATTTATATCAATTTAACCAAAAAAAAACACAATTTGCATTGGATTTGCACATGATATCATGAATTTGAGCCATTATCGGGTTGACATGCATACGCAAAACATTACGTAACTTCAGAACGGTGTACCCGGACATCGCAAATTTGGTCTCAAAATTTGCGGGAGACTTCAAAGAAAAAAGTCATGACTAGTAACTGATCAGTGGGAATCAGTGGGAATGCTGGAGGATGATTGTTCCAATCCTTGTGGGATTTATTTAAGAGCACATTATATTCTATTGTTGTGTGAAAATTATTTGCTTCAGAATGGTCTCATATTCAAGTAATGTGCAGTTTAATATTTCCAGGTTAGCATGCCTGTACAGTGATGGGCATTAAACTGCACATTACGTGAATATGAGACTATTCTGAAGCAAATAATTTTCACAGAACAATAGATATATAATGTACTTTTTAATGAATCCCAAAAAGAATTGGAACAATCATCCCCCAGCATTCCCACTGACCAGTTACTAGCCATCCCCTTTAAATATGCTCGAATAGAACATTGACTTGAATTTGGAACAAAGGTAAATAGGAAGGTAAATGTAAAAATACTGCAAAGAACTCAATGGAAACTGCCAGAGTCAACGTTGTCTTACCGTGCTGGCATCGGCCTTGACCTTGTGCAGGTCAAAGAAAGCGTGGTTGGCATCGCGGTGGGCGGAGAAGGGGGGTCGGACGGCCAGCACCTTGGCCCCGCCCGCCTCCAGCAGGCGTTTGAAGCACATCTCCTTGCTCTTCTCCACCAGGAGGAGTACCTTCCAGCCGTCAAAGGCCCCTTCGTGGCATCCCGCCTAAAGGAAGGGGAGCATTACACTAGTGATTGCTGTCTCCTTAGCATCCAACATTCACACCTGTGATTGCTGTCTCCTTAGCATCCAGCATTCACACCAGTGATTGCTGTCTCCTTAGCATCCAGCATTCACACTTGTGATTGCTCTCTCCTTAGCATCCAACATTCACACTTGTGATTGGTGTCTCCTTAGCATCCAACATTCACACCAGTGATTGATGTCTCCTTAGCATCCAACATTCACACCAGTGAGTGCTGTCTCCTTAGCATCCAACATTCACACCAGTGAGTGCTGTCTCCTTAGCATCCAACATTCACACCTGTGATTGCTGTCTCCTTAGCATCCAGCATTCACACTTGTGATTGCTCTCTCCTTTATAGCATCCAGCATTTACACATATGATTGCTGTCTCCTTAGCATCCAACATTCACACCTGCATGCCGTCAATCCCTCGTTTGAGGCGAGACCCCACTTTAACGAAGCTGATGGGGTGCTATACCCCCCTAACGATTACTTCGTTTGAGAGTTAGGAGTCGAAGTATTTGTCCATTGCAAATTAACTTTCTGCTCAGGCGTGACAAACCTGGAGGCCAAGCCAGGGTTTAATGACTACAGCAGCTGTCGTATTACGTAAGAGCATGATAAGGATATCTGCCAGTGGCAGACCATTCAAAGTGAACTCAATTTTCTCTATCCTTTCTAAAGTTTTCAATTTTATATTCTATTGAGAAATTCTATGGTCATCCATTTTACATTTCGAACGAAAAAAATTGACCCGTAAATAACGAAAATACAGGAATAAGGAGAGCATTGCCAGTTTGCCGGTGCTGACAATGTGTAATGCACACGTACACACACGCACCATGGAGCTACATAGCCCATGCCAAATCCAAAACAATCTCCTCCTCTCGCGGTGCCCCCCCCCCCCACCCCCCCCCCCCCCCCCCTTGGCGCTGTGGCGATGACTGATGCTTAGATTAGGCCAGGGTCAAGAAACAGGTGTTTTATATCTTTGGTTTGTAAGTCATTGATTGCCAACATATACACTGGCATTATTTACGGGGGTGTAGCCTCTTCAAACGAGAGATTTACGTCATGTGTGATTGCTCTCTCCATAGCATCCAGCATTCACACCTGTGATTGTTATCTCCTAAGCATCCAACATTCACACCAGTGATTGCTGTCTCTTTAGCATCCAACATTCACACCAGTGATTGCTGTCTCCTTAGCATCCAATATTCACACCAGTGATTGCTGTCTCCTTAACATCCAATATTCACACCAGTGAGTGCTGTCTCCTAAGCATTCAACATTCACACCAGTGATTGCTGTCTCCTTAACATCCAATATTCACACCAGTGAGTGCTGTCTCCTAAGCATCCAACATTCACACCAGTGATTGCTGTCTCCTAAGCATCCAACATTCACACCAGTGATTGCTGTCTCCTTAACATCCAATATTCACACCAGTGAGTGCTGTCTCCTAAGCATCCAACATTCACACCAGTGATTGCTGTCTCCTTAGCATCCAACATTCACACCAGTGAGTGCGGTCTCCATAGCAACCAACATTCACACCAGTGAGTGCTGTCTCCTTACCATCCTACATTCATGCTCATGCAGCAATCGCATGGTACATATTGGATAATATATCTTGGATCCTTTTACCTTCGTAAGATACTTCTTGTTCATGCATCTTCTACACTAACCATATATCATCAACTCATTTACACACTTTCAAAAAAAAAAGTGATTGACTTGCAGGCCACCATCCCAATTTCAGTAACTCACCTCCAAGATGTAGGCCTACCTGTTATGACTTTAACCTTTTTCTAATTTTGCAGGCACGTCGAGACCAGAAATTTCCCGTTACTTCATAAATCAGGTCTCAACTATCATTTCATCAAAATTCTCCATAACAAGCAAAGTCATGCAACTTTCATGAATTCATTCGGAATCTTGGCAACTGTAACTTACCTCTATTCTACTTCAGCTAGTCCAGTGGTACCAAAACAGAAGATTTGAATTTAGGAATTGTTTGATCCATGAAAATGTTCAAGCTTGGTTTACAGCACTGAAAATGTTCAAGCTTGGTTTACAGCACGGATAAGTTGCTTTCTTATGTTTGCATTTTGTGTTGCCTTTCATGTTTTCGCGGAGCTTTACTTCAACAAAACTAAATATTCAGGGGGAGGGGGTTGAATAGCTCCAAAATAACCCATGTGGGGCAAAATGAACAACAGATTGTCAGTAGTTACCCTTTCCTGGTCCTGCAGCTTGGCTCTCCATCTGGTGGCAGCCAGCGCCATCTTCTTCCCTGTCTCACTGAGCTTGCTAAGGTCCGTCTGGTTTCCCCATTCATGAGGCTCCTCCTGAAACCATGTTTTCAAAAAAGCAAAAGCAAAATTAGCGAGATAATGGCAACACCTCGACCATGCTAAAATCCCACGATTGATTCAAGGTGTATCATGTAACTATTCAATCAATATTATGCAAGTGGCATCATCTGATTATCTTCTGGAATAACACATACAATAACTATACAAACGATACCTAATTGTATGGTAATGGTCAATTGGTCAATATATGTTATAGTAAGTGGGTCAATACTCTTGACTGCACATAATCTAAACGTGAGCTTCAGTCAGTACATAAGCTGATTTTTTTTTTGTTAAGAGAGTCATGTTTGCACTTCTTGGAAGAGAAGGGAATAAGTACTGGTATTAAGTTCTGCCTGCATTAGAAATCACTAATATGTTTTGGTGATAAAATGCAATAGGGCCAGCTACACACGCTTTTGCTGACAGTTCTTTAAGAGGAAGTCTTACCACCCCCCTAAAGGGAAAAAAAATTAATATAAAACTTCAAAAGAAAGAGCAAATATTCCCTACAGAATGACACAGAAATGACAAAAATCAGATAAGAAATATGGAAGAAATTTCATAATGAAATTTCAGTTTTTTTTCTGAAAACACTTCTTGACCAGTCATGAATATTCAATATTCATGCTCACACAATTTTTTCCATTTTGTACACAGAAATGACAAAAATCTCAAATATTAGCTGTATAAATATAAAACTTGCACTAAAACTACCCAAAATGAAAAAGAACATGCTAACTCTGACATATCTTAGTACGGGAACATGCTTTTGCTTGTAGCAATTAAGAATACCATTTTTTTTAACATTTCATTTATTATTACATGTATGAAAAATTGTGATTGTTTTTGGTGGGTTTCCAATTTAAGGAAGCTTTGAATCTCAATACTGACCTCTACAAAGCCCCGGGCCTCTCTGCACGCCTCCAAGTACGACTTGTGGAGAACCCACTTGCCTGTTGCCAGGGCAGCGAGATACTTTTCGTTCCTTGTGGGATTACCTGCAGGATGCAATGAATTGAAAAACAAACAGTCAAACGGGCACTGTAGATTTGTAAGTTGGGGGGGGGGGGGGGGGGGGAGGGGGGAAGAGAAATTAATAGATAAGACAACAAAGATCCTAGTCCAGCACGAATGTGAGTAGAATTATGCACTGCATCTCATATCAATTACCATGTTGAGCTGAAATTCAACTTGTGTCTTAACACGTTGAGGATTTTGCTACAATACGCATTTCCCATAGACACCTGCCGGAGTAAACTCCGGACTCTTCTTTAACAGGTCAAGAGAAGGATAAGTATACACAAACATATTCCAGACTCGGAGAAAGTCCAGTCATTTAATTACTGGTATGAAATATCTGACACATTTTTGGTTGTCTATCTTTTTTTTTCTAACCTTTTAAATCAAATCATTGTAACCAGTAACAAAGTTTTTGCTCGCATAGGACAGGTCCATTTGTGACCTGCTGCACATCATAGTAGAGCATATCATATGTGACCGTGCATCACAAAACGAACAAAAAGTCGAACACACTGATTTTGTGTGAGGACTAAATATAGGTGAAATGGGTCAATCTAGCCGATCTTGACTTTTTCATATTTTCTGAAAGAGCAAGTCCTCTTCTACATTATGCTAAAATTTGGGATCGTAAAACGGGCTGGAAAGTTTGTTTTTTTAGCATTTTATCTTGAACAGCTTTTTGGTAGAATAGTGTGATTAGGTGTATCTTTAGAGTCCCCTTTTCATTCTTAAAAACCTTGTACACACTCTTCACTTTCAAATCTCATAACTTTTTAAAGGATGATGCTATGGCTTTGAAAGTTGGCATTAATTATTGACAGAATGTGTTAGTAAGGCATGCTCAATTTCAGTTTAATTGATAGTCCTTTCATTGTTGTTACTCTGGTGGTTTACATCCTGTTTTTTGTCCCATTCATCACACGGCCAGCACAGCTTGGTAAAAATTCAGCGTTTGAATGGACACCGTACTTCAGAGCCTCTTTTCTCAGTTCACACTTTTCCCGAGTGTGTGCTTTCTTTCCAATATTTAGATAGGTTAGGAAAGTCAATTTGATTTGAGTTATACATCATCTTAAAGCTTAAAGTCTGTTTTTTCAGAATATGCTCTTAACTGAAATTTTATGTCTGGCAACTTTGTGTTCGTTTTGTGATGCAGGGTCACATATACTGTGAGTTGACTTGGCTTTGCGAAGGGATAAAAGGTACAGACAAGAGACATGAAACATACCAACTATAATGTGGGAGCAAGAGGCATCAAAGTATTGGGCGTCTTTCACCACGCCACCAAGCTGCTCAACAAGGGCGCTGTAATCAATCTTCTCTTGCTGGCTCATCCCGCTGAAGAGAAACTTGGGTGCAACGTCCTGCTGCTTAACAGCTGTCTGTAGAATTAAAAAGTCAAGCACACACACACATCTAATATAAAGCTATTGAATCAAGAGAAGAGACAGTCTTGCAAAGTTTTCACCAAGTTTCACTTTTCTCCGAAGAAATATTCCTGCAGACCTGTTCTTGGTACATAATAAGAGTGAAACAGCCAATAAGCTCTGTCTGTGCTCAAATATTTGAGAAAATTGAAATTGGTTAATTTCTTTGTAGAAACCATAAGGTGAGCTGTTCAACATCTACATCGTACTGAGTTACAACATCTGCCTTATTCTCTAGTTCATAACTTTGTGTGTCTAATATTTTTTTGTTTCCCCCAAATTCGGACAGATCTACTTCTCTGGTTGTTCTCTTTTCATACAAAGCAAGACAATATCAGCATCTAGACTTTCCCTTCAAAGGCAAGGAACCTCATTCTTACCTCTTGCTTGACTTCGTCTTCGATCTCGTCCCTTGGCTGCGGCGCCACCGCGGGTCTCGCCAGAGGCAACCTGATGGGCGGGGCCTTGGGCGTAGGAGTGGGAGGGGTGTCGTCAGCGTTCGCCCCTTGTGCTGGGGCCTCCTTTCTGCTGCAGGGGGTCTGGAGAGAAGGGGAATTTCAGAGTTTGGATTGACATGAGGGAACCGGTCCTTATGGGATGTTGCAATCAAAGGCAAATGAAAATGAGGAAGGTTTTCAGAATTAACGTAAAACTGTTTGTGCTCAGCAACCTGAAAACATGAGGACATTCATTAGAGGTGGCACAGTATTTCTCTCCTTTTACATGTAGCACCTTAAGAAAAAAATCATCCCAATCAATGATAGACAAAGAATGATGCCAAGTTTTTCAGTTGAAGTTCTATGCTACAATAATTAATGATAGACAAAGAATGATGCCAAGTTTTTTAGTTGAAGTTCTATGCTACAATACATGGTTTCTAACGCATAACCAGTCCATGCATGAGAGAAAAACCCTCAATGCTCACACCCCTCACTGAATTCACCATGGTAAATCTCTGCTCCAAGTGATACCGGGCATGTAAAAGGTGAGACAGTGAATTACCAGATAACCCTGTCACACCTGAAGGTAAGACCACACCTGAACAATGGTGATGGGATGGTGAGGCAGTGGCCCTTATGGGGTTAATCACAATTAAACGCATGACAAAATGTGGTCTCCTGCTTGGGTCTATGCATATTTGCAGTCTTTTATACAGGATACACTCAAAATCCTATGCACAAAGTTATCTCCATTTAATCAATTTCTTCCTACATTGCGTCAGTAGGTGATGGGGAAAGTATTAATACAATGCTCCAATGTAATTAAACCAACATGCAAAGACTTTGCTAACCAATGTCGGAGACATAATTGGCAGTTTCTATCCACTGCAACTCAAATTCAAGTCCACAATTCCAGCAAGTAAGATTCTGCATGACTAGGAATTACCTTACAGTTGTGATACAAGTTTCATAGTTAGCAGATCCCATAATCTAGATGATGTGCTCACAAATCAGTGGGACTTTCCCCTTGACTTACCTCCTGGGCTGGCTCTTCCACCTGTTGTCCATCCTCCCCTGGTTCATCCGAATCTGTGTGCTCATTGTCTGCCTGCTTCAGCTTTGCTAAGATCCGCTCTTTCTCCCTCCGGCTGGTCGGATCGTCCCAGGTTATTTGCACGCTCTGCGATGCTTCTGTGTGGAGACCTTCCCCAGACGAAAAAATAAATAAATGAATAAAATACACATGAAAAATCAGCTTGTCTTCTTAGGAATTATGAATAATCAAATGCAAAATTCTGTTTGTTTTTTCATTTTATTTTTCTTTTTGCTTTTGGTCTTTACATCTGAATAAGGTACTTGTGTTTGATTATTAAATGGAGTCATATGGAGTCTATATCACACTCATCATATCATAGCTCATATCCATGTAAGTCAGGAATGTTCTCTATCTTCAGTTCATACATTTGAGATGCATTATCCACCCTAACCCTCCCCAACCCCTTTTTGTTGGGGGGGGGGGGGGGGGGGGGGTGCTGAGTATTTGAAGTTCATTGATTATTCCTGATAGCTTTCAGTGTAGGATGAGGTAAGATTACGCACAAACTGTTTGAACAGACATCGTACAATGTTATAATCTAAACAATAAACAATGAATAAGCACTAGTGGTAAGCAAGACCACGTGTAGCTCACAGTGGCTTAAGCTTGCAATCTCATCCAAACATGTTTGCATCTTGGACATCAACTTTGTCATTTTTAAAACTTCTTCCTTTAGCACAACACGAATGAACAGGTGCAGAGTGTCAGACAGTCCATCACTGATCTTTTTGGTTGGCCAAAAGTGAAAAGAGATGTCCACTGCTTTCGTTTTTTTCCTCCCATGGTAGAAATATTTTAGTGGATTTATGATGACTACACAACTTGGCATCCTCCTTCCCCCCCCCCCACCCAAAAAAAAAGAAGAGAAAATGGCTATTCCACCATCTCATACACACAGGAATGCCACAAACACAAATGAGAGACATTCTCACCTATGTCCCTCGCAGTCTCAACTGGTTGCGTCTTCTCAGAACTGCGTTTGGATCGCAATCTTGAACTCCTCCTACCACTGACATTACCATCCGAGCCGGAGGTTGCATCGCCACCAACCGAGAGACCAGAGACACTGTTGCCGTGACGCCGTCGACCCCTTCTGCTGCCACGAAGGTTCCTTTAGAAGAAGAAAAAACACAAAGATCAGGAGGGTTAAGAGAATAATCCTATAATCAGTAGTTGTGTGATATCTTAGCTTACATGAATCACAAAGTTGTCATATTATCTTATAGACTTAAAGGGATGGTATAGTTTCTGCGAGATAATCAGAAATCACGTGACTCGCGCCCCAGTAGGCGAGGTCACGTGACCACCAATTCCCGGTAACCATCAATAGGCTCCGAAGGTCGATGGATGTCGGTTGCAGGCCACCACCGCTAAACAAGTAAGTTGTGAGATTTTTGGTTTAAACTTTCTTTCCATCATAATCAGAAACCACTAATGAAATATTAAAGAGTATACAATTCAAAGAAGAATTCAAACTTTACTTGATGAAAATCAGTTTTGAAATGGCTGAGACATCCAAAAACAAAGTAAAACAAAGCGATCCTAATAAGAGGTGGGTTCCGCCTTCTATTAGGATTGCTCTGTTTGGGACATCTCAGCCATTTCACAACCAATTTTCATAAATAAACCTTGAATTCCGTTCAGAATTATTTGCTCTTCCATATTTCATACTAGGTTTCTCATTATCTCAATAAATAATCATCAAAAACTTTGGAGACCTGACACCCCATCTTAACCAAAACTGTACCATCCCTTTAAGTTGTGAAAAAACATCTCAGTCTCAATGGGCAGTAATCGAAGTGATAAATCAAAACGCGAACAAATAAACATGAATATAAACATGCACTTTACCTCAGACTTTCCACAGTCCCCTTCCCAATCCTCTACACCTTTCTTTCAAGTGCACAGAGATTTTTGTTGATATTTGGTTGCAAACTGGTAACTACAGACGACAGTGTGCAGGAGTGCAAAACGGATACAGTGTATTCACGCAATATGCATAAAATTATGTCTCTATCTGTTATGAAGTTTGGTTAAACGGCATACACCACTGCTTGCAAAGCGAGAAAGGCCCACAGCCAACCCACTTTCTGTGACCTAAATATATTCAGAGTTACCAACAGAAATGACTTCATATAGTCACATGAAAATAATCACATGACACTAGTCACATGACACGAATCATACTCAAGCAAGACTTGATCACTCACATGGAGGAGGACATGATGTTATCCAGCTGCTTCTGAAGATCCTGCCCCGCCTTTTCCTGCTCCCCTGCGTCTACCGCCCTCATCAGTTCCTCGTCTGACAGTGAATCTGCTGGGATGCTGCCGTCCAGTTTCTCCTCCGCCTTGGGCGGAGGGGGAGCTACAGGGGTGGCCACGGCAGGCGCCGGTGGTGGTCTGGGCTGCACTTGCCTGGCAGGAGTCTGGCTGCGAGAAGCCACAACTGACTGCAGAGACGGCATTGAAACAAGGATGATTTGAATCAATAATTTCAAGATGTAGGCATGGCATTGCTAGATACCTTAATCCTCACACTGCAAAATTTGAGACAACAAACCAGTCTGGAAACAAAACTGGATGTCTCAGTTTTACACATACACCATTTTCTTTTTTATATCAATGTGAAGGCCATGTTTGCATAACAAGGAATGTACATGGTAATGTCATCAAGTGGAGGGATGAATGTAAAACTGCTGAACTAACAAATAGAGAAGGACTAGCTGCATATTTGCAAGTCCAGCAACCAAGGCTGGAGTTCCCCTTTAATGGGGATACATACCAGACTGAGTTTGGGGTTGTAGGTGTGAGGATACTGGGCCTCGTCCACTCTCTTGTTCTCTTCCTGGCATGCCATCAGCCAATGGGGAGAGACTATGGTCTTCCCCTGACTCTTGGCCAGACGAAACTCCTTGGTGATGTCATTGGCCTTGCCCTGCAAGATGAATGGATGAATGGATGAATGGATGAATGGATGAATGGATGAATGGATGAATGGATGAATGGATGAACGGATGAATGAATAAATAAATAATAAATTAATAATCAGAAAAAGAAAGTCAGCTTTCATTCACCTACTGTAAATGTCAAAGATCATATAAGCCATCGTCTTCATCTAGGCCTCAAAGAAATCAAACAAATCTCAAAGTTCAAATATTATGTAGTATTTGAAATTTTCTTGATATTTGTGCTAAAAAAAAAAGAAAACTATCAAAAAAGTAATTGCATGTGGATAGTCTTTTGGAAATTAAATTCTGCACTCTATAATTATGGTAACAATTGGAGGGTTTCACAAGTGAACACGAACAGTAGCAAACAGTTCTGTGACCTAATTACCTGGTACAAGTTAACATGAAAAATTCTTAGGCTGACACTAAACTGATGGCAAGAAAAAATTTCTCTGCCACGTTTCTGACCTGGAAAATGAAGTGGGTACAGGTCTCGTCATACGTCCAGCGATACTCTGCGCCCATCGCCATGGCGATGGTGTTATAGTCGCTCTGCTTCCGGCTCAACTTTTTACTGACGCAGATGATGACCCCATGTAGGATTCCTGGGGCAGGCTCCTTTGACAACCAGAACAACAGGCAAAATTACTTGACATTCCTCACTACCATAAACAGTAATCTCCGTACAATGGGTATAAGTTAATGGGGCGCTCCTCTTAGTTGGGTTGGATCTGAATAAACACTTCCTAGGTGTGTGATCACAGAACGAACTGCACACCTCTTCATCAGGTACTTTATACTCTGGTTAAATGGCACCTGCCCTCACTGAGCTTATGCAATTAAGTGAAGAGCACTACCTACAATTGTATGTTAAATGGACAGTAAAGGAATAGAATTATTTCAAAATCAGTAAGGGGGAGGGGTCCTCCAAATGCTGTTTTGTTTTGTTTTGTTTTAAAAAATGGATCCCACATGTCCACATGTGCAGTGACAAAGTGAAACATGAACAAGTAGAGTTCAAGCTCACAAACTGAAAAGGCCTGCACCCTGCAGGACATCTCTTCAGTAGAATTTCACTCATTTATTCATGGAGAATTAATCATACCCTTTAAAAAAAACTGCAACAATTGCCACTGTCACTAATTCTTAGTAGCCAAGACAAGATTGTAGCACCTTGCATCAGCAGAATTTCAGACATTCCATTCGTGCAGACTCAGTCGTGCCCTTAAAAACTGAGAGGAAAAAAAAATCCCTGTATTCCTAAATGGCCAAATCATGAAGGTAAGGCAGGGCATTCTGCTTGAAGGGATAAATTGATAATTACTGTAAATGCCAAATATTTCATGAGGTTCTTATTTTTGCGAATTTTGTGCGTCGTGTGCTATTCGCTAATTTAAAGACATGCAAAAATATTGACTCTGATCCCAACATGAATGTGACCTGCACGCATCATTCAGCACTGTACTCCATGGTCGCCAATTTAACCACTCGTGAAATTGTCTGGAAGTCTGGATTTGCGAAATATTAGACTCGCTAAATATACGGCGTGTACAGTTGATGAGGGATGAATATTGATAATTGAATAAGGGACAAAAATAATGAACAAAACAAACAAACAAACAGCGACAGGTGGATACGCACCTCATCCTTAAAGACGCCATCCTCCATCCCATCCTCCCCATCACCGTGCCCCGCTGAGCTCCCAAGGCGGAACTGGAGGGCGTTGGCAATGTTCTGGTGGAAGAACTCGTCCAGAGGCTAGAGAAGGTGAAGCAAATACCAGTAACACATACATTCTCTTTCTATTTGCATACTAGAGCATACATTTGGAAACAATGACTGCCATAAGGGACACTGTCATGCTACACACACTATCTTAATTCAGCTTGTCAGTTTCCACTGTAGAGGGACCAACATACTCAATATCAAAATTTCAAACACTTCCAAACTGACCATTGATGCATTATTAAGACATAAATTGTGAACGAACACTGACTCATAGGCATGCAGAAGAGAAAAAGAAAAAATAAATTCCAAACCTTAAGGATCTATTGCAACTGATTGACCTTAAGGATCTATTTCCTGAGTTCTCCATCTTTAAAAAAAAAAATGTTTCAGTCTTCTTACTTTTTCTTCCTTTTAAATTTTACGATGTCATCATAATATCATACTATTTTTCATTCTTATTCTTGCTTGTCCCATCTGGCAAAAAGATACATTTGTGAAGAAACTTTTTTCTTCTTTTTTCAAACAGAATTAACCACAAAATATAATGCAAGAATATACGTTTTTTATCATCCTCAATATTGCTGCTAACCAGTGGGCACCAACCACCTATATCGTGCCTCACTTCGACACCTCCTCAAAAGCTTACCAAGCTAGACTTCCGGCGCTGGCTCCCTTTCACTCCCGTTGACATGCCTGGCGAATCCAGCGCCGCTACCCCCGCCTCCTCCAAATCAAACGACGGCTTGAAGCCTGGACGCAGGAGCCTACTCGGCGTACTGTCCCGACCTGGGGTTTGACCCTTCACCCCCTGCAGAACCTTATTCTTGATCGGCTCTGGGGGCGGGGCAGGTCGTCGCTCGGTTGCCGCATCCTCGACAGCACCTGCGGTCGCATCTCCACCAGCCCTGCTCCCGTCTCCCCTTTCCTCCTTGGAAGGAGCTGGGGCTGGCTCCTCTACATTCTGCTCTGGTTCTCGCTTGGGGTCGTGGGAGACACGCCCACTTTTGGGAACTTCGCTCTCGACGCCCCGTTCCTGTTTATGCCTGCTTGTGTTTGGAATGTTGCTTTGTGGAACCTCCTCCTTGATCTTGAGGTCAACCAGATAGTCCTTTTCGGCCTGCCTCTGACCAGTTCTGGCACAAGCCAATAGCCACCTACAATTGACAGAATACAGAAGGTTAAACAGTGTGCAAAGCTTAAGAATGATCTTGGCAGGGCAGTTTTGAAGTAGTTCACAGGAGTGTTGATACATTACCTTTTGAATGCACAACAAATTTGTGCTCTAATTCTCCCCCCCCCCCCCCCACCTTCACTGTGAAGCCCGGCTGCCAATCTCTCCACATCAAAAACATACTGACTCACAGTAAAAGATAAAACCTTGAAGGCAAGCATCATGACTGCAACTAATTGGCGAGTTGCCCTTCACTGATGTAAATAAATGCTGATTATTCAGTGTTATCAATCAGTGGCTAGTGGGTGGAAGCTCTGTAGTCTATATGGATGTGACACCAGTCTGGCAATGAACAGGTCATTGGTTTGAGTCCAACCCTTGTGTGTACGCCCATGTATGTACATATGCAATAAAAACAACTCATGGGAGAATCACTGATTCAAATAAACATTTGAATAATGTAGTTCAAAAATTGGAAAACTGCAAATACTTAGCATGCTATGTCAAATTTCAGAAAAAACATTTTTTTTTCACCAAATATATTTTCTTATCCTTTATCAAGAAAAAAAAGTACACATTATCATAACCCATACAAGTTAGCAGTTTTGTTTAAGGTGTCACTGTGCAATATCTCACCAGAAGAATCAAGTCTCTTTAACATTATCACTTTTACTCATGTTAAACTCAAATGCTTTTGATCTGTTTCAACGGGAGAACAATGTTTTCTAGGTGACTAACTTACTCTGTGGTGACAGCAGGAACCTTCCACTTCTTGGCGGCCATGTACTTGGTGCCCTCGGGGTCCCTCAGCAGGAGGTGTGTGTTGGCCTCCAGGTTGTTGACAGCCTTGCGCACAAAGTACTCCTGGCACCGTGCCCCCAGCAGCTCAGCAATGTGTAGGAGACAGTCCCGCTCCAGGGAGCTGTATTGACTGCGGAGAGATTAACAATGTTTGTTTTTATAATAATGATGGAGTGAATGAATGTGCCGTGTCTGCAGCACAGTGACACTCCTGGCGCAGAAAGGTGCTACCTCCTTTTGACGCTGTTTTATTTGGAAAGGGCCATGACTTAAAGAGTTACTGGAGCAAAAAGGTTTTGAGTTCTTCACAATCTTGAACAGAGGGAATGAGGTCTCCATTCTCAGTGTCAAAGGCAGTAGAGCTCCAGACAGAAGAAAAAGACAGGGTGAAAGCCCTGTTGACCCATGCATGATGGGTGCGAGGAACTTAAAGGGTGTTGGCAGAGGGTGAACGAAGACATCTCCTTGGTTTGTACCAAAGGAGTAGCTCCTGAAAGGTAGTTTGGTGCTGTGTCATGTAAAGACGTGCTTCTGAACTTTTTTCCACCCAAGGCCCACTTTGCCTACTACAATTTTTTTTTTGAAGACCCTGGAAGACTGAATGCGAATCTTATTTTATTTCATTTGTGGCCGATATCGCTGCCCACCTTCTACAGCTCTAGCTATGGCCCACTGGTTGAGAAGCAGGGCTGTAAAAAACAGAAAACCGCATCTCCCCAGTCTCCCATTGGCAATATCACATTAGGGGGATTACAATCATCTCTATCATCATCATCATCTTTAAAATTTGCAAAATAAATGATGTCCAACCCCTTCAGTGTGCTACAACCCCACTAGCTGGCCTGCCAGGGCAGTTGAAACTCACTATTGGGGCAAGTAACACTATTGCATACCTACCTTCTAAAAGTATGAAGCCCTGACACACACACACATACAAATATCATTCAGAAAAGGGGAGGGACAAATCATGTTTTGTAATGCCCTGCCCTATCACACAGCATCATCAATGGTCGTGAGCAGTGTGAACCGGCTGGGCTAATTTGTACGCTTTGTATGATTTGTATGAAGTTGGCTTTGGTCCAACACTGACAATTCAATAACTATCTCAGGCAAATAAAGGGGTCACCTTTGTCATATCTTGCATTGTAAGATACCTAATTACTTCCAACCTATGACTTCTCAAAACAGAAAAGGCCCTCAATAAGGAAATGCTACTTCAAACTTTAAAAATAAATGCTCCCAGACACTGCGAATGTGTCACAGGTAGCAAACAGAGGATACCCTTTGTACATGAATTTGTATTCTGCCTTGGTTTATTTCTATACCTCCTGCAAACAAACAGCTTCTACGACACTGATTCAAAGCACTTTACAATGCAACTACATTTACAAGTAGTTTCTCTAGCTGTTTGGCAATAGCTGACTAGCTGTCAGGATGTTATATGTTGTTGCTTTCAAGGTTGCATTCACCATGCCTCACAAAGGACCAGACTTTTCTTCTTTTTATTGGGGGGAGGGGGGGGGGGGGGTGGGCTCCAGTTTGGATGCAAGATAATTAACAGTTTGTTTCCTCTACAAAAACTTGTTTGTTGAAGAGGGGTTTTTCAGTAAATGTGGCCAAAAAAACAAATTTGCATGAAGTTGTTGTGTCTATTCAAATGAAATGAACTCTATTGTACAGCACCACCTGAATAAGATGGAGTAAGCCGCTTACTTTTTGAGACCACGTGAACAATTTCGCACAAATATTCGACCCCAGCACAAAAGAATTTGACCTCCAGGATGGATCATCCCACCATCAGCAGAGAGAGAGAGGGAAAAAAAAAAAAACCCCTCACTCTTCCTTTTTCCAATCTCCACAGGAGATTTGACCTCATGGCATGATTTGATTTCCCACAAGGAAAAGTCTGACCTCTAACTGACATTATTTGTCCCTTACCAAAAGATTTCTGATCTCCACACGGTAGGGAAGATCTGACCACAAATACAGGGCTTCCAAAATTCCCACATCCAAGAATCAGGTAAATAACAAAGGGCAATCAGAAATATACATGCGGTTTTATGCCATTCAAAAGGCCAAAATAAAACCTAATGCCAGTTAGGAAAGACACAATCACACAAGTTCAGTGCAGTTCTCCAGGAACTTTATTACGTGAAGTAACTCTCGGGCAGAATTGGAGGGGTTGATTCAGCTATGAACCCCACAAAGAAGGTTACAGATAAAAGGACAATTCTGGACCAGAAATAACCGGATAAGAAAACAATAATAATAATGATTTGAGACAACAGTGAAAATTTTCTTCAAAAAATCAGACAGAATGAATGGAAGTTATGAAATTGTGATATTTCACTTATTTTCAATAAACAGTATTTGAACAGTAAATATGAATGTGCAAATGAGTTGTCATTATTTCACAACTTGTCATGTAGTTTGTACACAAATTCTTGAAATTTCCATTGTTTTTGTTCAAACACAATGCCCTAGTCTCTATTTCAAAGATACCTGACTGATCATTATTTAATCATCATTCAGCCAGGAATAACTTTATGGTCAACACTTTCATAGCAGATTTGTTGTTGTTGTTGTTGTTGTCTTTTTAACACTATCAAACTTTCACTTTCATGTTTTTTACTTTCAAGTACTAAAAGAAGAAGACTAACTTAACTGATTCAGAGTTGTTGTTTAACTTTTGCATCCCTTTGTCATTCATGAAATTATGAGAAAAGCTTATAACACACACATGCACGCTCACAGAGTCATTGTCAGTTGCATTCACCTGATGGACAGGACGCAGTCTTGCAGTGGCTGGCTGTTCTTCATCATGGCGATAGGGGTGAAGAGGACGTTACTGGATGGGTCAAGTACGCTCTGCGTCTCCAGGCACATCTGCAGCCAGCAGTTGGTGACGATCTCGTTGACCGTCAGGTTCACCGGCCAGCCGAAGATGGGCACCACGGCGTAGTCCGGAATTGCTCTGGTGCTCGCTGGTAGCACAACACCTAGGTTGGGAAATTATCGGTAGGAAGTTTGCACAGAGTCAAGATACAGAGGAATATGCCACAATACATTGAAAGATTCAATTGAAAGACTGGCTGCTGGACGACAAAAGATCACAAAGACTTCGCGATCTTAAACTTCTCAATCTTTTGACAGTCTGACTGCACCTATTGTCTCAATTTGCTTCACTTGAAAGTTTACGAATCCCACTACAGTGGAGTCCCATTATGACGAAGTCCTCGGGACCGGTAGTTTTCTTTCGTTATATATCAAATTTCATTATAGACAAACAAATAAACAATAAAAAACATAGAGCAAATGATGTTGCAGCCTGAATTTTTACTTTACTTTTACTTTGTTTAACTGGAATTTCGTCAAAACTGTGTTTGTTATAATGGGAGTGCACTGTAGTGTACCCACTCACCAGCGTGTTCAGGGATCATCTTGCTGACCAGCTGCTCCTGCTCCTCCGTGAAGCCCATGACCACAAAGCGCTTGCCGGCAAAGATGTTTCCCGCTTGGTAACCCTCCTCCTCCTCCTCCTCCTCCTCCTCCTTCTCCTCCTCCTCCTGTTCATTATTGTCCCTAGTTACATCCTTTTCGTCTATATGCGTCTCGTCAGTATCGTTGTGACTCCTGCTCCTTCCTGCACTCTCCCGCCTGCTCGCGTTCCCCTCTTGGACAATGGTGATATCGTTGTCTTCTTCAGCTAAACACAAATTTGAAAGATCAGATACGTGACGTTTCAAGGGCAGGTCAATTACTGTTTACTGCAGTTATCATCTTTTAGTGGTGAATTCTGAAATCTGATTGGTCAATCAAGGAGAAAAATACTTCCAATATTTCAAGAATGAGATCATTGCCCCCATTGTATTTGATGTTTCACATTGCTCATGTTGTTCATTTGCTCACATCACAGCTATACGCACTTGGACTGTTACAATTTACTACTTGTTTAGTACAAGCTAGCAGCACTGCTGCAGTGAGTTCATAAAAAAGAAAGACAAGAAAATGCAATTATTGGGTAGACCCAAGTTTATGAAACATGAATTAGGAGTCTATATTTACATCAAATATTTACCAATGAGATTACACTAAACCATAAAACCATTGCCCCCTGCTTGTTCTTATGGGGAAAAAAAATGAAATATCTATGGTCTGGTGCCATATATTCCATGAGGCCTCATAAAAAAGTATGACACTAGACTGTAGACCTTTCTCATATTTCGTGAATAAGGGGGTAACTATTAGTATTAAACTTGACATGTCAATTCAGTTTTATCTTTTCTTTCTACCCTGTATACCGTTACACGAGTATTGACAGTGAACTGAGTGTTGCTATGCCAAAACAAGCATGCAGCGTACACAACAAGACTGCTAAGTAGTAAACCACGACAGCCACTAGCAATCAAGCTATTGCTATATCAAGGCTTGACACTAACTTTTTCTTTTCGTGGTGCGACTATGCAATTTGGTGGCCCAATTTGGCCACCACAACATGTTTTCTTAAAAAGTGGTGGACCGACATCTATTTCTGGTGACCCCAGGCCAACACTAATGTTGAACCTTGGCTTTATCATGGAGATACATATCTCAGGCTGTGAACAGCATCTTGCAGGTAAACCAGTAAAAAAGAAACAACAAAAGACATTTTATGCATCTACTTGAATTCATAGACACCATGGCCGGAATTCATGAAGGTGGTATAATTGAAACCAAGGTTAAAACCATGGACAATTTGCACGGAGCGCCAAGCGTCGCATGGCCTATTTCATTACGAAATCGGTCATTTTGTTAATGAAATGAACATTTGTCGAAATGACTGTTTTCGTAACAAAATAGCGAAAAAAAGAAGATATATGGCTGGGTTGGACATGATGACCTACCTGCTCTGGATGCAGTGGGGAGATACTGACTCATAATGTCGTCTTCTGCGTTGTCGTCAGACTTCTCTCTCACGCTCATCCTGCCTGCTTTCTTGGGATTACGCTCTGGAAGTCTGCAAGAGGAGGTCACAGTTTACTGTATGTAAATCCCTCCCTTCTGAGCTGCTGTTTGATGAGAGGGGGGCACTACCCTTCTTTGGCTTTTATCACCCTGTACTGCCCAACGATTGACTCATCCACAATGTAATACAAACATGTGATTGTACACGGACTCAGATTAAGACGTTTGATATATCCATCTCTTTGAACCCCTAATTACAAAATAGAGAACATTCAATGGGGATTAAAGGTAAACACTGAATTAAAAGACTGCTAATATTGAAAGGATTTCCTATTTTCCCACAAACTGAAAATAATTGACTACGCCATCTAACACAAAGATGACATACTGAATAGAAAATATACATCCAAGAGATCTGTAGCAAGATCATCACTCACCACAAAACTCTTTCAGATATTCTCCTGATTTCGTGCTCTGCAATGCAGCATTTACTTGCTAAGTAGTAAATACATGTAGTAGTAATTCCTCTTCCTCTTCTCGGCATATCGATCAAATCATTCTGGATAAAGCTTCTAAATGATCTCTACATCACATAGACAGACAGACAGACACGCACACACACACACACACATACACACACACAATGAAATGTCAAGCAACCCTTGTTTGCTGGGGATTACAAGAAATACTGTGCCTACTCACACCTCACAAGCAAAGTGTTGACTAGACGAAGTAAATTCAACATTCCTAGCATCTCACTTCCGGGTAGAAAGGAAATTCCTTGTTGGCTTTGTTAACGTGTCCTTACTTGAAAGTGACCTCATTCTCCTTGTCATCCTCTCCCTCAAGGATGTCCCTCAGCTCAAAGTCACCCTCAGAGACCTGCCTGCCCGATTTGATGCACTCTATCAGCCACTGGACGGACACTAGGTGGGGTCTACGTAGAATGTGAGGAATGGGTACTGAGTATATTCTCATGTGAATTATGTCTCCAAACAATGTAAAGTTTATCTGGTGCTGCTGCTACTGTAGAAGTGGAACACCAGTACTATGCAGCAAGGAGATTTTTGCAATAAATTCTGCATTCTAGTAAAATACCACACAAATATTTTTGAAGATAATCATAAAAGGTACAAGAATACTCTCATAAGCAAAATTATACATGAGTGGGCTTAACTGAAATTGGTACACATGGGGAAAACATAATAGTACTTTTCGTATCAATCAAAAGATTATAACTTACTCATCTCTTAGCAAATGCAGGTTGAGATTGTTTAGTTGTGTTTTTTTTTTTTCTCATTAAATTGCTGCTTAAATTACAAGGAATTTACAAAAACTTGCTGGCACAATTCAAATTAAACCTGAAGAGTCTATACTGACTTAAAGTAAAGTTCCTACATGCTACCTGTATGTGATTAAACACAAACTTAAAATCAAAGTCTTCAGATCTTCAAAATGTATATGAAGACTTGGTCATGCGCCATTTTACATTTTAATTTGAGAGCTCCTGGGAGCGTATTCAACACTTCAAAGATGATAGACAGTTCCGCTAGTTGTTTCAACCTTTAGCATGGTGACTATAATACTGAAGGGTGATTGGACTCCCGGAAACACTCCTCTGGAAACTTAGTAATATTGAAGAGGAAATTACATGGAGGATTGAGTAAAATGCTGCAATGTTGGTAGAAGACGTCACTGACATTTGAGGAGAATTGGAAAATCCATGCAACAGATGTGAATATTTGTGCTGCCATTGCAAGATGGCTACAGCAGTTCAGGATGTCACAATAGGACAGCAACATTAAACAAAAAATATATGAAATTTTCTCTTTCATGCAAAATACATTTTCCTTCAATTTGTTACTGACATATGCTAAAGGTGAAATCACTCCCCCTGCTTTCTCACAGAGGAAAGTCAAGTGCTCTTTCCTTATGCTACAAAAAAAGGAAAATATGTTGGATGCTCTATGGAGATTCTTTATATTATTGCACTACTGTGACATCACAAATTGTTGTAGTCTTATCAAGCAATGACCACACATGAATTTAATCAAAGCTTTACACATTCACAACTTTTGAACAAAGTGTCCAATTTGCCTCAAACTTTCACTGATGTGTTCTACTGATATTCAGCATTCACTGAATCCAAAATCTATTTTATTTTGGGCAAATTCCCCTTAAGATTATATTGTTTGTTTATTCTTTAAGAGGAAGACAGTTTGCCACTTTGCTCACTTGCTTTGTAAGGACTTCAGCTCTGCTATATGCTCGTCTACTCTGTTACCAATGACAACATGGGACACATTTTCATTGATCTGATTGAAGCGAGTACCGCCGCCCGCGTTCACAATCCGTCGCAGTTTCTCGAGGTGCTGCCCACCAAAACCACTCAGAAATATCTGCAGTAAGAAGGATCACAGGAAGTCAAGGGTAAAACACTGCTTCACTCGTTCTACTGCTTTTCACTGTATCAACTGAACTGCTATTCAATTGAACAATTGTACTCACTGATCTTATTCAATTGCTATTCAACTGAACTATGTCATCAAACTTGTTCCATTACTATTCAATTGAACAATTGTCATTCACTGAACTTGCTCAACTGCTATTCAACTGAACAACTGCTAGTCATTGTAGTTATTCAATTGCTATTCAACTAATTATTGTTATCAACTAAACTTGATAAATTGTTACTCACTGAACATTAATCATGTTATTACCCTACTTCATTTTCTCTCATACTTGATGAAAATTTGTTAGTCTATACCTGCTGTACATGTGTGCATGCAGCCGATGCTTTATTCTTATCGATATACAGTGTAGTGGACCAGATAATTCAGAAGCAATAGCTACTAAATGTACGCATTAGGGTGAAATGCGGACCAAGGTCACACTTGGAATTTATATACACGTACCCGATAACTTCCGTAAATGCCATTATTTATTCCATGGGTTGTTTTTTTTCTCTTTAAAGAAATCATAGCCATGCTATAGAGTACCAAAGTGTGACGTCATGGCCATTCATTGCCATGGAAACTGGTTCTCAACATTAACAACCTCATGTAGACTGTTAGATGAGAATGCGACAGTTGCCGACCATGCTCACACCCACTTCCAACCCAATGCCGAAGTCTTGTGCATGTATTATCTCATTCGGAACCAGCAACAAGCTTTTACAAAACTGTGACATCATCACTTTGGTACTCTACAGATGTAACATGGGCATGTGTGCTTTCAGCAAAAAACAGAAAGTCTCCCTACACGGTGAATGCATAGATTACCCTATCTTTATAGTGCATTTGTTTAGTACAAAAAGCATTGTTTTTTTCATATAACTAACAAAAACCGAAACAACTGTTTCCTCATGTAGCAAATTTGTAACATAAGCAATTCCTCAGTTGTGTCAATAAAACAATTCTTTTCTAAAGAAATGTGCAGGATACAAAATTGATTGCCAGATTTGCCTTATTGTAAGAGCGATATGGAAAATATTACATTCATTATGAATTACAGTCAACCTCGGATACCTCGAAGTAGTCGGGACTGAAGAAATTGGTTCGAGGTACGCGAACTTTGAGGTATGCGTACGTCGAATTTTCTTCGACTTATGCGATGTTTGTCGATGTTCAACATGGAATCTGTTACAGCGCCTACCGATTGTTTTTATGCTTGTCAATTGGATTTGAATCGACTTTAATATGAATGAATTGAATGAAAATCGATGTTCTTCTTTCATCAGTGTTTTCTGGTGGACAATTAAATCACTTATCACCATAAAAACAAAAAGAAAATACCGGTACGTAATCGAGTGCAAGACAGGGTTGCAGAATATGCGTGCTGAATGTACATTGTCGCATCGGCGTAGGTACCCCCCTCGATCACTATTCGTTTATTCTCCTTTTCTCTCTCTAAGTCATCATCTCTTACACAATATCCAACACACGAATCACAGTCTTAGCTTTGCAAACTTTTAAAATTTCGCACAACTATGGGTGTACATGTAGCTCACCAAGAACATCTAGAGCTACAGCTAGGGAGCAACGGCAATGTCACACCGCTACGCACCGGTCTTCCATGTGTCTACCAGCAGCACTCACAGTCAGTAGATTGATACCGTTAATCATTTCGAAATGTAAAAGCAACAATCTGTTATTTATTTTAGTATCATATGGAGCAGAATATCACTGTTATTCATTTCCAAATTTACAAGCAAACATCCGACATTCGTTTTATTATAATACGGAGCCCAATATTACTGCTGTCCACTTCCAAAAGTGAAATGAATTATCTGACAATAATTTTATCATCGAATGGAGCTGAATGTTACTGTTTTTCATTGTTGAATGTCAAGGCAGACAGCAGACATTTATTTTACCATCAAACGCAGCTGAATGTTAGTGTTATTAACTTCGAAATGTATAATAGCAAATATCCGACATTTATTTTAGCATCGTATGGAGCAGAATGTTACTGCTATTAACTTCCAAATGTAAAAGCAATCATGACTGTGATATTTATTTTGGAATCTTGCGGAGCCGAATGTTCTTGCTACTTACTTTCGAAAGTAAAAGCAAACATTCGACATTTATTTAATCATTGTACGGAGTTGAATATTATTGTTATTCATTTCCGAACGTAAAAGGGATCATTCGACATTTATTTTAGCCTATTCCGGAGCTGAATGTTATTGCTATGTACTTTCGAACGTAAAAGCAAACATCTGGGATTCATATTATCATCGTACGGAGTTGAATATTATTATTTATTTCCGAACGTCAAAGCAAACATTCGAAATTTATTTTAGCATCTTCCGGAGCCGAATGTAATTGCTATTTACTTTCGAATATAAAAGCAAACATCATACGGAATTGAATACTATAGTTATTCGTTTTCGAACGTCTAAGGGATCGTTCGACATATATTTTTGTATCTTTCGGAGCCGAATTTTATCCTTGTTTATTTCCAAACGCAAAATCAAATATCTGACATTAATTTAAGCACCCTACAGAGCTGAATCTTACCGTCATTCATTTCCAAAAGTATAAGCAAACATCCGACATTTATTTTAGTATCGTATGGAGTCGAATATTACTGTTATTC
Source organism: Diadema antillarum (assembly GCF_040938485.1). Classification (NCBI taxonomy): domain Eukaryota; kingdom Metazoa; phylum Echinodermata; class Echinoidea; order Diadematoida; family Diadematidae; genus Diadema; species Diadema antillarum. Next base: position 723,606 of record NW_027271488.1, read on the forward strand.
ATTTCCAAAATTAAAAGCAATCATCTGACATTCATTGTAGCAACTTTCGGGGCCGATTGTTACCGCTGTTCATCTCCAAAAGTAAAGGCAAACATCCGACTTTTTTTGGTGGCCCGACGTGCGTTTTGGCGGCCCCGGGCCACTGTAAGTGTCGAGCCCTGAATAAGTGCAGCACAGTATGAAGGATGGGCTACTTGAGTAGTGAGGAATATTGCAAGATCAGATTTCGGCTATGGCTTCTGAGAACAGTGTTATTACTGTAATCATAAACATTTACCGAAGAGGATTGTTCGCATTAAAAAAAAAAAGTGAAACAATCTTAGGGGGCCTTTACGATTGTGCTAGAAAAGAAAAGGAAAAAAATACCGAAAACTCAAAAAAGATTCAAGTCAAAACAGGGGTAAAATACATGATGATTTCTTTTTTTTTTTTGTCGGAAAATCGTACAGCGTACTATTCCGTTACTTCGAAATCTATCAGAATAAACTGTTGTTAAATCATATCTATACTATTCTTTATTATGCTAGACGTAATACTTCCAGATCACATACCACACTATTTTCATAATCGCATTGCTGGAAAAAAAAAATATTCAGAGCTTGCGTTCTCGGGGGAGAATTAATGAAACAAATTTCGTGAAAGGAAAAAAGTATTAAAAAAAACACTAGCGGGAGATTGATGTTTGGACAGTGGACCGTGATTAATGCCAAAGATGTAACTGTCAACACCTAAGCAGGTGCGCCACGACGGTTAAGAAATGTACGCGCACGGCATGACTATCACGATCGCAAATCAAAACAGAGTGGTCAAAGAAAGATGATGGGCAGAGCGTAGTGCTATTGTAAGCACGCCCTCCATTTGCACGGCTGCTATATGCATACCGTGCATGTGTGTAGGTACAGTAGGTGTTGGGGATTTTTCTTGTCAGCTGTGTACCGGGTATTTCTTTGAGCGCACGATCGTTCTGGGCTCAGAATATTTACAATTGAGTGTGAAAAGATTTGTGACATGTCTTCGCTGTCCGCGCGCGCTTCATCGGAAATGCTGAGTGATGTTTGCAATTTCAATTCGAGCAACATGCTGGGAAAAACAATAAGTTAATTAAGATCGGGACATGAGATTTCCCTTCGAGGTAACCGAACTTTGAGTTAGTTTTTTCGAGCTACGCGAATTTTAACACACGAAAACTCCATAGGAACAATCGGGACTTTCATTTTGCCTTCGAGGTAAGCGATATTCAGCTTATCCGAGTTCGAGGTATCCGAGGTTGACTGTATCTATTGTGCCTACAGTGTTTTTCCATAAAATGATCAAAAAATAAAGGGGGGGGGGGGGGAGGGCACAACCAACTTTTCCAAGTTTGGTGGCCTAAAATAGAACTATTCTGTGAAGATTAAACCTAAAGCAGCCACAGTAAAAATTTCAATATTGGTTTATAGAAGATGAAAGTGTCAATCATCAAATCTACACTAGCTGAAATTCACCTTGCAACCGTCCAGGAACATGTCCGCCTGCCAGCAGGAAGGGTCCAACTTGTCCAGCTCTTCCAGACCATCTGATGGTCGAGACGGTCTCGTCCCACTGGTTTCCATGGCGATGCTTGGCTCTGTCATGACAGTCTCGTCCACAGGATGTATGCTGCTCATGTTTATTGCACTGATGTTGCTCAGGGCTAAAAAAGAAGACACAAGTAATTGGTTGCAGGGCTTAAAACAAAACCTTTTGGGGAGTCTGCAATATTGTACATGTATCACCTCAGATACGGTCCAAATTCAGTTGACAGTTCATTTCAATTCAAGCATACTATGGTATCTGGTACCTTCATATGCATAACCAAAGAGAACATTACTGAACTTGCTCTAAGAGAATCAAATACCAATTTTGTGTGTCACAAGGTGAAGTTCAATTAAAAAAATATTTCCTGCAGAACAACATATGCTGCTTCCTTCGGCTTGTCGTCTCCAGGTAAACGCCACATGAAACGAACAAGATCTTGATCGTGTAGACAGACCAAAACAAACAACAAGAAGTCATAAGCATTCTTTGGTGTAGGCATCAAAACTCTTGTTAGTTATTTAAGAAAGAAAGATCAATCTTTGATTTGGTCATTTTTTTATCAACAGTGAATTTTAGACACCAGGGTCACACAAACCAGTCTTTTTATAGACTGAATGAAAGTATACATTGGCATCAGCACACTCGTTTGCAACATACATTACAATGTCATTCAAACCCTATCACTCAAGAATAAAAGAAAAAGAAAAAAAAAAAGACTCGCAAGAATCTGATCTAAACTTTTATTAAACAAAATACCAACAGAATATAAACATTATAGTGGATTATTCAAGTACGGAACAATCATGAAGCAAGTCCTCGCTCTGTAAAAAAAAATAATAATAAATAAGGAAAAATGAAAAGAAAAAATTACTTCAGAACAAAATGTTTCCACTACTGGCACTTATCCTTCCCCCATTTGTCTACACATTGCCTCCTCACAAAATCAAAGTGCTAGCCTTAACTTTCCCTGATCAGAAAAAAAAAAAAAAAATTACTTTGTTTAATCCATAAGATGTCACCATGCTATAACATGAGTGTCATAGACTACATGACTACATGATTACTTGATATGTATACTACATCTGTGTGTAACTTTTGAGTTTCTTTTTACTTCATCATGAAACCCTGTTTCAATTTCAAACAAAGCATTGATCAAATCAAAAGGTGGAGAGAGAAATATTTGCCTTAAAATAATATCTAGCACAATTCTTTATTTCTACGCAGTCCTTCAAACAAAAATCAAAGTAGTTTCACATTTGATGCAAACTGGTGGCGCTTGAAGATGGCAGCTGTCATTCAAAGGCCGGGGGGAGTGCAATACTGGCCTTGGAAACACACAGCATTACACAGGCCCCGCCCTGTGCAAAACAGCCAAAGGTGTGACCATTGTAAAGAAGGATTCCCAAGTTCTTGTTCATAGTCCAAAAAGAGAAACTCTTTGTGTCTTTCAATAAGTTTTTGGATGTAAAAAGTTTTTTTAACTTGGTCTGTTGAGTTAGAATATCTTTCGATGACTTTGTTTCATTTAAAATTGTTCAAATGATGAAACTTGATAAAGGACATTTGCATATTTGAAAACACTGTACAGAACTTTGAATCACCTTCATTACAATTTTGTCAAGCCAGTTTGCAACATTGCATATCTTAGTGAACAAGTAATGCTGTCAGTAAGTCCCATCCTTGTGAAGTTCAACGGGGAAACAGGTAGCGGCAGAAATCATGCTTCATTGTAGTTGTCACGCCTCTCCGTGTGAGTGACTAGGAGACTTTGCAAAGCCCCAGAGAAGCCGGGGTAAGTGCAATACTATCATATTTTCAGAGCACTGCACTGACCACGACCTATCCGAGGCTAGCATGCCGAGTTGTGCTGCCAACACAGATCTACCGGGACTGGCATTTCATCCAGCATTTTCCTCGAGCTCAAGTAGGCCAGATCTCTTTGTTTACAGGGCTTTCGGTGAAATCAGTCACTGTGTGGCAAGTCCAAAGTTTCTTGTTGATCTTCCTGCCACAAATCCCAGCAGTACTAAAACTGCCATGTATCAGCCGGGGTAAGTGCAATACTTGCCTTGATATCATCACAGGATTACACTGGCCCCGCCCGATACAGAGCAGTCACTATCGATGACTTGATGAGATGAAAATGTACTTCTGTCTTACTCTGTCAAATCATCATTGCCATTTCACAAAATTCAGCAGCTACACTTCGCAGGACATCAGATTTCAACTTCATGTACTTCCTGTCCCCTAACCCACCCCTGTTCTCTCATGTGCTAGTAGCTCTTTCTCTTCTTTACCCTTTTATGATACAAAAATGTTCTCTCTCTCTCTCTCTCTCTCTCTGAGACTGTCATACGAACTACACTTCTTGTTGACAATAACAAGAAAATTATGACATTTCTTCTTATATTCTTTGGAGGGTATAACTTCATCAGCTTCATCCATCCAACAGTGCCTTCATCATCACTCAAGTGACTGAATGGGATCTATCTAACCAAGTGGAAAAATAATCGAAATCCACGGTGGAAAACATCTCCAAACACTCACTACTGAGTCTCTGCTGCTGTTTGGCCGTCTTCACAGGAGTAGACGTGGACTGCTCCTGGGATATCACACTGTACAGCTGCTCGTCCAAGCAGTAGCCGGCCTCTATACTGTCATAAAACCACTGAAAGGACAAGAAAAGTCGCATGAGGAGTCTGTGAGTGAGGTTCATATCTCTTTCAAACAGATCATGTTCCTTCCTACCCTATACTGTAAAACCACGGATTTCACTAGCATGAAACTTATCAAGAATTTTGCAAGGGGACAAAGATTCCCTAAAGTTTTCATCTGCACATCGAATTGAATGCAAGTACTACTATATACCATAACGGTTGGCCATGTTTGAAATATTCACAATGAAAAAAAAAAGGCTGTTGGCTCTAAATTGTGAAAGCTTAACAGTATACTACTGATTTAACACTCATCAGAGTTGAAAGAAATCTGTACCACTCCTTGAAGATTTCTACGTGCTCCTTTGTTTTGAACAGACAGGCATCATGCTACTCTGCACTTCAGGACAGTACAGATTTGCAATTTCCCTTATGCTGTTCTTACTGTGCATTACATCACTGTGGCATCATTTTTATTTATCAGGCAAAGAAAAACTACTTTGCAGGCTGAGTCTACTCATGAGAATTCTTGATGAACTGTCTGGTTTTTATTTCATTCTTCTTAAAGGCACAATCAATTAAAAAAAAAATTAGGTGACATCAAATGACTCAAATGCACAAAACATGCACCCAGAAAACAATTGAGGATCACATTGCTTGAAGTTTTCATATTGAGTTTCAATTATGTCTTTTGAACAAGTCCCAAAGTTTCTGCTTATCTGGATGACCAATATACATGCATAACTTTATTCCAGTATCAACTACTGACCTAGTTCACACCTCACACTGTACAACAACTTGTTTGTCAAGTTACAAATCTGTCCATCCCGAGTACTTCAGCACACGTCCCACAAACTCTTCTGATTCATGCCCTGAAACACTCACTTGAATGGAAACGGTGTGAATCTTCCACTTCCTGGCGAACTCAAACTTTGGTCCTCTGGAGACGCCCACGATGAGATGGGTACACTCGTTGTACTTCAACTCCCCCGTGTAATGTCCACCTTCAAAATCAAAATTAGAGCAAGAAACCATCAAACTTTACAAGCCATTCTTGTTTAAATGCACAAAGGCAAATCTACTGCAACAGTACTTACGCTTCCATGAATTCCGCTGAAAAAAATGTGCACTTTACAACAAGCCACTTCTATGAATGCATAATGCTTTTTACGCTTCATGATGATTTTGAAATTGGGCGTAATAAACCACATACAGTTGGATTGGGGGGAGATACAAATTGCCTCTGGCATCCTTCCAGATGGAGGCAGAAAAAAAGAGCTGCCCCCCCCCCTCCCCCCAATCAAAAAAAATAAATAAAATACAAACAACTCTGATTTAAATGTCTCCTTCTTTACAAATAACAGCTAAGATAGGGTTCACCCATTGAGGACAGGCTGATTTTGCTTTAACACGAAATTCCCATAGACATCTGCCCAGGTTATCTCTAACTTACCTGGGGGGGGGGCATAATGGCCCCCCCCTCGACAAATTCCGCGTCCATTCCGCCGCGCAAAATTTTTTGACCGCGTTGCTCGCTGACTTTTTACTTTCAAGTCTTGCGCAACTTTTGAGATCAAATTTGTCGCGACCGGGCATACCGTTCCGAAGCCACGCCCCTTCAAAAAATTTTCGTCCACCCCAAAATTGCTCAAAAACGTGATTTTGTGTACAAAGTCAATACAAATTGTGTATTTTCAATTAATTCATATAAAGATTCATATTTTTAATTTTAATGGCTGAAATAAATTTATTTTAGTATAATTATGCTTCTAAAGATGTGTATGACAAATTCTGCTGAAAAAACAACAAAAACAAAAGTTCGAAAAAACAAAGAAATACGTTAAAAATGATAAAACAATAAAAAACATAAGAAATTAATTTTGATACTGAATTTTTTTTTACGTACAAATGTTCGGAATGTCACTAGGAATATTTACAACAAAAATCAGCATTCCATAAGCTTTTATAAGCCAATCACAGACGAAAATGAGGTTTATTGCATATATTTGCATAATTAATTAATTTAAAATAAAAAATGCAAATTTTTTGAAAATTGAACTGAACAGTCTTGTAGATTACATCCGGTTTTATGTTCATGCAAAATTTTGCGGCGGTTGCGCGATCAACGGCCGAGATCTGAAAGGGGGGCCATAATGCCCCCCCCCCCCCCCCCCCCCCCCCCCCCAGGAATTCAAGCTTGCTAAATAGCCCAGGTAAGTTAGGGTTAAGCAGTGATAAGGAAAATATTTCCACATCATAAAGTCCATACACAATTTACCAATAAAATGCAGCATGTCCATATTAGTCTATTCATATGATATTTCATATGATATACACAGCTACCATCAGCTTCTTTCTGTCTCAAAATTTTCACAATGATACTGGCAAGCCAAATACCCACACAAGAAGGAAAAGTAGAAATTACGCGGTGCGTAAAATCTGTCCCCGCCGGAAGTAGCATTTAGTAGCAAAATGTACAATATCGGTAAAAAATCAAGGTCAAAGGTCAAAGAAGTCAAAGGTCAAAATTCTGTGTAGAAGTTTTGAAGCCCTAACCTAGTGCCATCACAAAAAGCAAACGGAATCGAAATCGGGTTAGAAATGGCGAAGGAGTAGCATTTTGTAGCCAATGTACAATATAGGTCAAAAATCAAGGTCAAAGGTCAAAGAAGTCAAAGGTCAAAATTCTGTGTAGAAGTTTTGAAGCCCTCACCTAGTGCCATCACATAAAGAAAACGGAATCGAAATCGGGTTAGAAATGGCAAAGGAGCATTTTGTAGCCAATGTACAACATAGGTCAAAAATCAAGGTCAAAGGTCAAAGAAGTCAAGGGTCAAAATTCTGTGTAGAAGTTTTGAAGCCCTCACCTACATACTGTAGTGCCATCACATAAAGCAAACGGAAATGAAATTGGGTTAGAAATGGCAAAGGAGTAGCATTTTGTAGCAAAATGTACAATGCAGGTCAAAAATCAAGGTCAAAGGTCAAAGAAGTCAAAGGTCAAAATTCTATGTAGAAGTTTTGAAGCCCTCACCTAGTGCCATCACATAAAGCAAACGGAATCGAAATCGGGTTAGAAATGGCGAAGGAGTAGCATTTTGTAGCCAATGTACAATAAAGGTAAAAAATCAAGGTCAAAGGTCAAAGAAGTCAAAGGTCAAAATTCTGTGTAGCAGTTTTGAAGCCCTCACCTAGTGCCATCACATAAAGCAAACGGAATCGAAATCGGGTTAGAAATGGCGAAGGAGTAGCATTTTGAAGCAAAATGTACAATATAGGTCAAAGGTCAAAGGTCACAACTGAAATTCTGTGTAGAAGTTTCAAAGCTCCCATGTAGTGCTATCATATAAAGCAAACAGAATCAAAATTGGCTCATAAATGACAGAGAAGTAGCAAATTGAACATTTTGATCACACACGGACGCACAGACAGACAGACGGACGGACAGACAGACGGACACACGGACACACACACGTACGGAGCCCGTTTCATAGTCCCCTGCTCGAACTCGTTTGGCGGGGACAACAAAGTTCATCAACTTTATGGGCACTACAGAAGTGTGAGACACTGCATTTGAACAATTCATTGTTTTTTTTCAAATTCTACCTCAAGGACTGACCGACAAACTCTTTCCCACAGCTATGTTGAATGAATTGGGATAAATTGATTACGACATGAAGTCCTTAAACTCACCATGTTGGCCAACACGATTCTTGATTTCTTGCCTTTCTGCACCCTCCAAACCCGTCACACAGATGATACACCCCTTGAATGCTGGGCATTTGTGCATCTCCATGAACTCACTGGTTGTGCCGCTGAAATGCCTAAAAAAAAAAAATAAGAATCACATACAATTACACCACTTCAACCAAAAACAAAACAAATAAAGAAGACAATTAGTATTACACAGAAAATGGTGGCAATGCTCTACTGATTGCTAATGCAGGCCTTGGGTAGACCAGGAAAAAGATGGGACTGTCTAAAACACTCAATTTACACTGAACTGAATGTCATACAGGGGCTGTCATAATCAGGTTGTCAGGTGCTGTCGTAATGCAGACCAGTTACCTTTCACAGTAGTATGCTCTTGCTACTTACTCGCTGTAGCAGTAGCAAGTTGTTACAGGTGCTTGCTAAATTGTCATGACCATCCATGAAATTACAAACATGCAAAATCTGTCTTAACCTGCTAAACACACACACAGACACACACACACACACACACAAATTATTCCTCTAGCAATTTCTACTTTTACTATAGGCAGGGATTGACACTACCATTTTTCTCTGGTGGACCCTACAATCTTTTACTCTGAAATTTTGGTAGCCCAAAACAGAAGGAAACATAAAATTTCATTCTGAATTTTAGCTGCCTTATCAGGCCATCAAAAGATAGGCTTTTTGGGACCTTACAATCTTTGAATTTGAAATTTTGGTAGCCCGAAACAGAAGGAAACATAAAATTTTATTCTGAATTTTAGCTGCCTTATCAGGCCATCAAAAGATAAGCTTTTTGGGACCCTACAATCGTTGAATTCGAAATTTTGGTGGCCCAAAACAGAGGGAAACATCAAGTTCATTTTGAATTTATGCTGCCTTATCAGGCCATCAAACGACAGCCTTTTTGGAAATTGAGTGGCCTGACATCAATTTTCAGTGGTCCTGGGGACCGCTAATGACGAGTTCTACTACAGGTCTGGTTTTACAAAAACTCACTTGTGCTGGCTCTCCTCCCAGGCTGCCTCTATCCACTCTGGCAGCATGATCGGCTTCTTCAAGTTTGCAGCCACCTAAATGGAGACATTTCCAACACACATAAAGGCAAATGATTAGTACAATGGTCTGTACAAGTATTTCCTACTTTATACATGGAGAAAAGAGGGAGAAAAGGATATACAACACGCAGACAGGATCTGTCACAGTAACCAGCAAAGACAGGAAAAATTGTGGTTGAGGGGACTTCCCAATTGATTAAATTGGTTGAATTTTTTTCTTTCCGTCTTTTTTTCTAGTCAAAACAGCCTCAGAGTAATGGATTGCGTGTTTGTTTGGGTTTTTTTTTCATTTTCCAAGCACAAGATTGTCAGTAAACATTATCACTCCCATCAAAGGAAAGCCAAAGGCAACACCAGACATCAAGACTGTCATAACATTTATGAAGGCTCACACAAATATATTCTGATCAAGTGTTCCTACTTCCTAAGTCATTCTAACCCATGTGACATCAGAATATTTCCATTCTCCCTAACTGACTTTCTACATGGGCTGATTCAACGAATGAATTGAGTTCAGCAGATTGGTTTGCTGAAATATTCATATCATATCACGTTAGTAGAACAGCTCGTTAGTGCATGAACGTCAGGACGGAAGAGACATTCGTAAATTTGAATATGTTACTATACTGGTCATTTCATAGTACAGTATTCATCGCATAATCGGGCATCTGATAATCGGGAACCTCGCTTAAATGACATATGCTTCCCAGAAACATTTCCAATGCACGTTATTTTCACTGGATAATCGGGCGGGGACCTCTGATAAACGGGACAATTTTTCTTCAAGCGATCTTTGATTTTGTTGATACATGTGTTTAAAAAACATGCCTCGATCACACAACTCAGGCTGTGTACGTTGTTTAATCTCAGTCATACACTTTGAGGGCAAAGTCCAAATTCCTTGTCTCTGAGTGTTTCAACTTTCAATACACTGTGATCTGTGCGTACGTCACAATCTTCCTCAGTTGTGAATGAGCTAGAGGGTCGCGCCGAGGGGTAGCGTGGTTGTGTATTCATGTACATGTACAGTACGTCAGTATGCATGTGTGTGTGTGTGTGTGTGTGTGTGTGTGTGCACTACATGTACATGTCGTATGCCGTTAGTGTATGGTGAGTACTCATCGTGAAATCGGGCACCTCGCTTAAAGGGGCCGTAGTTGCTACTCCCAACCTGTCCCGATTATGCGATGAATACTGTACTCACATGGTACTTTTTGGAGCCCACTTCTCCCACCACGAGGTGCGTCACCATTTCAGTGAAGTCCCTGGAGACACGCCCATCCATCCACTGGATCAGCTGGTGGAGATTCTCCTAACAGAAGAAAATGAGATGGGAATTACAACCATGTCAATTTCACAAATAATTTTTTTCCCCATCCTTTGTTGCAAATGCAGAAGACACAAATAAAATATATTAGTAATCCTTATCTGTCTGGACCACAACTTAGTCCCAGTAAAGCGCTCTGAAGCTATCTTCTTTCTTTTTTTTGTGGGGAAAACTGCAAATATCAAGCGAGTTTTTTTCAAATTTAAGAACGAACAAAAATATGTCAAATCTCATTTCGTCTTGATCAAATATAAACCATATAAAATACGGTAAAACAGTAACAAGCAAAATGGCAAAAATGACATATTGACTAATCCTGCATTGAATTGTAATGTTCCATAAAAGTCTCCTCCTCCAATTAAGCATGTATCCTTATACCTGGATGCACCTTGTATGAACATTATGTAAATCATTCACTGATGAATAATATCCACAGAAAGTTTAATCAAGGTGACAACGATTAAAAAGCCAGTATATTCAGAATATATTAACCGGCCGCAGTGTGGAAAAAGCCAGTACATTCAGAATGTATTAACCGGCCGCAGTGTAAAGCGAACTCTTACCCTTTTGGCCTTTTCTACACTTGAACAGCTGACCACAACATCCTGCATGGCAATGTTGTTAATTGGGTGGGGAACATTGGGCACTGCAACCTGCAGCTCCAGGCACGAGATCACGCACTGTGGCCCCACCACCCTGCAAACAAATGTAAAGACACGCTATGAAAACAAACGTCTTGCCCACACAAAGAAAGCCACTGTTGGGACTGACAAGATTCATGGCAGGTTTAGCAGGATGTCAACCTGAGGGAGACAAGCTGCGTGGTCCCACTGCTTTGCTCACCCCCACCTACATATCAATACAATGCAGCTATACCAGGGGTTCTTTGTAATGCAACAGATCTTCTATCTAATGCCCAAACAAAGGTATTCCCCACAGAACGTATGTTCATCATCAAGAAGGGTGGGGCATAATGAGTAATACACTTGAATTAACATTGACAATGGTCTTCACTGCACTGCCATAACACCCGTTGTTATGACTAGAGTAATGCAGCAGAATTGCATCTAGAGCATGCATACCTTTCCATTTGCTCCTTTGTTCATTAACAACACCCTTCAATGCATTCCCACCCTGTTTCACTGATACTGAAGTATCGCAGACAGAAGTTCATCCAGCATACATTGTACACCACTAACTTCACTGATTTATCCAACTGCTTTTTAAAAATACTCAAAGTACTGTCAAAACTGCCAATTGAAAAATAAAAATAAAGCTCACCATGTCAGTCGCAATTTTTGTGTATAAAATCTACGACGTTATAATGTATGTTAACACCTTATGTTTTCAAAGCTGCTAACTGTTGATGTATAACACATAATCCACCATACCATGCATGAAAAAGATCCCACATGTTGACGAATATACTTGCCTGCATTTTAAGCCGACAAGGTGGTCAAATGCAGCTCCGCTGAACTGACCAATGACGTACAAGTGCTTCTCCTTCTTCTCCAAGTTCAAGGCATCTTTTGACAGGATTCTCTCAGTGGGCAAGCGTGCACTCTGGACAGCCTTTGGAAACGAGACATTTCCGAGTTGAGACACTGGACACATTCAAATATTGCACCAGTTTTATATTTCTCCTCACTCATGAAAACGGAATCTTTATAGTCAGCAGCAAGAGAGATAATCAGGCAACAGCAACAAAAGGTAACTTGCATAATACTCATCTGTTTCAGTGACTAGTTTGCTTACTTTTGGCAAGGAATATTATAGGTACTTCGCTGATAATTCCGAATCATTATCATCACAAAAACCCAATGCATTTGTTCCTCCAACCATTCAGCTGGCCCATTCATTTTACAGTACAAGGCCAGTATTATAACATCAGAAGAATTGGATCGGACTAATGGGCTGCCACTCCTTAGCCCTAGTTGCATAACTCAGTATGTGTGCGTGCGTGCGTGTGTGTATGTGTGTGAATGATACATTCATTAAAATAGCTAACTCAGCACGTAGCAGTCATTCATTTCTCCACGACCTCTCATTACCTGGGCTGCCTTGAGCATGTGCCCCTCCTCCCCCTGGCTTGTGACGACAAACTTCACTTTGACGCTCATGATTCATCTGCTGGGGTTTACCCTTCATGAGATGGACATGTAGCTACTGCTGACCTCTCTTCCTCTCTCTCTACAAGACAAAACAAAATGTTTTCAAGATATTTACACAATTTGTCTTGTTTCAGTTACATCTGTATCTCTGTAATACAAACATAATAAATGACCTCTGAATGTACTTCCAAAGTGAACAATAGGCCAATGACTAGACTGACGATTCTGGACATGCCTCAAGTGTTGAATGAAGAAATATCGACCATGGACTTTAATGCAGTTATTTTTTAAGCCAGGCAAACAGTTACGTAGGCCTTGCCAATAAAATAATACAACACATTATCTAGCTATCCAATTGTTCAATTGCTCATCACGTGACATGTAGTTAGAAGTACCATCACACACTCTCGCTGTTGAGCTATGCAACAACAACGACAAAAAAGTGTAGTTATGGTATATAAATCAACCAACAAAGAACACGCCACATGGGAAGAATGAAGATGAGCCCCAATAAAGGGAAAGAAAAAAGACGGTTACTGCATCTACAGCGAAAAAGCGTGGACTCAATCATACAAACTCACATTCTCAGCAGCAAATACATACCATGCAATTTTCACAGAACATTAACTGCAAACCTCCCAACAACTTTCTTTTACTTTTTTAAAGCCCAAAACATATCCTTGATAACCAAATAAAAGAACGTTTCAAATGCTGTTGGTAAAAATCATCTACCATTTTCATACCATCGCGTTCAGCACGAAAACAATGTCTCCTGCACCCTTTTGGGATGGAGGCATGGAGTTTGTTGCGCTTAAATTGATTTGCAACATCACATGAAATATGATGGCAGGGGGGCAGGCAAGTCACAGTTCTTTTTTCAACCAGCTAGCAAGGAAGAGTTTAGGCTGCACTGTGTACCATCATGCTGGTTGAGCTAGGAGCCTGCTGTGAATGTTATGCAAAAGATATTTCTTGTTGCCAAAGGGTAGGTGTGACAAGTCTGCCGAGATCCAGTACAAATTCTGGATATACACTGTGTGGCCACATTGGTAACATGGAAGTGTTTGCATAGAGGGAACTGAGCAGATGTAGTCTATATTTCATGAAATTCTCATAAAAGAAGTACTCTAAACACACTCACACACAAAAGAGAAGCATGTTATAATTTCTAATATGTCATTTAAAACTGTGCATGGGAGTACATTGTAACTTATGACTGAGTGTACAGATTTTCTCTTATATTGCACATAGGCAAACAAAGCACATGCCAGCAGTCATAAGCATGTGCGTGTGTGTGCTGCCCCTTATATTTTTCTCTCTTTTCCATCTTTTCTTCTTTCATTTTCAGGTATCTCTACATTTCCCTTTCCTTCCTAGCAATCAATTTTTTGTGGGTTTCCATTTGTCAAACTTTCTCAATTTCCTATCTAATCTTACTTCTCTGCCTAATTGTTCTTTACTTCCTTCATGGGTTGTCTTTCCCTAGAACTTTTTTTCCTTTCTATCCTCTCCAATATCTTTTTCTTATGTATCATTCTGATGAATCCTTTTTGCGACTGCGACTCCTTACAAGCTGAGAGAAAGACGGGGAAAAAAGTATCTTTTTAAAGATACCATAGTAACTCGCTCTGATCGCTGTGAGACAGCTACATTCAGATTAATCTTGGCACTCGCTGCCATGCTGCCGTGAATATGTTTTGTATATCGTGCTGCGCCGTCTGCTCCTGTCTCACTCATATGCAAATATTCGTGGCTGTTGGATATCTAGAGTGAGTTTGTGCATGTTTGGAGATCAACTGACAAAGAGGTACGAAAGTACATTATAAAATGGGTTCAAGAATGTAGCCAATAGGAAGCGCTGAAATGAGTCACATGTGCTTTGGTTACTCAGTCCCATTGCACTGCGTTAAATCCTATTGCCGATAGTCTGTGCGCGCGGCGGCTCCTTTGAATTGCATGCATACGCGCTGTCAATCCTGTAAACAACTTCTAGTTCGGGCTGCCGGCCGCCGGCCTTTCTTCCCTTGTGCATAACATGTGTGGCGTACGTATACTCTTATACGCACAACGTACAGTACAGTAGACCAAGCGTTGTGGGACCGGACGTGTACATGGAGTCACTTTGAAGGGCAAATCCAACGATTTAGCAGGTTAATTCTCACGCCGTTTTCAAAGTATGTTGTCTAGTAGGCCTATATGAGGAGTCTATATCAAGTCTTTAAGGTAAAGGGTGCATATTCTATGTAAAATAAGTAAGTTTTCATGCGGGAACTTAAGTGTCCGGAAACCCAACCCCCCATCATACTTATATGTGCGGGATTTCCGAGTGCGACGTGCGTAAATCATGTTTGGGACGAACATCTTCGGACGTCTTGACCCACAAAGGTACGTGAAAAACGCTGAAAAATGCTGTTAGTTTTCGAATTTTCGACCCATTTTATAAAACAAATGATGCACAGGATTATTTCGTGGCGTTAGTGGAGGCGTATAGTGCACTCTCGGGTATTTACAATTGTGAAACATGCAACGCACTCTATCCTGTGCATCATTTGTATACTAGCGCCCCATGTGTTAGTAATCTTGCAAGCAAAAGAACATTTGCTTCAAATTCTTCTGATGAATGAATTAGACCCTTCTAACTAACAATGTTAAGTTAGGTGCCTGGTGACTCCTTCATGCTGTAGCCTGTAGTTTGCACACTAACCCCAGGGCGCTTCTTCACAGATATACTGTGGGAGCACCCTGAGTCAACAGAGTGGTATCTCTGTAAGATGAAAAAAGAAACACAAAAACACAAATCTAAGCAGCTCTAGAAGTGTCCCATTTTACCAGCAAACTGCTTACTTTTAAACTATACATACATTCTGGATCTAATTCCTTCCCCTTGTGCACTTGCTCATTTCCAGAATGATTCAAGGCTGAAAAGACGTTTTTCTACGACACAAGTTCATTTCCATACCCCTGTTCTTTCCTTCATTTTTCGAAACAACCTTGGCGTGGCACACTGTGCATCGGCAATATGAATATTCATGAAAGTCCCAATGTCTCTAGCTCATGGACAAGGATCGAAGGCCCTTTCTCTGTGTAGTGGCGAGCGAAAGGGTTCGAGTGAAACGCACCCAGCAGAGAGTGACCGGGCACCACACGATGTCACACTGCAGTGCAAGAGTGCCCAGTCAAAAGGCTACACTGCTACCGGTTAGCGCAAGTGCATAGGTTTCAAATCTGTAATACGGAGCAGTTGTCGTTCTCACAGACTCCTCCTGATCGACGGTCATTTAAAGTCATCAATTTGGACAGAAGTGTACTTGAGTAAACGTCCCAGTTTGCGGCCAGGCGCCTGTTCGCGGCCATTACAGCACATTAGTAATACTAATATAATGCTTTATAAAATGGGTTCAAGAATGTAGCCAATTGGAAGCGCTGAAATGAGTCACGTGTGCGTGCATTAATTTCTTAGTAAATGCACGGCCGGGGCCTGACGTACGTCACAATGTTTACACTAGCAGTGCGCACTCAATCAGTTGTTACAAGTGCGTCACGCGCTACTATACGCGCTGTCAATCCTGTAAACAACTTCTAGTTCGGGCTGCCACAACAGCCGGCGGCCTTTCTTGTGCATAACATGTGGCGTACGTATACCCTTATACGTACGTACAGTACTTATGTGCGGGATTTCCGAGTGCTACGTGCGTAAATGTTTGGGACGAACATCTTCGGACATCTTGACTTTTGAGCGAGTGCTACATGTAGCTGACTGGTATTGACCCACAAAGGTACGTGAATAATGCTGTTAGTTTTCGACCCATTTTATAAAACAAATGATGCACAGGATTATTTCGTGGCGTTAGTGAAGGTGCGGCTCACTCTCGAGTATTGACAACGGTAGGCGCCTCGTGCATGTCGCACCATTGTCAATACTCTCGAGCGCGCCGCACCTTCACTAACACACTCTATCCTGTGCATCATTTGTATAGAAACACTCTATACCACACATTCACTAACACACTGCTAATCATGGGCAAAATCTCCAATCAAAGTGAAATATTCTCACCTAAATGACAACATCTCGCATCCAAGATTTCATTTTCGGTACTTTTTAACATCACAGTTAAGGGATAAGGGGTCTAAGAAACTGGATTTTTTTGTAATTTTCCTGATGTTCATGGATTTTGAATACATGTCTTCATATAGAAGTAGAACTTTCGCATGCCGATGCGGGCTGCCATTTTTTTCCGGAAGTGGATGTTACAATCTAAAAAATACCCCCCAAAAATGAAAAATACAACAGTAACACTGCCAAAACTGCAATTTCTGTTCATGGTCAGTGCATGCGCGCCAGCCGTTTTCATGTGCTTTCGCAATGGGACTTGGCGCTTACGCAATGTTCGCGAGCCAAATGAAGGCGTTCAGAAGAAGATTGCAGAGCATGCACGCATCGCATAGGAATTGAACATCAGGCCACAAACCAAGATATCACTGTCATGAACCAGCAGACGCTGTACTGGGTTGCGGCCGTGGTCTTTTTTTACTATCGCGATGGACATTGGTCTTGCGATGGTGACAATAACGTGAATTGGTAAGTGGTCAACCTCTAGAACCCGGGTTAAAGCAATTTGCAAGTTTATGTTTCAGAGTGGAAAAACCCTTATGAAGCCGCAAACCTTTTTGTGTTTTTGATACCATCACACTCTTAGCTTGCGATAAGCGAAAAATCTCGCAACAGAACAGCATAATTTTTCAAGTTTTAGCGCTTTTTTGCCGACCCTGATTCTTTACATGGGACCTAATTCGCGCGCGCTTTGGAAAAGTTGCAGTGATTCTGAAACATCACCCATCTATCATCTCCACGATCTCCATACACAAAAGTGAGATTGCGTCTAGATTCCACCATGTCCGTTGAGGTTGAAGGGATAAAAAGCTTAGATTTCTACATTAAATTAGAACATCTGTTAAAGGAAAGAACTCAAACAAAAGCTTCAAATACACTTACGATAAAGTGAGGAACAAATTAAAAACCATTTCGTGCTAAAACCAATACACTTTGCCGAGAGAATTCCCGCCAGAATTCAAGTGCGATTGAAGTCGGAAGATGGTGCAGCCAGCAGTCATGGTCGAAACTAGTACACACACTCACACATGCACGGTGTAGGCAAGTGGCTCACAGCGCACCGCCATGCACAGCCAATGCACGAGGAGAAGCAGTGCATGCATGGCAGGGAAGGGCTGTGTATGAACGCAGAACGTTTTGACAGATTGCCACAGCCGTCGATCCATACACTGTTAGCACACACACACTGCATCAGCACATGCATGGTCTCGCATTAGCGCTTCAAAGCAGATACACACGAGGGGGAAACACACACGTATACACCATAGTAAATGCCCATTACACACGGAGTGTCCCACGGCATTACCACCCATCCACCGCCACCGCGCAGGGATTTAGTTCTACCATTTCCAATTCAACTCAACTTCCACCGCTTTCTTCAGACGACAACAACAGATGAACAGTAACATAAAATTCCACAAAATTAACATGTCAAAGATCTCGCACATTACCTGCTTAACTTCAGAAACTTCGCACGGTGAAAACCATCACTTCATCAAGTAATTTTGGACCAAACTTTTCGAATTACTCGCTCCCTGGTCCTTCCCGCCTTCCGCCATGATGCCTTGAATACGCGATTTGAATGCAATCATCGTGGGAGGTGAAAACGCGCGCGAAATGCACGAATCGGCAACGTGCACACGCCCTCTTTATAATGGTAGTTTGGTCTTTCAATGAGAAGTTATCGCATTCCATTGCGGTGATTTTCCGGGCAAGCTAGCTGTATACTGCTTGATGCGCCAGCTGATTCCGTCGCAGCGCGGGTGGGGGGGGGGGGGGGGGGGGATTGGGGAGGGGAGGGATGGGGCATTGTTTCGGTTCAATATAGTCTTGAACTTTAAACTTTAGCAAACTTCAGGGGGATGAAAGCTTGCCGAAAGCTTCCTAAAAAGACAAGAATCAGGAACGAGGGCACCCAACAGAGAAAGAAAGAAAAGAGAGGTAGACCTCTAGTTGAGTGCAGTCAGGACGGGCGGGTGCCATATTATGCAAACAGAGAATCATCGCTCTGAGATTGTTTATATTGGTAGTTTATGTAAGGGGCATATATTTCCGATTTTAAATCTCTTTTGATATCACTGGCATGAGATAATTATGATATAATTATTGCAGATATGAACATATCGCGAAGTATCTTCATTAGGCCTATTTATGGCAGGCAAATGTAGGCTTATCTAAAATTACAACTTATTTCAGTAGGACTATATAAAGACGATTATTATTCGTATCGACGATTATCTGAAAGGCAAGGGCACGGAGTATGTTCTTTTTCGCTTGTTTGTTTGTATTTTGTGCCGTTTTGATAAGGGGTAGGGCTGACTGTGGCCTAGGGCCAAATGCACCGCCATGTGCGGGGCAACTGGATTCCCGAGTTTTTATTATTTTGACTTTTGTTGTTTTGTTGTTTTGATTTTTTTGCTTTTTTATTGTTGCTGGGACCCCTTTTATTTCTTTTGACCCATCACTCTCCGCGATCCATCATCCCAGGCCCATCATAAGGCAGCTTCCATTGTACAATCGTGTGTTAGTTATGGTAACGTGCTACCTAAAAATTCGTTTTATGAATTTTTATTGACCTCACAACTTCGACAAACTGTCGACTGTCGCTGATCGTGGGTGTGTTAGCATTGCACAATTTAGGTCTAGGCAGATGGATAGTCTGATAGTGGTCCAGAGCTACCAAGTCTCACGCGTTATGAGTGAGACTCAAGCATTAGGGTCTGTCTCACGATCTCACGCATGACACCCATTTTTCTCACGCATTGGGAGCATAGCTTAAAGGATTAAAGTGAGAGTTGCAATTGAAGGCATATTTCCCTTTTGTCTTTCAAAATAAGTAAAAAATAGTCACTTAAGTATATGCACCAGCTTGCATCATTAAGAGCTAAAAATTGAAAAAGCTCCCTATACCGTCGGAGGGCGGACACCCCCCTCCCCACTGGCGTAGCCAGGGGGGGGGGGGGCGATGGGGGCGGTCGCCCTCCCCCCCCCCCCCCTAAGATTTGGACCGGGAATTTGGGAGGCGGAAAAAAATGCGTGTATACTGTATGCATGCACATGAAGCGGGTCTCCTTTGCAACCTTTCATCAAGATTTTTTTTTTGAATATTTCACTCAAAGTGTGCACCAGATCGTTGAATTTCAATTCAAAATATGCAAAATCTCTCGTGCTTCCCCCTCTGTGCCTCTTTCCCTAGCTTTTATATACACTTTTTAGATTTACAAAAAAAAAAAAAATTATGAATAATTCTGAGTGCACAAGACTTATCACTTTTATTCCGAAAACTCAAGGTTCCCTCATGTATAAGGGGAATTTCCCCTTTTAATCGACCCTTTCCTCCCTCAGTTCCCCCCCATCAGTTTTTTTTTTTTTTTGTGATTTCTCAAATGTTGATTCCATTAAATATGCGTGTACGAGATATCTCAATTTCAACCTTAAAAAGGCAAAAGCTCCATCGGAAGGGAAGGGTGGAGATAACACTCGCCCACGCCTTCTCCCTGCTCTCCCCCTCTTCCGCCATGCACAGAAGTAGACTGTGGCTATACCCAGATCGCTTTATTTCAATTCTAAAAACGCAAAAGCTGCGCGAGCGGGAGGGGGAATCCCCCTTCCCCTAAGCTCTACCTCACTAGACTTTATACATAAACACAGATGGTGCACATTCGGAATAAGAGCTAAATTCTGTGATTTTAACACTTCGATGAAAAAGTATTGCACCAAAAATTTGCACCAGATTGCTGAATTTCAGGTCTGAAAACGCAAAATCACCTCCGTGTGGGAGGGGATCTACACCCTCGTGTGCATGCTTATTCTGTTTGATTGCTGAACAGACATGTAGCGTTCATGATATTCAGTGTAAGAATTAATACAAGAAGATTATTTAAATGATACCGTTTTATAGGCAAATTGTTCAATAATAATCTACACTAAAATGTATACTGCAATTAAACAAGTGGGACAGTTTCAACTCGTTAAAACACGCAAAACATGCATCAAATTGCACCATTTGCAACATCAAAATGCAAAAGTTCTCACGTAGTTGTTTGAGGGGGCACATCCCCTCCCACACCCTCCCCTCCCCCTTCGCTCGCTCCGCTCGCTCGGGTTCAGTCGCGTTCATGATATTCAGTGAAAAGAATTGATACAAGAAGATTATTTAAATGATACCATTTTATAGGCAAATTGTTTAATAATAACCTACATCAAAATATACTGCTACCTTAAACAAGTGTTACTGTTTCACGTCGATAAAACGCGCAAAAACATGCATCAAATTGTACCATTTGCAACATCAAAATGCAAAAAGTTCTCACCGTGGGAGGGGGGACACCCCCCTCCCACACCCTCCCCTCAAGAAGTGTATTTAAATTATACCATTTTATAGGCAAATTGTTCAATAATAATCTACATCAAAATAAACTGCTACCTTAAACAAGTGGGGCTGTTTCACAGAGATAAAACGCGCAAAAACATGCATCAAATTGCACCATTTACAACATCAAAATGCAAAAAGTTCTCACCGTGGGAGGGGGGTCTATAGGGTCTATAGAATATTGTCATTTGTTTGAGATTTCTGCCAAAGAAATTCGAGTGAGGATTTCATGTCATTCAGTTCTCGAGCAGTGCGCTGTAAACTTAGAATTAACATTTTTTCTACAAAACTCTCGATCTCCTCTTCATTGATACATTTAATTTGTGGGGCTCTCTCTTCCCCTCTCTCTGGAAATCTGAGAATCTATGGAAACGAAAGTATGGTAGGTCTATTTCTAATCTAACTTGAATTTTTTATAGTGACCAAGGTGTGTTTTATACGAACATGTGTGTTGCAAAATTCCATTATAATTGGGCCTACCTTTTAGGCCTATTATACTTCAGGGGCGGATTCAGAAATTCCGGAAAGGGGGATGCAAAATAACAAAATAAAGGGGGCGCACAATTCCCCTTTCATTTTCTTCTTTTTATTTCTTTTAACAAAAAATAAAGGGGGTGCGCATCCTGTGCGCCCCTCCTCAGCCGCCATGGCTTAATTAGGGCTCATACTTTTTGACCCATTTAGTGGGACCCTCCCTATTCCAGCTTACACTCAATTGGCCTACTTTTTCGTGTTAATAAAAGTTGTAATGAACCAATAAAAATGGCATCTAAAATTTGAAAGGTCAAAAGAAGTGAAATAATTAATTCAGTGTGGTTTTCATGAATTATCACACTCGATTCCCTTTATAATCTTACATTTTGCTTTCAAAAAGGTTAAGATTTTAGAAAAATCTATACTTCTTAGGCCCAGCAAACACATCACGTTTTCAGAACGTTTCCTAAACGTGTTTTTTTTTTTTTTTTTTTTTTTTTTTTTGGAGGTTCCGTACGTCTTCGTATAAAGTGTACGTTTTGAAAACGTATGTACGTCAAAGTTGGGACTTAGAATTTACCGCAAAGCACAGGGTTTTTTTTTTTTTTTTTGAAAATGTTTTAAAAACGTCAATGGACGTTACAAAACGTTTTTATTATAATCTGCTACCTCTTCGTCATTTATAAACGTTCACAAAATGTTGTTATTACGTCTGCTATGTCGACTTTGTCTTTAATGAACGTTTCAAAAACGTGTTTATTTGGTCCGCGACGTCTTCGTCATTGGTTGCTTTATCATGAATATTCATGCCTCTTTATGAATATTCAAATAAGAAAATCTAAAATTTGAAAACTAGATAAAAGACATTGAAATCGGAAGTATTTATGCTAGATTCAAACTTTCTGTGTTAAAAATTGTGGCTATATACGTTATTGTTCAGTTATTCACAATTTTCAAATTGTGTTCTGAAGAGGTATTTTTCATATGTTAATAGGCCTAATTAAGATATATGTGATTTAATTGTAATAACCATGTCTTCATGCATTACAACATTTTTGCCGGTATATAAAAGAATGTGATACAGATTCATATGTAGTATATAGGTATAGGTGGTAGGACATTATAGGAACAGGACGGTTAGAATAGGATTATATAGGATTAGGATTAGGGTACACTGTATCCCAGATTGTGCCTGTATAATCTTACCACCATACTTTTTTTAATGTCCCACAAAAAAATAAACATTAGACGTTCTTAAAAGGTTTTCTGGACGTTTTCAGAGACTCCAACTCTCCCGTTTTCGACGGGAGATCTCCCGCCGAAAACCCATATTATTTTGCAAAATCTCCCGTTCTCCCGTTTGAGATTTAATTTCTCCCGCCCTGGCTCTTTGTCTCCCGTTGGAAAGGATTTCTTACTTATTTCTATCGTATGTTGAAAAAATAAGCCTTAGATAGCACCAGAGAGCATCTAGAACCCTGGGAATTTCGCGCTTCGCACACATCAAGTTGGAGTCTCCCGTTTGCTAAGGGTTTCAGGCGGGAGAATCTCCAGATCAGAAGGTGCTTGGGGTTGGAGTCTCTGCGTTTTAGTCGGATATGAAAGGTTCTTTAAACGTTCTGGAAAGGGTCAAAAGACTTTTTAGACGTTCTTAAAACGTTTTTTAACGTTCTCGACGGTTTTCTGGACGTCCGCAGAACGTCCACAGAACGTTTTGAATATTCTTGAAAGGTTTTCTGACGTCTGTAACGTAGAAAAGGTTTTCTGCAGGTCCTTAAAAAGTCTGAAAGGTTTTGTATTGGTTTTTTTAAACGTTTAAAAAAAGTTTTTATAACGTCCATTTGAAATGTTTTAAATACAATGTACGTCGAAAACCTTCGATACAAAAAGACGTTCTGATAACGTTTTGACAAAACGTCTGAATACCGAACTTGGATCGTTTCAAGAACGTTCAGAAAACGTCCAAATGTTAGCTGGGGGTGCAGTACCACATATTTGGTTGTTCAAATTGGCTTTGGTATGTAGAGTGGTATATTTTGGTATATAAATATGGTGAAAGTTTTAAGCCAGACAAAAGGAAGGTTTCCAAGAGTAGGCTAATAAGTTTCAAATCTTTACATGAACAGTGATATCTATATATCACAATAGTAGAACGGCCAGACGTCATCTAACAAAATTTGTTCATATAAATATTGCAAAATACATGTACATCATTGCTAACTTAATTCTTGGACAATAGCAGTTATTCTTCTGCAAAAGCTTTTTTTTTCCTGGACTCTATAATCAGGGGCAGATCCAGGAATTATGTAAGTGGGGGGGGGGGGGGACTTTACAAAATTAAAGGAGGTGCACACACCCCCTTTTTTCTCTTCATTTCTTTTATTTTCATTTCTTTATTCAAACATACTTGTCAACACGCTGCAGATTGCAATCTGGGCCTTGCCGTCACACTCTCTAAATTCATTATTAGCATTTCTGTACTCTATATATTTCTTATTAGTGGAAAATTCAGCAAAGAAAATGGGATTCCATCGGGATATTTCATCTCCTTCTTTCCCTCCTCTGGCTCTCTCTGCCTCTCTCTCTCTCTCTCTCTCTCTCTCTCTCTCACTTTCTACCCAGAGATTGATGGCAGGCACCAAATGACTTAATGGCTGTACATGTCACTTTTTGTCTTTTGCTGAATATAACTTTATCATGACAGTTTTAATGCAACAACAGTTAGTGTATACCAGAGTATGCCCTATACATTAATCATGTCCTACTCTGGAAAGAAATGATAGCTTGGTCACAATTATGGTTCACATTTTATAATCATAATAGGCATGCCCTGCTTCCCTTATGTGGTACCTAATTGGGGGTGGGTGGGCCCCCTAGGGGCCCCTCAGGGGAGCATGGTGCCCAGTTAAACAAATTGAGATTCTATCCCCCTAGGGATGCTACCATTCTAGTCATCAATATACTAACTCACAATATTAACTTAGCTCTGTCACTTCTGGTTCCAGAGAAAAAGATGGTTTTTTTTTGTTTTTTGTTTTTTTAAAGATTCCTTAATATGGGGTGCTTGCCCCCTCCTCCCCCCACCCCCAGGTGGGGCATGGTGCCCATTTTTTGAACAAATTGAGATCCTATCCCCCTAGGGATGCTATCTGCTAAGTTTGGTGAAAATCAGTCATGGGGTTTTCGAGAAGATGAAAATGTAAAGAGTTTACGCACGCCAGACCAAGAGCGATCGCAATAGCTCTCTTGAGACTTCGGCTCAGGTGAGCTAAGAAGCGGACACATTTAAGTGGAGTAATTTATTTCCTTGGTTTCTGTGATTTTATTACTAAAGTTTCATACTTGTACAACTTTACAAAATGGCTTGTTACAGTGCTTTCTTGCAATCCTTTGATATAGCAACACATCATGTTTACACACAGAATACTGAACAAGTAGGAAAACAGGTTGCTTCGACACAATTAAATCCATGAGACAAGGCTACAAGATGTGCTCCTCAACACCTTTCTCCATGCTCTGAAGCAAACATTATGTGAAAAATTCAAAGACAGAAACATTTACTGAACTATACACAATACTACAATGTGCTACTATGACTAAAAAGCAACTTGACCATTAACCCATACCGTCTGCTCATGCAGGCCAATCCACTGGAGCCAAGTAAATAAGCCACTTTGTAATTAGCTCATGTGCAAGTTTCCCACTGAAGCCAAGTAAATAAGCCAGTTTGTAATTAGCTCACATGCAAGTTTCCCCCATTTCTTTTTTTTTTTTCCAGTTGGTTAGGCAATTCACTTAATTTCAAAGCGATATTGTGCACAAAAATCGCACAACGCAACATCTCATGGAAATCATTTTATAAACAGAAGGACGGACTTACATAGACCAGGAGACCAGAATGGCTCTTTAATTCTCCCTATCACATATAGCTCTCCAACTCTGAATGCGTGTGGCGCTCTAATTTTTTTACCTTTAATTCTTGGGATATGAACTTCCAGTTATGAACGCACAATGTGTAAATGTACGCTTTTATGCACATTGAATGCAAAAGTACTAGTATTCACAGATCGTATCAAATTCTGTCATATAATCTGTTGAATAAAGAGTTATTTTCTAATCTGTAACTTTACATTTGATGAATGGGATTCTTCTGTGAAGCTGGGCCAACGATGCAAAACAACAAAATTATAGAAAATATCCATAGTGATAGATGACGGATGTGACATGGGTAAACCGCAAAACCGGAAGTGTACGTCTCATATCAGTCAGATATCAGTATCACAAGGTGATATCGCTTCATATCGGCTATATGCAATAGGGAGAATTCATACTTGGGGAAGCATCCCTTTCATCATTTTGTGTTGAATGCATAGACAACCTTTTTCTACTATCAATGCAAAATAATGCAATGCTTTAAAGAACAATTCATTGCTGTCACATGGATGTGCTAGCCAATATCATTCATAAGGATTACTGGTACATGAATAGTCATTACATCACAGATGCTTGCGTCAGTGAATTTACAAACCAACATGCCTGTTATCACAAATGACCGTTTTCTGCTCACGTGCAAAGTGGACTCACAAACTAGTTTATTAGGTTGACATTCATGTGGTGCAGGTCTATGTGGGAGGTTAACTGTTTCTTCTTGTGGTGTGAAGATTAAAATCAACAATTCTGAGGAGCAGTGATCTTGCGACGCTGTCTTTTTTTTGATTTGCCTTAATACTGACCTCAGCAAAGGAGATCAGCCCTTCCCTTTGCATCATATGTCATTGCAATACATGGTGAAACAATATCAAGACTGGGAAGAAAGTGGCGTAGAATTGGATCAGGATAGTGGAAAGAGAGGGACAAAGAATGCAACCTTTCTGAAATATCTATTTACTGTATCTTGAATGCAAAATTTCTGGAGTAAGATACACAGCATTGATGAAGAACGGATTGCAAAGAGAATTATCATTTTTAACATTTTAATCACATTTTTAGATGCTCCTAGTACTATGCAATAAGTCATTTTGTTTCATTACCTCAGGTAATGGTCATGGTATGAAGAAAGCATGAAGGGTACTTTACTGGTGTGCCTGGGTAACTTATCCACAGGAACTAAACAAGAAAGTAAAGATTGTTGGCAAACCTGTGTGTCTTTTGTGAATGTTCATGTATCAGTAGACATCTGATATCTATATTCTTTTCATGCACAACGTATGTCAACGAGCTAGAAAAACACAAGACATCAAGACGGAATTAATAACTTCTTTTTTTTCACGGCTAACAAGATTCAGAGCTGGAACAAAGAGACCACATATGCCATGGGTGATGAATGTAGAAATATCAAGATGGCAAAAACAAATGGCAGACAAATATTCTGAACAAAAACACTAAGAATTTATTCAGCAACTTCGGAGATTTGAACATGAAGCAAGCATACCATGTCAAATTGCATGATAACTGTGTTTCCAATCTACATTGCCAGTCATGTGTTTCAAATAAATATGTAGGAAAACAAAAACACAAACAAATATGTACAGGTTGTATCTACTAAACAATGGGAAGCAAACACACTTACACTTATAAAATGTTCAATCAATGAGAGAAGGTATCTTTGTGGTGGATTTTTGAGGTTTTGCTTACCACTTTTTGTATCAAAAAGAAGAGGTAATCTATTGCAATGCCACAAGTAGTCACAAGGTAACACTGTCAACTTACTTTTCCCTTGCTGAATAAAAAAAAAAAATAATAAGACGTGGAATCCTTCAGTGAGAATTTACATACAGATAAATATCTTACACTAAAACAGACAAAACAACCAATTTTGTCTATTCTTTCTCTTCCTTCTCTACTTTTTCTTCCGTCTGTTGATTGCTAGCAGAAGAATTGGTCTCTTCCGCTGTACTTTCTTCTTTGGCCCCTTCGGAATCCTGCTTCACCTCTTCTGTCCCTCCCTCACTGCCTTCACCCGAAGGTTTACTGACCTCGTCGGTGGCCGGGTCATCCCCGCCGTCCTTTGGCTTTTCTTCCGGAGGAGGGGGTTCTAGGCTCTCCGGTGCATCTTTCTCATCTTCGGTATCCTCCTGGCTCGACTGGCTTTCTTCCGGCGACTGGAGGAGGGCATTGAGGTGGCTCTGAAACTTCCTGGGCTTGTTCAGGGCTGCCGTGATATCTGGAAGTAGTAAATGCATTGATAGACTCTGAGGTATCTTCCCCAGAAACATTTCGCTGCAGAAATGATAATGTTTGCATCATCAAATTGGCACCTCTGAATCTGACTGTACAACTCATCGTAGAGAAATATTAGATGGAAATGACTAAGACCATAAAATCTGTAAGAATTAGAAAAAAAATACAACAATTTGGCAAAGTGTGAGAGAAAAAAGAACTTTGATGCTTCAAAAATATGTAAACAGTTTAAGAATCTATCATAAGTTTAGCAATTATGAGGCAATTGAAAATTCATCAAAGGAAACAATTATACAAGATCTGTTTATTATGCATTAGGTTTGTTTTATTTGTTTTCTAACTCTACCTTATGACACACTAACAACGAATAGCAAAAATCATAATACAGAGACAGAGCACCAAATATAAAGAATATGGCATCTTGAACTCGAAAAGATGACCACTGACACCACAGCAGGTGTCGTCGACACAAAATATGTAATTATATCTGGTGTATGACCTTTCAGCACATCTCTCTTGAGTTCGCTTAACTCCATGAAAAGATAACCACTGACACCACTGCAGGTGTCGTTGACACCAAAGGTGCAATTATATCTGGTGCATGATCTTTTAGCACATCCCTCTAGAGTTCGCTAAACTCCATGAAAAGATGACCACTGACACCACAACAGGTGTCTGTAACACCAAAGGTGTAATTACATCTTGTGTATGACCTTTTATGGTCTCTCACTGCATAGACAAGCAGGTGTACACAGTATAAGAAATATATCAGGTAACACATGGGAAGTCCTATTGGTTAAATGGGCCATATAGTCATGTAACAAAGAACCAACAGGGTGACAGAAGCAAATTAATGCAGTTGAGGGTCATTACCCTTGGGTTGCGGTGGTCCAACGATGGTCCCTTTCTCCTTCTGTTCCCCGTTCCCCCGCAAGATGGTACTGGAAGGCTGCAGGGTCTGCGGCTCGGAGGGGGCAGACACCTGTCGAAGGGTGGGGCCAAGCTGGTCTGCATCGTGGAGAGGTCTGCCGCTAGGGAACTCGTGAGGAGGTCTGCGAAGGACTTGAGTGCTCTGTGGAGTGACTGCATGCACCTACGGGAACCATGACAAAAAAACAAATACAAAAACTCTTACAAGTAACTTTCTGTGCACAAGTTTCATTCATGATTTGATGAATGTTCATAAATTCACACTCATAACAACAGGTTTAGAACAAACAATAAAGGCAGGGAGGTACTGTTGGGATACTAGCAGATTAAAGATACTGAAAAGTATTTGCTTCCTGCACTTTGATCCTCAAAATTGCTCCAGAGAGGACCAAATGCACAAGCATCATGTTAGATGATGTGATATAGAAATTTAATTACCATTTCTCCTCCATGAACTTTCACAAAGTTCAAACATCTCATAATGAATTCTTCTCACTCTATTATGTGTGATACTATTAGTATACATTGAATCAGCACAGCCTTTATACACACATAAGAGAGCTTCTTTATAATTATGAACACGTCATTTAGCTTGAGTAGACACAATACCATGATTTAAATTCAAGATTTTCAAGGCTAGATACAGATTACATGACATGTAATTAAATTTTAGGGCAATCCCTGTATTGTTTCAAGGATTTTCAAAGATTTAATCAAACTATTAAACATGCTGGACAACATAGATCTATGGCATGTGTGATAGTGTCAGTGTTGGGCACCCATACCTGAGTTGGCATGACAGGCAGCGCTCCAGCCTGCGGCAGAGGGTTGGTGGGAAGGGGAGGCCTCTGCGTGGCAGCCCAGGCCTGGGTAAAGTCAGGGAACATCAGCTCATCCCACTTGATTTCAACTTTCTCTGCACACAGCTGTTGACAAACAAATAGAGACAAATATTATATCCACATCTGAGAAATAGGAAAAGACACATATACACTAATGGCCTCTGAAATTACGCATTCAATCTTGTACTTGCCACATTTTCTAAATATTCACATTAGAAATCCCACATTGTTGTATAATTTGCAATTGTATAGCACATGCTTCTTGTTTTGCAATTGTATAGCACATGCTTCTTGTTTTGCAATTGCATGGCAAAATTCTTGATAGAGTATGACAGACAGCAAGATGCAATTCATCAAACATTTCTCCATTTCTTTATTCTTTAATACAGCTTTACAACATTCTTTTCCATCATATCCAAAAAAAAAAAAAAAAGAGAAATGTAAGAGGAAAGACAACCAAGAAACTCAGCATACACTCTCACACTTATCTGAACGCTCTGTTTGGTACAGGTATAATTCCATACGCATGGAATCCCTCTTCTTTTCCCCAACCTTCAATCCCTCCAATCCCTCTCCCACCCCCACCCACTCCCCCCCCCCCCAAAAAAAGAAGAAAATGAATGGAGCCTCTATCAAGACAAACAAGAGCAAAGACTCAGTTCAAGGAACAGTATATTCTATATATTCTGTCACTAGCATTACCAAGAGGTTTCAAGTTTCATATGTCTTTCACTGTTTCCACATCAAATACCATGTGCTGCCATACTGTACTCATGCATCAAACACCACAATAAATTCCCCAACTTAACTTAGTAAATCATTAAACTCAATATTACTGCCTCAAAGTATTGCCCTGAATACCTGCATACACACCTTCTTCATCTCATTGGTGAAGTTGTCACTGCTATCGATAAATTTCCGCTTCTTGGCATCATACTTCTCTTCGATGAGTTGTAATTCTGCTTCCAACTTTTTCTGTCATTAAAAGGAAAAAGAAATATTCTTTAAAAGACTTCTGTAATGGTAATGGACAGCCAAAAGACATACATTCAAGGTCATTGAGGTTTCAACTTGTTTAAATGACAGCTTGGATATCTGCATTCATTTCCATTAATCACTCATTATCAATCACTCCATTAGGAAAGAACAAAATATAATGTTTTGCTGCACACTGTCACATACAGGCTACTCCCATTATAACGAAGTTCTTGGACTGGCAGTTTTCTTTGATTATGTCAAAATTTCATTATAGCCTTACAAATAAAGTGTATAAAGATAAGAAGATGATGATTTTGAGACCTAAATTTTACTTTGTTGTATACAAAATTTTGTTATTAAAGTGTTCATTATAATGGAAGTGCACTGTAGTACAGACTGAATGTCTGTCCACCTTGAAAAACAGCATTTCCATAATACAAATTGACTGCATATCATGACTAGACAAACATGATGACACATGGAAAAATTTCCGAGACACTGCAATGGCCTACCTTTCTACCCCTTACCTGGTGAAGTTTCAGAGACTGGACCTGTCGCTTTAAGACTTGCATGCGGTTGTCGGTTACTATCGTCCGAGGATCGGGAACAACAACATCACTGAAGATCTCATTGATGAGTCGGTGGTTGCGCTGGAAACGAGCAGCGGCAATGTGCTTCACGGAGTAGGTGTCATCTTGGTCTGAAAGCATTATGGTCATGTTCGTGTTACTTGGTTGTGATATATTTCTATTTATTTCATTCAAATGTCACAACACATTAACTATTCTCGCCTTTTTTTTCATACTTTTCATTCTTCATTAAACTTGTGATGTTGCGCCGCTTTATGTTTGAGACAATATTAGTTCATGACAGGGTTTTCATTTCAAACAGACCACACAAGCAAGTTCCTTGGCATGGAGTAGCCAAATATATATACTAGCAAGGTATTTATGGAATAACCATGCTTCATTCATGGTAGGTCACTTTGAAAGAGGTTACACATAACCATGAGAGCCAGTGGCCACATTGAACAACATTTTTACCTCTCATTCTGGTGAAAGTTTAGCATGTACATGTATTATGATGCACTGCAGGAAGCAAGTGGACTTGATTACAGTTATCTCATCTACAGCGAGATATTGAAAGGCCATTTTACAGAAGGTGCTAACCCTAGGCATGATAATGCATTAAGGCTTTACATTCACCATCATCATCCTCTGCAGCTTGCATGCTCATCCTTGGTTCAGACTTGATCCCACTGTCCATGTGAGACTCCTGATCTATTGCCTGCTGGGCTGTGAAGCAAAAGACAAACCAAAATAACAACACTTTATCCCTGGTTCATGAGTTCACAAGCAGTTCATGGATGTTGAAAACACACACATTTAAAAGAAAGACTAACTACGAATCAAAAACTGCTTTAACAAACTTTAGCACATGTACCAGAGAAACACTACCATATCTTTATATAAGAGACTAGAAATGTCGCTATGGCGACTGGTATGCCTCCGCCATAATGCATAATTCTCCTAATAGGTCTAGATAGTACATGTGGACAATGTGTGATTACATTTTCACAAAATTGGCAAAATATTGAAATGACAAGTTTGTCATTTAAATGTGTTGAATGTTCACCTTCCTTGACCTAGGTTTAATTGGATGAATAGGAGAGCATGTATTTGGGGATTTCAGGACTTTAACTTGACTTTGGTCCATTCACACATTCATGCATTGAGTAATTTTCCAGGTACCGGTATGGAGAAAAAATGCAATTTCTGTACTGAATAGTAAATTGTTACCATTTTCATCTGGCCTTTGACCCTAAAATTCATAAGATAATCACTTTCAGGTAATACATGCATAAATATGCAGTAAGTTTCAAGATATATTGAGCCACTTCTGAGATATGGAGGAAAAGGTTAGTTCAGCACTTTCACTCGATCTTTGACCTTTTGACCTTTGAGGCAAAAAAAAAAAAATGAACAGAGAATCTCTATTGGGTTTTACACCAAGTGTAAAAAAAAATAATCCCGCTGGCATTGCATAAACATGAGGGAAATACCCTTGTAGTAAAATTTTGAAGTGTTGCACTCGACCTTAGACCCCTGACCTTTGACCCCATGAACCCTACATTCTCTAGATAATCACTGCCAGTCAGTACATGTATATACTACGTTCCATGAAGATACCTTGAACAATTTTCCAAGTTATGGAGAAAAAAAAGAAGTTTTAATATTTTTACTTGACCTTTTGACCTTTGACCTTTGACCTCATGACCCAAACTTTCACCAGAGAATCTTAATTGGGTAATACATGTATACAATAAGTTTCAAGAAAATATCTTCAGGCATTGCATAGATATGGTGGAAATAGTGAAATTTTATGTATTTGACCTTGACCTTTTGACCTTAGACCTTGAGCACGTGCACCCAAAAGTTGACAGGCACAACTTCACCCCCTAATACACATACATGCCAAGTTTCATTAGGATACCTCAACAGGTTTTGATAGTTACCTTGTCCAAAAAATTCATTACGGACGGACGGACAGACGGAAGGTCGGACAGACAGACGGACGGACGGACAACCCGAAAACATAATGCCTCCATGGTGGAGGCATAAAAAACATGGAGAAATAATGAAATGAACACCAGAAATGATGTAACATGTTATCAACATTGAGTGTAACACAAAATAAGCAGTCACCTGTGCTGTTTTTTTTTTTTTTTTTTTTTTTTGGGGGGGGGGTCCTAATTACTGCTTGTATCACCTTCTTTCAACACTATGGATGACATTATAAATTTGTTCCATAACTATGAAGGTATGCTTTTCTTATGTCTCATTCTTGACATAAGATTCACAACAGAACAAAATGGAAGAAGAACAACAAATGAAAGTCTTACCCTTCCCCTTGGCAACCATCCATGCCTGGTACGCTGGAGAGTTGTGGTATGACTTGAGTGCTCGGTTGTACTCTTCCTGTTGATAGAATCAGATGTAAATAATGAAAATGAAATTGTGTACACATTTACTCTCAGAGATCAAGGTGTGAATGGGGTAAAGCAGTTTTTCATTTTGTTGTTGTTGTCAGATTTAATATTCAGAAAAATTGCAATGGACATGAATGTTTGTAAAACAAACAAACAAACAAAAATACAATGCTACTGTTTGTCTCATACTGCTTCATTCCTTGAGTTATTGCTCCATGGAATAGAAACACGAGGAAACCCAGCACCCAACAATGCCCTAAAAGGACAAAAGTATAAAATCAATCAAAAACAGACATATTAACCCTTGTGTAGGTGACAACAACTCACCTTCTCGGTCTCATATTCCTCAGTGAAGACTTGCTTGCCTTCTTCAGGCAGGTCACGCCACATCTGTCCAATGATCTTGCCGATCTCCCACAGCTTGAGGTCCTGGTTGTCATTCTTGACCTTCTCCCACACGCTCCGACTGTACCTCATGTAAGGCATCAACGGCTTGTCGGGGGGCTTGGGTGGCTTCGGGATGCGGGAATCATGAGAGCTCTGGGAATATGAACATGTCACATGAAACAATTTCTTTCATTTTACACGATGTATGTTTCTCTCATAAGCAGATTTGGCTTCAGAAAGTTCTTTACTTCTGACCTAAACTTTGGCAAAGTTTGCCAGATAGTTGCATGTTGACCACTCTGCTGGGTTTAAAATGCTTTCGCATTGTAGGCAATGGAATTCAAAACGCAAACCAGTTTTACCAACATCAATATGTGTGAATACATGTGCTAGTGGTATTCATTTGATGACCTACATGTATAATGGATAGCCCCACCAATAACACTGAATAGGTTTCTTTTCCTGATTTATGACAATTCATCATAGCACTCTCCACATCGCATTATTGAAATGAAAATAATTCATGCTTGGTACGTCGCACACACCAAAAAGGACAAGAATAATACATATGTGTACTGCAGCAAATTACAAATGATAAATCATATCAATGACTGCATTTCAGAATTACAAAAGCTTTGTAAGGAAATGTATATTAGTACAAAGAAAGTTTCAAAAGAACATTTTCTATTAATGCAAAATTTAAGGAGACTGATATGTTTAGCAGAGTATTTTGTGAAGCAATAAAATCATACTCCTTTTGCTGGACTGCTCGACTTCCCTGTTCCTGGTCCAATTACTCCACTGGAAGATGCGTTGGCAAATGGACGGGAGTGTGCTATGGATGAGGAAGAGAAAAAAAAGTCAAATATTCATGATATGAAACATCACAAGGGCATACTTTCTCTAGATCTGTCAACAGAAAATTTCCAGCAAATCCTCAAAATTACACAATGAATTCATGTAACAGCAACAACAACAACAAAATGCAAGTTTGACTGCTCACGCTCATACACACACACATGTTCCACACACATCATATACATTCAGCCTGATACAGAAGTAGACTAAAAGTATGCTTTTTTTTTTGCAATTGATAATGTAGTCTTTTACTTTGAAATGAAACAAAGGACAAAAAACTCATTGTGTATTCCTTGATGCAGTGCTTGTTTGTGTCAGCTAGATATACATGTTTACTTTAGAAGTACCAGTATACTATGTCACAGAATTTTTATTGGTGCAATTTTTCAAATCTCAAAGGACAAGTTCACCTTAATAAATGCATGTGGATTGAGCGAGTCCAGCAATATTAGTAGAATACATCAGTGAAAGTTTGAAGAAAATCAGACGATCTGTTCAAAAGTTATGAATATTAAAAGTTTCAGCGCAGTCAGCTCTGGATGAGAAGACTACTCCAGTTTGTGATGTCATATATGCATAGAACAATAGAAAAAATATAAAGAAAATTCAACATATTTTCACATTTCTCGCATACCGGTAATAAAAGAACATTTTATTTGTCTCTTTCAGAAGGCAGGGGGAATAACATTACCCTAAACATATGCCAGTAACAAATCAAGGGAATATGTTCTTTAAAAAAAAAAATTAAAAATCGATATATCATCCTATGCATGTGACATCACAAACTGTAGTAGTCTTCTCATCTTGCAGTAACTGTGCTGAAACTTTAAAAATTCATAACTTTTGAACAGATTGTCCAATTTTGCTCAAACCTATACTGATGTATTTTACTGATATCGCTGGATTCACTTAATTCACATGTATATCATGGTGACCTTATCCATTATCAATGTACATTGTAACTAACTTTGTCAACTTACATGCTTGCATGGGACCACCACTAATAAAGCCAGCAACGTTTCTTCGAGACTGACTAGACATCTTGGCTCATCAGAATGTTTTATTTTCCGAGGTTTCTGCAAACAGAAAACAGAATTCATCATTTGGATATCAATTATGATGCACAATTCAAGTGTCAGTCTTGAGTACACTTTGTACATCTGTTCATATCTGCCGCTCTTGAGAATGCATTGCTTTTGCCTTTGATACAGCCAGGGTGCCGCAAACTGCTTTGAAAAAAAAAAAAAAAAAAAGAGGGAGAAAGAAAAGAACATTAATATTGCTTATCTAGAGCATTAGCAGCACAAAGACAGAGTTACCCAATGAACTACACCAATAGGATGATGAGATGAACTCATGAAGAAGAGCGAATGAAGGCTAGGCCTCCTTATGTACTGATGTAGACTGCACACATATGGCCGACATATTTCACACAAAACCATAAGTTAGAACTGTAAACACAAGCTGTGATGTGACAGTGTTTTGAGGAAAATGATATTACCATTAATTTAAGGCATTTTGATATTAAGAGTCAGACAATAAAGTCAAGTGAAAATCCTGCCTGCAAGATCTGGCTAGGATCTCACTATACACAGCCCTGTCACTGTACAAGCTGGGATCCAAAACATTACCCTACTCCGAACAACACAAATTTTGAATTCATCACATTATGTTTGTTACCTCAAACCCGGTATGTACTATTTTGATCAAGTCAGCTTCCTATTGCCCACGATGTTACTGATATTGGCAAACACAAATTAAAACTTACCAAAAACAAAGATTAAATGCATCATCTGCACACTGTAGCTCACATTTCTCTGCACTATGCAGTTATTGCTTTTCAGTTCAAAGAGATTGCTTAAGTTGCCATTGGACGGATTATCGAAAATGGCTGCCATGCACGTGGCGGTATAAGCGCTGATCTCTACAGAGCAGTACACGGCTTGCATGATTCTTTCAACACAATTGCTGGGCTCGTTTCGGAGCACTTCCATTAAAGCAGTGTTTTTGGTCAAAGCCGTTAAGAATATGAATGTATTTTGAATTAGAACAGCAATGGTCAGACTTTGCTGTAGGTGTTAGAAATGGAAATTTTGCTCTGTGGACTGTGGATATGGATATTACACAAGTGCTCACAAGCAAATGATATCATGTTGTAATTCCAAGGAAGTATAACATGACATTTGTGCTATTAACGACAAACATACTAGAATGTAGAAAGTGTCAACAGTTCTGTAGCTGTACTAGGGCCTAGGGGTCTACGGTACTGACTGTCTAGCTCGCTCGGTTGGTGGATAGGTTCCCTCAGACCCTGTCAGATGCTGTTCTTTTAAATTCACCAATCAATAGCAATTCAATTTACCATATTTATAGGTAAACTCGTCCTAAGAGGTAAACTTGGCACCTGCCCTGGCACCCTCATGAGTGTATAGTTACAACTTACAACAGTAAGCAGTGGGTAAATGTAGATCTGGGGACCGTTTCATGAAAGTTTTCAGCCCTGACAAGTTGTCAGTCACTGACAATTACCATGTGACAAGAGTTTCTCAGCCAATCAAAACCGAGGATTTTGCTGAAATTGTCAGCGCTGACTAGATTGATGAAACACCCACTACTAAGTCTAGTCTCTAAGTTTTACAAAGTTTTCCAAAGATGAAACATAAATTTACTAATAATAAAGCCTGACCAGACTGCTGTGCAAAGCACAGCAGTCTGACATGTACTAGTGTTTAAACGTTGTAAACGACCGTCGCTTTTGATGGCAAGACCACAAAAAATGTCTTTTATTTTGTTTGATTTTAACAGTAATACCACCCACCTATATTGTATTTTGCTGATGGTTGAGTTGAATTTGGTGTTTTGTTGGTATCCAAACCTTATTGTTGAATTTTTCGGAGTAGATTGTGCGATGATTCACAAAATCAACGAACTACCACAAACGCTCAACCCGAGGTACCGTGGTAGCATTTTACGTACGCCCATGCGTTTGGTGTGTTACATAAAGCTTGTCGTCTTCTACGTACATGTATTTCCGCGCGTGCTGCTCTCATGATTTGATGTCACTTCTGCTCCAACTAGCTCATCCACTTCCGCTCCGACTAGCTACGTTGTAATAGTATAGGGAAGTGATTGCCATTCAATAACACGCAGAAAATGAGGAGGGAAGCAATACGGACGCTCACAGACCTGATTTTAAGGACGGATTTCGGTGGGTTTTTGACGTAATTAAAAAAAAATACGCATACCGATTATTAAATGATTATCATAGATTACGGGGATTCCTTATATTCTAGTTTTCCACGATTAAAGATATTCATGAACTTTATGAAGGAAACGTACATCCACCGCTGAAAAATAACGTCTGCGAAGGAGTAGACGTGCAGCCGCTGTCGCAAAGCGACAGTGGCTGCGTGTAGTTACTAATAATTAATAGATCTCTAGAGTAACTGCGTCAGTAAGCGGCCGTGCAGCCGTTCGCGGCAGGTACAACATACACGGTAATATACCGCTAAACACAGCACTGCACTGTTACATGCACACTACACACATACTAACACACTAGCAATCAACAAAAACCAACCGATAAAATGGGCACAATCTCTGACAAAAGTGAAATTTTCTCACCGAAATGACAACATATCGCATCCAAAATGAAATTTTCGGTACTTCTTAACATATCAGTTAAGAAACAATAGTCCAAGAAACTGGATTTTTTGTCGTTTTCTCGATGTTCATGGATTTTGAAAACACATCCTAACGTAAAATAGAACTTTCGCGAGCCGATGTGGGCCGCCATTTTTTTCGGAAAGTGGATGTTACCATCGAAAAAAAACGGGAAAAACACGAGAAAGACATCAACAACACCGCCAGAAGAATTGCGATCTTGTTTGCGGCCAATGCATGTGCGCACGCTATTTTCACGTGCTTTCGCAATGGGAATTGGCGCTTACGCAATGTTCGCGAGACATGTGAAGGCGTTTCAGCTAAAGATCGCGGAGCACGCGCGTATTGCATAGGGATTGTACATCGTGCCGCAAGCAGAAATACTACTAGTAGGGCAGATATGTAACAAAAATTGGTCGAAATGCTCACATCCGGCGGAAAGTATGAAATTTTGCATATAGAGGTATTTTGGGGCGCTGATTTCAAATATTGCCGGATCCAAGAGATCTGACCACGTGGTCGGCCGCCATTTTGAATTCCAATATGGCCGCCATCACAAAACAAATTCAAAGATCCCTATCTTCAGTTCTGAATGACCTGTGGTACCAAAATTTGGTACACATGAGCGTTTTGACACATTGAATTTGATGACAGATTGATTCGGAGTGTCTGACAAACATTGAATGGCCGCCATTTTGAATTTCAATATGGCCGCCTCGACGAAATATTCAAAATCCCTATCTCGATTTCTAAGTGGTGAGTGACCCTGAAATTAGGTGTAAACAAGTATTTTAACATACTGAGTTAAAATATTAACTGATGTGATATGTCTGACAAACGCAATGCCTGCTATTTTGAATTCCAATGTGGCTACGAAGACAAACATCACGACTAACATTCACGGGCATGTCAAAAAGTGCAGCAAAAGGAAGCATAATGCACCTTTCACTGACGTCACAATGTAAATACATCAGCGCGCACTCTATCAGTTACAAACGCGCGCTCAATCAGGTAGCCTAATTTACAAACCCGAGATAGAGATTTTCAACACTCCAACATGGCAAATATGTATTAAATTCAAATTGGCTGCCGTGCAGCTTGTCAGACACATCAAATAAGTCTGTTATTGAAGTCATCATATCTTCATGCTTTTATATATCAAATTCCAATGGCTAATGTCAGTCAGAACTGAAGATAGGGATCTTTGACGGCGGCCATATTGGAATTCAAAATGGCCGCCGACCCCGTCATCAGATCTCTTGGATCCGGCAATTTTTGAAATCAGCGCCTCAAAATACCCCTATATGCAAAATTTCATACTTTCCGCCGGATGTGAGCATCTTTTTCACATATCTGCCCAACTATACGTCGCATATCGCCCTTATCGGCGAAAATTGTGCCGGGTTTTGCCCTGGTAAATCATGAAAACTGCGTTGGTCAATGGTTAATTTCTTTTACGAAAACAATTGCGTTAATGAATAATCTTGTCTATGATATATGAAATGGTTGAAAATAATTTGCCTGATTTGTTTACAAGTTGGAAAAACCCTTAACAATGCTTAAACTGCCGCAAACGGAATATTTTACTCTAGTCTAATTACTATTTTATGATCTAGCTTCATGATTACTCGTTAAACATAAAATGCATGCTGCTGTCTGTTCTCACAGCATATGGTCAGATCTGGTTGGGGCCCTTTGATCATCATCACCTTAATCTGATTCTTATGATGGGCCACATGCACACGCGACATAACTATTTACTAGACTAGTGTAGTGGGATTTGGTTTGGGGGGATGGTTGGTTTTAACTTCCCCTCTTATCTACTGTACCTCACGACCTTAACCAGACCCCGGACTGTGACTTTAACCTGACTAGGGGGTCACCTGACTGACATATCCAACTCTGTATCAGGTGACAATTGACCCCCATGACCTTGACTTGATGCTGAATGGACTCACGGATTAGGAAGGAAACAACTACAAGGCATACACCTGTATAAATCTACCTGAATCCAGTCCATCGTCAGCCTGGCGTAGTCAGGAAGTATTTTACGCTGTGAAGTGGACACTACTCCCACTTTATTGGCGTAGTCGGCAGGATTGCTGGCCTATTTGCGCGAATTTTGCCGATTTTAATCAACCGTATCGGTTGGGCTGCGAGGTAAGTCGCAGGGCAATGGCCGCGTAAATACATTATGTGTGTGTATTAATGTTCGCACATTACGCGTTGCACTGTGTGTATAATTACTGTACTGTAAGTTGTCGGTTCGCGGACCGGGTCGGCGCTGACTGCAGGGAGACGGGGATTGTCTCAGGGCGGTAGCGCTGAAAGGGGCGAGCGACCGGCGGGGAATCAAAAGTGAACG
Organism: Diadema antillarum; assembly: GCF_040938485.1. Classification (NCBI taxonomy): domain Eukaryota; kingdom Metazoa; phylum Echinodermata; class Echinoidea; order Diadematoida; family Diadematidae; genus Diadema; species Diadema antillarum. The sequence continues at coordinate 764,179 of NW_027271488.1, forward strand.
ATTGTGTGCGAACTTACGTGTTGATTGTTATCATCGTTGTGTTTTGTGCGACGTCCGAGCGATCCTGATTGGAACGATATTTTTGATTGCGAACTCGTGTTACTGTTTAGCGTCACATCGTATTATTTGTCAAATCGTCGTCTAAGTGAGAGATAGATTGACGTTCGTAAAGGCAACTGTTTAGTCAGACCGTCCTACTCTAGCTGTTCTACGTTACTGTTGTGTGTTAAATTCTCCTGGTATTTTTGTAGACCTAGTCCTAGATTTGTTTCTCTGACTCTAAATAGGTTTGTTGAGTGTGGGTGTGAATACAGTCTGTGATTGTCGTTTCATGTGTATGACGTGCCCACCCAGCTAACGTCTGGGGAGCCGCTCGGGGTTGAAGAAAAGGAAACAGAAACAAGAAAAAGAAAAACGAACAAAAACAAAATTAACAAGAACACTTTTGCCCGAGCGAGTCATTTTGCGAGTCGATTCGTGTTCGGTTGCGTTTGCGTCTTGTTCGTGTTTGTTGGTGCTTTTGAAGTTTTGTGTTGCGTTAAGCTTATCAGGAGCGCTAGCCCGCGTTAGGTCTAGTAACTGTTCTGTTTGTAGTGTTACTCTAGCTTTTGACGTAGTAGACCAGGACCTACACTCCACTTGGTCTAACTTATACTTTTGAGTGCCTACACACGCTGCGCACTGTACTGTACGAGCTAGCTAACTTTAGATCCGTACTTGTAGCTAAGGTTGGTGGTACTGCGCGCTCATTAGTTTTCTGCGAGTGTGTGTGCTACATACACTGTGTTGCAGCGCGATTCGCCGTCGCTCGCGCTTACTACATCGTTATTCGTGGTAGCGTTAACGTTGCATGCATACGCGGCGCGCTTGGTCTTGGACCAAACGGAGTACGGAACGCCGGTCTATTTCGCATCGTGAGCGTGGTTTGCACACTGCAGCTGTGTACCATTCGCGCGTCGCGCTGTACGTTGTAATAGGACGACGCTAGCTGCATTAACCGCATTTGTGTATTCGATCTACGGCCGCATTGTCCCTGCAGTACGTGCGTCTAGCGGTGTGTTGAACACCGCGCAGTGTGAATGAACAGCGGGCAGCCGTTCCGTAGCGGAGCATAGCAGTCTATGGTACGCCAGCTGACTCTTCGTGCGTTGTCAGCTGTACTCCGTATTCGTTTAAGTGTAATTTGTGGTGCACTCCTGTCATAATTATTGTGCGTGTTGTACTTGCCATTGTTCTGTTCTAGTGTGTTCTATCTTTGTCCCTTTCCTCCCTGATTGGTAGGGGGTTGGATCGCTTTTGGGCAACCCACATAGCTTCCAATATTTTAACTGTTAGGTAGGTTTATAGGTTTATTTAATAGACAAAGGTCCGGTTTGGAGTAATAGTTGGATATTTATTTGGCACTAATATTTAATTTAGATGAGATATTGATTTGGTCAGGGATAACACTTTTGATAAAGGAATAAGAGGAAAAAAGTGGTTATAGGAAATATAATTAGGAATTATTTGGAAGGATAAGTTAGTTTATTAAGGAGGTTAGATAAATATTTGTTAAAATAGTAAGATAATTGTGGGGATTTTTGAGGCGAGATTGTTTTGGTGAATGTCTTGCCTGAAATAGGTTGTATTAAGATATTTGAGAGAATCTGGTAAGATTTGATAAAGTGTATGATTTGTAGGTTAACTGTTGAATAGGGAAGTAATTCTTCAGGTAAAGTTGAAGAATTAGATAAATAGAGTGAGTATATATTTTAATTCAGTAGGTTGGTTGAGAAGTATAAAGTTAAAATTAAAAGGAGATATTTTGGGATTTAGCGAGTGGAATTTATTAAAGTAAGGTGAATTGTTTTGAGGGTATAGAATTTGTAAGATTATAAGTTGTGAAAGGCTGTGATAAAGTATTTTGGTATATAACCATTATTTTTGGTAGGTTTGGGATGTTATTACAGCCAGTAAAGGTGAATTATATAGATTTGGGATGTATACTCCTAGTGCAAGGCCAGGTTCGGGGTTGGCCAGCCATGTCGCCACCCCAAGTTATCAGGTCTTGGAGACAGGCCCGTCCTGTTCTCCAGGAGGGCATCCATCAACAGAGGGGGAAGTAGGACAACATCTACACCCCTACAACAGCTATCCACACTCTTGGCGTGGAACCCATGTAGGCGGACGTGCAGGTAGCATTCCGTTAGGACGTCCATGGGTATCGACCCCATTACAGTCCCTTCCTACTAGGTGTTACCCACAGGGTCAAGGGGGTAGGATTGATAATGACATGTTGGAGGAGCAGTTGTATAGTTACTCCGCACCTCAGTTCACAGGGGACAGCTCAATCCCAAAACCTTATGTGGAGGGATCAACCCGCTATGGGGTGCTGCATTCTAGCTGGCGAGATTTAGCAAACATGAGTCTGAGTGGGTGGAATACCTCTCAGAAAGTGGGGAAGCTCCCATCCTTGCCCAGGTCAATCTCATTTGACGGGAAGGGAAATTGGGGAGCCTTCCATGCTAAATTCACCGCTTTCGCAGACGAGAGTGGGTGGTCGCCCATGCAGCGACGCGACCAAATGTGGTGCCTGAAGGGGCAAGTGAGCGATCACTACCGGATGCTCCTTGAGAGAAACCCTCTTGCTAGTTACCAGGAATTGGTGCTGTGCATGGAGAAGCAGTTTGGTGCTACCGATCCACCTGAAATGGTTCAGATGGAATTCTCCCGGGCCAAACAGTCTGAGGATGAAACCACCTTAGAATGGTCAAGGAGAGTGGTATCTCTTGCTAATAAAGCATTTCCAGGAGTACCAGAGCCCCTCGTCCAGCGCCAAGCTGTTGTCCGTTTTTGTCAGGGTTGTCGCAAACAGGAAGCAGGCTTGTCTGCTCTTAGTTCGAAACCCAAGACAGTGGAAGCTGCGCTGGAGTTAGTCACCTGGCTGGTATACTCCCGACATGCGGTATTGGGACAGGCTTCTCAAGGAATTCGCAGTCACAGGGAAGTGTGCAGTGCTTCTGTACGTTGGGATACTTCCCAGCCTGCAGAGGCAGGTGTCCGCCAGGTAGATGTTTGTCCAAGGTCTCCCTGTCAACGTTCTGGTGAGCGTGATAAGGTTGAGATTGAGCAGCATGCCACACCTGAGGGACCGACGTCAAGTGTGGGGCAGCGAATACAGAGCCTAGAGCAGAAGTTTGTTTCTCTCCAGGACACTGTAAATCAGCTGTCAGCAAAGGTAGCCAAAGCGCTCTCGTGCAGTCCATCTACCACATCCACAGCTGACCCCTACTGCAATCCGTGCTACCTTTGCGGGAAATTTGGTCACTTCAAACGAGACTGTCCGGAGGTGGACAGGAAAGTGGCTCTCCATGAGGAGGAGCTGTCAAACGACAGCGGGCCAGAGGAGGAGGCCACTCCCTGGCCCGAGCAGGAGTTGGCCAGTCCCAAGAAGGATTAGAGGAGCTAGGGGATATGGCACCTAAAGAGATCAAGGTTGCTTTTCCCCAAGCTCAGGAGTCGAGGGTTGTGAATCAATCTCGCTCCTCTAAGGATAGATCTACAAAGGACTCAGAGCTGTTGGATTATTTTCGCGAGTTCATGGAATTCATAGAAAAGTTAGACAATACAGCTCTTGCTAAAAATAAGGAAGAAGATGCCAGCTCAAGTTATTTGACTGGCAATTTCATTTCACTCGCAATGGAGGGGAAGCAGGAGAGTCTTAACCCTGATGGATCCACTGTGGAGGATCCGCGTGATGAAGACTGTGGAAACCCTGATCAGAGCTCAGAGCCTGATAAGTTGGGAACCACTCCTGCTGACCCGAGTGAAGTTCTTCTGTCGGTCCCAGATGACCCTCCCAGTACCATCCAATTACCATGGGAGAGGTGGAAGGACACACAGAAGGGAGATGCAAGTTTTGCAACTCCTGGTGAGTGGATATCCACTGGCATAGAGCCAAGGGATAAAACAAGGATGGTGTGGGACCCAGGTGGGAGGTGACGGGGGATACATGCGACAAATCCCGCATGCCACAGCATTGATGTTGGATTGCCTTCAAGTGCCAATGTGCGACTCCAGAACCAATGCAATCTTGGGAGGTGGGGCTGGATCATCATGTCTGCCCAAGACCTTCATAGCCCAAGAAGGACTCCTGAATTGGATCCTCATGGGTGTGTGGATTCTACAGTCACCAATTCCACTGAATTGGTATGGGCAGCTAGAGCATTGCTCCCATCACCAGCAGGTCCACATCCATTGCTGCCAGCCGGCTGCAACTGAAGCAGTGGCGTGGAGGAAGGCGTTTCCACATGCTTACTTCAGCTACAACACAACGGTTTCCCGTATGGGAGCTGAATAGTGAAATGCCTCGGCGGGTATCCCACTAAGTCAGCTTTTGCTAGAGTTGTATTGGTGGCAGAGGGCAGGCAGGAGCAGGTGGCACAGGGCATTGATGCCACCAGCCAGGACAATGCCATCCCATTGTCTGGACCCCGCTAAGCTGGCGGCAGATACCAGAGGTGCTATGTATATAGGCCTCCGACTAAGTGGAAGTCGGTTCCAGAGGTATCTATTTATATTGTGTTATTGTTTTTATTCCATTTCTTATGGGAGACAATTTTGCACATGCTTAATTGCATTTGTGGCAAAAATAATCAGGTAATCCCCGTTTTATTTTGGATAATACGGTGTATTTTTAGAGCAAATTTGGTTTTTGTAATGTAGGGAAAACCTCTGGATGCCGAGGGGACCTTGGTCTCCAATTATTGTTAGAGTTTGCAAGTAAAGCAAAGAAAAAAACAGGGGACTAAATCATAGTCCGGGATGACAATTATAAATCAACAGGTGTGATTAAAATGTTTCATTATTGTTGAGCATTTGGGTCATTGTCGTTGCCCAAGCCAGTGTTCTTTTAATGTTGAATAGGGACATTTTGTTCCCAGTGTTTATAAATTGTTAAGTGTTTTTATAGTTGTCCACGGTTGGACGTGAGTTCCCCCTGTTTGTGGGATGTTTTAAGTAGACATAGTTAACGGCAATTTTTATGGGGTTTAATTTGGGTTTGTTAATCACAGTACGGGGGCTCCTCCTATTTAATAAAACGGGGGAGACTGTAGTGGGATTTGGTTTGGGGGGATGGTTGGTTTTAACTTCCCCTCTTATCTACTGTACCTCACGACCTTAACCAGACCCGGACTGTGACTTTAACCTGACTAGGGGGTCACCTGACTGACATATCCAACTCTGTATCAGGTGACAATTGACCCCCATGACCTTGACTTGATGCTGAATGGACTCACGGATTAGGAAGGAAACAACTACAAGGCATACACCTGTATAAATCTACCTGAATCCAGTCCATCGTCAGCCTGGCGTAGTCAGGAAGTATTTTACGCTGTGAAGTGGACACTACTCCCACTTTACTAGTAACATTTCAATACTGGCACTACCACTGGCACTGCATCTGCATCTGCATCCAGTATCCGCGAACAGAACCCATTCTTCACACAATAATTTGAGTTAGTGGGACTACGCTACGTTAGCGCGATGCGATGCAGAGTTTGATGTGATATGGGGTTTTAAAGAGGGCTTCATATGCCCCTCTCACACTCTTGCTCTTCATGTCAAATACAATGTTAACAAAGGCAGTATTAATATTAAATTCAATTCGATTAATTACTCACACTGCACCACCAATCAATGTCAAGTCAATAATCGATCAAATTTTACATGACTTCTTCGCATGGCTGGCCGGATACTGGGATCGCAGTTATGACCAGCGAGGGGTACGACAGCCAGTCAATCAAATCGAGTCGGCGGCGACGACGTGATAATCTAACTAGAGTCTATGTTTATTAGCACTTCTACTACTAGTATCCTTTAACTAGACTGAACATATACCTAGCACACATTTAATGAGATGAGTATAGTATTCTCGAGTTTGTCTCTAATTACAGTTTATTGGACTGTACTTACGAAATACGGATGTCAACTGCACAAACGCCAGTGCCTTCTTCTACCGCGATCTGACCACACTGTACGGGCTACTACAGTTACAGGGGATCCACACACTCTTTTCTTGAATGTACACTGTAGTGTAGCGTAGGCGCTTAGTAGGCATCGACATGCCACAGAAAGAAGCTGGGTCCACAAAAACTGCTCTAGTATCTACACACGCACCCGCAAAGAGCCTTTTCCTTTGTTTCGGTGAGATGACGTTGAGATACACACAGAGTTTACGGGGACGAGGTTGTCTCGCTCGATGTACTGACTGCAGATCCAAAAATCACACCCCCCCCCCCCAAAAAAAAGAAGAAAGAAAAAGAAAATAAAAAAGAAATAAAAACAATACAACCATATCTAACGTTTTCTTTGATTGGCGCTTTGTGTGTGTGTGTGTGTGTGTGTGCGTGTGTGTGTGTGTGTGTGCATAAAACACCCAACGGAACAATCCTTATTATTTTCAATTGATAAATTCAGTTTTCTTTAAAAAAAATGATAATAATAACAAATTATGTTTGGAAAAAAGTAAGAAAATGAGTAATCACAGAAAATGTGAATAGGCCCCATCTAAATCGTTGTACTGTATCTGTCACCTCTTGCTCCACATCTGCGTCTTGTCTACGCCTGATACTTCTTGTCCACTATTGACAAAATAAACGGTAGAGGATGGAGCGGTCATCACGATAATAATGTAATTAGTTGTATATTCTACAATTCAAGCACTGCATTTTAGGATACAAACTGCCAACCTGCACAAACATACAAAAGGAAATGCTTCTATTCCAACTATTCTCTGTCACATATTCGCAGGTACCTAAACATATCATATTGGACATATTGATTATCAAAGTCATCATTGAGTATATAGACAATTAAAAAGTGCCCAAGTAATGAGGACATTAATGAGAAATTTAAAAACAGGACAAATGGAGAAATTCATTCAAAATAACTTAAATTACTGTGCTCATGTGACGATCAAATTGTATTTCAATTTTTACAGATAATGCATAAATTACGCAAGTGGATGGTACTGCCACGAAAGAGTGCAAATCTCTTTAAATTGTTTTTAATTCGTGTCATCCATATCAGAATTAGTGATGGCTTAGTTGCATGATTAATATTCCTTTCGTAAGACACTGATTTGCATTAATTTTAGCTATATGCAAAGAAATTATGAAAACCGTGATATTATTTGATTATGTGGGGGCGCTGCGGCATAGTGGATAACAGAGCCTTAGAAGGCTCTGGTGGATAAGCGATCTCGACTCCAACGGAGGACCCGAGTTCGATTCCCGCCCAGTGCTTATGTCCTTTGAAAAGATGTTTTTACCCACAATATCCCTCTTGACCCAGGTGTATACATGAGTATAGGCCCTACCTGGCAACGCTAGGGTAATAATAATGGAAGGGCCCTCTGCAGGTAGAACAATGGCAACGCTATAAAGGCTACCCTGGATAAAGAAGACCTTATCATTATTTCTTTCAATATCATTGCTAGGAATTCGAGAAAGGGGAAATCATAGTATTATATAGAATCTGTGCAATTTATTGCTTAGACCCCGCTGACGGGCATGCCTATATGAATACATCGAGAAAAAAATGCAGGATTGGAAACACAGCGCAAAGAAATGAATTATTGATGATAATGTTGTTATTGTTGGGGGTCGTTGATCTGGATGCACGTTTAAACGAGCCCGACATCCACGAGTCATGCAGCCCGCGAGTCGGATACAGCCCGAGCTCGATGAACATCATAAGAGCAATGTATAATCGCAATTTCCCATCGTGTTTTATTTACAAAACGTAGAGTGTCTAATTAATGTCAATACTATGGAATCCATGATTCTATAAGCATGCAACTTTAAGATTCTGGGGGTTGCTGGAAATAAATCTTATAACCATTACATTCGCTTCTTCACTCACGTATAAGTTCGAAGCAATTAAGACACTTATTTTTGTTGTGTTCCTCATTATATCTATATGCAAAAGTTATTATATCTTTTTTGCATGATAAGAGCAGCAGCTTGTCTCTTTAGTATAGAATCGTCTTTTTTAACCTATAAGGAACGTAGGGACCTACATTTCAGATATGAACTTCGTACGTATACTCTAGGACTTTGTATACTATACCTATAATGTGAATGCAGTGCTTAAAGGGACTGTATACAGTACTGATTGAGTGATGGGGATTCATGTTTTGAACATTCCTTAGTGAGATAATGACAAGCCCTAACCTCTTATGAAATATGAAAGAGCATGTAATTTTAAGAAGGATTCAACGTTTATTTTATGAAAACTGGTTTTCAAATGGCTGAGATATCAAAAAGTGATAATAATAAAAGGCGACAGGCCGAGCCTTTTTATTATAGGATCATTTTGTTTCACCTTAAGTTTCAGCGTGGATATCTCAGCCATTTCAAAACCGATTTTCATCAATCTAACCTTTTGATACCCCTTAGAATTGCATGCTCTTTGACATCTCATAGAGTGGTTTCTGAATATCTCGCAAAACGTTAATAGCTCATTGAAATCCTCACCTCAACCAGCCAAGACCGTGCACACCCTTCGAATGGCTGATTTCACCTAGGAGGCGAATGGTGAAAAAACAGCATTCGTATTCTTTAGTCTGCAAAAGATTGCCAAACGAACGCGGGGGTTCGGAAGCGTCGTCAATTGTTCCCGGATGTCGGTTTTTTATACTTCGTTGAGAATTAAAACCAAAACAAAAACAAAAACAAAAACGAATTTTTGGCGAACCTTTTCAGCACACAATGTTGGTCGTGATTTGCTCGTGATTTGTTTGCGTAAGACCCTCGCAAGACGGCTGTTCGCAAATCTTCGTGAAACCCCAAGCAGACCCCGAAACTTTGGAAAATGTCTCTCAGATTATGTTTCGCGAAATCTGCGAGGCTTTTCTGATCATTAATTTTTTTACGACGTAACCGCAAACTGTTCGCGTACCTTTTGACGCAAAAGGTGGGCAAACAGTTTGCAGTTACGTCGTAAAATGATCGGAAAAACTTCGCAGATTTTGAGACATTCTCACGAACGTTTAGCGCATTTTTGTTTTCGGGGGGGGGGATGTATGACCTCTAAGCTCTATGTTTTCTACAAATCAAAATCGTAGCATACATTCAAAAAACTATATTCATAGTAATAAAGATTAAAGACCAGCAAAGAGAATGAAATGTTTAAAATATTAAAAAAATCACAGAATACACTTGAAATGATTCTGAAGTATGCCAAAATTACATTTGAAACTTGGGAGATTATGTGTGGGAGAAACTGCGAAAAAAAAAAGTAATCAAAATGCTCTGCTAGTGGAGGTATAGGTTCTCAGAAAAAAACAACAACTGTATAGGCACACACACAACAGAGCAATGAAAGGGAAAGAAATAGGAGAAATACAGGAAAGAGAAAAACTCAACTCAAGACAGCTATCATCTCTCTTTGAAAACATTTCTCTCTGAAAATTATGCGTGTCCTTCGTGTACGTATCGGAAACATGCTGTACTTTTTAATAGCAATGGACATTCGCACATTGTCGTGAGAACTTCGCACAAACTGCGCAAGAATGGTTTACGGCTTCATTGTCGGAACACATACATTCGGAAAAAAACTTTTCCGAATGTTGGATTTTGCCATCGCGTCCTTCGGAAATCGTTCGCGTGCTCCATGAAATCAGGCCTTAAAAAATAAGAAATTCTTACAAAAATACAAATTTTTATCAACTCCCTCGCATAATTATGCAAGTTTCATATTCATTTGGTTGGACATAAAATACTTTTTTGCATAATTTTTTCCATTATGTTCTACAACATTATACAATAAAAATATATGCCAAATTAGATATACATGTAATATGTACACTGATACGTATAAAATCATGCAAATCATTATTATGTGAAGTAAACTAGATCCCCTAGAGCTTATTTGCATAGACACAGGTTGTCTCTTCGGCCGGATGAATAATACCATTGCTTTTAAAATAATAATAATAATAATAATAAGTAGATAATTAAAAAAAAAAAATGTGCAGCGTTTCTACCTGCTGCGTCTCATTTCTATAGCTGGCGCTCGCCGGATCGTGAATGTCTAAAACTTTTATCGTGTGCGCTATCCCTCCCTAGCCCTCCTCTTCGTTGCAAGCGATCGATCAGCCGCTTGCGCTCCTGTTCCTGTAGGTCCTCTGCAGCTCTGACGCGACGTACACTACGTGCATCCGTGGTACGGTACGGTAGTGGTGGTGGCGGCGGCGGCGCGGGCGATCGAAAATACACGGCCAACAGCGTATCCGTCATCTCCGTCTGTCAAGTGGCAGCGAATCTAAACGGAAATTTGGTGTTTATGCCGTGAAAACGGTATCCTCACACCACCATGGTGTTCGAATCCCTCGTGGCGGACCTCCTTAACTGGTTCCTTGGTCCGTATATGGAGAATCTTGATAGCTCGCAGCTCAAACTCGGCATTTGGTCAGGTATGTTTTTGTGGTAATTCTGTAGTGTTCCGCTCTGTGATTCAATTGTTATATTGTGGTGGGTGAGGACTGTAGGATACAGTAACTACCCCGTAATAGCATTTTTACCAGGCACCTCAGCCTCACTCAGCTGGGTTGGGCCTGGGCTGGCTTGGAACAGCGTGTAAATAAATGGTCACCTGGCCTGTTCAAGCCTACCGCATTAAAGTGATGATCATTTTTAGAGTGGAAAGTGATTGATTGTGACCAAAACCTACAGTATACAAACACATTAACAAGGTGACAATGGTAGGCAGGGCTGCCAACTCTCACGCAATCAGCGTGAGACTCACGCAATTCAACCAATTTTGACTGTCTCACTCTGATAAACGAAATCTCACGCTAAACCCCCAAAATGGAATGTAAAAAAAAATAAATATATCTCTAAATTCTCTGATATTCCGAATATCGATATGCCCAAGCCCAAAGTTTCGAGATTTTCCCGCGCGGGTGTAAAGCTTAACCAATAATAATCGTTTTCGGTTCGCGCGCAAAGACGAGCTATTGGATTACGATTGGTTTCTACCATACCGCGTGAGCGTAGCTTGTACTTATGGCAAATTACAGTATGTATAGCAATGACGTGTGCTTTACATCGCTTGACGTACTGTGTACATACTAGATCTAGTAGTACGTACGTTCGTACGGCCGCACAGCAGGCAGCCATGCGCTAGCCAGGAGGTCGCTCCGCTCCCACTGGCGTAGCCAGGGGGGGGGGGGGGGGCGACGGGGGCGGTCGCCCCCCCCCCCCCCCTAAGATTTGGACCGGGGATTTGGGAGGCGGAAAAAAAATGCGTGTATACTGTATGCATGCACATGAAGCGGGTCTCCTTTGCAACCTTTCATCAAATAAGATATTTTTTTTTAATATTTCACTCAAAGTGTGCACCAGATCGTTGAATTTCAATTCAAAATATGCAAAATCTCTCGTGCTTGGGAGGGGGTATCCCCCTCCCAAACCCTCCCCCTCTGTGCCTCTTTCCCTAGCCAAGTACACTTTTTGGATTCACAAAAAATTCTGAATAATTCTGAGTGCACAAGACTTATCACTAAATTCCGAAAACTGAAGGTTCCCTCATGTATCTTCAGGGGAATTTCCCCTTTTAATCGACCCTTTCCTCCCTCAGCCCCCCCCCCCCCCCCCCCAAAAAAAAAAAATCAGGTTTTTTTTTTTTTTTTTGGTGATTTCTCAAATGTTGATTCCATCAAATATGCGTATACGAGATATCTCAATTTCAACCTTAAAAAGATAAAAGCTCCATCGGAAGGGAAGGGTGGAGATAACACTCGCCCCCCCCCCCCCCCCCCCCCCCCCCCCCGGCCATGCAAAGAAGTAGACTGTGGCTATACCCAGATCGCTTTATTTCAATTCTAAAAACGCAAAAGCAAAAGCAAAACACCCCCTCCCACACCCTACCCTCCCCCTCGCTCGCTCCGCTCGCTCGGGTTCAGTCGCGTTCATAATATTCAGTGAAAAGAATTAATACAAGAAGTGTATTTGAATAATACCATTTTATAGGCAAATTGTTCAATAATAATCTACACTAAAATATACTGCTACCTTAAACAAGTGGGACTGTTTCACGTCGATAAAACGCGCAAAAACATGCATCAAATTGCACCATTTGCAACATCAAAATGCAAAAAGTTCTTACTGTGGGAGGGGGACACCCCCCTCCCACACCCTCCCCTACCCCCTCGCTCGCTCCGCTCGCTCGGGTTCAGTCGCGTTCATTATATTCAGTGAAAAGAATTAATACAAGAAGTGTATCTAAATCATACCATTTTATAGGCAATTGTTCAATAATAATCTACATCAAAATAACTGCTACCATAAACAAGTGGGACTGTTTCACGTCGATAAAACGCGCAAAAACATGCATCAAATTGCACCATTTACAACATCAAAATGCAAAAAGTTCTTACCGTGGGAGGGGGGACACCCCCCCCCCACACCCTCCCCTACCTCCTCGCTCGCTCCGCTCGCTCGGGTTCAGTCGCGTTCATGATATTCAGTGAAAAGAATCAATACAAGAAGTGTATCTAAATTATGCCATTTTATAGGCAAATTGTTCAATAATAATCTACATCAAAATAAACTGCTACCATAAACAAGTGGGACTGTTTCACGTCGATAAAACGCGCAAAAACATGCATCAAATTGCACCATTTACAACATCCAAATGCAAAAAGTTCTTACCGTGGGAGGGGCGACACCCCCCTCCCATACCCTCCCCCCCCCCCCCCCCTCGCTCGCTCCGCTCGCTCGGGCTCGGTCGCTTCGCTCCCTCGCAGACTAACCGCCCCCCCCTAACATGAAATCCTGGCTACGCTGTTGTCCGCTCCCTCGCTCGTGCAGTGTCTCACGCCAAACTCTCACTCAAGGTTGGCAGCCCTGGGTAGGCAACTGACAGCTAACAATACATGTTTAGCATATTGTTACAGTGCAGTGTGGACAGAAAAATCCATCTGTCCTCAGGAGTTTTTTATAGTTTTGTTAAAACATTTTATTCACAGCTCCTTAAGTTAAACTCAAGCCAGATGCAGTATGCATGTAGATGTCTACGCGGAACATATCCCCCACTCAAGATACTGACTGATCTTTCGGAACTTTTTGTCACCATACATACTCCATAGAATTATCATACACTCTAAACACTATTTATTGTGTTAACACAGTTAGCTGAAGTTTGCAGAACTGCATGTGTTACTAATTTGAACATAACCCTGGAATATGGAATTCATGTTGAGAAAGATGACAGTCTGCAGCATAAGAAAACAAAACATACACAGAATTATTAAACACACTGCGTTGTATCCGAGCTATTTCACTACTGACCACGGCGCGCGTGGGGCGCTGTAACGTGTTGGGGTCGCTGGTGTGGTTACTTCAATACCAGTAGAATAGATCCAAACAGGCAGCTTGTATTTGATATTATTCGCCAAGTTAAATCATTCTTTTTGTTTCGGTGCCTAAGCTGACTTGGGTTCGATGTCTAGTCGCAGGTAAAATCAACTTGTATCCCCCCCCCCCCCCCAAAAAAAAAAAAAATGCCTATGTAGGCCTATACAAAGGAAACAAACTTAAACAAAACAAGAATGATTTCAAAACAAATTTTAGAAAATGGCACAGTAAGAAGTTATGCACCTTTATTGATGTTTATTAGAAGTCAAGCTGAGGGCTGTGGGTGTCCCTGTGTCTTAAACGAGTACTATTGTGTCACAATAATCATATTTTTGCATCACTGCAGTAACAGTTACCAATGTCTAAGAATTTTAGGGCAGCAGTCAGTGCCAGTGGTCTGTGATGGTTACGAAAAGTAGTATGAATTCATGATGTTCTGTGTTTGACAAAAGTGGTGATTGACTTTAAATGTCACTCATCTACTGCTGATGGCGATATAGTAGAAACTTGAAATTGCAATAATGGTGGAGTACATGAAGGAAAAAATAGAGATTTCATAATGATGAAATTTAAGAAAAAATAGATTTGCTAATAAATACACATATTTGAATTATTTGTTGGTTCGTTTTTGTTTTGTTTGTTCATTTCCATCTGAGAAGATGGCTGGATAGCCCATATTCAGCTACATTAAGCTGGTCTTCCATGGGGTACAGATGGATGTGAGGTGGGACCACTTCAGCAGGTTAAACACCCTGCTCTTTGCGATGAATGAATGAGGCGGGATCTTTTACGTGCATGAGTTGTGACTCTCTCATACACAGGACCTCCATTTTATGTCCTATCCAAGGGACAGAGTGTTTTGCCTCTTGCTAGAGGGGACGGTATGTTTACACACAACATTGCTCAGTACAGACTTGGGTTCGAACCCGGGTCCTTAGGATCGTGAGGCAGGCGCGCTACCGACTGAGCCAACTCATTATTGAATCAATATTATTTTTGTTAATACATGGTGTAAACATGTAATTAAAGTAAGCATGATCCCATTTATATGCACTTTGTGTAGGAGCCAACTTACATATGCCATGCCAATGTAATGCTTTGTAAAAGACCCAACTTCTCTTTGAATCGTATGACTGTTACGTAGTCAGAGCACTGTACTGTAGGTGGACTCTTTCAGCCCTCCCCCCTGCCAAAAAAAAAAAAGGGTCTGCTTCTGGACAGATAAGGAAGATCCAACGGTAATGATGATTATCATTTATGATGTCTTGGTGGCACATTATGAACACTTTTTCTCATCTGCTCAATTTTCTCTGTGCATTACAAGAGCGTATTGAACGAAAAACGTTAGCTGACATATTAATTCCCCATAGGCTATCGTTGTTAGTGGCCGTGCAATAAAATACGCTGTTCTTTCTTGTCTGTTGCAAAAACAATTGCTACTGTACTACACACTAAGTGTGTGAACTCTTCTTACAATTCACAAATGTGCAAACATCATGCTAGTTGCTACGTACGCAGATGTAGTAACTATCAAATAAGAGGCGCTCCTTTTTCAGTGCAGAGTTGACTTCAAAGACTAGTAGAAGCACAATACTCTTGTACAATTTATTTCTATTTGAGGCATGCCGCGCATATTTTTTGTGCCTGTTTACCAAAATACCAGACCAACAGGTCTTGTTTACCGGCACAGAAAAGTGTTTTTATCGCGATAGTACTCACTCGTCACTGCCATGATTGTAGATAATGATTTGTTTTGTTGGTTTTTGTTTTGTTTTGCAAAGCAGATGCTAATACTTCAATCCCAAAAGAGAAAATAGAGTTTTAAAGGCCTAGCCCACTGATATTCTGTTGACATTTTTTCGTTAGATAGAAAAGTAATAAAAAGATGAAAAGACACACAATCATGAACATCAAAGCCATGCATGATTGAAGCAGTCACCATCACTCTGTTCAATCTACAAAACGCAGCATGTCTTTTCTGTGATCATCAGTGTAGGCGTAGTGGGTGTGTGGGTTGGCCATTCAAACATATTGTTTGCTTAGTCTGTGCAAGATTGATCACAAACCAGCCATGGCTCACTATGGGATTCAAAAGTACATTTGTCTGATATGGGACAGGCAGAGTAAAAGTAAAAAAGTAGTGAACGATTTTGATATCACTGTAAGATTTTTATGTTGAACCAGAGGTATTTTTGAAAACATTTCTGTTTCTGTTGTTCCTTTTGCTGTTGTTCTTGTTTTGTGTGTGTAGACATAACTGCTGCTCCATATTTTACAAACATGTCATTTTTGTCCAAGCTTTTTCAGTTGCCTTCATGAGTATGTAATGGCCCATATTTATAAGACAGGTCTTGCAGATGTATCTGTAAGGAATCTGCAGAGGAATCTGTAATAGTATGCACACACTTCATTGCTGATTAATGGCACTCATTTACTTGTATTTGGTTTATAATCCCCCCCCAAAAAAAAAAAAAAAAAACCTCCCCCCCCCCTCCCATGGACAATGAAGTTTATTCCATTACAAAGACTTACCTGGTACATGTCAATTGGCATGTGATATTACAGTGATGGTAGTGATGAGGATGGCCTTGTTATTTGGAGATTACACTGCATATTGCACAGCTAGCAATTCATTTGTAAGCTTTTATACAATGTAAGCACGGTTTCTTATTACTGTTAATTGCTATCCAACTTCTGTTGTCATTAGTACACTACATTGTGACATGCCTGTTTATGTGGCAATGAATAAAAGTTGAATGAAATAAAACAAGCTCATTAGTTGTGGCTGTTTGTGTATATCTTACATGTAACATTATTGCTTGCAAATATGTGATTTGCTATTTATATATTGTGGTATAGATTCACAAAATAAAGTGAAAAGTGATTATGTGTGAACTTCCTTTTTTTCCATTCATGTTTGCAGATTTTCTCTCGGGTTCCTTTTTTCTTGCATCATACATACGTAGAAAATTCCATCTATAGATCTTTCCATATTGAAGGAAAAAAGCTTGTCTAATCACATAGCTTTGTATATAATGTTGAAATTCAACATTTCTCTTCTTTCCCTTTCAGGTGATGTTGTTTTGCAGAATCTCTTTATCAAGGAAGGAGCTTTGGTAAGAATTTCAAATTTCGTGTTCATGAAACATCTCGGTAGTTGTTTAGTATCGCAAAACAGGTGCATGTACACATTGTAAACAGAAAATGGCTACTACATACAGTGTAGGCAAAGAACATCTTTATGTCATTTGATGGAAGTTGAAATATCTTAGATATTGAATTAGCTATTGTAAACTTGAACATTTGATCATGAAATGAGTGATTCAGGGGTTCCAAGCCCATGAAACATCTTTTTGTTTGTTATTGTTCAAAGCAAAAGACCCTCACAAGCAACTTGCACAGGCTATTTGAAGAAAGCTAAAACACATGGGAAAATCAACACACTTTGACAATAACTTAATGAAAGTGTAATCATCTTTTAAGAGATGTCTTTAAGAGATGCTAAAGTCTTTAAGATGGCACATGGTTCTCTACCACTTTCTCTGCAACTTTAGAAGATAAAATGGGAAATACAAAAGAGACAGAGCATACCAGTGTTATAGGTGTGAGATATCTGAGCAGGTTAGATGACAGAAAAGTGTGAACAAATAAAACATTAACACATTTTGTATTTTCCGGAACGTGTCCTAAGCTTTATACATTGATTGCACATGCCCTGGTAAAATAAAAGCTTATTTTTATGTCATCTTAGAGTCTCAGTTGTCCGAATTACATTGGTTGGTTAATAATGGCACCATATAGAAGTACATGTGCAATCTGTCAAAGTTCAAAATTAATAATCCTGAATCTGTGTGTTTACTGAAATATTCATGCCGTGCTGTTGGATTGAATATATAAAAAAACATATATCTTGTTGATTTGACTTTCTGTGTCTCCCATACAATGTATAATATGTAGAATCCAGGCCAATCTCTTAAATCGTGTACGTTGTATTTAAAACATTACCCTGAAACTGATTTTTATTTATTTATCAAGTGCTAGGCAGGAGCCATGCAAGCTTGTCACATTAACTTTTAATAATTCAATGTGTGCATTTAATTCACAATTGTGATTTAGGCAATGAGTATACCAGGGTATGTAAAAATCAAACTTAATCACGTCCTGAGTAAGTGCTAGCAGCTAATGAGCATTGATGAAATTTTGTCAGTGGACATGTTGTATCTGTGAACGACAAGCAGAAAAATGAATGTGTGGGAAACCATTGTAGGGAGGTGTGAGAAAATCTGCTGTGTGATGTGGAGAGCAGCACTGTAGCCTGTAGAGATATCCAGTGTTGCAGTGATTTGTGGAATGATGTAGGCATGGTCGCACTGATCAATAATAGATTGGTCCACAATGGCCAAAGCCCTGCTCAAGCCATCTCCCTGGGTCTGTGTCCGTAATGTTTTTTACACCTGCAACTCCAGCAGACACAACAAATTCGCAGCCCTCTTATTATGTACATGGTAAATGCTGGTACCTACATGTAATATGTTCTCCTCCAGGCCAGGGTATACAGTTATTATTAGGATTGCTTCTTATGCTCTTTAAAGGTAGGGAATCCCATTTGCATGCCTTAAATGAAGAGTTGTATAAACACTGGTATGTTGAAGAGAGTATCATTTTAGAAACTCCCATAAAGTATTGAAAGTGGAAGGTATCATTGAGTACATTTTTATTGACCGTTAGATTTTGAATTGAATTTTTTTCGGGGCTCACTGTAAATTCTAGTACCGTAAAGTTCCGTGTATAAGACGCACCCGTGTATAAGACGCACCCCTACTTTCGGACCTAAAATTTAAAAAAAAAAAAATCCACGCAAATATTGCGTGTGTCATACATATTTTTTCTGCTCAAAATTTCCCTAGAATGCAGCATGTATTTGCTCTATTTTTCGTTTCCTTTTATACTTTCTTTTAACGGTATTCATCGGACATCGGCAAAATATGGAAGACGCAAAATGCGAGACTTGTCTTGGTACTCACTTGCTATTGTTTGGCCTTTCAATCATGGTACATGTGTCATGCACATCGTACTCATGAGTGTACAATACGATCTTTGCTGTCATACATGGCAGAGGGTGTCTCGCGTATTGACGCATGTCAGACTGGAAGGTTCATTACGAAAAATAAGAATAACATCAACAAGTGTAGCAGAGGGATCATACGGCGAGACGTACGGTGCGTACGGTAATTACACTCACTGTTGTTTCGCCCGGAGGGATTACCAGTAACATGTGTGTCTCTTGTACCATGCTTGTATGCACAGTGCTAGCCTTTTGCAAAAGGCAGCTCGCTATAATTTCAGCACACGCACACAGAGAGCAATGGACTTGCACACACAGCGCGCAACGGGCAAGCGCGTTACGATCCGATCGCTGTGTGCACGCGAGTCCATTGCAAAAGCCTCTCTGCTGCAGCTGCTGCCTTTGCCAAAGGCTTGCTAGCTAGCTAGCTAGCTAGCTACAGTGTAGCTATGCTATCCTAGCTGGCCTCGTGGAATGAAGAGCAAACGAACGACACGGATACGCATGCATGCTTCACACATCGTTCATATTTACGGTGACATAGTGTCGATCCTACTCCGTATTTTACAGCTTTTGTCTATGGCCATATTGATACTAGTACATTGATAAGTTTTACGGTATTGGTAATTTAGTAATGATACCTGTACATCGCGTATTCCAGCTACTAGGTTGGCTGTTGGTAGCTTGGTAGACTGACATCGGTAGCATACAGCAGTGCTGTTACAGCTGTTGTCTATGGCCAGATTGATACATCGTTAGATGACGGATTTTTTTCCGTGATTCGACTGTACCCGTGTATACGACGCACCCCCGATTTTCAATGTTTTCTGACGAAAAAATAGTGCGTCTTATACACGGAACTTTACGGTACATTACTAGGCTACCTTTGCAGACCCATGCACTGCATGTGTGTCCATCATGTATATTTTGTGAAGAAAGTTCATCAAAACTTACAAACATTTCTATATACATTCTTGCCACACACTCTATATGTTATTACATCAGCTCTTATACTTTTAGATTTGTGTTTATAGATTAAAAAAATACAGAAGACTGCAACAAAAAGGCTTAAGTGTGGCTGACACACAGAACTACTGAGTAGTTGAGTTTTGTGCATTATTCAAATTGTAGATAACTGTTGACTTCCAAATTTCTCAGCAGTGGCCTAAACAAGTCCCCTGAGGTTCATATTTAATGTTTTGCTGCATTTTGGGAGGTCTGTAAAAGGTATCCCCTACCTTTAAGAGAGAGAGAAAGATACAGACAGACAGAAAGGGGGGGGGGGGACAGAGAGAGAAATGTGTGGGAGAGTTTGCATTTTTCTGTCTTTCCGTTTTGCCTTATGTCTGGATGCAAGCGGAATGCTTAAATGATAGTCTGTGTGCCAATGTCCGATTTTGGGCCAAACCTGGTTTTACTGCCTGTTGATGGTTTTACCCTATTTTGGAAGTCTTAATCTGAATATGGATGATGCAACTCTTACGTAAATCTGAATATGGATGATGCAACTCTTGCATCCTTGAGGGGTTTGAGATATTCACAGTAACCATCAATTATGGCTGCCAAAATATGAAATTACTATGTAGTATATTTCCTTATGAACAGTGAAAATTTTAAAAGAACAAATATGGATATTGTTATATTTCATGGATGCTGAATCCAAATCTGGATGACACAACTCGTGCATCCTTGAGGATTTTAACATATACAGTATTCAAGATGCCCTCCAAAAAAGAGTATGTCCATATTTCCTTTTAAATTGTGAAAAATTGAAAAGATTTGATGGTATTATCCTACATGAAGAGTGTTAAATCCGAATCTGGTTGATGGAAATCTTACACTCCTGAGGGTTTTGAAATATCCAAGATTTTTGGTGGGCAATTTTTGTAGTCATCTTGGATATCTCAAAACTCTCTAGAGCTGGATTTATCATCTTTCCCATTTTCGAAACACATGTCAATACCCAGTATCAAAACATGTTTGCAAAGGCCTTTTGAATCACGTTTCTCGAGCTATTGTGGTTATCATCTCTATCATGAATCGAGAGGGAGGCCATGTCAATGCGGAGGTCCATTACACAGTTTGACCCAAGGAGCGGAGATCATGTACAATTGTATTTGGTAGTGGTTGGCGTTGGTAGATCCAAGTTATCAATGCATTTCAAAATGACTTTGCGTTTATCATCTTCACAGAAATGTGTTTCTGGCTCAAATGCGTTTGTGATTGCACTTTAACATCATAATCAAAACAGCTTTGCCTTGAATATCATCTGCCCAAACCTCCCTGAAAGTTGTTTGGAAACCTCAATTCTACTCCAGAAATGAGTAACTGATAAATGTACCCGAGGATCCATGAGTTGCATCAACCAGAATCGAATTGAGCACCTTCAAAATACGATAAAATCATCAACAAACATTGTGAGGAAGGTAAAAACAAGGTTTAGACTGTGATACCCAGACTAGTATGTGGTCAGGAACATTTTTTCATTTTTTTTTTTTCAAAGCTGCCAAGCATGGCCTATTTCCACCAGTTGTTTCCGCGACTGCCTGTCCCCCTGCTGTGATCTTGTGGTCTGAAAAATTGATGCATGGTCGCTGCTGCACGTGATTGCTTGTGCCTGGTATGGATGATCATGGAGCTTGTAGCTCCAGGGGTAGCCTTTTGGCAAGGCCTCGTGGCTGTGAAAGAGACCAACTGCGAGAGAACGGGTGAACGCGAGACCGAGCGGCATAGCCGCGAGGCCTTTTGAAACATGACATGAATTTCTTATCTTGAGCCTTGTTTCTCGCCGATTCTGCTACCCTAGAGTATAGGGTAGCGGCCAATCAGCGACCGCATTGCTCACCACGCCGTCGCATCTAATGAATACGCATAAGTATGCATGTCGGCGGCTCGCTCATCCGTAGCTGCCTGCATTGCCAGCGCAGCGTTGACACGTCCTCATTAGCATACCAACTGCGCTCTGACTCATGAATATATGAATAATTCATATTCGCCTTCGTCGAGAGGCGGTAGGGAAAAAAACCCAGGTTTCAAAAGGCCTTGTGGCTGCACCACTCGGTCTCGCGTTCACCCATTTCTCGCAATTCTCGGTGTGACCAGTTAGCCTCAATCTTCAGCCACGAGGCCTTGTCAAAAGGCTACTCCATGGCATGATCTTTTCAGAGTAGATTCTGTGTGAGGCTTAAACTTACAAGTTGTACTGTTAAAACTATGCACATTATACTATATTGTTTTGTGTGTGTGTGCATGTGTTTGTTTTTGGTAGTAATCACTCAGTCGGAAATAGTTAATCTCATCTAATTCTAGGAACAAAGTTTATGCGTGATATCTTTTCTCTGTTGACATACTCCTTATGAATCTGCAGACTTGGACACGGGGTCTTGTGTTTGTGTTCATTACTTATTGATATATTTTCTCATAGCAGCTTATGAATATCAGGTTTTGGCTTATAAATTAATCTTTTTTTTTCTTCACTATCTCTCTAACTTTTTAGGGGCCATTATATAAAAATGTACCCAATTATGGAAATGATGATTCAGTGAGGTCCACGAGGGGTTTTAGCATGTCACTGCGACATGCTAACGTTTTTGCGCGACATCCTTCAAAACGTGCGACATTCTAAGCGCCGTGCCAAAAAAACTGCGACATGCTAAAAATAACTAACTTGCAAACGACTTGTAAGCGTGCTCCTTGTTGAAAGGAGCAGCAGTTTACAAGCGCAAAAAGTTACACCGATCACAACAACGCGGCTCAACAACATACATGTACATTGTAGCTACAGTACTCGCACACCACCACGTCACACACTTGCTCACTCACATAGCATGCCATGGGATTGCGCTCTGATTCGGGATCCACACACACAGCAATTTGTGTGAAGTTACACCTAGCCACAGACAGCTGCCTGTGTGTACATACATGACGGTATTGTGAGAGGGAGAGAGAGGACGGAAAGAGAGGGTCGGAGGCCAAGGGAGGCTGAGGAAGGCTAAGGAAGGCTGACACGTGCTCACTTGTTGTCATGCTTGTTGTCTGGTTACGCAAAAACAAACGATATGAAATGCATGCCTCCCTCAGCCAAAGGTTGTATTTCTTTGCTGCTTTGGTTTGTTTGTTCGTTTGTCTGCCTGTCTGTCTCTCTATTCGCAAAATAAGTCAAAATTTGGGAACAGATTAGGATGAAATTTTCACCGAAAAATAAATTAAGAAAAATGTTCGTAAATTTCAAAACGAAATCAGTGTGTCATTTCGAACGTTCTGCCAGTGAAATTTCGGAATAAAACGACTGCCCCAAAACAATTACAGTTTTCTTACTCTGAGGGTTCGTTACTCCGACAGAAATTATAATAATAGAATAATGCTAGATTCTTTATTCTGAAGGTTCGTCAATCCAAAAATAATAAAGAAAAAATGTCCGTTAATTTTACAACGAAATCAGTTTTGTTATTTTGAACGTTCTGCCAGTGAAATTTCGGAATATAACGACAGCCCCAAAACGGTTACAGTTTTCTTTTGCTCTGAAGGTTCGTTAATCCGAAAGAATAATGATGATAAAATACTATAGATTCTTAATTCTGAACGATCATTAATCGGAAAACGATAAGAAATGTTCGTTTATTTCCAAACAAAAACAGTTTTGTTATTTCGAACGTTCTGCCAGTATAATTTCGGAATAAAACTACGGCCCCAAAACGGTTACAGTTTTCGTACTCTGAGGGTTCCTTACTCCGAAAGAATATATGATAAAATAATACTCTACATTCTTAATTCTGAATGATCGTTAATCGATAAAGAAGAAATATTCGTTTATATCCAAACGAAATCAGTATTGTTATTTTGAACGTTCTACCAGTATAATTTCGGAATACAACAATGGCCCCAAGACGGTTACAGTTTTCTTATACTCTGAAGTTCTGTTATTCCGAAGCAATAACGATGATAGATAATACTAGATTCCTTTCTGAAGGTTCGTTGATCAGAAAATAATAAAAAAAAATTTGTTTGTTAATCTCTGAACGTAATCAATTTGTTTATTTTGAACATTCATCTGTAATACCGACCTTTGGTGTTGTTGTTGTTTTTGATTAACAAACCTTCGAAGTACTCAGTAATGATGAATCGTTTCACTTTAAGATTAAACAAACCTCAGGAATAACGACCATCACTCGTGTAATCAGGAAGGTACATTTTTGTATGATATCTCTTTGATGTCATGGCCAAACTACCGCAGTAGGCCTACCCAGAAAGGAAAGTGCAACGATGTTCCCGAAAGTTCTCGCTTCTCGATCGCGCATCTGCATGCAGTAGGCCTACCACGTGGTCGAGCAGACGGCGAGAAAGCAGAAACACTACTAGTACACAGGGCGCGTTGTTGCGATGTAGATACGGCTAATTATATTGCAATGGTGAAACAGGAAAGGCCTAAAAGAAAACGGAATCTTCATCATGTACCATCGGCACCTACTTCTCTTTCATTTATTATTTAGGAACTGCTGCCCACAAAAGATATGGAGTTTCTGCATTGTTTCTGTGAGAATATGCCCCTCACAACGCTCATTACATCTCCGTGAAAATGTCGCATTTAGTGGCATTTTTAGCGGCGATTTATCTGTGTTGTATTGAGCATTAGCGAAGGCTTCCGCGCTTCGTTAATGCGATGTTTCCGATCCGAGCTACGTCGTAGATGAGAGCCAAGAGACTAAGTACTCTATTATTGATTTTTATCCTGGCATTGCAGAGTGATCATGGTGATCAAAGTGTTCAAAATAAGGCTAAGATAGCACCAGAGAGCATCTAGAACCCTAGAGCTTCCAGGGCTCTTAAGCGGGCCCTGGACCCCGGCCGCAAGGGACTTCGCACTTCACGCTCGTGATGTGCGCTTCGCGCACACATACTTTCAAGATCACTTTTTTCCCCTGCGACATGCTAAAATTTCAAGTTGTGGACCACCCTGGATGATTATGTGAAGTTATATGCGTGTAACATCAAGTTGATCACTATTTACCTTCTTTATTACTTTACCTGTAATCTTATTTGTATTATTATGATATTATTTATCAATTCCTGTGAGAAAATGAGGTCTATGCAGGTATAATACATTTCATTCTATTCTTACTATGACAGTGTATTGTCACTACAATACTGACTTATTTATCTGCATCGTTTACAGAGAATTTTATACTTTGATACAAGGTCCACATCACATTGACTGTAACAAAAATGTAATTCATAGCGTGCAATGCCGCATTTTGACCTGAGAGATCCGTACAAATATGCTTTGTAAATAAAGGTCTAGATGATAATGTTTGCACAATCCAGAATAATTGCTACAGCATGTACAGTTGTATGACACTGTCTGTACATAAGCCGCCTTGTGTAACCTCTCCTAGATCACCCCCAGTTTCACCTGAAGATATTTCCCACGTATCTTAACAGTTAATCACAGACAGCAAAATGTGACAAATTTGATACGGTATCTTGAAAAGCCAATCACACTAAATTGAAAAGTGCGTTTCAGCATTAAATTGTACACGCTTTATAATACTTCAAGCAGTTTTCTAGCATAGCAATGAAAAAGAAAAAGAGCAATGTCAGAAGTTGTTTTTTTCTTCTTCTTCATATTGATAATTTAAATTATATTGAATATTGATATTACGATCTTAGTTATTAACTTCTCTTTCTTGGCAGTTTCCAACTGTGCTTTCGGTTAGAAAAAGACACAAGTTTCTTTTAAGATTTATTATGTGAACACATTGTTAGGCTACATACATGTACATGTGTAATGTATTTTTATGAACAATTGGGGGGGGTGTCCATGGCTAATGATATTCAAGGTCAAATTAGGTTGTTGATGTACGTACATTGTATATTCTTGAACGCTGATACACTAATTTGTGAATACCTCAGTTCTTCAGATATTGGTGTTTGTATTGAAAAGAAGATACACGAAGACTTCTTTGTGAATCATGTTACTTACTTAAGATGTCAAGAGAACCCCCAAGTCATTTGCATTGCATTTCATTTGTTTTTAATTTTACAACCATCTCACAAGGTGTTAGAGAAAGACACATTGCCTCACAGCACACATTGCATCCAAGAACTTTGCAATGGTCACAATCATTTTCCTAGTGTACATGGAGAATACATACATTGTACTATGGAATAATGAAGATGAAGGTATTGTATTTTAGTTTAGAAGAAATAATGGAAGGATGCCTTGCAGTTATTCCTGTGATGATTAAAAAGAAATGCAACAAGACAAACAAAAATGGAGGAACAGGAAGACACCAGTCACAAACCCTAAAGAGAGATTGATTTCTTGTAGAATTGTTGAATGCAAATGTATGACGAATTCATACTTGTAATGAATTGTCTGAGCTTGTCTTACTGCACATGCTGATTGTTCCAGCTGTCCCCAAACAAGAGTAAGAGCCCTCATAAATCCAAGCTGGACAATCAGTGTACGTGTGCTGTCATATGCTATGTCAGTCAATCAGCCATAACTGAGCCATGCTGTGCAAGCACTACGTATGGTGATGCCCATTTTACACCTGCAACTGCAGGCATCAGTAGCCCCAGTAGTAGGCATGCTCTTGTTGAACAGTGACTGATAATGTTCAAGTGTGGATGCTCTACTATGATATGAAGCCCTCCAACAGAAAGAAAACTTCAATAACCCCTACGATACCTACGTTTAGATTGAAGATATAAGATAGTATTACATAAACAAGCAAAAAATTTGTGCCCTCTCATTTTTGCACTAGTTTCATGTCACATGAAATGCACAAAGATTTCCTCAGTGAAAATTTTGACTTGGAAACTAAAGCACTTCTATAATTATGAGTAGACCCAAGAGCAATCATGTGCCTTGCTTGTAGGAAGAGTATCCATACATTTCACAGGAAGACATCAAACTACAGTCAAACCTGTCTATAGCGGCCACCCAAGGGAGACGGAAAAAGTGGCCGTTATAGACAGGTGGCCGCTATAGACAGGTAATCCAACTTTGTGTGCATTGCTTACATGTACATGTATCATCGTTGTATCCTTACATGTACATGTATGTGTGTACGTATGCATACACCGTGTGTTTCATGCATTTAACGATGCCGGTGTATATGAAATTGTTGCACAGTAGGATGTTTATTGTCGTGAAGAATCGTGCATTATTATGACTGAATGAGGGATGAATGCAGCGGTGGCGATCACTGAACGTTGCCCGCACGGCTACCAAACAGAAAAACACGCTGAATTATCGGCTTGGCTGCGGCTCCATTGGGTTTTTGGCCGCTATAGACAGGTTAATATCTCCCGCGGGAAACAAAATTTGTGGCCGCTGGCCGCGTTAGAGAGGTGGCCGCTATACACAGGGTCTTTAACAGAGCTTTTCTCTCGGGGGGATTTTGCAGTGGCCGCTATAGACAGGTGGCCGCTATAGACAGGTGGCCGCTAAGGCAGGTTTGACTGTATAATGTTCCTATGTCCTCCATGAATCAGAGTTTACTGGCATACTGTATGAAATGGGTTATTCCTTTCAGATGTAGGGCAAGTCCAAGATAAGGTCCCCTCAGAAGGCAAAATTTCATCTTCGATCAATATTGACATGTTTGGTATCATTTTGAAGCTTATGAGTTGAAGTTTTGATTTCCATGGAGGAAAAAATGATATTATGTAAATTTATGCAAATTTCAAGGGCTTCATTTGCATAAATGTGAAACACAGCGTTACGTATGGGACATTTATAAAAATTCATATTAATTCAAAGGAAAGCAAATGATATTTGATTTATATGTGGACATAAGAAGTTCATCACATAGTTTAACTTGGTATGAAAATTTAGGGATTATGCAAATGATTATGCAAATTAGCTCGTGTCCTATCATGAGATGTCCCATACGTAACAAAATGAGGTCATTTTTTTAGGTTTTTTCTGAAATTGCTAAGGTTATTTTAATGCCCTTTTGGAAAGTTCTAATTTATTGTTTAGAGAAATTAAATACCAGAGAAAAAAGAAAAAAAAAGTAAAAGAAACATTTTTTATTAGGCATTGAAATAATGTTGTGTATGGGACAAATGCGTTACGTATGGGACATCCTCATACATATTGCATGTGAATGCATGTAGCTAGCTGGGAAGGTCTCTCAGTATACATATGGTCAATCATCCTGAAGAAAGCATCCCAACATTGTAGCTACTTTTTGAGTTATAGACACTTGAAACAATACATGAACTTGACTGAACAATTTTCAGAAAGGGGGAGGGGAAAATGGCAAAATACACAATGAAAAATCAGCATTAAAGGGATGGTATAGTTTTTTGTAGAAATGAGGATTCAGTTTTCAACATTTAATGAGATGATTGGAAACCAATTATATGAATTACTTAAGAGCATACAATCGTAAGACTAGAGGAATTCAAAGTTTATGTATGGAGTTCGAATTTGAAATGGTCGTAAAAAAAAATAAAGTAAAATGATTTTTTTATTTATTGCAAGTGATACACAAATTGTCCTTATTCAGTTTTCAATAGTAGCCACAACAAAATTCATGGGTATACATACTGAGGTGTGACTCGAATCAATGACCTGACTGCTAGACAGACATCATAATCTACTCGATCACTGGGGTTCCATGCAGCAGGTATTGCTTATTTATTAAACTTGATATTTCTTGTGTCAAGTTGATTTTTATTGAAACTGAATGGCAAACTGCCCTTCATCATAGGAAGTAAACACTTTAAACTATTCAATTTTTCAGTTGTAACTATCCTGATAAAAATAGGGCATACATACTAAAGGTTGGTCATAAAAATATAGAATATGATTAAATGTGATTATGATGGTAAATATCTGGGGAATATTGTTCCCTTGTCAATCTGGATCAGTATTTGAGTAATTTCAACTGATTCCACCTCAATAATTATGCAAAAATTTGTTTATGGGTATTTTGCAAAATTATTTTGCAAAATACCCATAAACATGGTTCTCCACACACTAAACGAATGGGGGACAAAGGGCATGCATACCCAGGTTGGTCATAAATATATAAAAATATGATTGAATATGATTATGATGGTGAATATTTGGGGAATATTGTTTCCTTGACAGTCTGGATCAGTATTTGAGTAGTTTCAACTGATTTTACTTCAATAATTATGCAAAATACCCATAAACATGGTTCTTCACACACTAAATGAATGGGGGACAAACTGTCCCATACGTAACTGTCCCATACGTAACGCGTCATGTCTGTCTTTAATTAGAACCTGTAATTAGAGCTTTTTGCCTAATGACATGAAACTTACCTGTGATAATCTTGAGTGTTGTGACTTTCATCACAGTGAGTTACAAGTTGTAGAATGATATACTTTCAGAGAGTTTTGAGGTTGAAAAAAATGTTCAAAAAAACAAAATTTTTCTGGTCCCATACGTAACGGCACATATTTTCTCTTCTAGAATATAATTGTCAAGGTAATTTTTCTCAATTTTTTACATGATTATACTTCTCCTAGATATCAATCACCATGATGAAGTTCAATATGATCAAAGGCCATTAACACTATTTTTCAGGTCATAAAAGTCTCTGAATGTCCCATACGTAACGTGCGCGTTATCTTGGACTTGCCCTGTAGAGACTAGAGTGGTCACATGTTTTAATATGTGAAAGGGGTTTCAGCAAGCTCCTGTTCTGAGCTCATCACATGGATGGGGGCTATGATTGATGATGATGAGGACATGGTACAGGTACAACTGTACTTGCTATCTTTACAGCATCGCTGTCACACCATAATTGAAATGAGGAATATGTTGTATAGGAAGTATAATTTCCAGTTACCAGTGTTGCAGAGTCAGAAGGCTGAAATCACCATGGTCAAGTGATGATATGAATAGAAATTAGGAAGTTATTAAGAAAAATTGAAAAATTCACACAATTGTCATATTGCTAATAATTAAGGCTGTGTTCAACCACTGTGTACTCTGTAAAAATTGTGCATCTGTGCATTTGAATCACATTTTTCTCCTACTATCTTTGAGTAGAGTTATGCATCACCATGACACCGTTTATTTTCTTACTGAAGAACTACATTTTGCAAGCATTGGAAATGACCAAAGGATTATCTCCTTCTGTTCTGCATTGTTTTATTATATTATCATTTTGTCATGTTGATTTTTGTAACATCAATAAGACCTGTGCAGCAAATCTAGATCCTTTCATTATACAAGTGTACCTTATAATTTTCTCCCATTTCTATGAACTGTAAATGAGTCATATGATATACACGATGTATCCCTGGAAAACGATCAGGAGACAAAGCACATGGCGGGGTGTGTACAAACGCTAGACACAACACAGATATGTAGGCAGATGGGTAGCTTTGTCCTTGACATCAATGGGTATTGCTGCTTGCTACTCACTATTTATGGCAGTCTGCAGGTACTGCTTTATTCTAGCCATCGGAAAAAGCTCTGTGTCTAAAGCCTATCGTGTGATACCAATGTCAAGAGACGTCAGTCCATCCCCAGACATCCATTATGCGTCTTCCATGCTGGAACATTACATGCCGTACAAGGAGTAGACTCTGTGGAACAGCATGATAGCATTATACAGTGTATACTATCACATATCAGGGAGCTGGCATTGAGTCATGACCAGCATCTTTTACAGACAAACCTGTAATAGTGACCACCTAGGTACAGTGGTCATTGAGAGTAGATTGCACAGGGTAGTAGTGCATTAGGCCTACAGATCGTATACTGTTATTATGCTATGTCTCACTATGTCTCAGCTATGCCAATATCTTTCTTTTTTTCATGCTAAAGGGGCAGTTTAAGTTTCTGTTCTGTTATCATTACACTTAGATTCAATCATGAAGAATCCACACAGTGGCAATCAGTGTAATCAATTACATGTTAGCATGATATTGACATGAATTATATGTGAATTAGTATTATTAAACATGATGTATACAAAATATGACATTATCACCCTTTGGTTACAAGCAGCAGCATGTCAGTGTGTTTACGATTTACAGAAGTGGATCAAGGCCAGACTGAACAACTAGTGATACTGAGAATCAGAACAGTTTCACTTGTAATTATGATAACTAAGTATTCCCTTGTCTATGATGTAGATGTTGATACAGAGCCCAGCCACTGGTATTCTTGTCTGTCATGATGTTATATGTGCTCAAAAGACCCTACAATGCACTTTCTCTGTTCCCTGTGGGTTTAGGACTTTGCCTGTAGCCCAGCAGATAATCAAATTATGTTGAATCACAATTTCTTCAGGAGACCTGTGATGCATGTCCTGAAAATGCTAGTGATAATTTGCTGTTACCATGGCGTTAATTGAAATTCTTGCAAGTAATTGCTTTCTGGCTGTTGCCGTAGTAGGTTTTCTGCAATTATTACAAACCTCTAATTAGTCTAAATGAAACAGGCACATGGGGTTATTATTTTTTTGTTCATTATTATTGGCACATATACAATAAAAATTCAATTTTTAAAAATAGATAATGAGTGGTGGGGGAGCAGGGAGATGGGAAGAGAAGGGAGCAGATACAGTGATCCTCTACTAGAGACTTGTATGCTTTTGAGGGAGGTTGCAGATCCAAAGTCAAGGGACTTGAAGCCCTCAGGAATTGGCATTTCGAACCCAGACATTAAAAAAAAAAAAAAAATCTGCATATATACATGTAATAGGCCTATTTCAGAGAGCAAAAGTTGTCATTGATACTGCAGGTTGGTCAAATTGCGCTTGGAGAATAATGCATCTACCTTTAATAATCGTATCATAAAATACCACCTATTGCACTGTGATGCATGTTTCCTATTTCTTCCTGTGAAGATGCGCTTATGGTCAGTGCTCACATGTTGACCTACCAAGAAGAAACTTACGTGTACATTTGGACCAAAAAATAAAAAAATATCAAGTAGTATTTCGTGAATGAGAATGGTACCAACTGAAATACTACATTATCGATTACTGTGGTATTTATTACCAATGCTAATTCTACTGTAAATGCGCCTACAGCTGTTGTATCGAGAATGGAATGTTACTTGATGTACTATACCCGGTAAAGCAATCCATGTGACTACATCTTTTTTTTTTAATAGCATCTGAACACTTTGCGGCTCTGAACAGCTTTCAGAAACATGCGTCAAAAACGAGACTGCGTGCAAGTTCTTTCGAAAGCACGAAACCCCGCTTTCCTCAAATGCCCATTCAGTGTGTATGTGCTGTATGCATGATGGGTTTACTTTGCCATCCACTGTCTGAATCTAGAATGTCAGAGCCCAACGCCGATACTCATGCAGTAGACAAGGGATAAAATAAGACACCCTTTAACTGTGACATTCTCTCTGCCCACAATGTATTCCACACAGACTTTGCCTGTCTCTGTGAGATTCTTCTCTCATCCCCAGGCCTGTGCCTTCAAGGTTGAGAGGCATTAGAAATTGGTTTCCAATTGTTAGTCAATGCTTCAGGACTCCTGATTTTCACTCTGTTTGTACCTTTTGGAATAATTATGTCCGTTCCACTTTGAAAGATTTTTTTTTTCTTCCTTGAAACCTTTGTATAAACCATAACCACATACACAGGAATGTACACGTATGCACTCTTACTGTAAGTTTAATTCTGAATGGTGAGAAGATTTATAATACCCAAATCAACAAAAGCTGATACTGACACATAGCCATGTCGAGTCATTGAAGCGGAGGTTCACTCATGCCAGAGCAAGATTTGTGGTGATTTTCATGTTAGGAAAAAAACAAAAACAAAACAAAAACATTTTGCCCCTGCTATTCTATGAAAAATCGTGCTTCACAAGCAGTCTACAATAGTAAATGACACCAAACAAAAATTGAAAGAAAGAAAAGATGGCATCAGGGGTACCTAAGTATTTTGTTTGCTTTATACAGTGACTGGTTTTCCATCCTAACCTTGACACAGACCATGATTTTAATTTTGTGTACCAGTAAAGTACACACTCTCTCTGTGTGACAGCCAGTGAAGTAAAAAAGTAGAGAGTGTCTAGTACAGTCTGTCGGTATCACATGATTAGTATAGCATGACAGACAGGGACTTCAGAATATTAAATGATGTCAAAAATTTACAATGGATTTGTTTTCTAGTGTACGCCTGTATTTGTCCTATTTGCCCCTTTTTGTAGCGCATTGTGATGTCAAGTCCTTGTGCAGTAGCACCATTTGTTATCACACATCCAGTAGTATGTTTGTTTTGTTGTGTGTCATCGTGCGTGAAGATATGGGAAGAAGGTAGATAGATAGAGATATGAGGCATGGCGAGAGGGAGCATTCATGACTTGCCATACGTGCATTTAACCCAGTTAGCATTTACGAAGTGTGCTCGGTTGCAAACGTATCCTAGCGCATGACCTAGATGCACGGAGCATTAGTGATATTCTCGGCCTTGGGACGACTCTCACAGACGTTGGGCCATGTGCATAGGCCAAAGTATCTTCCTCGATTCACAGCTGCAATCATGATAGCTGCTTAATGAGGTCTTTCAGTTTCCTCTATTCGAAAGCCCATCATTGTATAGCTCAGAAATGACTTTAAAGGGACTGTACAGTACTGGTTGAGGTAGGGATTCATGTTTTGAACATTCCTAAGTGAGATAATGAAAAGCCTGTTATGAAATATGAAAGAGCATGTAATTTTAAGAAGGATTCAACGTTTATTTGATCAAAATTGGTTTTCATATGGCTGAGATATCAAAAAAAGTGCTAATAATAAAAGGCGACATGCCCCAACTTTATTAGTATCTCTTTGTTTCACCTTGTTTTTGGATATCTATGCCATTTCAAAACCGATTTTCATCGAATAAACTTTTGATACCCCTTAGAACTGCATGCTCTTTGACATCTCATAGAGTGGTTTCTGAATATCTCACAAAACGTTAAAAGCTAAATCTTCACCTCGACCAGAACTGTACACACCCTTTAATAGAATGAGTAGTCTCATGACTAATGCTTGTTGTGAATATATGCAGTGTAGATGTGTCCAGACATCCGTGTCATAGCTTAGCTATGTTAATTTTGTCTCTCTTGTGATCCCTCTGGATGAAGAACTTATTACGTGTCCCTCTGCCAAGGATTTTATGTTTTTACCACCATTTGTTTGTTTGTTTGTTTGTTTGTTTTTGTGCAAAATAACTCAAAAAAGTTGTGTGGGGATTTACATGAAACTTGTACAGGAAAAGTTGATAATGACACAAGGAACAGATGATTAAAATTTGGTAGTTATTCGGGAATTTTTATGGATTTTTAAAGGATTTCTTCTTTTTTTTGACAGATAAGGTCAATGAATTTGGGAGTTCAAGCTGGGCGTGTTTGAGGTTTGCATAATTGTATGCGCTCTAAAGCGTGCTCTGCTTGGACTACTGTAAAACATGATATATTTGCGGCATGAATTTTTCGCGAATTGGAGCCGACGGCCTTTTTTGCGGCATGACATTTTTGCGAACTGCCACTGGCATTCAATACATATAGTGTAGACAAGAACTTTCGCATTTTAATTTCGCGAATCTTGGCGCTCGCAAAATTCGCAAAATTAAAATGCACACAAACATTCCTCGTTTTACAGTATTATAGGTGCAGGGGCAGCTGGATGCTAATGACGTACACAAAGGGCTTCCACAGTACAGTGTGCATTGGGAAATAGGGTAATTTTCAGCATGTGTGTAGTGTATGGGTGGAAGTGAGGTGCTTGGCGGAGATCTATGCTCTCCAAGTGCTTTTCCAGCGTATTTTTTTTGACAGAGGTAGAAGCCATACTGCTTACAAAATGATGTAATTTTCTTTTCTTTCCTCTTTTTTTTACTGAAGGATGTTGATGTTTCAATGTGAAATTATCCACATTTAGCTTATAGATATGGCTGGAGCAATGTTTTACTTCCATTGCATTTGAGAGTGGAAATGAATTGCAAAACATTCATAATAATGTACTATCACTCCAGTATAGGCCTACAATGCAGTAGGTTGTTATTTGTGGTGGCTGAATAGTCATTTAATTGCAGGAGCCAGACTACTGTACATGTATATTGTAGGTTAGTTGGAGGAACTGTGTGAAGCTCCATGGTTTTTCTGCTCCCAGAAGAGCCCAGCTCAAGGGACCTTGTGTCCACAAGAATGGATAGAGCTACACTCCCAGGGGCATTCATAATTTAGAGCTTGATTGGTTTAATAATTGGAGGTCAAAGTTAGACTAGTCTTGCCTCCAGACCGTTATTTCTTCCCCACTTCCCAGTGCCTATTGTGTTCTGGTAATAGTTACAGTGAGAATGAGTGACTGGTACAGTGTGGACAACTACAATTGTATGTCAAGATGCCAACTGTAAAGCAATCAATTTTTGTGGCGTGAAATTGTCGTGAATTGGAGCCGACAGCCTTTTTCACAGCATTAAATTTTCATGAATTGCCTCTGGCATTCAGTGCATTGTACCGTGTAGACAAGAACTGTCATTTGCATTTTAAGTTCCTGAATCTTAGCCCTTGCAAAATTTGCAAAATTAAGATGCATACATGGTGAAAATTTGTGGTTTTACAGTACATGCTATTCCATTAAAATCAAAACGGGAGTTATGGCAGACAATTCCAATAAACTCTTCCTTGAGTCTGGAATATTAAAAAGGCGTGAGGTTTGTCCACTTTTACTGCCAGGAGAGCTCAGCTAGTGACCTCCGCCACTCCAGAGGTCTCGGGTCATTAAATCAGCAGTGGACCGGGCATCAGTGATGTCAATACCATCTGCGAAAGAGAACTTGCTGGATTTTTTTTAACAATATTTCTGCGTGTAATAAATGTATCAATGTAATCTCAGTTTTCATAGGATAATAAAATATGAAATTGTAAGACTGATGGGGAAAGTGTGGAGTAATTATGATATCCTCACGAGTCACATTTACAGGTAGCAGTTGCAATCACATCTTTATCACTTTTGTCTCAATGTCAGAGAGTTTAAAGCTTTTTGATAGTGTTGTTGTTGTCCATTTTCCATCTGTGAAGATGGCTGGATAGCCCATATTCAGCTACACTAAGCTGGTCTTCCATGGGGTCCAGTTGGATGTGGGGTGGGACCACTTCACCGGGTTAGACACCCTGCTCTTTGCGATGAATGAATGAAGCGGGATCTTTTACGTGCATGAGTTGTGACTCTCTCATACACGGGACCTCCATTTTATGTCCTATCCGAGGGACAGAGTGTTTTGCCTCTTGCTAGAGGGGACGGTATGTTTACACACAACATTGCTCAGTCCAGACTCGGGTTCGAACCCGGGCCGCGTGATCGTGAGGCAGACGCGCTACCGACTGAGCCAACTCACCGCCCTGTTCATAGTGTGCAAATACCGTAAAGCAACCACCTTTTCCCGAAATATTATAAATGCATGTGATCTTAATCTGATATGTCTGCAAGTATAGGCCTCAACACATCTCACAATTATTCCAGATTTTGTAGAGGAGAAAGAGTTAGTTTCCTAGAGTAATTGTTTTGTGATGGGCAGTTCCAATAGACTTAACCACCCCCCCCCCTAAAAAAAAAGAGAGAAAAACAAACGAATAACAACCCAGTAACACACACCCTCTGTTGTAATGTTCTTTTCTTGCAGATTTGCATAGCAAAGTATGGTAGAACTACAGTGTAATGGTATCAAGTCATGAAAGCCAACTTATCATGGATTGCACATTACCACACTATTTTTATTACCAAACTATTTTCATGAGTGTATCTTTCATAGAGACAACATGCATATGGCAAGTCTGTGATGATATAATTTATCTAACAGATTTCTGGTAAACTTCAACTAGGTCTTGTTGCCAAATTATTGTCCCTTGACTGCTATGTAGTTTCTCCTGGAAATACATTCAGTTTACAAACCAGGGTTTTACACTAACAGTTTTCACAGGTGACCATTTGACCATTTGAATTTGAAATTTTGGTGGCCCAAAAAAGAATGAAGAGGCCCAAAATAAAAGGAAACATGAAATCTAATTTCAATTTTACTTGCCCAATCTGACCACCAAAAGATTAACCTGTTTGGAAATTTTGTGGCCCAACATCAATTTTTCAGTGGTCCTGAGCCACTGGGCCACTGCAAATTTAGGACCCAAGTAATTACTATTTGATGAGACACATGAGAATCAAAACTGCAAATTAAAGAATGTCAATAACACATAACATTAAGTGCTGAATTTGATAACCAATATACAGTAAGATGTCAAACAAAAAACCAATTTGATACCAAAATATTATAGCAGACCTGTACTTCGACACATTGTACTTTTCATTCATCTTTGATGCTGATTTCAGTGATTTGATTGTGACCGGATTTTGGAAGTATGGTCAAATGGTTTTGCAGACATTGCTGCTGGAAATGTTCTTGCAGGAAATTGTTGTCCCAGTAATCCAGTCAGGCTTCAAATAGACATCTTGCTGGGTGCGCAGTGATACCGGAACTCCGCATACTGAGCAAGAGCTACCCTTTCCTGTGAACAAATTATTCTGTCAGGTAGACATTTTGAACTTGCTGCAACCCTCATGGCTGATTTTGCTAGCCTTAGCCTGACGGGGTGATTTGGAAAATATGTTTATTGAAATCTAATTCAGAATTTTCCAGAGTTTGCTTTTAGAAACTGTAATACAATGTAGCAGGAAAATGAGCCTAAATAAAAAATAAAAAAAATCTGACTGTATTCTGACAATATGTCTTCAAGATATCAATGCCATCCCATTAACACTGCTAATCTGGTATTTGCTTGAAATTTAAATTATACATACCCCCATCCACCTCCCTGAACAGTGTTCAAACATCAAATTCCCAAAATAGATAATGCTCATCACATCCAGTGGTTTGTAATGGGGTCTGGGCCATGTGATACCGCATGGTGTTTGTGTGACATCTGTTCAAACATTGATTTAAATGTCCTCTTGTCCGTTCTCTTGTTTCTCTGCTCCCTATGTACGCACAGGATGAGCTCGACCTTCCCGTTAAGATCAAGGTTGGGAACCTGGGGAAGCTGACGCTAAAGATACCCTGGACGAACATCTACTCTGCACCCGTGGTGGCCACTCTGGAGGGACTCTATGTGGTAGCAGTGCCCAACTCTGGTAAGATGCTAAGAGGCTAGCTGAACCACTTGCATGTTGTAGATATCAGTCCTCTTTTACCAAGTATCCCAAATCTTGAAAACAAGAACAAAAATGGGCTATTTTCAATCCTGATATCTCGTTCCTATAAGGATGTCAGAGGTATTGTATTTCCATGTTGTCTGTATATGTACAATATCAATGTAGCCATTAGTTTATTTATTTGTTGTTTATTTACTTATTTATCTGCTTATTTATCTACAAGTTATCTATCTAAGGAGATCTATCTATCTATCTATATCAATCTATGTCAGGTTGTTTGGTATTACAGTGACTCAAAGAAGTTCAAACTCTAGTATGTTTCTGCATCGATGTGATTTTATGCATGAAGTCATAATGATAATGACAGTTTTTTGAAGCATAAATTTGATTTTAGCTTCATGGCTATTGATGCTAGTGTTGTATGAGAGGGGAATTCACTTGCTGAGCTTTGGACCAAATTTGGTGAATTTCAGAGTTGTACAAAATGAGTATGTATTTTTGCGTGATAACACCAAAGTTACTGTGTCATTATTGCAATACAGGGCTATGTCATTAGTCATTTTTCATAGCAGAAATAGGTCAGGCTCGATGTGACATACACTTTAAGACATCTTGATTAGATACTTTGTGCTGTTTGTGGTGCATCTGTCAATGTGCCATATTTTGAGATGCTTCTAGCTTCAATCTGTGATGACAACATGACCTGTTTACAGGTACAGTATTTCTGTGTTTGCATTTGTAGTCATGGTGTAAGACCTGTTTGTGAAAGATTAGATATTTTTTATTGCTAAGTTTCCTAAAGCTGCAAATCATCTAAAACTCAAAACTTACAACAGAAAAAAAAAATGTATTTTTATCAATTCTTGTTAACTCTATCATTAGGCATACCATCACATATTAAAGGCACTGTTTTTTGTCTTTGTTTTTGTTTTTTGGTAATGCTGATCGACATCTTTGGTGAACTTTGGTGGAATTTTAAAGGCACATAGAATAGGATACCACTGTAGCTTTGTTATGCAAGAGTGTTTCATGACTCGTCTACAAATATAAGCTTTTGAGTTGCTGGTAGTATTAACTTGGCTGAAAGTGCTAGGAACTATAGTGACTTTTACAACTTTGTTGTTACTCTTGAGAGCAATATGAAGGGGATATAAGAAGTAGAAAAGCTACTATACTGCCAAGTTTGCTGATATTTTACATTTGTCTTGGATAAACCGATGTGAAGCCAATCAAGTTTTTGATTGGATATCAAGATATATTTAAAAGTCATTGAAACCATGTTATACATGTAATATGTGGTTGTAACTGCTGTTATAAATCTTCTTTAGTTTTCCTGTAGTTGTGAATGTGATACCAATTTCATATCATACAGAGTTGTATTCTATACAACTCTTTATGATCAATAATTGATCATACTATATTATCATAACTGTCGTATGATCATGCAATATGATCTTAATTGTAATATGATCATGCCATATAATCATATTTTAATATGATCGTGCCATATGATCATGTAGAATGATCATTCATTGAGAGCAAATTAGATGCAGTTATCTCACAGAAATGTTTAATGCCATCAAAAACTATGCGGCGTACTGCTCTCATTTTGAGGTTAGAGTACCTTGTGGTCATTCATTTGTTAATAGCTGGCCTAGCCTACATGTAATAACTCTAATAAACCAAGTACCAGTATATTTCTCAAGTGGGAGTTACTGAAATAATTAATTTACAAAATTGCCAGACAGATAGCTCTCAGGTTACATGTACTTACATGTTTGTAATGTTTATTTGTGTGTTAAACTGAAAAGGTCAGTAACCCTCATTTGCATTATATGTGTTGCTCTTTTATTTTTTTCTAATCTGTCTTTTAGTCTAGCTACAAGAAACAGGAGAGGTAAAAAAAAACAACAACAACCAAACAAAGAAGGACTTCCTATATTTATTTTACTACAACTGCGTTACCCTATGTGGAAAAGTCACTCTAAAAGTAAAGGTCATTTGGTGTCCCAAGCTTTTACTCCTTTTTAGCACACCTGAGCCAGAGGCTCACAGCATGATAAAAAATGTCATTCCACATTGGCTTGATATGGTTGTAACTTTATCAAAGGTATAGCACATTTTGCTGTCATCACATTATATTGTATGTTCAAGTTTGATATGTAGGGGTGTATTTATGTTCAAGTTAATAAAATTTCTCATGCATGGATGTATTTACAGACCTCCCAATGATTCTGAATTTGGAGGAAAGAATCTGAATTTTTACCATTCCCAGCTCCTGTTCAGTAGGAATTTCCTCTTCTTTTTTTTTAATAACTTTACTACACACTCCTATTACGGGAACTGCTCTTTCTTTGCTACTTTTGAGCCAAATCATCCATATTTTTTTTTCCAGTCAGAAAGAATGTGTGGTCTGTATTTATTCTGGTTTGTATTTCAATAAATTGTTGAAAATAATATATGTTTGTATGTGTAAAAATGTGCTCATACCGTATGTGCAGAGATGGCTTCAGAAGAACTGGCTTCAATCTACAATGTTGCTTTTTTTTCACAAAATGTATGGAAGTACACATGCCTAGTGTAAATTTATGTGCTGCAGCCATTTTGTAATTCTTATTCTGCTCACAGGAATTCGGTAAATCATGTGGTTTAGTGAGACGAAATCATGTGTAGTGATGTCACACGTATAGTTGTCCATGCCATGATAGCAGTATTTGCTGTACAAATAATTATGTGGTGATTTCTGAAGAGAGCACAGTATTGTTTGCATATGGGGAAAACCCACCATAATTATCTTGGCATAAAGTTGACTTGAAGTGGTGCACAATCATGAGATTATCGTGGCTTTGAGATATCAAAAGCTGTAGCTTTTAATAGCTGAATTCTTTGGTCCAAGATACCTCATATACACTCATAAATTGTGTAGACTGGTCAAATGGTTTCAAATCAACATTTGTAGCAACCCTGTACAAAATGTAGGGCTCCATGCATATATTCACCAATTACTGGGAGATCTGTGTACTTCCCCTCTGCATTCTAAAGATACAAAATATTTAGTTAGCATCACAAAATATACAAACTATTTACATTGGTTTTTATTTTTGTTTAATTATTTATTGATTGATTTTAATATATTATATATTATTTATTAACTTTTATTTATTTATTCATTTATTCATTTATTTTGTTTTAGCTTTTAATTATTATTTTTCTATGCCCAATTTTGACTGCACATTTCTCCCGCAACTTTTGAGCAAGTAATCTTCCTGGGGACACTCTCTGTGCGATGAGTATTACATCAGAGGTGCTAACCATTACAATTATATAGTATTTAGTAGATAGACAGAGTGAAATACAATGATACAATATTGCCTCTTGAAAGTACAACTTTTCACCTTTCAAATGAAAAAAAAAATGAAGCCAATATAAACTGCAAAAAACTGCAGAAAACCGCATCATCATACATATCTAGAGAGATGTCCTGCAACCCCCATGAAAACGTTGAACGACAAGCCTATTATGGGCGGGAAATATGCGGCTTCTTTACAATTTTTTCATCATGATGTTGATGAAGTAGCAACATTTTACTTGCTCATTCTTACCAGGGAAAAAAAAAATTGTTCTGACATTTCAGTGGCCCAGGGCCAACGGGCTAGTAGTGGTGTCAAGATTTCATGAAAATCTGATTTTCCTCTCCGAAATTTGATTTATTTTTTTTTTAGGATATCCGTTTGGGTTTTTTTTTTTTTGATGTCAAGAAGTTGGCATCTCTGCTACATGTTGATTCAGGATGTGCTATGACAACAGTCTATGATAATCACATCCTTGTCACGGTAATTGTCAGAGAAAAAGAGTTCAACTTTGACACCAT
Organism: Diadema antillarum; assembly: GCF_040938485.1. Classification (NCBI taxonomy): domain Eukaryota; kingdom Metazoa; phylum Echinodermata; class Echinoidea; order Diadematoida; family Diadematidae; genus Diadema; species Diadema antillarum. The sequence goes on from NW_027271488.1 coordinate 805,671, forward strand.
TGCCTTGGAGGCTGGATTCATAAACTTCCTTTCCCCTGCCAATCAGTTAAAGTCCCTTGCCTAAAGTCTGCCGCTTCAATACTGTAGTAAAGTGAACCTTATTCTTGGGTCTAATATTTGTGGAACCAGTAACCATGGAAACAAGTTTTCCATTTAAAGGCCATTTCATTCTGATGCTGCATGTATTGTTGTGATGAGCAACCCATTTGCCTGAGAAACAATACCAATGTCATGGTAATTGTCGGAGAAAAGAGTTCAAGTTTGACACCATTGCCTGGGAGGCTGGATTCATAAACTTCCTTCCCCCTGCCAATCAGTTAAAGTCCCTTGCCTAAAGTCTGCCGCTTCAATACTGTAGTAAAGTGAACCTTATTCTTGGGTCTAATATTTGTGGAACCAGTAACCATGGAAACAAGTTTTCCATTTAAAGGCCATATCATCCTGATGCTGCATGTATTGTTGTGATGAGCAACCCGTTTGCCTGAGAAACAATGCCTAATGAATCAACTTTGATTCCTTTCTGTGCCAGGGACTTTGGACTGTGTGTGCAACAATTATGGGATTTTTCCTAGCAAATCAACACTCAAAGCACCATAAGGAGTTAAAGGGATAGTACAGTATTGGTGGAGATGAGAATTGGGCTTTTAACTTTTTGCGAGATACCAAGAAAACACTTATGATACAGTACAGAGCATACCATTTTAAGAGGAATTCAAAGTTTATTTGATGAAAATCGGGTTTGGAATGACTGAAACATCCCAAAACATAGTAAAACAAAGTGATCGTAATGTGTGGGTCCCACACTTTATTAGAATCGCTCTTTTTTGGATATCTCAGCCATTTCAAAACCAATTTTCATCAAATAAATGCTGAATTCCTCATAGAATTACATGCTCTTTCATATTTCATAAGAGGTTTCTTATTATCTCACCCCAAAAATGTTGGAAACCTGAAATTAGGTCTCAACGAAAAATGTACGATCCCTTTAAGCTTACAAAAGTGTACATACTGCAATGTTTTGTTTTGTTGTTGTTGTTTTTTCCCTTCAGATATCAAGTACAATGCTGAAAAAGATGAAAAGCAGAAGTTTGAGGCAAAGCAAAGGACACTCCAACGGGTGGAGGAGGCCAAGAAGAAGGAGAAAGAGAAGGACAAACGTAAGAATCTTATAATTTTATAATTTCATTCGGAAGAGAAAAAAAATGACATATAACAGAATGATATGAAAGATGAATAATATCCGAAAGGAGATGTATGTACTACACCCAAATTTGCATTATCAAGGAAGCCAGAAATATATTTCATAGTAAACACCAAAATTTGCGTGAAGCCAGAAATATATTCAGCTGGTTTGTGATGGTTTAAATGATATTTTACTCTTGCTTGTCTGTAAATACCAACAATATATACATATTTGTGACCTGCAAAATGTATTGGAATTGATTGTGGCATAGTATGATAACTCTTTAGTTATTAACCATCATCGGCAAGAAATTGGGATGTGAATGTCATCACCATCAATGTAGGATAAGAAAGGAATACACAAAATTAAATGGTGAGTTGACTTTTATGCTATCATTTATCTTAATGAAGCTCTGCATATGTAGCTGTTTGATACCAGGATGTTGTTATATAAAGTGCAATCCTACACCGAGGAAATGAAATATGACACTGATTTCTAGGTCACAAGAAAATTGCTGTGCTAAATACCACCAGGTAAGCATGGGATATATTCTGTCGGCAAAAATGAGTTACACTGAGCACCACCTTCCTCATGGCATTTCGTAGTGCAGATTGAATTACAACTTTGAAAGTGAGGGTTAAATACTCCCCACACCAGACTCCAGCCAAACAAATCCATGGTTACAACAGATGATTCACAGCTGTGCCAGATATAGTTTGCCCTGGAAGTATTTTTGCCCACTCAAGTAACGAGCCCTGCTGTGCGATTGCAATGATATTTCGTCGCTGGGGTGACAAGACCTTGTATCTGAAATTTTGGTGAAAATGACTTTTTTGGATTAATGATCAAATAAAAGGTTAAGTGATGTCCTGACCAAATCCCAACTGTCTTACTCCAAAAATGAAGCCACCATGGCATGTCAAAGGAAAGGCTATCCCATTCGCTATAGTGCTTTGGCCGCCATGTTTTTTGGCTCTCCTGAACGGCTCTCCTGAACATTTGACATTTTTAGATACGAGGTCTTGTCGCCCCAGCGACGATTTGTTCTTCAGGAATGTAGCAAACATCTTCACGTATACTGCAATACCTTTTATGATGCAGAACATGCAAATGCTCGCAGGTCCATGTCTTTGAAATGCCATTGACTTCCCATGCAGTGTAGCAGCCATAGGTACTCACAGAGTTAATGTATTTAATCTGTTTGATTAGAAATGAAAGAAGCTCAAAGATTAGTGTAGTCTTCTTCAAATCTCATGCCTTTTTTTTTGCAGCAAAAGATCCCAAAGCAGACTCCTTTGCAGAAAAATTGGCCATGCAGGTGGTGAAGAATGTCCAGGTGAAGGTGTGCGACATTCACGTCCGTTACGAGGATCGGACGACCAATCCTAAGGCTCCATTCGCCCTCGGTGCCACGCTGCAAAACCTTTCCCTCCAAGTGAGTCCAGGACCCTTTAATTTATCAGCAAATTGGTTTTTGAGTGCAATGATGAGCAAAAGTTGTTTTGTGTTTGTTATATTCTTCATCCATTTGCCTCAATTTCTATTTCATGTTTTGTGGATAGAGAAATTCCAGACTTTTGTGAAAGTACCAAATTTCAGCAGGTTTTCATACTGCGTACGGTTGATGTGATGGCTGATGGTTTCATCGAGAAGAAGATTAATGTGAGATGTTGGTGGCCACAGATCAAGGATTTGTCATTTTTTTCTTTCATTGATATCTCATATCATGTAATAAGATAGGGTTAATATGTCACTGCATTTCTGATGTGTCATTATTTCCTCTTGCTAGACAACCAATGCTGATTGGATACCATGTGTCTTGGATCAGTCTGTGAAGCTTGTGTACAAGGTAAGAACTGGTTTCGGCACGTATGCTTAAACTTTTTGCACAGTATATCTTTTCTATGCATCATTATTTTAAACAAGATCTCAGAATGTTCTTTTTTAATGTAAATAAATGAACGATTAAGATTATGTGTATATTCCATCCCACTTTGGTACAGAGTATCTGCATTCTTCAGTGTTGATGTTAGAGTTAGTTGATAATAAAAAAAGTATATGATTCATTTTCAATCATATGATCCAAAATCCATTATCAATGAAAAAGAAATGAAAAAAAAAATGTGGAAACCATGAGTTGGTGTTCATAAAATTCCAGTGTATGAAAATAAGTGTCTCTTACTTGAACCCTTATCAAATGAAATTGGAAAACTTGTTATATTTTGTCATTATATATGTTTACTTTCATTTAGCTATATGTACATTCTTTTCTTTCTTTTTGCTATAACACTTTGTACTGTGTATAAACAGAGATGGTCTCAAAGTTCATTGAAGCATCACACATATAAGTTTTGTTAGCTTGTTCAGTTTTCTTCTATTTTTACCCACAGAAGTGGTTCTTTGGTTTATGTTTTGTTCATTACTTATTAAGTTGATTATATAACATGATATATTCTTTCAAACTATGGTTTCATATTGAATATGTCCTGGTTTTAATCTGATGAGAGGAAACATAAAGAGATCCACTGCTGCATCTTCCATTTGTATACTGCTGTGTAGATGCTGAAGCTGGACTCACTGGCTGTGTACTGGAACTCAGGGTCAGATCTGTACACTACGATGGAGAGAGAAGCCCTGCTGGTAAGCATCTATGTCTCTCCTGTGGTCACTGTTGGGTGGTTAAACTAGTCATCATGTAGGCTAATTGATGTTGGGGGCTTCTTGGGGAGTATGTGTCAATCTCTAACCCCAGACCTCACTCTATCCCTATCTCTGTCTGTCTGTCTGTCTGTCTGTTTGCCTGTCTGTCTGTCTGTCTGTTTCTCTCTCTCTCTATCTCTCTCTCTCTCTCTCTGTTTTCTGTCTGTCTGTCTCAATATCTCCTATTTCTGTCTTTCTGCTTGTCTGTCTTTCTGTATCTCCATTTGTCTATCTTTCTGTCTGTTTCTCTCTATATATCACACAAACAACCGATATGTCGAACCCTCCTCTGGGCGCTGTTTTATGAAGAGTTATAATTGATTATTTAATTGATTTCAGTCATAAGTCTATGGCAGCCTGTGTGTTAAGGAAATTTAAAATAGATTGTATCTCTTGATAAAACAGGGCTCTGAGCTATTTAATATCTCTCATTACTCTGTTAGTATGAGGGGTTGGATGGGGGAATGAACATTGAGTATCAGTGATTTGCTTTGGCAAATGAAAATAACTCACACAATACCATCCTCAAGTGAGGATTAAAAAGAGGTGAACCAACTGTCTTGAATGTCAAATCCTCATTAAGCAACAAGAGATCACACCTATGGGCCTGTTGCATAAAAGTTACTATTGTGGTAACTTTGCCATCCAGTGATAACTACCATGGCAACAATACTCAACAGCCAATCAAAATCAAGAATTCCATGGAAGTTACCATTGGATGGCAAAGTTACCATAATAGTAACTTTTATGCAACGGGCCCCTACTAATGGAGCAAAGGGTAAATGCTCTGGAAACATTGGGATGATGCAGTATCAATTTCACCTATCTGGGTTTTTGAGTCATGGAAGGAGGATTCTGTAAATGGTCATCATAAATCACACCTGGGAAAACTTCACTATGGACTGTGTATTAAATTGTTAGCAAAACAATGTCCTTTGTAGTCTGGTGTTCTCTTTGATTTGGTTCAATTGCTTTCCTCTTTTACCAAAACAGCTACCTCAGCTGTGCTCTGGATTAATTGAATCAATTGTTGTTTTTGTTTTTTTCTCCACAGGAAAAGATGAAGAAGTCAATTGCATCCGAAGGCAGTGCACCACAGGAGTACAACTACTGTAAGTTGATGGTGATAATGCCAACTCCACAGCTGATAGGGGCCAATAAGTGTACTGAATGTGTGTCAGGGCATAGTGACTGTCATCTCACCTTAAAGTGTTTGACATGTGTTTAAAGAGCAACCTTAATTCTTTGTCTCATTCAGTTGATGATGGATTTTGATTTATGAGATATGCAAAACCTTGCTGTGGAATAACAATAAAGATTTTCCCTTGTTAATGATAACAATGATCGTGCATATGTGTGTACTGCAATAAACTAGGTGATGGGGGGGGGGGGGGGGGGGGTTTAGACTGATTTTATATAGTTTGTTTTAACATGTAGCACAGTGTGATACAAACTACAGTGTTTCATCACACTACATATGTTAGCGTATTACACAAATAAATGTGCCTCAGAATTCTATGAAATCTTATGAATTTGGATATGATATGCAAATTAAACTATAAATGATAAAAGGATTATTTCTTTGAGGGCATGTAGTGTACTGTGTTTGTTGTTTTCATGTGAACTGTGCAAATGATCTAGTCAAGGTCCATATAAATTCTTCACAAAGTTTTTTCACATTCTGGTTGCATATAATACACTTGCCTGACAAGCATGGGTGCTATACCTTAATCTTATGTGTGTACCATAATAAATCATCTATCAACAAATTTCTAGTCATAATTTCTGTTTCTACAGTGATTAATTGAAGCCAATCAGTTTCATATCATCTTTTCCACCTGTTTAGTGATTGAGCCAATCTCCTCTCAGGCCCAACTGAAGCTGAATCCAAAGCCCGAGTCTGACCTCTCCATACCTCAGGCCTATGTCAACCTCGTCGTGCAGAGCATCGGCGTGGCCCTGAGGAAGAAACAGGTGATAATGAGTATTTCTGTTTGTTTGTTTGCTTGTTTGTTTGTTTATCTGATTGATTTCCTGGTCGCAGTGGCTTGATTGATTAGAAGATTGTGTGATCTTGCAGCAATAATTAGTCAACTTTTGGATTGAAACAAGCTGAGTCACTCTACATGACACAAAGGCAGATTGGGTTGCTCTTTTATGTTTGTAAATCTCTTCATTGATGCCTACACGCACAAAAATAAGTCAATAAATAAATGTTGTCTACAGATGTCATAAGTGCTCATTAGAATGAAATCACAATTCTGTGATGGAGTTGCTTGCTCAATTTTTTGCTCCATTTCTTATTCTTGTTTATTTCACAAGAACGTTCAGGGTGAACAAGATTTAATTCTCTTGAATTGTTCTTATTGTTTGTTTTTAATGTTTATTTGATTTGCTCAGTACCGCGATGTGATGCAGCTACTTGGTTCCTTCGAGACGATGGCCCGCAACCAGCCGTACCGGAAGTACAAGCCAGAGGTTCCGCTGCCGGGTCACGCCAGGGAGTGGTGGCACTACGCCTACAACAGCATCCTGGAGGAAATTGTGAGGAGGCGGCGCCGTATGTGGTCTTGGGACCACATCAGGGCCCATCGCCGCCTAGTCCGCAGCTACATCAACCTCTACGTGGACAAGCTGGACACCAGTAAGCCATCCAAGGACCTGCTCAAGGACCTGCTCAAGAACCTTGAGGTGAGGTTGCCTAGCCTGCCGTATGGTAGCATATATTGGAGCGATGCTCAGCCAAGGACATGAATATGCTTTAGGATTTGGATTAGAGTTTATTCAGTTTAGGATTAGGGTTAGGGTTAAGGTTAGAGTTAGGGTAATGTTGGTCTCGGTGTCCTAGGGTAATAAACCGAGTAAACTCTAACCCTAATCCTAAAGCATATTCATGTCCTCAGCTGAGCATCGCTCCAACATATGCTACCCTGCCATACACTGAATATATCAGCTGACCGTAACTCTTGACTCATTTACTGGTTCTGTTGTTTTTGTAGTGCAGTGAGTTTCATTGTTGGATGCTGATTTGTTAGTTTTTTGTTGCAATTATTGTATAGAAGACTATGATGATGGAAGCTGTGCCTACAGAATTTTAATTGCTCCTAGCACAACACTCTCTCTTAACAATTGCTGACATGTTGCCAGTTTTGGAATACTGCAGGAGCACAGAAAAAAAAAATCCCCCACATATCGCCTCGTAGTAATCCTTTGCTGCCTCTCGTCATTTCCAAATCTAAAGGCAAATGAGATTGAATGGGTTAATTTGAGAATGGAACTCTTAGTTTGTTTTCCCTTATGTCAGACAGCTGCCCCACATCATTTCCAAATCCAGATGTGAACAAGATTAAATTGGTCAGTAGGAAAATGGAACTCTTTCTTTCTCCTCCCGTGCAGGACATGGAGAGAGAACTGGATGTGTTCAACATCACCCTGTGTAGGCAGCAGGCGGAGGTGGAGTTCAAGAAGCGAGGGAAGAAGAAGAAGAAGGACAAGGGCAAGGGAGGGGGATGGTTCGGAGGATGGTTCGGCGGAGGAGGGAAGAAAGAGGAGGTGACTCAAGAGGAGGTGACTCAAGAGGAGGATGAACTTGCCTCCATCGCCAGTGAGTCCCAAATTGTTATCACGATTGACGCCATTTGCTTAAACTGTTGCAGCAATATGCCATTTTAGAAAGAAAAAGGACAAAGTCTGTCCTGTGTTCAAAGTGGATATTATTTCTATGTATGTGTGCATGTCATGGAAATTTGAATATTAAGATTTTGTGGAGAAACACATGGATTGCTAGGTTTTTACCGGAAATTGAGTTAATTGTAGCACTTGTCAATCACCTTGAATTGTTGGTGAGTCTTAGTCAAAAGTTCAGCTGAGGATCTAGCAGATGGTGATGATCGATATTGGTGCTATTTATAAATCAAATTTGCTTTTCTTCATCTGAACTTTGTTCAGTAGCCTGATGCAAGATTCAACCCCCCCCCCCAAAAAAAAAAAATGCACCTGCCATAATCAATTTTTGTTTCCTGTCTCATCATCTAATTTGCATTTCATATGAAACTGACTAATGCAGGTTTCTCAGAAATATCTGTCTTATCTTTGATGGTCAATCTTTGACATCTTTCTTGCATGCAAAAGTATCACAGGTCAAGTGTTTGCTTGATAATTCCAATGTGTATGCGCAACAGTAAGTTGAATGATATAGATTAAAAGTCATGCCTAAAAGTTAAATCTTTCTCTTGGAGCCATGTGGAGTCCAGTTACCACAGGTTTACATGATTTTGATGTTGATTCTTTATGTTTGCATTTGGTTTAGTTTGCTTTACCATGAAAGATAATAGCTCTCCAACATAACCTTTATATTATGATAGCAGCGTCCATCATATAAAAGCTGCTCACATTTCATTGCTTTTTTCTGCAGATTTAAGATAAGCAATCAAATCAAGGTTATGCAAATATGAAACAAACTTTTGTCTCACACATAATTTCTGTCAGATAAATTCCAAGAGGCTATGACTGAAGAGGAGAAAGCCAAGCTGTATCAAGCCATCGGCTACACTGAATCTGGTGGAGATTCAACCCTACCCAAAGATGTAAGACTTGATGAAGGCACGGTAGTCCACGAAGGGTTTGAACATGTTGCTGCAACATGGTCAAATTCTTGTGCAACATCCTCAAACGCCAGGAGCATGCCATGCAACACCCCTCGAATATTAGCAACATGCTCAATGTAAAATGTAATCTACATGTGAAGAACATATGCAAAACTTGAAAAACATCAAATTATTTCGAAAAAAGGAAAACATGAGTCCGATCACTGAACATAAGTAGCACAACAAAAAATATGTCCTAAAATATTATGCACTCCGTGCACATTAAATTTGGGCAATATTCTCACATATAGAGCTTGCGACATGCTCAAATTTCAAGTTGTGGACCACCCTGTGAAAGTGATCATTTGATGTGTTCTACTGACATTTACTCATATAATATTCCTTCATATGATATGATACAACCTGCTATGATGTTTTGAATGTAATTGTCGCATAGACTTAAATTGGTACCAGTATTAAATGTTTAACGTAACACTATCACCACCATGAATGCAGAATAGGCCAAATAATGGTAGTCACACTCCATAAGTCAGTGACAATTAAGATAGGTTTATGGTGTAAAAAATGTGATGAAACGAGAAATTCAGTATAGATAGGATTTTACAGATTAAAAAGAAAACTGGCCATAGTTTAATGACTTATGACAAAATCTGTCATTCAATTATGTCACAGAAGTGGCAGAGAGCTTCTTCAGGGCATCATATTGCTGGAATGAGACATGCTATTACTCTAACTTCTAGCAACTGTTGTTACATCAGTGGCACATGAATTACAAACAACAGATCGCTAACTGTTACCACGGAAACTACCATATTATTGTATATTGTTGTAATCTATGGAACTGGAATCAGAAGTGACATATTCACATTTGCATTGTCAAAAAAAAAGATATTCCTTATCATACCATTAATATGGCTTTGTGGTATACATTTTTCTACCTAAAGAATCATATGAAGAGTACAGTTATTTATCTATGTTGTTTCCTGTGTAGTATGTAGGAGTAGATGTGAACTTCAAGCTCCATGAGACCAGCGTGAAGCTGTTTGACACAGAGGAGGAGGAGGAGAAGGACGAATTGCAGGTCCTAAACCTAGCCGTCACAGATCTGGGCGCAATCTTCAAACAGCGGCCATCTGCACAAGCCATCAAGTGAGTGGAGTCATATAGACAGTGGGGTTGATGGTTGGAGTGCAATTGTTACTGATGATGGAATTTGCTAGATGATGATGTTGCCATGGTGATGACAGTGCTAATGTTAGCTGAAATGATGATTGTGTTGATGATGATGTTGATACACATGATGACAGTGACATTGCGGGGAGCATGATTAAATGATAAATCCATAAAATACAATATGTACTGTATTACTTCAAGCAATATTATTTGCTTTGACGGTGAGCATGTTGGAAAGTTGTGAACCATAGGTGTGAAACAACAAAAGTTATGTAAAACAAGTACTTTTGACTGAGCCTTTCTGTGATGTGTACAAACAGACTTGACCTTGAGCTGGGAGAGTTCAGCGTGCTCGGTTCACCCGTAGCGGGTCAACGACCTCAGATGGTGGAGTCGCAGGTCACTCAGGACGACACCAAGGTGCCAGAACTGAGTCTGAAGTTTGAGACTAACCCATTGGATGGAAAGGCAGATCAGCGGGTGGTGCTGAAGACTCAGCCACTTAAAGTGGTCTATGATGCGGTAAGACCAGCCCTTTCATTATCCATACGTTTGAAGAAGAGTGTTAGACAGCTCTGTGTGTGGACAGTTACCCTGTCATTTAGATCCAAGTTGTGTGTTGTTTTTTTTTTCTGTGATACTTCAGTACTCTATGTGTTAGATCATCTCAAAAAAAAAAGAAAAAAAAAAGCTGTAAACATTTTGATACATTTCTGTGTTTCAAATGTTCTTGGAACGTTTAGAGTTACAGCTTTATTCAAGACTATAAGTCCATACATGTACTTGCACACAGTGTTTGTCATCTAATCTCATATGCAAGTCCCTGGCTGCCTTTCATGTTGTGAGTATGGTTACTTATCAAACACTCATGATTTAGTGTTTGAATGTCAAAATGTAGTTGATTTCCCAAACAGTGAGATGTGTTATAACAGTATCAGATTCATCATGTACTCCTGTTAAGCAGCTCCTTGTGGTAAGTTTGTACCAGGAATGACTTCATTTCAAACACCTGATGATTTTTATACCCTTCATTACATTTTTCAGAACACTGTCAACAGTATTGCAGCTTTCTTCAGCCCACCAGAAGATGTACGACTAGATGAGTAAGTTAATGAATTCAAGTCTAATAGAGGGAGATAAACACTCAGATACACACAATCTCCTTTCCTTTCTCTCTGTCTTTCTCTCTCTCTCTCTCTCTCTCTCTCTCTCTCTCTCTCTTTCTCACCCTTAGCTGTATGGCAATATGCATTTTAGGTATGTTCTGCCTTAACCTCTCCCAATCTTATGCAATCTTTAAAGGGATGGTTTAGTTTTGGTTGAGACATGGCTGAAGGTTTGTAAATTTTTTGGTGAGATAATGAGAAACCTTTTGTGAAATATGAAAGAGCAGTGGCAGATCCAGAGGGGGTGCACTGGGCGCACGTCCTCTCTTTATTTTTGGTTAAAACAAAAGAAATATAAATTAAAAAATAGGGGTGCGTGCGCCCCCCCCTTTAATTTTGCTAAGGCGCCTCCCTTTTACAGAATTCTGATGGAACTCTTACAGAACTCTTACAGAATTTTAATAACTATTAAAGGCAGACTAGAATTATCCGTCACCACTATTTAAGACAGACAACAAACACTGAAATTTCCGCTGGTATCCTTTTTTCCATCCCAGCCTGTCAGCGGCAGCGATGTCAAATTTGACCGAGTTGGGCTCCACGTCCACCACTGGCCTCCAGTACATGGTCGACAACAAGCAGATTCTGGACATCAGCGTAGATGTCCAGTCTACGTACGTTATCATCCCAGAAAAAGGAGTCTTTGATGGGTAAGATTTGAAAAATGTTTCTTTTTTAAGGAGTTCATACTGATAAGCTGTTTTGATACTACCTTGGCTGTCAGTCTACGCAGACGACTGAAGTGTCAGTGAATAAGGGTGCATTATTCATGTAAGACCTAATACCATCACAGTGATCTTTATGTGTGGGACTGTGACATCACCCACCAGAGTGGATTAGGCTACTCTACATTTATGACTAGTCTTATGAGCCGTTTCCAATGCCAAGGGCCAGGGTAATGGCAGCAAGAGTCTTGGGTATGATATAGCTATTAACCCATTGGAGGACAAGTCTCGAGTATCCTTGGGCAAGTGCCTATGGGAAATGCGTGTTGTAACAAAATCAGCTCGTCCTCAACGGGTTCAATTGCATGAGTATATATGGAAGGTTGAAGTTAGTGGCAACAATGTTCAAGTACATAAAAGATCCATCTGTTGATGAACTAACTTGCACCTTAATGGATGAATGTCCTTAATATTCAAAGTGTCATTTGTATGAAAGGCAACTGTATAAAAGAACTACATTTGTAGTTGCCTAGCTTTTAACCCGTTGAGGACGAGGACAGAGTATACTCGGGCAAGTGTCTGTGGGAAATACGTGTTGTAGCAATATCAAACCGTCCTCAACGGGGTAAGTGAACTCAGAGTCAAGCTTACAATGTGCACTCAACTGGGATTCCTGAGATTGAAGGAGTTTAAGTCCCAAATTGATTTATTTTTTATGATTCTGATCTTTCTCTTCCCACCCCCACCCCCTCCCCCACCAACACCGCCACCAGCTCAGGATCGGTGCTCGTTGTGGACCTCGGCAACCTGAAAATGAGGACGGAGAGTGAGGAGAGACTAGTGGGAGAGAGGACTGAGGTAAGACGGGCTGAAATCGCCTGGCACGTAGGGATTACATCACCCTCGTTTCATCCCATCTTATACTACACTGAGCTTCATTACACCCACCACATCCCAATTGTCGAATGCCAGGGTTTGTTTAATCTCTTGAAAGGGACATTTGATTAACTGAAATGTTTTGCAGGGACCAAGGTGAAACATTCTCTGCAAGCAAATTACTATTATGTGCTGACACACTGGTTTAGTGGAATTGAAGAAGAATCATTATTCTCCTTTCCAGACCTTTTTACAGCAACTTTTCATTTTGTTGAATGTGGACAGTAATGTCAGCCAAAATATATGAATGTCAGTATATTCACGATAAATATGTATTTCTACTGCATTCATGAAATGCCAACAAAAGGATAATGATATCAAAACTAAATAACATTTTCACAGTGCCTAATATGGGTATGTCATAGCACATAGATACAGCACTGAAAAGTTGAAATAAGATACAGAATATGATAATGAACATTGTGATGTGTATATAGCAAAGGAGAAAAAAAAACAACAGAAGAAACAGAGAAATGAAATAGCTCAAGTTTTTTGGATTTATTTATCTCCATCTGCAGAATGAAGCGCTGGAGGACCTGATGAGGAAAGCCTATGACAAATTCAGCCTTGACCTCCAGAGTGTGCAAGTCATCTTTGCCCCTGCAGGTAGGTGTAATGAAGTGCTGGATACAGTTCCTTCACATTCCCTTAAATTTTTTTCCAGGCATCCATCTGTCATTCGTCAACATTAACTTGTCCCAGTGTCTTCAAGCTGTTGATTGAATTGCTGTTCTAACTATGTGTCTCTTCTCGTGGTAAAAGGCGGTGCCAACAGATGGTTGAAGTAGATGGCAGCAAAAGACTGCAGCACCAATGATAGAATACAGTAATTGCTACAACAGGTGGTAGCTATTTTATGGTGATAAGTTGCTGCAACAGGTGGTTGCCAAAGCAGTTGGTAGCTGCAGAGGGGCAGCTTTGATGAGTAGATCCGACAACATTAGCTGTTACAACAACTGGATGCCCCTACAGTTTACTTCTGTACTTGAGCATTAGTTCCAACAGGTGTTCATTGAGACAGTAGTTGGTAAAAGAATTTGCAGCTTCAGTCAAGAATTTAATTTTCTACAATCCTCGACTTCTTTAAGACAAAAGCTGATGCCACGATGTGTCAAGTTTCTGCTACAGTAGATGGATTGATACAGCAAGTGTTCACTCTGACAAACCAGACGGTCGTTGCCTCAAAATTTCTTGCAGGTGAGGACTGGCAGGCGGCCAGGAAAGAGACAAGCACACCTCTGCACCTCCTCCAGCCCATGAACCTCCACATCCTGCTCCAGAAGTGTATGGTGGAGGATGCCCGGCTAGCCAAGTAAGTCCACCTGTGTGATATAATCTCTCAAACCATGGTATTTTTCACACTCCAGAGAAAGACCTGGAAGTTACTGTTATACAACGCATATTTAATGAGGTTTTTATGCCTCTACCACAAAGTGTCAACGGAGGCATTATGTTTTCGGGATGTCCGCCCGTCCGTCCGTCCTTCTGTCCGTCCTTCCATCTGTAATCAATTTGTTTTGTTTCTTCTTTTTCTTTCTAAGGCAACCGCAGAAATCACGGTCTGAGCTCAAAACTCTGTACATTTGTTGCTGTTCTGTAAATTTTAAATGGCTCTCTTTCTTACCTTAAAGCTGTGGTATAGTGCCTTCAGCACTCAAAAGAAAAAAAAAGAGAGAAAAAAAGAAGCATGTATTGTTAATAGTGCTTATCCTGGATATTGAGCAGTTGGTGTGCATATCTTCTGCTTGTAATAGCAGAACACATTCTTGTCTTTATCTTTTGTACCTGACTTTATTTTCGGACTGGCTATTAAATGTTAAATACCTCGACAGTTTTCAGTATGATAAGACACAATGTTTGGGCATTGATGTGTATTGCATTTCTGTAAATATAAACACAAATAGATAAATGAATGAATATTAATGAATAGTATATAATATATTATAATCAATAATTAAATACTAAATAATCTAACAAAAATAAACACCAATGTAAATTGTTTGCATATTTTGTGGTGCTAACTAAATATTTTGTATCTTTAGAATGCAGTAGGGAAGTACACAGATCTCCCAGTAATTGATGAATATATGCATGGAGGCCAATAGGGTTGCTACAAATGTTGATAAATCATTTGACCAGTCTACACAATTTATGAGTGTATATGAGTTATCTTGGACCAAAGAAATCAGCTAAAGGTACAGCTTTTCGTATATCAAAGCCATGATAATCTCATTATCGTACACCACACCAAGTCAACTTTATGCCAAGATAATTATGGTGGGTTTTCCCCCGTATGCAAACAATACTGTGCTCTCTTCAGAAATCACCACACAATTATTTGTACGGCAAATACTGCTATCATGGCATGGACAACTACATATTTGACACCACTACATAAAGACCCCTGGGGCTTTAAAGTTTGATCATTCATGTTACAGCACTACACTAATTCATTACACCTTTACAGGGAGTCCCGAAAGACTGAAAAGAGCTTTTTTAAAATGTAGGGACTATGGTATACTGATATTCTATATCACATGCTCTGCAGTGCTTTTAGTATCAGATGTGTCTTGATAAGATGGCAATAACAGTCCTAAGTCTGGATCATTTATACATCACCGGCCAACTGGGCAAATCAATTTCTCACCTTGTTGGTGTCAATCATATAGGGAGGTCTGTGGCTTTCCTTGAGCAGCTGTCTCTCTATTATGTTCCTCTCCCCCTCCCAGGATGAAGGTGAACGGCGAGCTGCCGGACGTGTCGGTCAACCTAACGGACAGTAAGCTCCAGCAGATCCTGGCCCTAGCAACCAGCATTCCTCTGCCATCATCCAACCAGCCCAGTGACGAGGCTCTTGACAAGCGTTCCACGGTAACACCCCCCTTGCCAACAATCTCTCCCAAAAGGGAGAATGCCATCTTTTTGTGTGGTTGCTCACACACAAAATTATATCTTCTGCAAGTGATACAATATTCACAGTCTAGAGAAATCAATGCCATGCAAAAGCTTTGTCACTCTTGTCAAATAAAATTCATCTCTCTGAAGTACGTAAAGAGCTGCTTGGTGCACCTCACCAAATTAAGCTGTAAGCTTCCTACCACAAAAAAAAAGAGCAGAAAAGTAATTCCTTATATTTACTCATTCACAGAGACAATAATTATATCCATATGGTACAGCTTTGCAGCAGCATCTTTGTAAAACAAAAACATTCCACTGTTATTGCAATTGAAAAACAGCTTTGTGCACCTAAAAGCCATCATCTTTGAATCTCTACTTTCAGTGACAATTTTCTAACTTTTTGCTTTCAAGGTATTTAGCTACTCAGGAATTTCAGAGAAGTTCTTTGGAATTCTTTTTGTTTTCATCTTCTTGAATCATGTCAAAGGGAGACATGGGGGAAGATACAATATCTAAATGATTTGTTTCTACAAGAATGATGGTGATTCGCTCAAAATAGATTGTCTGAGTGAAATAATAAATGTAAGAATATTGGGTATAGTAGTTTGAGAATTAATTGTCATAATTTGCTAGTGTCACTTTTACACAAATGTTCTATAAACTAATGTTGACTCTTTATGTAAAAACCATCATCAACTAAAAGAGAATGCAATGAATGTAATAAGCCTGAAAGTAATTGATTCAGAAGTCTAATAAATGTTGCAGTATATATTTTAGATTGATCTAATTTTCTTGAATTTCGCACATCGACCTATAGTTGCGAAATTAACAGCTTACAAAAATATCGCCTCACATAACATCCATGCATTGTTTATGTTCTCAAGGGTGTGAAATCAACTTTTCTCTTTCACTTGGGAAAATGTCATGCAGATTTCATTAATATTATACTCACAAAATATATGACGTATACAGTATGTTTATCACAACTCTACTCACCGTGTTATACCTTGTGCTGCACCTGCTCTTTCACACTTTTTTCAAGCTGAGTTTCTTCAATAACCTTTTTGTCAGTGAACATGACTGGTGCTCTTAATATTTGAAATCAATATGCAAAGCGCCCCCCCCCCCCCCCCCCCCCCCCATGTTAAAGTTGATGTCGGTAGAGAAGAATGGAATCATTCAAAACTGCAGATGTTTCTTTAAGATTGAATACAGAGCAAGAATGTAAAGAAGGTGGTGATGTCAGCATTTTAAAAGTCCCAAAGAACCTTAAAGGGATCGTACAGTTTTGGTTGAGACCTAATTTCAGGTTTCTAACATTTTTTTTGTGAGATAATGAGAAACCTCTTATGAAATATGAAAGAGCATGTAATTCTATGAGGAATTCAACGTTTATTTGATAAAAATTGGTTTTGAAATGGCTGAGATATCCAAAAAAGAGCGATTCTAGTAAAGTGTGGGACCCACACTTTACTACGATCACTTTGTTTTACTTTGTTTTTGGATGTTTCAGTCATTCCAAACCCGATTTTCATCAAATAAACCTTGAATTCCTCTTAAAATGGTATGTTCTGTACTATATCATAAGCGTTTCCTTGGTATCTTGCAAGAAGTTAAAAGCCAAATTCTCATCTCCACCAATACTGTACCATCCCTTTAACTAAATTTACATTTTCAAGGTATGTTCAGGAATAATAAGTTCTGTCATTTACATTGAATTTTTCTTGTGTTGCAAATGATATAGTAATCATAATGTGTAAGGATGAGGGGTATGTCTCTTGTTGATTTAGTATCAAATAAAAAAACAAGACTTCCATATTACAGTCAACCTTGTGTAAGTCAAATCCAAAGGGACCAGAGAATATAATTCGACTTGAGTGAATCTTTGACATACACTATAGAATCCACACATGTTGTATCCATGCTGGATAGGATATTCCTTCCTCTTTGATAGCCATATTTTTGACTTGCACGAGGTCGATTGTTAGGGGAGGCTGACTGTACTTTTGAGTACAAACCAATAGGAGAGTTGTGAGGTAATGACATCATCATCTCCTTCAATTTGAATATGTGGTTATGACCACTATTGCTGTATTGTAAAACATGGAAAACTTTCACTTAAAGATTCCATATAGTGAGCATTTTCAGTCACATTTTAATGAAAACTTTAGCATTTTTTAATAAGTCAACTTGAACATGACGTGGCATGATGAGGAAAGAGACGGAAAATCTAACGTTATCAGTGTTATGCCAATGAATCAATTTTGTTTATTTTTTGAGAGTTAATTTTTATTTCATTCTCTATGTTAAAGTAGAAAAATTAGTTTTGTCCTAATGGCAGCTAAAAGAAAACTTTTCCAGATTGATCCGGTCTGGCGGTAAAGAAAGCTTTGCATCATGCTGAACAACACTCTTGTCTTAAAGCTGCAACTTTTAGCACTGTCTTTCATTCATAATTCAAAAAAAAAAAGATGCACACCCACGCAAGCACATGCTCATTCTGTGATTCACCGACCTGTTCTCTTCCATCCCTGTGCTGCTTCCCACCATGCCTTGCCATGGCAGGACGCCGACTCGAGCCCCGTCGGCAAAGCTTCAAAGCCCGCGGTCGCCCCCACTGTAAGTGTCGCGAAGCGCTTGTCGTCGTTCGAGGAGTCCGATGGTTATGTGACAGCGAGTGAGGGCACAGAGGCAAGATGAGTTGTTTAGAGAATGGACTGACTGACTTACAAACAAACAAACAAATCGGTTTCTCACCTGCCATAGTAACCCTCTAACTCATTGTTATGCCACCAGTGAAGTGTTGACCATGGCTTCTCTGCATGTAACCTCTGGTGTGTCAATTTAGGGCTTTATCCACACACTTTTGTGTGCATGATTTTTTTTTTTAATTCCTCATGACATTATTGCCTCACGCCATTTTGCTTTCTGTTGTTACAGATTTTCTTTATAGCAGTGAATAGAAGATCAATGTTTTTGTTACCTTGTTTATTTTCATTATCCTTTTTCAAAACAGATAGTAGTGTTGGCTGCATCAATAAATCATGATAATAACAGGGACAGTGAATAATGAATGCAAAAGGCAAGCTGTATTTGATGTGATCATTTCAACATTGTAACAAGTGAAAATGTTTAGAAATTTGATTTTTTTTTTCCAAAAAGAAAGGGTTCCAAATTTATTGGGTTTCCACTTATTCCCTACAGTGTTTGAACTGATTTCCAAGTCAAAGTTGTTTGATAGATGTAGAAAGGGGAAAGGAAGCTCGAAAAAATTTCTGAAGAAATAAGTCTATTCTCTGAAGTAAGGGGCCTACTTTACTCAGTTTTCTAAATCCATAGGTGCAATAAGCACACCAGTCTTTTTAATCAACTTGATACTTCTGTTTTGATAGCAAATTATAAACTTCTTTTCAATTCATTTCCATGTATATAAAGAATTGGTCTACCATTACATTGATGTGGAAACAACTTTGCAATTTGTCATTAAGTGTAGAGGATGAAGATATCAGTGATGATAAGAATGACCATCAATGTATCATATAGGTGTCAAAGGTACAGACCAAGTAAAGAAAAAAAATAGTTATCAACTACTTGTATTGCATATTTCAAACCTTTTTTTCACAAGTGCATGCTAATATGACATGAACCCCCCCCCCAAAAAAAAAAAAAAAAAAATATATATATATATATACATTTCTCTTTTAATAAAATGAACCTGATTTGCCCATTTATACCGGGATTTAAACCATGACTGAAGTTAGTTTAGCCCTATTCTCTCCACACACCACTTGCCTCTTGTGTATGTGTGTGGGATGTGTTTGCATTTACATAAAACATCCAAAGCATTTCTTTTTGTTATTTTTCTTAACTAACTAGCTTCAAAGTTTCATTTGATTCGGTTGTGATTTTGTGACCTTTGTGATTGTTGCTCATAGTTGGTGTTTTGTTGAAAATTGTTGGCATACCACACTTTGCCAAGTTTTGTGTGTTTACAGGGTCTTTAGCATTTGGAATATTTTCTCTGAACCTGATACACAGGAAAATGAAAAGAAGTTCATTGTTTCTATATAACACCATTAAATATTTGTTGGGATTATTCCTTTATTAAAAATTCATTTCTTCACTTACTAACAATTTACAATTGTTTCTTCAATTATTAACTGCTGTACAATTTTTGTCAATATTACAATAATCTCAATTTCTGTACCTCCAAAACCTTTTTTCAGTCTTAATGGAATGCTTGATCTCTTAATTGCTGTCTTAATTGCTCTCCTGAGTTATGTAATATTGTTCTTGTAAAGTTTATGAGAGTGATAAGTTCAGCCACTGGATCAAAATTTGAGCCAACTCATTATATTTTTGATCAACAACAACACCAAAAAAAAAACTAAAAAGAAAAGAAATCAAAGTCTTTGCTTTTGTCTTAATTCGTTGACATTTAATACAAACGCACTTGGAGAAAATTAATTCCGTTGAACCTCTTCATTGCCCTAACTGGCATTCATCACCATTCTCTGACAGCGTTATTCTGTGCCGAGTGATATGTCAGACAGCAAACTGATGGCAGTTGCCGGGGACGACGACAGCGACGAATTCCTCTCTGCCGACGAGGGAGACCTTCCAGTGACGGCAGAGAAGAAGAGGCTCGTCAAGCAGGAGAGTACGACTGCCTACATGAGATCGGACGTTGAGCTGCAGTTTGAACTCAAAAAGGTTAGTCAGTTGGTGTTCATGGCATTATTTACCATTTGTAGATGAAACAAAAACTCAGCTTTAGTGCTTCAAAATAGTTCTAAAAATGTGAGTCAAGGATGAGAACAACAAATGTAAAAATGTTAATTAGTATAATCAATGTTAAGTATTGTTAGATATACAAAATGTGAACAATAGTTATAATAGAATTTCTAGACTAAACCGTCTACAGTAATTTTTTTAAAGAAAAATAATGATAAATCCGTATGTTCTAGGCTTTATTGCAAAATTTTTATATGGTAAAATGTTTTGTGATACAACAAACTGACCTACACTTATGCATTAAAGGGGATGGCTAGTAACTGATCAGTGGGAATCAGTGGGAATGCTGAGGGATGATTGTTCCAATCCTAGTGGGATTCATTTAAGAGTACATTATATATCTACTGTTGTGTGAAAATTATTTGCTTCAGAATGGTCTCATATTCAAGTAATGTGCAGTGTAATGTTTCCAGGTAAGTGTCCCTGGTCAGTGACGGGGCATTAATCTGCACATTACTTGACTATGAGACCGTTCTGAAGCAAATAATTTTCACACAACAGTAGATATATAATGTACTCTTAAATGAATCCCACTAGGATTGGAACAATCATCCCTCAGCATTCCCACTGATTCCCACTGATCGGTTACTAGCCATCCCCTTTAAGTGTGATAACTTGAACATCATGTTGTTGTTGTTGTTTTTTTACTGTCTTATGACCAATGAGTACCATGTACCATGGATTTGTGTTTGGACTTGGACAGGTTGCCCTGAATCTTGGCCAGTTGCTGCCAGATGGGTCAGAGACCCCTCTCCTTGGTGTGGCCATCCACTCCCTGGGGGCCAATGTCCAGGTCCGGCCGCTGGACTTGGCTGTTGGGGTCTCCCTCGGCAGCATTGCGGTGCAGCATTTCCAGTTCACTGGTGAGGGGTGGTAGATAAAAATCGAATCAAAATACCTTACTGCTAGATCATCCTGCTACAAGTACAAAAAAAAAAGTAAATTGTGTGCATTGTAGTGTAATCTTTACTGCTTTAAAGAGCAAAAAATGAAATAAAAACAAAACAAAAAAAGCTTGTGAACTAATTGCTATGTTTCCTAAGGTCTGTATGCCCCCAGTATCATCAGTCAGTCCGCAGCGCGAGCGAAAACGCATGTATTTATTCAAGTCGTATGCACGGCTGAGCGGTGCTTGCATACGTAATGAGCAGATACATGGTCATGAATAAATCTGTGTAGAACGAGTATTTCTTGTCAGTTTTCGACACTTTTAGTATCGACTGAAAGAGAAAACATTAGCAAATATGCTCATGATCAAAATAAAACGGAAAAGAAGAATATAGAATATCAAAATCTCTCTCGAAGTTCGGTATTGTATTCAAAAATATTCCTTCACGTTTGACGCCAAAAAACTAACCTGAAATCTTTCATGCCCCTCTAAAATATGGTGAAGACTATGTCCGCTAAAGTATATAGTATCACAATAAGGGCACGTTTTCTCATCTTCATTTCAATACGGGTCAGGAACTAGCAAAATTCAGAGACATGTCTAGCGTCGAGTTTAAAAAAGATTATCCCCGCGTTCCACTGGAATTCCGGGTCTGTGATTGGTCGAAATCTGTTGCAAGATGCGGCGTGTCGCATTGCGTAGTATCCATTGGCTGCTGACTCAATGCTGTGAGTTCAAAAACTATGTATCAAATAAAAGTGTCATTGATATGAGTAATAGCTGAATAGTGTACAATTGAGTTTGAGGTAATTTGAAAATGAAAGCCTGTATTAGTTTCATGAAATCCATGATTTTTTTAAATGTTAGGTTCCAGATTGTGATCGAATTTTCACTCTCTATACAAAATTACTTGCACTTTACACAGGAACCAATGATGTGTATGTGAGTGTGCACTTACAATGACCCTGAACAATGGACCTGGCTACCACCTGTCCCGAGCTCTGCTGCAAGGCACATGAATGCTTTATCAATTATTCATGTGGATTGCCCTGAGCACTGCTAGTCTGAATTCGTGACACAGGGTGAAATGCATGCACATGAAAGAAATAAGCACATGTTTCCATGTGCTTGCACACACCACATTTCAGAATGAACAAAGACTAGCTGCGATAGTGGAATTCCTCATGAAGCATTCCAATCCTGGTCATTGTCCACAACCATTGTCTGGGTATCAACAACACACTCCACGCGTGTTCATTCACTACCCCACTTCCGGTAAGAAAACATAATTTGCCTTGTTTTCAACAGGAAAATTCACAACCTTAAAAATGGTGCCCCTCTTCGTTTTTTAATTGATCATACTCACTCAAGTTTCACGATTGTGAAATCGAAGAAATTACGGAGATCCATTTTCAATACCAGTCAGGAACTAGCAAAACATCAAACTATGATCTAAAAGCTTCTTGAACACTGGCAAAATAATCGTTTACTTTGATGCTAAAATGGACTACTATATTGAGATCAAAAATAGGGAAATTAGGTATCAAATTAATGAGCATAATCAGCTCTATAACTTACCCAACCATCCTGGGTCAAATAATGCACTGCGAAAGCTATGAAAGCTGTTGTTGCGACCTCTGCAAAAACTCTCGCAAAGTATCGCAAAATCTCGTCAGTCTCAAGGGCACAAACTGCGCAAACGTGATTCTGAATAAAATTGTCGTTCGTGCCTCATTATCGCACGCGCTGCGGACTGACTGTCATGGTTACTTGACAGAACAATGTATAATCCAAAGATGTCATCTTCTTTGCAAATGACAGTTGAAATAACAGCAACATTTTTTCTTTTTTTTTTTGTTGCACTTGAGTTTGGGTCTGCTTCCATAGGAAGCTTACTGCAATAGTAATGTGTAGGGTCAATAACTATGAGAGCTATGGTCAGCTAGCTTTCTAGATTTCTGTTCCAACTCTGCGACAACTTTAGTGCATATAAAGTTATGCAATGCTCATGGTGAGCTAAAGTTATGTGTATGAATATGCTTACATGCGAAAAAGTCTTAAGAGATTCAGGCAGACTTGGAATGAATCAACTTCAATCAAATTCAGTCAAATCAGTCAAACAAGTCTGAAGCAATTGCATGAAATCAAATCAAATCAGATTTGATGAAATCAAAGTCTGTGAAGTTAAATGTATTGCCTTCCTCAGCCTTAGTCTTGTGCGAGAATCGGGTGGACTTTAAATGGGTCAAATTAAATCAAATTCAGTCACATCAGTCAAACGAGTCTCAAGCTATTGCATGAAATCAAATCCAATCAAATTTGATAGAATCAGTCTCTGAAGTTAAATGTATTGCCTTCCTCAACCTCTGTCTTGTGAGAGAATCAGGTAGACTTGAAATGTATCAAATTAGATTAAATTCAATGAAATCAATCAAACAAGTATTTGCTTGAAATCAAATCAAATCAAAGTCTGTGAAGTTAAATGTATTGCCCTCGTTCTCTCCCCGTCCACCCTCCCTATCTGCAGCACCTGGTGGAGGAGACCTGTATCTTGTCCGTACTCCAGCCTACGATGAGAAATCAGAGAGGCTCCTGTCTGTCAGCTACCACAAGGTACTGTTACCTCCAAGAGTGTGCAGTCGTTTCACATATTACACCCCCATGATTGAATGGTTTTGGCAAGCTCATTTCTTCATTTTGTAGGTGTATTGTTTTGTATTAATGCTTGTTTTACGTGGCTGCAACTCTATAGTGATCAGCTTGAGCACAGTTGTGTGTTTGAGCAAAATATCCAAAGTTGGCAAGCCATCGGCTGAGTCAGGTGTGTGAATGTGGCACACAAAGAGTTCAGCAATGTGAAAAACCTATGTAAAGGGTAGAGTTATTTGTGCTGTGATAGTTTCAAGCATTTCTATTTTGTAAGTAAAAAGTTTTAGTGGGTGTATCTTCCAGCCATATACAGTGTATGTGTTATGATGCAGGCAATATACAGTGGCCTATTCTCCCCATGCTAAAGCCTCCCTAATGTTCTGCTTCCTTGGTGCGTCTATTGCTCTTTGCAGATTGATAGGCTGAACCCCGAGTTCGACACCACCCATAACCTGACGGAGCAGACCATCGGGGCCCACTTCACCACCCTGGAGGTGGTGGCCCACTGCGAGGCCCTGCTGAACATCACAGAGTTTGCCGACAAACTGGTCGCCAGCCTCGACCAGGGCAAGGCGGTGGCCGCGGGGGCCGGTGGGGACGGGCCAGCGGAGGACGAAGGATACATCAGCGAAGACGAGAAGAAGCCAACCCGTAAGCATTGAGAAGACACCTTCAATTAATTTGTTGACCCATTTGTGTATCTATATTATTGGATGTAATCTGTATTTGAATGATAGATGAGTTGGTGCACATAAATCATATTTTTGAAAAAAAAAGGAGAATTGGTCCATTGACAAATTTAATTGCACTTGTACACAGTGCAGTGACATTATATATCTCTGCTCAGTACTTATGATAGTTTCCCAATATAACACACATCTTTAATCTCAAACTTCTCAAATGTTCTCAAAAAAGAGTTTAGAGCCTTCGATGTGAACAACTGTGCCACTTTTTCCACCCATTTTAGGGGGTGATCCTGAACACAATTCCTTTATTGTTATACAAAGAGTAGATATGAAGCAAAGAGCATGCCGTTTATTTTCTTTGTGCACTGAATTTACATGTATATCAGAATTCTGTCCATACTTTGCTTTAAGGTAATAGCCATGAACACAGATTTGCCACTGCAAAGCTGTGGATCCACATTGTTGTCAATTTGCAGGCAAGAACACCAAGAAGCTGTGTTTGCAAAGTGAATATGTGAATCGTTCCATAGTAACTTCATGTTACAAAGCAGAGCATGCTTTACTCTCGAGCTGTGGTTTAGAAAGACTAGCCATATTAGGCAGGGCTGTGAATTTGCATATTGTTGCCAATTTGCAGGCAAGAGCACCAAGAAGCTGGATGCCACAGAGGAGATTCAAGTGCGAGTGGACGCCAACCTGGACACCATTTCTCTAGTGGTCTGTACAAAGGAGGCCAGTCTCACTGAAGTGGCCATCAAAGGTAGGAGTGGTGAAGACTCCTACAAAATTTTAACATGAAAACATGCTGAAATTTATGAGGGTCTTTATTGTTATTTATTGATTTACTTGATATTATTTCTTTCATAGCCTTGTTCTCGACTGTGCTTTGTGAGCAAGGATAATAACCTTTTAAAATGTGTAGCTCATTCATGGTATCCTTAACTGAGACTTGTTATGCAATTTGATTATTTTAGGATTTGTGAGTTATTTCATGTAGTTTATACAAACAAATTATTTTACCTCCTATGATCATTAAACAATTGCATGTGATGATGGCTATGATGTGCCAAGTGTAGTTTTGGGCTATTGCCATTGGATCTGGCCGAAAGAAATGTGTTACTGTTCTTCTTTTGCATATCTATCCTTAAAGGAAATAGTTTCATTCAAATTCCCCTTAAATTGTTGGTGTGTGGATTCATCATTTTAATGTACAAGTATGCTAATGAACGAGACGACTCATATGAAATGTCAGTGGAAATCATGTACCCTATAAAGAAAGGGGATGATGAAATTAACTATCAACTATATCTAACAGCAATCAGTGAGAGATATACTAAATTGCTCTCGTTAGGTGATTTTCCCAGCAACCGTAAGCCTGTTTTACACTGTTGGACCTCCAACCCCATCTCATTTCTCCATGGTCCACTTTAGATTTAGAGCTACTACCTTCAGATGACAGATAGCTTCTCACTCTAATGGATTTAAGTCATTTGGTCCAAATTTACAAGAATGATTGGAAGTGAGAGCCATGGTTTGAATATGCATCGTGGATTAACACAAGTAAACTTGCCTTGCTCATTCCTGTGTCACTAGACATTCATTATTGTCTGCTGAGCATATGTGATGTGTCACGCTCAATGTAACGCAGTTGAAATTGCATATTGAAACCTCTGTGAATTATTACCATATTTTTATTTTTGTGTGTTCAAGGACTGGAAGCAGGCGTCACTGTGCAGAAACACAAGACCAGCGTCACTGCCTGTCTGCAGGAAATTACTGTCATGGATCCCACTCCAGACACTCCTCATCCAAGGGTAAGCTCAGTGAAAATCAGAGATGCCAATCATTACTTTTTGTGTAGTATTTTGTACCTTTTTTTTGTGGCCAAAAGTACTGTTTTTCCCCAATTGTATTACTGCACATGTCTACTGTGAGGAAAGTTAAAATGCTGGCCAGGAGTTCTACCCTAAAAATATGCCATTCCAGCACTGTTTAGAAGGTTGTCATCCCTGCTGATGTGGCACCCCATTGTCATGGAAACATCATCAGCATCTCTCCTCCAGGCAGTTTGCTTTAGTATGTCAGAGATATTTTATTGACTGCAGTCATCATAAGTGTGTAGAGATGCTTTAGAGTACAAGCCACAATAGATATACCTAAAGGTTCATTTACACTTTAAAGGGACTGTACAGTACTGGTTGAGGGTAGGGATTAATGTTTTGAACATTCCTAAGTGAGATAATGAAAAGCCTCTTATGAAATATGAAAGAGCATGTAATTTTAAAGGGGATGGCTAGTAACCGATCAGTGGGAATCAGTGGGAATGCTGAGGGATGATTGTTCCAATCCTTGTGGGATTTATTTAAGAGTACATTATATATCTACTGTTGTGTGAAAATTATTTGCTTCAGAACGGTCTCACATTCAAGTAATGTGCAGATTAATGCCCCGTCACTGACCAGGGACGCTTGCCTGGAAACATTACACTGCACATTACTTGAATATGAGACCATTCTGAAGCAAATAATTTTCACACAAGAATAGATATATAATGTACTCTTAAATGAATCCCACAAGGATTGGAACAATCCTCCTCCTGCATTCCCACTGATTCCCACTGATCAGTTACTAGCCATCCCCTTTAAGAAGGATTCAACGTTTATTTGATGAAAATTGGTTTTCAAATGGCTGAGATATCCAAAAAAGTGCTGATAATAAAAGGCGACATGCCACAACTTTATTAGGATAAATTTCCTTGTTTCACCTTGTTTTTGGATATCCCAGCCATTTCAAAACCAATTTTCATCGAATAAACGTTTGATACCCCTTAGAACTGCATGCTCTTTGACATCTTATAGAGTGGTTTCTGACATCTCACAAAACGTTAAAAGCTAAATCTACACCTCGACCAGAACTGTACACACCCTTTAAAAAGGGTGGCTCATTGTAATGTTATGTGCGGGCAAGTTAAGTCAGAGGAGAAAGTATGTTTTTTTTTGTTATTTTGGTTTGGTTTGGTTTCGGTTTTTTTGTGGAAGAATTGTGTGATTAATGGTAGCAAATGCATCTGTGAATATAAGAACTACAATTACACGACCTTTTGAGTGCCAGGGTGAGTATCTTGCAAATGTTCATATAGATCACTTGGGGTCTTATCATAGTCTTATTATAGAGAGCCTTATATGAACCTTTTGAAGTTGTCAGCAAGACATCTCAACATACTGACAAGCACACGCAATCTAAAACATGTTGTATATCCTTTGCAGCTGGCATCAGTTGGCAAGTACTGCCAACAAGACACATTGTGGTACACCAAAAACAAAAACAGGAGAAAAGATTTACAAATGCTGTCATTCACATTAGGTATTCATTGGGGGAAAAAAAATGTCTTTTTAACCTGTAAATTGTCGTTCTTGTGTTCCAAGATTCTGGCGACATTGGACAAGGAAGTGTTCAAGATGGCCCTGACCCTTTTCAACAATGCCACTGTGGGTGACCTGTACTCAGACATGAATGCTGTGGACATGAGAGTCGGTCTCAAGGTTGGATGCATCAGGGCCGTCTTCCTCAACAAGTTTGTCAATAGTCTCCTGGTGAGTTTCCTTCAGCACAACAGATTCTCTTGCCACGATCGTTGTGATTTTGTGCTTCACAGCGTGCAAGTCCTGATGAGAATTGCTGGGTTACATTTCCTTTTCCTAAGTTCTTTCTTGAGGTTAGTTTTTATAAGGAATGGTGATTTCTAGCACACCTGGAAGTAAATCTCTCTTAGAGAGGATAACCCGACAATCCTCAGTCCTTGATCAGGAATCACTTATGATGAACAAAAGAATCTCCTTCAATCATACTATCTCGCCACACACTAACCAAACTTTAAATGGCACATAGATTTATTTCAGTAGCGCTTCAGCAGGCAGTATACAAAATAGAGCTGAGATCTGTTATATGAGCTTCTGTTGGCCAATATAGTAAGTGTTTACATATTACTGGAATGGTGTACATGAGAGAGGCCATCACAAATGATATAAACCTCTATTAGATTAAGAAATCAATTAACGGTGTTGCAAGAACTGGCATATGGACCTGCAAGAATCTTGGCAAGTGCAGAAACAATTCAATTTGTTTCGGTAGAAGCAATTCACTTTGTTTCGGTAGTAACAAGTGGAAACTTCAGGCGTAATATCATGAAAACCTCGAGTATGAATTAAAAAGGAACTCCTACCGTAAAAGTCACTTCAAAACCTCCCTTCTGTTTCTTACATGACCAGGGCTTTGTGGATAACTTTAACCGAGCCAAAGCCCTGGCTGCTGAAGCCAGCGCCAATGCGGCGAGTGCTGCCCAGGCAGCGGCTGAAGACATCAATGCCAAGGCGACCCGCATCGCCATGGACATCACTGTCAAGGCGCCCCTCATTGTTGTCCCTAGCAACTCGCAGTCGGAGACCGGACTGGTTGCCGACCTGGGTCAGCTGAGTGTGAAGAATTCCTTCCGGGTTATCCCGGGGTCGGAGGAGCTGGAGAATGTGGCGGTAGTGGACTCCATGCATGTGGCTTTGGAGTCTGTTCAGCTGTCGAGGTGAGAGACCCGAAAGGTGGATCACATTATCTTTCAGGCCTTGCATTGTACATTAAAGAGCAGGATATCTTAGGAGCAAGACACTAGGGAATATTAATTGAATAGCCATGATGAGTGGATGTTTATTACAATGGAGGGAAATACTTCAACTGTTTTTAAGTATTTTTAATGCGGCATCAGTTCACGAAAATCATCTACATGTACGGTACTTGGAAACTTCCTAGTATGTCATGGGTGTTTAAGTTTTCATTTTGTATGTTGAGTAATGTAAAACCAAAAACATTTGAGGTATGAAACTTTCGCCAATTGGAGATGACGACCTTTTTCGGAGCATGAAACTTTTGTGAATTGCCATTGGTATTCAGTGCGTTGTATAGAGAAACGCTTTTGCATGCAATTTACTTTCGCGAATTTTGGCTCCACATGAAATTTGCGATAGTTTCATGCACACAAAAATTTCTGGATTTACAGAATGTGTTTTTTGTCACCTCATTGTCATTACCCTCTTTAATAGAAAGGGGCTTGTTGGAGGTAGGCCTATTAGTCACATTCCGTGGTACAACTAATTCTGGTTTATTAATGTGCTGTTTTTTGATGACAGAGCCATCATCCAGAAGGAAGAGGTGCGATCCGATGTCCTCATCCTCCACCCAATGGGAGTGCACATCAACCTGGACAGAAACCTGTCTGCTGCCTGGTACCATGGTGCTCCGGCCATCGCTGTCTCTGGCAAACTTGATGCCATCCAAGTATGTTATGGTCCTCTTATTATCTCTTACTTATTTCTTCCTCATAAAATGATCCCTGTTTTGTTCATTCTGAAATCAAATGGAAATCTCCTGTAAGAAGAGATATGTATCCATTCTTTAAAAAAAACATTTAATCAATAAATGCTCCCTTTTGTTTTTCAAGTCAAGGGAGAATGCTTTGTTCACTAAAGTTGCCCTTAATAACCACAAAGCTTGCGGAAACTTGCCCTACCTAGCAACAACTACTGTAAAAATTGATATTTTCGGGCGGGTAATTTTTGCACTGGGCTGGATAAGATGAATTTGGTGTGTTTTTAATTCCACGGAATTAAGGCGTTTTATGATAGTGGTACATATTACAAGCAAAAATATTCACATGCTTTCATTTTTGTGCTAGCTTCTGGTTGTGCAAAATGCGCAAAAATTTAAACACAGCGAAAATGTCCACATTTACAGTAAGCAAATTCCTGCCTATTTAACGTAATGGGAGGGCGCAGGTGGATGAAGTGCTTTGTCACTAGGATGTAGCAAAATGAAATATCCATCAATTGTAATACATTTCAGAAATGGTTTATTGCAAACAGTGACATACACTCCTGATGCAGTGTTTAATCTCTAAAAATTATGCCACCTGCAGATTTCCATGGCAACCGATGACTTTGGGATTGTGATGAGTGTGGTGAATGAAAACCTCCAAGAGGGTCAGGTGGAGACCAAGCCAGGAGGAGAGCCCTCTACTCCGGCTGCCGCTACTCCAGCTGCCGCCACTCCCCAAG
The DNA here is from genome assembly GCF_040938485.1 of Diadema antillarum. NCBI lineage: Eukaryota > Metazoa > Echinodermata > Echinoidea > Diadematoida > Diadematidae > Diadema > Diadema antillarum. The sequence continues at coordinate 836,118 of NW_027271488.1, forward strand.
CAGGGGAGGCAGCAACACCCTCCAAGACAGAAGGGCGTAAGTTTGTAGTCTCCGGCAGTTTTTGGGGATTTTGCTTTGTTGATACATTGATGTATATCAGTTGAAATCAATATTCATCGAAAGAAAAAAAATTATCAGCACGGGAGCTGTGCAGTGATATACAATATGTATCATGTATAGTGATATGAGGCTCACCATTCATTGTGGTCTGTTTTTTAGGCATCCTTTATGAAGCTTATGTGATGCTGTCATGCTTGCTATCTGCATCTGTAAATATGCATGTGTGTATCTGTTTGTATGTGTGAAAGCAGGATGCGTAATGATTTGTCATAGGTCTTAATGAAAATGATTTACATATTTCTCTGTAAGATCTTGTTTTCTCCCCCATCGCCGTCTTTCTATCTCTTTGCAAGTTCCAGTATGTGTGTGCATTTGTAGATACTTTTGCAGAAAAGCTCACTCTTGTGTAGTGAGAGAAGATATAGACGCTGTGTTTAGCGCTCATATGAAATTTCTGATACATCAAAATATTTTGTGACCTTACCTCTGGTCAGTATTAAAGGGACTGTACAGTTCTGGTTGAGGTGAGGATTTAGCTTTTAACGTTTTGCGAGATATTCAGAAACCACTCCATGAGATGTCAAAGAGCATGCAATTCTAAGGGGTCTCAAAAGTTTATTTGATGAAAATCAATTTTGAAATGGCTGAGATATCCAAAAACAAGGTGAAACAAAGAGATCCTAATAAAAGGCGTGGCCTGTCGCCTTTTATTATTATCACTTTTTTGGACATCTCAGCCATTTGAAAACCAATTTTCATCAAATAAATGTGGAAAATATTGAATCCTTCTTGAAATTACATGCTCTTTCATATTTCATAAGAGGTTTCTCATTATCTCACTTAGGAATGTTATAAACCTGAATCCCCACCTCAACCAGTACTGTACAGTCCCTTTAAAGGCAATTGCTTACAGCATTCAATTTTTTTGTAATTACATGAGAAAAACATGAAGGCATAAAAGTCAAAATACAGTCATTTCAATGTATGTATCCATTTTCATTTGCTTCATGACAGAAACAGAGTCCCAAGAGAAGCCGACAGAAGCGAAGCCAACGGAAGAGAAGCCAGCTGAAGAGAAGCCAGCAGAAGTGAAACCAGCAGAAGAGGCTTGGAAGCAAGTCCAAGCCGACTTTGAGCTGAAAAAGATCGGCGTCTCCCTCTTCACAGGAACCTATGATTTGGTAAGTGTGTTCTCTTTGTCAGTAGATTATCGAAGCATGTTCTGCTTTTGAAGCACATACTGTATACACTAAATATTTCGCGAGGTTTTTATTTTCGCGAATTTTGCGAGTCAGGTGCTATTCGCGAAATTAAAGACACGCGAAAATAATGACTGATCCCAATATGAATGTGACGCACACGTATACATTTCTCCGTTCAGTACAGCACTCCACGGTATCTAACCACTCGTGAAATTGTCAGGAAGTCCCGTTTTGCAAAAATTTAGACTTGCTAAATATATGGCGTATACAGTAGTACCCCAATGTCTGAAAGCTCTCCTTAATTAAGGACATAGCAATGCGTAGAGACATGGGTGGCACGATTGAATTGATCCTCATTCAGTGCCCACCAGAATACATTCAGAAAACCATGAAGAGTGCCCATCTGCAAATGTGTGCATTGAAGAACACATTCAGTGGTGACACTCGGCTCCAAGCAAGATTTTTGCCTTTGTATGCACTTTCTAATCAGTTAATTTTGTTATGCAGTAGTTTGTACTGTTTTTTGCCAAAAAGGCTGCAGTGTTTCATGGAAAATACTGTCCTTCCTGAATTGTATTACTACACTGTACACATGTCTCCTGCAGGGAAGGTAGAAATACTATTTTCCCACCAAAAAACGTGCCTTTTCAGCCTTCAAAATACTGCAATGCTGTTTACAAAGTTGGCATTCCTACTGGTAATATAGTTGTGAATGGTTCATGAAGTTATCTGAATTGTACATCACTATGAAGGGAAGTGGATGACAAATACCCCCCCAAAATTCCACCAAACTTTTGGAGGTACATGTACACTACAATCATATTCTGTAACAAGTTTGTTTAAATCGATATGTGAACAGACCACGTTGAACGGTCGCCAGGAGAGGCAGGAGAAGAATGCGCTGGGCCACTTTGCCATCCTCAAGCTCATCGTCGGGGCAACGGTGATGTCGGACCAGGCCGTCTCCGCCAAGGCCCAGCTGGGAAACATCCTCCTGGAGGATGTGAGGAAGGAGGATGCCAGCGCCATCACAAGGTGAGTTGGAGATTAACCATTTCAGTGCCAGGGACTTTGGACAGTTTCTGCAACACTATGGGTTTTCTGTGCCAATCAGCACTTGCAACACACAAAGAGTTAACCCTTTCTGCAACGCTGCACACTGGCACTGGTCCGACGGTCCCTGACCAGTAAATATCACTGTCGGACCAGTAACTTTTTCAGGAATAGACCATTAAAAGATGGAAAAACTGGGTACTTACTGGTCCAACAGACAGGTCGGACCAGTAGAAAAAATGGGTTAGTGTGCAGCCCTGCTTTCTGTGCCAGGGATTTTGGACAGTGTACTGTAAAACTTGATATATTCGCGGCATGAAATTTTCGCAAATCAGAGCCGATGACCTTTTTCGTGGCATGAAATTTTCGCGAATTGCCATTGGCGTTCAATGCATACAGTGTAGACAAGAACTTTCGTGGGCATTTTAATTTCGCGAATATTGGCACTCACGAAATTCGTGAAATTTAATTGCATGCGAACATTCCTGGTTTTACAGTATACATCAGTGTCGTAGAACTGTAGTCAATCATATAATAATCATTGCTATTGTGTTATCGTGGCTTTTGTGTAGGACTGTCTCAGAATTATTCTGTAATGCCTTTGCCCTGCCTATTTTCTGTGTTTCTCATAACACCATATTTGACTTTATTTCACCTCAAGTTAGTTTTAATGTGTATCAATCATTCAGTGTGTATTCTGTCATTGTATGTTGGGCCAACTGTCTGAGGCCTGAAGGGTTTGTAAGGCTGGCCTTTTCAAAGCAGCTTACATTCAGGTATCTGTTTCACAGATGAATGGACTTCAAAACCATGATTTTTAAACAAGGTATCTATGATTAAATGACAAGTCTGATAAATTGAATGTATTTTCCTTGCAAATCAATAGTGATTTTCCTCATTGTGTTGTTTTAATCCAGAAATCTTCTTTTTTTTTCTAATTGTGCTGTAGCATTTGCATTGTTGCTGTTTAAGCTGTGATTTTTGCATTCCTCCTTAGGATGATATATCGCTATGGTGATGCAGAAGAAAACATTGTTGATGTTGACTTCAAGATGTCAGCCAAGAAAGATATATTCTGTAAGTGTCATTGAGATATGCTATCTGTGAATTCAGTTGTTGGTTGCAATGAAGTAAATGTTTTAGGAATACAATCATTAGTAAGCACTCAATAAGAATTTACACTGTCAAAAAGTTGACATGTATTTTTACAGGGATAGCCGATGTTTGAATTCTGCATCTTGTTGAGAGTGTGACTGCTTTTCTTCCTGAGCATTATTCCTTACGATTCTTGTTCTAGTGAGCTCATCAGTTCTTGTACCAGTTCATGATAGTTTGTCATATGTCTTTATCACATATTGTCTAATACTGCCATCCCTACACTTTGAATATTTACTGTAAAAGCTGTTATTTTTTTCGGTCAGTTATTTTTGTATGTGAGGAGGTCACAGACATTTTTGTGAGATACTGTTTTTGCGATTAGAACACCAAGGCATATCATAACTGCACTAGGGCCTGTCTGTTCGTGGTATTGTCACTCAGTAAATTTGCGACTCAACAGTGTTTTGCAAAATTTGCAAATATGAAACCCTCATGAAAATTACAGCTTTTACAGCAAGATGAAAGTGCATTCTAGGATAAAAAGAGAAAACCATGAGAAAATTTGTTTGTAACCTTCCTGTCCAGTGGACGCCATCCTTCGCAACCTTCGTGCCTGCATCTGCACCGAGTTCCTGGTGACGTGCACGGAGATCTTCACCAAGGGTCTCCCACAGAGCCCCACCGCCACCCAGTCCTCCAAGTCCAGCACCAGTGTGGCAGCCAAGCCGTCTGCCACCAGCCAGGCGACGGAAGAGGGGAAGAAGAAGGAGGAGGAGGAGGAGGAGGCTCCCAGGCCGGACATGAAGATCAAGGCCGTCCTGCAGGATCCAGAGATTTTGCTGGTCGCCGACTCCAGTACCATGGATACCAACGCCCTCATTCTGAAGGTGAGGAGAGAGTAAAATGATGCTGGAGGTGGATTAGAAGGATCAAATTATAGAATCTGTGGAGATGAGGATGAAATAATGTAGTAACTATCCATACGCCAGGGCTGAATCAGCTCATTACATATACAAAACGAAACAAAGCAAAACAAGGCTTTGAACAACCCGTCATGAGGATTTTGCTTAGGAGCAAAAAGAAAAAAGAATAGCCTGTGAGGCTTGATGATTATATCATTGCTGTGATGAAGTCTATAGATCCAGAGTGATCAAAAAGTGAAAGTTCAGCTGGTATGTAAGATGAACAATGTCATTCAAATGACAGATGATAATCTATTAACGACTAATGAATTACAAGGATAGTGATTGTTTGTTACCATGATTATTGTCAAAGAAGACCTATATAAAGCAGCCCATGAAAAGCTACTTTATATATTAGATGTCCAATGCTGGCCAGCATTCCATACCTAATATTTGCTTCCCCAAATTTTGGGGGTTGATATCTTCCGCAGACGGCTGGCGAGGTGAATCTCATCCAGACAGAAGGCGCGATGAGGATCACCGGAGGATTACCCATGCTGAGAATAGACGCCTGTCCTTACAGGGAAGAGGCAAGGAAGGGCAGGATCAGCCAGGTGAGACCTTGCGCCCACTTCCCTTATCCCCTCTCAGAACCCACCCAGAAATTGTCTACAAATATTGTGGCGTCCTCATGAAGTGACATCAAAATTTATGTGGAGTTTTGTTCTCTCTATCAGATTTTTAACTTAATTTCTCCATCATCATAAAATATTTTTTTCTTATTATTTTCCATGCAAGCTGTAATATCAACTTCCATGATTTCTTTCCCATATGTGTCAGTGCTTTAGTCCCAGATCACCTTTAGAATTGTTTGTTTGTGCCAGTTAAAGATGGCATCTACACCCAAGATGTGTACCACCGAGAAATCAGTTCCTTCATTCACAGTGTTTTGGAACATTTGTATTATTTCTGTGATTAGGCTGCTATATCTAGTATACTGAAGGCAGTCGTAAAAGAAAATGGTGTGTATGGATGGACACAGCTCTGAAATTTCGTTAGTGTTGGATGACATCATCACATCATAAATCAAGAACGAGGAGAGTATTTGATTCAGAAAGATCATTACAACAGTAACGCTTTTCTGGGTGCTCAAAATTGTGATGTATTCTGCATAGAGACAGTCATGGTCTTACATGAAAATACACTTGCTTGTTACATAAAAATCAAATGTCATCATTCCCAAGGTTCTTGTGCCATGTTCGATCGACTTCCACCTGAGTTCACCAGATGGCAAAGGTCAGCGGATCTCTGTGGAACTACCGGAGCTGGTGCTTAACGTATCTCCGGAAACCGTCAAGATTCTGGCAGCGGTGGCGCAGACGCTGGCACCTCCAAAGGTATGCATTTCTTTGCAACTATGGATCAAGTTATTTCACATTATCACATGCTACATCAGCAAATTACGGACTGTGCACTTCCTCGGTTATAATCTGAAATACAAAATTTTAAATTTTTGTATACAAAATGAAGTGCAAAGTGCAGCACTTTTGAAAACAAGGGGGTTATCTGAGGAGCAAACTACAAATGCAATTATTCATGCCTGTGGCAAGCATCCATACCTCGTGAACAAAATGTGAATGAACCAACGTAGAGTATATCCCTGAATCTGATGGCAGCAAATTCACATGCATCACAAATTGAAAAAGGAAAATATTTGTTTGGATGTGCAGATTGGCCGTGACTGCTTTCTGCAGCACCTAGCGTTGACCAGGTTTGTACACAAGGCCATTTGAGTGTTGTACTGAAGAACAGCATTCATAGTGATAAAGCCATGTTTTTTTTTCATTATTATTATCATTATTGCTACAATGCCCCTAACCTTTTGTGTTTCAGATGTATTTAGTTTTTTTCAAGTCAGGTGTCATGTTGACATGTCCTTGATATTATGTCTTATTACAGAATGAAGCGTGTTTAAGATTTGAATGATGGATTGTGTTAGACTTTCTCCCAAGTCCCAGCACTTCAATAGATCACAAATCAATATGACTGATAATTCAATGTAGGGATTGATACAAATATTTGATCCAGGGATATGACGTTGATACTAAATTACCACAGAATCAGCCAAAAAATACATTATCAGAGCTGTCACATTCTGCTAATTGTTCTCTGTATTTGTTCCTTTGCACCATATGTGCCCATGGAACGGTATACCTCAAAATGATGAATGATTGTTTAATGGAAGCAAGAACAATATGTATTTGTTTCAATTAAATGTATGAACTTTCAGGTGGAAGAAGAGGAAGCAAAGAACAAGGTGACGGACCTGTCCGATGTGTGGGACGTCAGACCTCTCAAAAATAAGGACTTCTGGTTCCTCGGAGAGGATGAAGGTAATGAGGGTACAAAGCCACCATGGTATGTTCTGATACATTTGAGTTTGGTATTGATAATTTCCTCAAAACTTTGATAGATGATGGAGTCTATACATACCAAGGACAGTCTGATTTACTCTAATGGTCAAGATGTGGATAGCCTTCAACACATTTTCAAAATAAGTTCTGTGATCCTACTGGTCAAGGTGTCCAAAACCAATGGTCAATTTTAGACATTCTAATTTGTAGTTTTTATTTTCTTCTGAATTCTTATTCTAGAAATGTTAAAAAAAGATGTGTATTTTATCTCTTTTAAACGGTATTTGTATAGATAACTTTTTAGGGCAACCACATCATACACACATTGTGTATAGAGCCAATTTATGAAAAATTAGGAATTACCTGTGAAACATAATTAGCCCTTCAACACTTCAACAAGGAAAGGGAAATACCTGCAGAGATATGTAGAGTTTAGTTTTCATAAGCTCTAGCTCGTATGTTTTGATTTGAAAAAGAGTGTGTCATATTGTGTGTATGTACAAAGAACTAAGCATGTTCTGTGTTTTGTTTTGGGGTTTTTGTACATGTATTGCAGTACTTTTCCAACTTGGTGTGGTGCTCAAAACACTTTTTGCAACTTTTGTTATTCTTGTGATTTGAATAAAAAACTGTCACTTTGCTCAAAGCTTGCTTTAATATTCATCACACTCATCCCCACTTTGTCTGGCTTCTGATATCCAAAGTTGCCGTCGTGGAGGACCCTAGCCAGATCCTACCAGAGGTCCCCATTGCGCCCCCTCCGCAGCAGGTGGAGGAGCTTGTAGCCACCATCAAGACCATCGTCGTCAAGATCGAGGCAGCCAGCGGGAGGCGCTTCGTGCCCATGCTCATTCTGGAGGCCAGCGTTCATGCCATCGTCAAGGACTGGTCTTCAAGGGTATTCACTATTTTTATGCCTCCGCCACGAAGTGGTGCCGGAGGCATTATTATATTTTATTTTCATATCTCTCTCTATTCTCTTCACACTTATTTCACGGCTCATTCCAGGGTTGGCAGACAGCATATCAGTTTTGTTTGGGTTCTTCCAGTATTCACAAGAGCTGTCCTTTAGACCAACAAAGGAGTACTGGGTTCTCTGAAACTTTTTTTATGCCTCCGCCACGAAGTGGTGCCGGAGGCATTATGTTTTCGGGTTGTCCGTCCGTCCGTCCGTCCGTCCTTCCGTCCGTCCGTCTTTCCGTCCATCCGTAATGAATATTGTGGACAAGGTAACTATCAAAAGCTGTTGAGGTATCCTGATGAAACTTGGCATGTATGTGTATTAGGGGGTGAAGTTGTGCCTATCAACTTTTGGGTGCACGTGCTCAAGGTCAAAGGTCAAAAGGTCAAGGTCAAATACATAAAATTTCACTATTTCCACCATATCTATGCAATGCCTGAAGATATTTTCTTGAAACTTAGTGTATACATGTATTACCCAATTTAGATTCTCTGGTGAAAGTTTGGGTCATGAGGTCAAAGGTCAAAGGTCAAAAGGTTGAGTAAAAGTATTAAAACTTCTTTTTTTTCTCTGTAAATTGGAAAATTGTTCAAGGTATCCTCATGGAACATAGTATATATACATGTACTGACTGGCAGTGATTATCTAGAGAATGTAGGGTTCATGGGGTCAAAGGTCAGGGGTCAAAGGTCAAGTGCAACACTTCAAAATTTTACTATTTCCCTCATGTTCATGCAATGCCAGCAGGATTAGTATTTTTTTTTTACACTTGGTGTATGCATGTGTAACCTAATAGAAATTCTCTGGAGAGTTTTTTTTTCTTTTTCTTTTTTTATTGCCTCAAAGGTCAAAAGGTCAAAGATCAAGTGAAAGTGCTGAACTAACTTTTTCCTCCATATCTCGGAAGTGGCTCAATTTATCGTGAAACCTACTGCATATCTATGCATGTTCTACCTGAAAGTGATTATCTTATGAATTTTAGGGTCTAAGGCCAGATGAACATGGTAACAATTTACTATTCAGTACAGAAATTGCACTTTTTCTCCATACCGGTACCATGAAAATTACTCAATGCATAAATGTATGAATGGGTCAAAGTCAAGTTAAAGTCCTTAAATCCCCAAATACATGCTCTCCTATTCATCCAATTAAACCAAGTTCAAGGAAGGTGAACATTCAACACATTTCTGACAAACTTGTCATTTCAATATTTTGCCAGTTTTGTGAAAATGTAATCACACATTGTCCACATGGACTATCCAGACCTATTAGGAGAATCATGCATTATGGTGGAGGCATACCAGTCGCCATAGCGACATTTCTAGTCTTTCTTTTACCTTGCCCTTGCGACGTACTGACAAGTGTAGATTAACTGATCTCAAAGTGTGTAAACCATAGAAATTGATTCGAAAGCGAAGCCATTATTTTTCATGTTAGCCTTGCAACATAGTAGAAGTGTTGATAAGGGCACCTCACGCTATTGATGTATGGAAGTTGTGATGTAAGTTGGAGCTGTAATTTTTTGGCACATTTTTTTTGATTATATCAGTCTCACAGCAAAGTCGAAAATGCTGATTAGTAGATCTTATGCTGCTCACGTGTGGAAGTTGTGTTGTAAGTTGAAACCACAGTTTCGTTTCATTTATTTTCCATATCTGAGATGACACAATATTAGAAAATAATACAGTTCCCCTCCCTCCTCTCCAATCTCAGCTGATGGTGGAAAGTCACATGAAGCTTGAGGTCTCAACGTACAATGAGAAGGTGGCGGCTTGGGAGCCGCTGATTGAACCCATAGAACAGCCCAACGAGAAATACATTCCATGGGACCTAGCCGTAACCGTAAGTAGCCATGATCAATCCAGAGATGGATGTTGACCGCTTTATTTTCATTTCCATGAAAAATACAAGGAGATTTTCTCTAGACACTCTATTCATAGCTGAAGTCATTGTTCTTTTTTTATGTCTGATAAAATACTTGTGTACTGAGAGCTCCATTAGCAACTTCATTACAAACTGAAAATAGTGATAATGAAAAAAATTTAAAAAGATTTGTGTTTTGCATGAAAACTGACTTTGACAGCTACTGCAAAAGTTATATCAAGAGTTTCAGAGATATATTAGTGTTAACTCATTTAGGACTGGGTATACACATTATGTTAGCAGAGGTTGTGTTGTACAGAGAATGTGTGTTATAGCAATAATCAAGCTTTCAAAGGGTTAACCAGTGAACACTCCTTATTGACAGTGCATCATTTCAAAGGCAACAACTGACAATAACTTTACACTTTCTACAGAAGAATGTATTGTTTTAATGTTTGCAGGTGAATTGAGTTTGTTTTTTTTCTGTGAAAGACTTGAATTCTTTCTTTAGAGTACAGTGACACAGTGTGCCACTTCAAGTGATGTGTATGTTCAGGCATATTTTATTTTGATGTGATGCCACAATTGTACGCTGCTGTTTTATGATAACATGCTCAGGTGATGAAGAATGATGACCTCATCGATGCTGGCTCCACCACGGCAACGGATGAAGAGGATCAGGAGGGCTTGTCCCTGGCCCCGCCCGCCATGACAGTGACCGTCTCTGCTGCAGACACCTTGGAGCTGACCGTTACCAAGACATCGTTGGCTCTCTTCACCAAACTCGGCATGGTCAGTGTCAATGAATGCATTGAAACATTGGCCTGTGAACCCTATTTTGTTTCTTGGTTGTTTGTGTGTTCATGTGTGTTTGTGTGTTTTTGGGGCTTTTTAAGGGGGCAGAGAGGAGGGGAGGGGAAGGGAAGTGTCACTTTATAACCTGATAACACCTTGGAACTTACCGTTACCGAGACATCCATGGTTGCCTTCACTAAACGTGGCCAGATTGTTTTTGTTTTTTGTTTTTTTGTTGTTGTTTTTTTGGGGGGGATGTTGAATTTGCAGTCCATTGAAAAAAAGTTAAGTCTTTCGTGGCAAGCCACTGCTGTGATCAATGATGCCCTCAAAGTATGACATTGTTCATGACCCGTACAGGACTAATGCAATCCCACTCTGACTCCTTATTGTTGTTTCAATAATAAAGTTAAGCCAGGATGGTGATTGTTCATGTCTATAATTGAAATCCCGCATTTGCTGTTGTTTTTTGTGGCAGACAAAGTTTCTTTGGCTTACAGCACACATTTCCTCCCGCTGTGAAAAAAAGAAAAAAAGTATGGTCGTATGTTCATCAGTGACTGTTTTTTTCATCTTGTCCCAAAGGTGTTTGGTGAAGCCATGTCCAAGTCTGGCACTTCACTCTCAGACACAGATGTCATCCCAGCTTGCACCATTATCAACCAGACTGGCCTGCCAATCAGTGTAAGGCCAGGATCATACTATCAGGTGAGTGACATTAACTTATGACTTCACACACAGATACATACACAGTTACTTTTCTCCGCAGTTACAGCTATTACAGAATGAGTAGCAAAAGTCCTGTGATCTCATAAGTCAAAAGCGGTGTGTTGAATTTTAGTGGGCACACACTGCCTCACTGATAATAGCAACTGTAAACATGTTATTGCACTCTCGTAGCAAGAGTTCGCGCACTAAGCAAGGGTTCTCGCACTAGGGTAACCATGCATCAGTGAATTTGTCCAGTTAAAAAAAAAAAGTGTGCATCCAGTATAATTTGGTCCAGGAAAAAAAACAAAAAAACAAAAAACAAAAACATGGCATCTATTGAAAGCCAATAAGAAAAGCATCCAGTAGATTTGCCATCAAGTTACATCATAAAGAAATGGATTTTTGGCCAAAAATGATTTTTTTAAAAAATTGTCCCCCATTCTATAAAACAGATGATGCACCTGTCTTTTCATGCATCAGTAGGAATATAGTGGTAACTGTTGAATTTAGCCTAAAGCATTCCATACTTACTTAAGGCACACAATTTCTTCTGATAAACTCAGACCTGTACATCATTTGAATACTGTTAGAAAGTATGATATTCATGTGATGACTCTAACATCCAAATTACATCCAAACTCCAGAGACCCGAGTCAGGTGATGTCCTCACTGTGGAGCATAATACCATCAAGGAGCTGGACTTGGCAGATTCTGTGAAGGCTACGAAGAGGAAGACCGCCGTCGACAAGACTGCCATCTCACCCTCCGACATGGAACTCTCAATCCAGGTGAGATGGAAAGCCCTCATTTCCTTTGACGTTTACGGTGCAGATTTATAGTCCGGTGGATATTTTCTTACTATTATTTATCACGTGACTGTTGGCATGGCGACGATGATGTCACATCCTTGCAGTTTGTGAGTGGAATTTCTTGTGCCATGAAGTGTGCTATGTTGCTTTATTTAAGGCCTTGGAGTTTGAAACCCTGAAGTCATAATGCCTCTACAAGTATGGACAGACAACTCACCTCAGCACACGGAAAAGCTCACTCAACAAACGAGAGTACTTTGGATGAAAAGATGGAAAAGGCGACATCAGAATAGTGATATGGCAAAAATTGACAGATCGTGGCTCAAAGTAATGTTCTTTTTTAATGTCTCTTTTGTGGCATCTGACTGTGATGTTACCACTGTTTTATTCCTATGTCACTCCTAGCTCAGCAGACAGGAACGTTAACTCAACAAATGGAGCACCTTGCATTAAAGATTGAAAAGAGGACATGAGAATGATAATACAGCAAAAGTTGACAGGGAATGGCTTAATGTATTTTATCAGTAATGTCTCCTTTCTTGCATCTCACAATGACTGTGATGTCACCACTGTTTCACTCCTGTGTCACTCCTCTTAACTCAGCAGGTGGAAAAGTTAAATCAAACTCAACTAACCGAGTACCTTGCATTAAAAGATTATTCAACAGGAAGACATTAGAATAGTGATGTAGCAAGAGAAATTGATAGATTCTGGCATAATGTACATGTATTTTATCTGTAATGAGTCTCCTTTGAAGCATCTCACATTGACTGTAATGCCATCACCTTTCACTCCTATGCTGTGTCAGGTGGAAGGTTACGAGATGCTCTCCCGCCTGCCAATAGTCCAGGCAGGCCACATCCTTTACAACCTACAGCCAGTGAACAAGGCCAAGGCCAAGGCCACAGACACCATCTTCTCAATCATCCTGGAGATTGAGGCCACCCTCGACACCCGAAGGGTCACTGTGAGGTCACCCCTTCAGGTGATTATCAGGTTCTTGTGTGTGTGTGTGTGTGTTTGGACTTCATGTTTTATGTGTGGCCACTGAAGAAGCACGTCACTTCTTGTGAGCAAGCTACCACAGGACCAAAGGGTCGATCCCTTCTCAAAGACTGGGCAACGTGGCTAAATTGTCTTGCTTGGAGGCACAAGCACTGCCACCAGTGGTCTAGAATCTTGTAATTGAGTTAGTGGTCATATCCATGTAGCCACAATGGTTCGTCAGACTCTTACAATTTTCCTTTGCAAATCCCTGGCAAATCCATTTTTTTTTTTTGTTCCAGAAGAGTAAGGATAAATAAGCCTGGACAGGATGTCTTCTGTCACTTTTTACTCTGGACATGAATATCCTGATTTCAAAGTATGCAGTGATGTATAGAGGTTTTTGTCTGTATAATAAAAGCAATTGCATTAGAAACAAGTTTGAAAGCCATAGTAGCTGACCTTAAAAGCATTTCCCTGGTAGAGTACCATGAATAAGAGCTGCTTTGATTCTCTGCATATGAATCACAATGAAACGTTTATAATGTATATGTTGTCATCCTTTTTGTTTTGTTGAGGTGTGAGGGATTGGAGACAAATCATAAGATTGATGAGAGAAATGTTTCAATGTATGCATACATGCAGATCTTCAACCATTTTGACAAGGGTGTGGACATCCACACCAGTGCATCCGGACATGTGGAGAAGGTCGGGGAGGTGGCCCCAGGAAAGAGCTTCATGGTTCCCCTGCAAGTGGCCCACACTCAGGAGATTCTGGTCAAGCCGACGGACGAGAGGTGAGCTGGAACTCTTTGCCCCCTAATCTCCGTACTTTCTCATGCACATGGCTCACTGTTTGTACTTTAAGATACTTACATGGGTTTTATGCTTCTTTTGATGGTGTTGCCAGTGTCAGAGAGAGGAAACTGACACTTTGTGTTGTAAAGTGGTGATGAAACAGCCATGTTTTGAGACCAGGCCCATCAATAGCCACCCTGTCTTGAGATGGAAGATAAGATTGCTTTAAGAGCTCCCTATCTTGAGAGCTCAATGTCTGGAGATTTCTTAGACCGTAAAGCTTCTTCATGAAACCACTCACCCTTTGGCCAGTTTTCTGCAAGAGACAGTGCTTGGAGACCTTTTAGAGTTTAGATATCTGTGTCTGTAGACTCAGTCCTGTCTTCATATTCCATGTTTTTTTATCTTTGCATCTCAAGATTTCTTTCTTATAATAACTCGGTACTTTTATGCACCCATCATCTTTGAATCCTTATAACTTGTCTTGAGATGGACCACTGTGAGAACCTCATTATATGGCAGAACTCACATGTTTACTTGTCACATAAATGAGACATTTTTTTTTTTGTGTGTGTGTCTCGTGTATAGACTGATTACAACAGGTAATCCATTGACTCAGAACAAATATTTAGCAAATACTAGCTATGATCACATCCAACCAAGTAAACTAAGAGATGTTAAATTCAACAGTGGTTCTGTGACCGCCAAGACGTCTATGCTGATAAAACAGACGTCTGTATGAAGCAGCAACAGATAGACATAAAAGGTGATTTTATCCCATTGAGGACGGACTGATGTTGCTATAACACGCATTTCCCGTAGACACCTGTCCAAGTATTCTTGGGAGTCGTCTTCAAGGGGTTAAAGTACACATTTCATATTGTTATCTCCAGCTACATGATGTGTGACCAGCCGATGCGGTATGAGACCCTCTGGAAGGAGAGGCAGCAGGGGAAGAGGACAGTGACCTTTAGGTGTCCTCCCAAGACTGCTGGATACACTCCTTTCTTCTTCAACGTAAGTAATGTCATGCTATTAAATATGCCTCTTTTCGGTCCTTAGGCTGTGGGTTTGTTCTAGGGCAATTACCCCCTGGACAATTACCCCAGACCCTTCCCCTGACCCTAATCCTAACCCTAACCCAAACTCTAACCCTAGACCTAACCTTAAACCTAACCCTAAACCTAACCCTAACCCTAATCTTTACTCTAACCTTATCACTAACCAGTATATAGCAGGGGTAATTACCCTGATACATTTGGGTTTTATAGTGCACATATGTTTTGCTTCAGCCTTTGTTAATAAGCTTTTTGTACAATCAGTATCTGTGCCAGTTTGAATTTGCACATATGAGTCACAAAATATATTTTCTGAAGTATACCATCAAAACCTGTCGATGTATGATTTAAAGCCAGTAGTAAAAAAGGAAAGTTTTTATTGCAAGTCAAGGAAGAGAAAGTAAGAGAGATGGAGCTGGTTCTAGCATGTAAACAGTGGAAGGTTTGAAGAATTTTTCTTATTCTCATGAAATTTATTTCATTGAGGACATCTACAAGGTGATATTTTACCATATTGACTTCAATTCAAGTTCAAGGCTTTTGAAATATACATTGGTAGTTTGTCCCTGACAAAAATTAAAGATGATACTTTGGATTAAAGTAAAATCAATACAAAAGTGCAAAATGGAGGTAATATTCTTTGAGAGATATGATGTGTCTGCCTTCCAATGATGGTGTGTTCTCTTGTTTTTCGTCTTCAGGTGCTGATTCAGGAGGCAAGCCTGCTGGATGTGAAGGGGACTTCTCTACACTCTCCCAAGTACAACATCCACCTGCATCCGGTGGTGGCACTCCGCAACCTCCTGCCCCTCCCGATCTACTACACCTTGCAGGTGGGGAAGTCCCTCCTTTCTTGTGTGGGGAAGTCCCATCTCTCTGTCTGCGTCTGTGTGCCCTGTGTCCATAGATGGGGTTTATGTGTGATGTTTTTTGTAGTTGTATTTTTTGTGGGATATCTTTTATATGAATTTTTATGGGTATCATGTCCATGAAAACCCTTAAAAATATCTTCCAAAAGATATAATTATGATGTATGATATCCCTCCCTATGTGGACCAGCATGATTGAAAACATTGATGACACGTAGAAAGTATATTTTAGTAAGATATATTATTGTAAAAAATTATAGTAATGCTTACATCGTACAACAGTACAGAACTGCAGACCTCTACTACTTCAGCAGCTCCTAGTTAAACAGCATGTTTGAGCAATGTGTCATCATCATCATCATCACCACCACCATTACCATCATCATCATCATCTCCACCATCACCATCATCATCATCATCATCACCATCACCATCACCATCACCATCACCATCACCATCACCATCACCATCACCATCACCATCACCATCACCATCACCATCACCATCACCATCACCATCACCATCACCATCACCATCACCATCACCATCACCATCACCATCACCATCACCATCACCATCACCATCACCATCACCATCACCATCACCATCACCATCACCATCACCATCACCATCACCATCACCATCACCATCACCATCACCATCACCATCACCATCACCATCACCATCACCATCACCATCACCATCACCATCACCATCACCATCACCATCACCATCACCATCACCATCACCATCACTTTCAACATCACCATCGTAACTATGACCATCATCGCCACCATCATCATCACCATCATCACCACCATCATCACCACCATCATCACCATCAACATTATCATCATCATCACCATCACCATTACCATCATCGCTACCATCATCATCATCATCATCATCATCATCATCATCATCTCCCATCACCATCATCACCATCAACATCATCATCATCATCACCATCACCATCACAGTCATCATCATAATCATCATCACCATCATCATCACCACCACCACCACCACCATTACCACCACCGCCACCATCATCACCATCATCTTTTCATTATTCTCCTGAATTCCTTCTCTCCTGACAGGGTTCGGCTGAAGAGATCAAGATTGAGCCTTGCGAGCAGAGCAAGATGTTCAACGTTGAGCTGGCCAAGACGATGATGTTTGTCAGGGTGAGAAGCAAGCGCAGCTGTGGAGGCTTGTCGCCAAGTATCAAGCTGGTTAACCCCTTTTGTGCCAAGGGACTTGATGTAAACTATTTTTGTCAGGGATAGATTAACTAATGATCTCAAGACTGTGCACATTTACCACAGTGTACAAAGTGGTTAACCCTAAAAAGACTGGGCTATTTTGGTAGCTCGAAAGACTGGGGGGGGGCCTAAAGGGCCCCCCCTTAAGATCTCGGCCGTGGATCGCGCGATCGCCGCGGAAATTTGCACAATGGTAGTGTGCGATGTAATCTACAAGATTGTATACTTAAATTTTCCAAAATAGTCTTCTTTTATTTTATTTTGATTAATTATGCTAATTTATGCAAGAAATCAGACTTTTTTATCTTAATCAGTAAATAAAGCTCCAAAAGTGCTCATTTTTGGTCTAGATATTCTTTGTAGCATTCTTAGCAAATGTACTTGAAAAAAAATTCGGTATCAAAATTAATTTCTTATTTATTTTATTGTTTTATGAATTTCTTATGTATTTCTTTGTTTTTTCGACCTTTTGTTTTTGTTGTTTTTTTCAGCAAAATTTGTGGCAGACCCTTTTTGAAGCATAATACTACTAAAACAAATTGATTTTAGCCAATGAGAGTAAAAATAAGCATATTTATATCAACCATGTGATAAAACTCAATTTGTATTGACTTTGTACACAAAATCACATTTTTGAGCCATTTTCGGTCTCACGTGCATGTACAAAAAGTTATGTAACTTCAGAACCGTACCCCCGGGCATCACAAATTTGGTGTCAAAATGTGCGGGAAACTCGAAAGAAAAAAGTCATAGAGCATCGCGGCGAGAGCATTGCGTGTTGCTAAGTAATCGCGCGAAATGTCGAGGGGGGGGCCTTTTAGGCCCCCCCCCCAGTCTTTTTAGGGTTAAGGGAGTTGATCCAAACCATTTTATTGACAACTTTACACCTAACAACTGAACTTTGTGGCATTTCTGACTGGGTATTATGCTATGATTTTCAGAAAAATTTGGATGTGAATATTGTCATTTAGAGTCAGTGTTGTTAGTATTCAGCATCAAGAGGCTGTATCAAGATGATTTCTGACACCACCAAGTCTTCTGAAATCTGACATTGCCAAAACGAGAGACCAATACAAAGTGTACTTAGGTGTCAGTATTCATACTTTTGTTATTCTCAAAACAATGCCATTGATGATATCAATTGGTTATCTTCTTTTGTCTAGTACAGAGTACAAAACTGATATAAATTTCATGTATGCAATCTATATTAGTGTTCAATTTTTTTATCATAAAAGAGGAAATGAACTATGGTGACAGACTCACTAATATTTTTCCGCCCCTCCCAAAACCTTTTTGTCTGGCAGCTTGATGCATACAATGGGCTGGAGTGGAGGGGCGAAATGACCCTGAGGTCCACCCTACAGGAGTACTCCCAGGTGGGCTTCAAGGGCCCCAATACGAAGTGGACAGAGGCCGGGGTGTGGTGTGACTACAACCAGGGCTTTGTGGACATGGCCCTCTTTGTGCCGTACTGCCTCATCAACAAGACCGGCCTGCCTCTGGCTTACAAGGTGAGGGATGTGATGGGTGTGGTGGTGGCATTGATGATTGATAGTACATGTATCTTGGATAGCAAGTCCACAGCCTGATGATCATGAATATTTATAGTATACATTTGGAAAGCAAACCCTCAGTGTGATGCTCATGAATATTAATGATCTGTGCCTTGTAATACTCATAAATATTAATGACATGTATGCTTTGGAAAGCAGTCCCACTTTGTGATGTTTATGAATATTGATGAGATGTCTTTGCCAGCTCGCCCACAGTGTGATGCTCATGAGTATTAAAAATGGCATGTGTTTTGGGAAGCAAGTCACATTGTCATGCTCATGAATATTAATGACATTTGTTGTCACACTGTGGATTCTACCTGACAGATTTTGCTTGGGCCATTACTGTATCTGGCATATATTTTGCGGGGGTCATGTTTTTCGTGAATTTCTCAAGTTAGGTGCTATTTGCGAATTTAACAACATACCAAAATATGAGCTCTGATCCCAACATGAATGTTACATGTGTGATAATACAGTTTAGTAGGCCCAAGTCGTGAAGCACCTACAGTGTGAATGGATGGGTGCTGCTCTTCCTGAAAATGAGTGAATGATACCGATTTTTCAGTCCATTGCTGAACTCCATGATCTTAACTTTCACCACTCATGAAATTGTCGGGACGTCCCAATTCATGAAAAATTAGACTTTTGCTAAATATTTGGCATACACAGTTGTACTTTTCCCCTGCCTTGTAACAATGTATGTCACATGCACAATATATGACATGCAGACATAAATGCTTGTCAGAACAAAGAAGCTGTTAACGATTCATTAAGGGTATATTAAAGTAACTATGTATATTGTGTGCACGTGAAATCCTCTATGCCCTCTTCACAGAATTCAGTTTTGCACCATGGCTACAATAGGTAATGATATATTACCCCCCCCCCCCCCCAAAAAAAAAAAAAGAGTAAATAAATAAATAAATAAATCTCTTGTTTGTTGTTAATGAATATTGTTTGGTTGTGTAAACTTTTTGGCATTCAGGGAGGTGGAGAGGACATCATCGAACATCCAGCCGATCAGGAGCAGCCCGTCTTCTTCTCGTATCCCACCAAAGTCTTCAGTCCTGGCAAGAATAAGGTAAGATGGTCCTCCAGCCCAGCTGTGGTATCCATAGCCGTGGTCACACTACACGAAACTACACATAGTTTGCTTCCCCATGTTCATCAAACTTTCAGAAGAGTGAGCAGACGGCCACACTGTCAATAAAACTACACATAGTTTCAGGGATGTAAAACTACCCGTAGTTTCGGTCTCTAACACGCATGCTCCACACAGGCAAAAATTATGCGCCCTCCATGGATGTTAAAAAAAAATGCAAACGCGCAACAAGGTGCAAAAGAATGCACAAAGCGCTTAAACAATGTGAAATGGATCTAATCATTGGACAGACTTCTCAAAGTTTCAGCCATGCCGGGTCATCACAAAACTATGCATGGTTTTGCAATAAGTGAGGAACTTTCCAAGTACACGTAAGAAGTTTTGCGTGAAAGTTCGCTGGTAACATCTCCAGAAGTTTACGGTCACACTGTCTAAACTACGCGAAGCAAAATACCAGGTTAGTGAAACTATGTGTAGTTTTGCATTGTGTGAACACAGCTACTGACTGCTTTGAGGGACATCGTCCGACACATCGTTATGAATATTTAGATTGAAATTGTGCCATTTCACGTCATTCCATCATAGAAATATGCATGATCTTCTGTGGAAGGTTGTGAGAGTTGATGTACATAAGCTCAGTTATAGACCTGTAGCCTCATGTTAGCAACTTGCCAATGAGAGCATGTATGGAATTACAGGTTGTCATTCATATGTAAATGCTGGGAATCTGCTTAATAGGACCTGAAAGAAACAGTCTCCAGGAAAGTTAAGTCTTCTGTTGATTAACAGTGTGTTAGTTTTAGTATGTGGTTCATGTCTCATGAGGATGAATGCAAAGTGCATACACATCCCAGTCTTCAAAGTTTTTGTGGTCCGCATTTCTATCAGTTTGCATATTATGTGGGTTTCTGTCGCCTTTTTTTGAATTGGCGTGTTTGGATGAATATTATACCAAACTGTGTTGATATACTTGTTAACCTTTCATAACTAATTCTAATTACACTACATCATATGGGCTGGTTTGGGCAAAATTTTGGGAGATCGTACAGCTCATCTGGCACAATTTTATCATATGTGTACTTTGTATGTATACTGCCGTCCCACTACAGATCCAGTTGAAGACAGGCGAGTCTCAGTGGTCAGATAAGTTCTCTCTCGACACCGTCGGCAGCTCTGGATTTATCTCCTGCAAGACATCTGCCAAGGATTACGAGGTATGGCGTCACCTCATCTTAACTCTCTCCCTAGTGCGATGTTTGTAAGCCCACAGTTTGTTTAAATCCAGCCTTCTATGGGACATGTTTGATTTGAGTATCTTCTCCACTGTGCTATCACACCAATGACTTGATATAACAGTGACTTACTCAACAGTGACAACTCCTTTAAATCCCCCAAAATTGATTGATTGTTGCTGTGTTAAATACCAAGTTGCTTTTGATAGAAAGTCTGTTTTTTACATAGGGAACAATTCATTTTAATTTTGATGTTAAAAAGAAATACATGTCGTTTTCAAACATCACATCAAGGTGGCGCTGTGACCATCATATCATCATGCTTTCAGAAGACACATGCTAAATTATGCGGAGCTCGTTACATGTCAATCACTTGCATCTCTGTGCGAAATTGTTGTAATCATTCCATTAGGTGCTACCAAAAAGTGATGTCAGCTATTAAAGTGAAAGCACTGTTCCCCATTTTGTGTTTAATTGCATTTGATTGTTGCCAGGAGATGTACCACAGGTCTGAAGAGATTTGATTTGATATCAATGATATCCTTAGATATAGATTGCCATTTCAGCCGTCAGTACCATTGTACCATACAAATGGTGCATGGCAAAAAGAAAAAGAAAAAGAGAGAGGAACATATCTGATTATATGTGAAAACTTTGCAAAATAAATAAATACAGTGTATGCACACTTTTGAAAGATACTAATAGATCCTGGATCAGAAGACACCAATGCAGGGAAAATATGGTCTCCATTTCAGGGTAACTCTTGGACATGTTAAAGTGCTAATATGCATCTGAAATTCCATGTTTTGTACTTCTTCCCATTTTTTTTGTAGGTGGTAGGCCTTGTGTGTGTAAGTAGTTACAGTGGATATTTTAAAATCTGAAGATGCACGAAAATGGCAACCTTGCCTTGTTGTTGTTTTTTCACTATTGCAGTTCTTTAGTCTGTTTGATCCCCTTTTGGGACTTTGCTGCTGTGCACTGTTTACAGATTATCGTCACAAAAGTGTACCTTTTCTTCTGTTTTAAACAGATTATACTGCACTCCTAAAAAAGGTTGTGTTTCAAAGTCCATTGCTTCCAAACATGTTTCTTGGTTTCTTTTTTTTTTTCTTTACGACAGCAGGGGTAGTATGAAAAATTTGCATGAGAAGTGGCAGAAATGATATGGAGTGTCTTCAGTGTCATATATCTTTCTCTTTTTCTTTTTTTTTAACCCACATAGACAAAGATACAGTGTATAGAATCTGACTCTAATCTAATCATGTGTGTGACAGGAAGTTTGACTACAAAAAGAAACTTGTTTGGCAAGAATGCTCACACTTGTCACAATAATGGAGTAAAACCTAAAATGAAAGGATTTTTCCTTGATGTTTCATAATATCAGATGACAATCTGCAAAGATATTTGTATGAAACTAGTTATTAGTTCGTTTTTCTGTGAGGTTTGTAGTTTACTCTTAAGCGGTGTGAAAAGAGAGAGTTGCATAGAATAAATGTATGCTTCAAGGAATCTAATCATTGGTAAATAAGTGATTACATGCACCAAACCAGGTTTTACATTATGGCTGAATACAGAGACAAAGACATATTCAAGTGAAGTAAATTTTCAATTTCTACCCATAATTTTTAACAAACAGTACCATAATTTCAATAAAGTAATGCATTTGTGAGCGCTGATGTAGAATAAAAATGCATGTCTAGTGGTAATGACATTCCAGATCGTAGCAATATTTGTTGTTAATGGCCAACAAATTCGATACACATGGATAGTGGGTGGTGTTTGGGAGCCTTTTCTTAAAAAGTTGTGTGTTTATATATACAACTGTTCCACCATAAACCGTGAAAGCATTAGCAGAGCGTGGGAGAAGCTCTAGTTTAAAAACAAAGGCTTTTAAATAGTAGACTTATCGTATATGTCATATCCAGTGGATTTTTTTTTTTACTATGATTTGACCGAAATACCCATATGTTAGCATGAGTTGTTGAAAAGTGCTTGTGTTATTTCATGAAATGTCCTTATTATTACCAGTTTCTTTTCTGATGATCAATCATTGGGCAGAATATTTGCTACCAGAAGAGGGTAACTGCTAAAATCACAAAGTCGATATCAATGAAATATGCCAAAGATGAATGTTCTCCTTTTACCTACCAACGTAATAATTATGCTCAATGATTGCCTCTGTGATGACCTGTTCTGTTTCATTATCTGCATACATGTGTATTCCACTTTTCTATACATATGCAGTTGTGGTCTACACATCCCACATTCGTATAAAACAATTTTTTGTGTTCATTTTGTGATTCAGTTTTGGCAGTGGATGTGCCTAGCCAGCATGCCAAGTTTTTGGTACCGTTCAAATTTTCAGATGATTGACCAGCCACTATTGAAAAAACAAGAATAGAAATGGACCTTTACTGTTTAAACGCCTTGTTATATATATATATATCAAATGTTAGACACCACCCAAGTGTTATTTATCGTTTATACTCCTTACATTCTTCTATGCCACAATCCCAATCTTCCTTCCAGTATTCCATGATTTTATATCTTTTAAAAGTTTCGTTTTGAAATGTTTATAGATATTTTGACCAATCTAGTACTCCACAGTAGTTGTGTGACACATTTCCAAAGTGGTTGCATTAATTTGTTGAGTTAAATTTTACTTCTTGCTTTTCTTTAAAGTTTAGATTTCATGTTATGAATCATGTGACACATATGCACTTTTTCTCAATTTTTCTTGTTCATGACGTAGCCCACGGAGTATAAGGTGATAAAAGTTACATTATCTATTACCTGTAGATGTTTTGATATCTGCTTCATCAAACCTCCCCCTTTTTTTTTTCAATGTCAAATAATCTGTATTATTCTTTTCCAAAGCATGTAGTATATCTAGATTTGCTAACAAGAGAACTGAAATGATATTTACTGTGAGCCTCACTCTGTACAATGAGTTAGAGCCAGCAGTCCAATGGACTGTAGCAAAATAGCTTCATGCATGTTTCATATGTGCAGAGTCGGGCCTTATTTAGCGTACTATGCTAATCGGCTCTATCCAACTAATTTTGTAGTTTAGATATATATGCCCTATTAAGCAATATGGCAGTAATGTGTGAGGCAAAAAGAATAGGATAGAGATTTAATTGTAGCATATATCCATCGTCTTAAGATGTCTCTAAACTGGCATGAGTCCAGAACTATGACAAAAAGACTAACAAAAATAGATAGAGTGTAGACTTCTCTTGTCAACATCAATTTCAATAAGGTCATCTCGAGTAATATGAGTTTTAGTTCTGTTCATGGGGCCAGGGGACAATGAGCACTCATTTTGTTTTCATCTGCTATTGCCACCCAACTTCTTCATTTTATTCTGTGATTTCATCGCTTATTCTGTGATCTCATCGCTTTGATATACCGGTTGTGTGTCTATCTATGTTTTTACAAAAATAATGGCTTTGGTGCCCATTTTCCAAGGCAGTAGCCCCATTTGCAAAGTCAGATTAGAGAAATGCACCTTAGAAATTGGATGAATTTCAGATCAAAGTGCCAGTTACTGAAAGTGATATATGCAAACAGTAAAAACAAAACAAAGACAACAACAATCAAAGTGACCTCTATGATTCTGATCTTTATATCCATTAGCAATACCTGCGAGTTGAGTATCATGAAGATATTGGTGTCAGAAAAAGAGCACAAGTCTAACCTTTTTCTTTCCCCTTCCGTTGAGGACTAGCTGATTTTGCTAAAGCACGCATTTCCCATAGACACCTGCATGAGTATACTTGGGACTTGTCTTCAATAGGTTCATTCTCTCATAATTATTTCAAATCTGGTATTTGATTAGCCATGAATTGGCATTTAAACTTCCCTTTCCGCTTTTCCCAAAAACGATATCCAATTCAAAGTTTTCAAGGACTTGCATGTGAGGGCTACAACCTTAGCCAGATATGATAATCTTTTTTATTTCCTCTCTGTCTCTCATTTCACAACATCTGCTCTCCCTCTTCATCTCTTACCACATATATCTCCACAGGCTCAGGGGAGTGGTATACGTCGTCCAAGAAAGTATAATGTAATGATCTCCTTTTTAAAAGATACCATGCGTTTGTTTGTGCGGTGCATGCAGAGATTGCCATTCTGAAAAGCATGGCAGACATAATGTTGCAAAGTTGTTAAAAAGGGCTGTTGTGTGCTGCTCTTTTCTGTTTGTGAAAAAAAAGAAAGAAATTGAGAGCAAATACCTGGTAAACCTTAATCCTACTCTCATCCGTTTTTTTTTTTTTATCCTTCTTTTTCTTTCCTTTTCTGCTGTTTCAGTTCTATTCAGTTACTTGGGTTTTATTTTCATTGTTAAATGCCGTTCATCTTCCATTTCTGTGAATGCACCACTGCTTGCGACATCATCTCATCTTGCTTCCATGAAAATTCCTGTTTGTTGTATTTGTGTTCACTGCTTTGCATTGATTTTTTCTGTACACTTGCAATTCTTCCTTTTGTTTCTTACATTCTCAAAAAAGGCAGCTTAGATGACATATCATGTTTCCCTTCAACCTGTCCCTTTCCACTTCAGACAAAAAAAACAGTCAGTTTTGTCCTCTAAAATGGGTAAAACATTAATTTCAGACCCATCAACAGTGGTCCTACCCCTACAAGACAACTTAAAAAGTTCTGATGATCAAATCAGTCCAGTAGATTATCACTGTTTAGACTGTTAGCCCTTTCAATCTCCCCGTTTTGAATCGCAGACTAAATCTAATTTTTTTTTCTGTGGTAAATTACTGTGTAGAAAAGGAGATCCTTCCGTCTTGTATTTTAACAAACTGTGTGAAAGAGGGCTTTACTTTTTGCAAAATTTTCTTCCTACATTCTTACAAATCTTTGGAAGGATTAGCGCCTCTGAGCTCTTAATAACCAGCAGAACTATTGCTGCCGGCATTATGTTCTTTGGATTGGCAGCCTTGTCTTGTTTTTCCCCAGTAACAGTTGAATCTGCAACTGAATAATCCTCACACAAAAATTCACTCTTTGTTCTTTTCTTCTTCTGTATTTTTTTAGCATCACTTCAGCGACACCCCAACTTTGTCTCTTTATTTATTGAAGCACCTTTTCACCATGTCTTTGTTTTTGTTTCCTAAATGCTTTTCTGTGCTTGCTTCATAATCGTTTCCATTACCTTTCTCCACTTTGCATAGTTGTGTTAAGGAAGAAAAAAATAGAAGAAAGAAAGAAAAAAAAGGTCGCGTTATGTTGTTTTGAAGTTTGGGCCAGAAAGAAGTCATTTCAGTACTGTTATGCAAAGATTTTCACTCCAAACAGGCATGTACAATGGTTTGTATTGTAATCATCTATCTCTTTAGTTTAATCTTCTTCTGCCACTGTTTAATGATGACAATTATTTTATATGCATGTGTGTATATAATCTCGTTAAATGTTTACATAGCCCAAAATCAACAAGGGCATTTAACAGTGAAATGCATGAATTCAGGCCCTAATCAACTATTTCTAAACTACTGAACACTTGCTGAAACAGTCAAGAGCAGGACCCTATGTAAAAAGACTCTGAGGAATCTCTTGAACATCGTGGCAGTTTCCAACACTTTAGAAATGCTATCTTAGACAATTAACTGGTGTTCAGAGATCCTGAGTATTTAGTAATTTGCCTGATTTAATGCCAATATCTGCTGACCTGCCCCATTTCTTCTGGCTTTCATTGGAAGCAGGTTTCCCATACATGTACATGTGCTGAATTCTTTCTTCAAACTGCTGAAATTTAATGATCTAAAGTATTTATTAATTTGTGTGATTTAATGCCAGTTCGCTGCTGATCTGCCCCATTTCTTCAGGCTCTTAATGAAAACAGTTTTCTCCTTCATGCGTAGAATTCTTTCTTGAAACTGCTAAAACTTTGACAAATTGCACTGATTTTGTCACGTCGAACTGTAAAAAATGCACATTTAGATAACTGTTCGCAGTGTTCAAGCAAATTTTCAAAGGTTTTTTCAGCACAAGACATTACTGAACTTTGTCACAGTAACAATTAATACTTTGATTGAACTTACTTATAGAAGAATGGGTGGTTTTCCTGTCACTGTTTGCATTCAATCTATTCATCTACTGGTAATTCAATTCCATGCATGGGACCCCAACTTTGATTTTAGCCTGCTATTATTTTGGGATCGACTTCAATGTCTCATTTCCGCTGCTTTGCATGTGGAAGCATTTTTTGTGGGAGGATTATTGTAGTTTGATATTAAATTTAGAGTGTCTGTTGTGTTTTGGGTTTGTTTGTTTTTAAACAATTGTGGATTGTGGTGATTACTTTGGGTCTGAGGCTTCCACTGTTCTGAAAAGATGAAGTGACGAAGACAATTTTATAACTTTACTTCACTTTATACTCAATGTAATGCTATAATGGAATTCTGCATATAATATTCTTGTTTTATTACCTGTATACAGTATTTCTATACATTTGGTAATATACATACATGGTGTATATTTGGTTACATTTATGCTGTTTGTGGGACAGCGGCAAGTTTAAAACAGTCTTCATGATTGAAAATTGTTGTTTTAAAGGGGAAGTGTTAAATTCCAATTTGAAAGTCTGAATCTGAACAGTGTTGGCAGACAGGTTTAGCTCTTTCTGTGGTAAAGGGGGTAGGCAGGCAAGGATTGTGATGCAAGTAGTTAGGCTTTACAACAAACCCATGCTACGATTTTAGATGAGATTGAAATGTGTCACAGCTTAGTGAAACATTACAACTCCTAATGCACGTTAGCAACAAATTGCACTAAGTTTCGCTCCCACTGTTCTTATTCTATGCATTTCTCAGGCTGTAAGAATACAACAGGTCAAACACTATGCAATGTGTTATCTCAGGCTGATGTTATTTTGAAGTGGAAATGTTTTTGCAAATGGTCTCTGTGATATATTCAACAACAACAAAAAAAAAGCAACCCAAAGCATTGAAACTGAAGATTTAAGCAAAAGCTGGGGAAAAATGAAGAAAATGTATTTATATGTGTGTGTTTTGATGTGTGTGCTTGCTCAATTTATCAAAAATCAAATCACGGCTTTAATACAGGGCCCCATTTCATAAAATAGCAACTCGTGCTGGAATGGCAACTTCCAATAGCCACAGCCAATCAGGAAGCTGGATTCTTGTTGTTACTGTGACAAATACTATTCCTGCAAGAGTTGTTATCATATCAACTTTTTGTGAAATGGGTCCCAGGTCTAGCGTCAGCACTGCACTAAATCCAAAGTCTGATGTTTTGCCTAATCTCTCCCTCCCCCCCCTCCCCCTTGTCTCCATCTCTCTCTTGGCTGCTGATTACAGATCAGCGTTCAGATCCAGCTGAGTAACCTCGGCTTCTCCAAGGTCGTCATGTTCACACCGCGCTACCTCCTGGTCAACCAGACCAGTTACGACATCTGCTGCGCCGAGCCGCAGGGCACGTTCCAGGATGTGGCAGTCGGGCAGGTCAGGGATTAATACATCTGTATTCAGCTGCCTGTTGGGCCACGACATTCTCTTTAATAGCTATAATATGTTATACAACCTATGTAATGGGAAATCTCCTTCATTGCCTTTAAACTCAACCCCCCCCCCCCCCCCCCCCCGAAAAAAAAAAAGAAAAAGAAAATCAAAATATGACAAGAATCAAAGATCATGTTGTATAAATGTCCATTGTTTGAATTAGTTGTTTTTTGTTCACTTGCCTGTTTTTTGTGCAAGTTGTTTCTTTAATGAGGCTTGACAGCAATGTCCCGTGTAAAAAAAGAAAAAAAAGGCTTGAAGGACATAAGTGTCAATACTTTGTTTTTCATTGCCCATACGTTCTACTATGTTGAGCATTGAAGTTTCTCAATATACCTAGATATTTATCCCCTTATCTTCTCTCTCTGTTCTATCTCTCTGCCACACAGTGTGTGCCATTCTGGCCCATTGACAGGAAAGTGAACAGCAAACTGGTAATAATGAAGAAGGGCGGCACAAAGGAGTCCCTTCCATTTGACTTCACAGAGCCACAAACCACAGTACTCAGACTCCCAGAGGTAACAATCTCTCTACTGCCGTTACTGTAGCATCTTGCCTCCATTGATGGACTTCTGACGAAACTTATCTTTGACTAATAACGATGACATTAAAATCTTCTTTTTTTTTAATATAATGCATTTCCAATCAAACTGATCAATGCACTTTGCACAGTAAATTCATCCCAGCAACAAGGTCAAAAAGAGTACAAGAACTTAAAAAAAAACAAAAAAAAACATTGTTTTTGAATATTCACACTGAGGGTGATGAGAGAAGTTCCTTTGGCAAGGTATTCCATGCCATTGGCCCGCAAAATTTTGTTGTCGGTGGTCTACATGTAGTTGTCCCTCATAAAGAGTGTCATATCAAATATGAAATCATACTGAGGAAAAAGCTGCCTCTTGCTGTAGGATTCTCTATGCAGGAGTCCATTGCTGCCATAATTGATTGGGTAGCTTGCCCCCCCCCCCCCCCCCAATCATTGGTTATGGTAGGTTGTGACCAATCAGTCCCGTTACTCATGTTCAATTGTCATTTGGGCTGCACAGGGGTAATTCCACCTGAAATATTCCATTGCACAAGACATGCCCTATAACCAACTACTGGTATATTCCCAATCCTGAAGTTAATCTGTATTCAAACTGTGCATCAAAACTAGATACCCAGATGATCCTACATCTCAAGCCTAAACTTTGTCAATAAGCTGAAAATCCCTTGAGCTCATGTGAACCAAACTGGTCAGTGCAATATTGAATATTAAAGATCAATATGCAATTTTGCAAGGCAATAAAGAGCTTGTTGCATAGGGAATTATGTTGGGATTAATGCCACTATGTAATAGTACATTCCATGCTCAAAGAAAAGCTTACTGTAAAACCAGAAATCTTGGCATGCATTTTGATTTCGGGAATTTCATGAGAACCAAGATTTGCGAAATTAAAATGCATGCAAAATTTCTTGTCTACACTATATGCATTGAATGCCTATCCATTCGTGAAACTTTCATGCCGCGAAAATATCTTGCTTTACAGTATATGGCCATGTACTTTAAACAATACATTTAAATATCATTGTTCGAGATTCCCAGAGTAGCACATGACAGAAACCTTGCTGTTTCTTTGTCTGCTGCCCTCACAGGTCGGTGGCATCATCGTAGAGAGTCAGGTGACAGAGACGGCCACTGTGGTGGCCTTCAGATCGTTCGCTGTGGGTCACTTCACAACCCAGCTGGTCAACCACACAAAAGAAGTGCCAATCACACTCAACCAGTTGTAAGCATCATTCCAGTTCAGTTCATTTCAATTCACCATGACAGCGCTTTTCTTCTCTAGTGTTGTACAGCATGATGGTACAAGGGTACAGTTTTGAGTGGTGATTAATATACAAATAATACACCTCATTGAGGGCATGAATAAGAATTACCCACATAAGGTATCTTTGCACAGGCTAACATGCCGGAGATGATTGTCCAGGATGTTTGGACTGTTTCAAAAGTAACGAGTGCGGCTAACAACTGGTATACCAATGCTCTAACAAAATTATGATATGTACTGTTCATTATATTGTACTAATGACTGGTCATAAGCAAATTATGTGTTAGGGAGAATAATTGTCTGGTCATGTGTACACTCTCATCAAGCCATTTGATTAGGATTTCATTGTGTGAAAATCATGGATCATGATGTCTCTAGGGGCTAGGATAGTCCTTAATATCTTTTCCTGAAAATATAGGCTGTTCACTGGTTCCCGTACTGCATGCTGTTCACCACACAAATTAGAAACGGCAATACCCATTTCATCATTTGTGTGTTCTTTAATACCCATTAATAACTTATAAACATGGTACTAGTATGTGCTCATGAAAGATGGAAACATTGAAGCTGTGTCGTGGTGTAACAGACTGCAAAATATACTTACATACTGTATCAAAAACAATTCATTCAAGTGATGCTAACCACGTCACATCAGCTGTAGTGCTCAATATCATGTATTCTGGCATAATGAGAGTAATCATTCAAAAGTAGAGAAAAACAAATATCAAATGAACACACAGTCAACCAAAGAACAGTATCATTAGAATGATCAATGAACTAACAAAAAAAAACTTACATATCTGAGACGCCGATTTGTAGTGTGCTCATCATTTTTTATGCCTCCGCAACGAAGTGGCCGGAGGCATTATGTTTTCGGGTCGTCCGTCCGTCCGTCCGTCCGTCCGTCCGTCCGTACGTCCGTACGTCCGTCCGTACGTCCGTCCGTACGTCCGTCCGTACGTCCGTCCGTCCCGTTTTGTTTTTGTCAATATCTCAAGAACCGTGTGGTGGTTTTACATCAAACTTGGTATGAGGGTATATCCTTGGGGGATAATACTTTGTGTAGATTTTAGGGTCAGAGGGTCAAAGGTCAAAGGTCACAGGTTATTTTGTGAAAAAAAATTGAAATTTCATGTTTTTCTCCATATCTCGCAAATGGTTCAAGGTACCTTCATGGAACTTAGTATATATACTTGTACTGATGGGCAGTGATTATCTAGGGAAGTTGGGGGTCATGGGTCAAAGGTCATGGGGGTCAAAGGTCAAGGTCAACTCCTCAAAATATCACTACTTTCCTTATATTTATGCAATGAATGAAGGTTTTTTTTTTAACTTGATGTGTACATGTCTTACCCAATATATATTCTGTGGGAAGTTTCTTGCCAAAAGGTCAAAGGTCAAAAGGTCAAAGGTCAAGTGAAAGTGCTGAATTGCACTTTTTCCTCCATATACCTCCAATACCTTGAAAAATTACTCAATGCATAAACTTATAAAAGGGTCAAAAGTCAAGTAAAAGTCATCAGTTCCCCAAATACCTGCACTCTGACATTTTAATCATTCATCCAATTGAACCTAGTTCTAGGAAAGTGAACATTCAGCACATTTGTGTCAAACCTGTCATTTTAATATTTTGCCAATTGTTTGAAACTGTCATCACACATTGTCAAGACATTGTACTATAGACCTATTAGGAGAACCATGCATTATGGCGGAGGCATATCAGTCGCCGTAGCGATATATCTAGTTTATTCATTAGTCTCTTTTTCACTCTTTGCTACTTCTCTCTCTCACTTTTCTCTTTCCTCACTCTCTTGTGATCTGAAATCGTGCTCTCTCGTGAATCTCCTTCTCACTTTTCTCACCATGCGAGTGTACTATTTTTGTCCCCCCATTTCTGTGTCCTATTCGTGTTGCACACCAAAGACCATAAAGACATAAACTCGCTGAGCTGTGTCACAGTGCGTGTTGGTAAGCACACTGCAGTACAATTTTTTTCTACCTACTCTCAAACGATCAACTCCTAATACCGAAAAGAAAAGAAAAAAAAAAAAACAGAGGAGAAGAATTCAACCGCTATCTACTCAAATCCCGCTCACACTGGGCTGCACTCACCTGCCTTGTTTAAATATTTGTTGCACAGCGGGGTGGAGGACAAACTCTTCCTGGCACCCCAAGAGACCATGCTGTACACCTGGCAGAACCCGACAGGGAAGCGTCAGCTGGTGTGGACTGTTGATGGCAAGGAGAACAAGAACATACTCAACAAGGTACAGATATAGCCATGCCCACCTGTCACTCACTTAACATGGTCAAAAATTCTTTATCTACCATGTCTTGTGCACCTTTCCCCCTCCCCCCCCCCCCCTCCTTCTTCCCTCAGCAACACATGTAGAGGATTCATCCAGTGAAGTATCTTTCCATTGCCCTTTTAAAAAAAAAAAAAAAAAAACAGTATCTCTTATCTTTCTTGTTCATATGCTCAGCTGAAAGCATCAGCCTTAAAAAAGTGCTGACTACATTCATAGCATATTATTTTTATCTTCACACAACTATCTGCCCACCTCTGTTGTGAAAGTAGCATAAATGTTTTATGTCTGAATGTGTTAAGATAATCAGTAGGGGTTGTTTCTTTGCATTAGAGAGTCTATTTGTATCTCCATATCAGTCTGTTAATACTGTTAACGTTACACCGACCCGGGATTAAAGAGGCCACTGTTTGATGACATGATGATTGCCAACATCTCCACTGTGAAGACAGCAAAATGATGCAAAGATTTAACGTAGTTAACTGTCAGTCAATGTACTTGTAGATCATGTATTTGCATGCAAGTTTCCACGGCTAGCTACATGTAGCAGGCAACTTTGTCTTTGAAGGATCCATTCATAGTAGGCGGATTCAACCAGGTACAATGGCTGAATCAAGAAACAAACTGAGATTGATATCATATTGACTATTTTCAAGATACTCGGCATACTCAATCTTTGAATTCGGACGTTTAAAACATGGCAGATCCATAAGTGCAAGTCCAAGCAACAGTGCC
This sequence comes from Diadema antillarum, assembly GCF_040938485.1. NCBI lineage: Eukaryota > Metazoa > Echinodermata > Echinoidea > Diadematoida > Diadematidae > Diadema > Diadema antillarum. The sequence goes on from NW_027271488.1 coordinate 869,240, forward strand.
CTCTTTAATCCAGGTTATGAGTACCTTTAAGTGTCCTTCATGTAGTTGTGATGTGTTTTATTTGCTGAACATATTCAAGAGCTGTGTTGAGAAAAACGATGTGCATCCATTATTGCACATTGTCTATAATGCATCGCTATTTCTCAAAATTATGACCAACTTGCCATATGTAAACAGAGCAACATTTACCAATGTGCCCAAGGCACATCGGTGCACACCTGTGCCTATTTTTGTGTCTTTCTCACATTTTTGCATACCCTCTCATTCTTTGCTTCAGAAAACAGAAACATTTAAGTTTTCTGTCATAACTGTAAGTAATTCACACGAGTTATAGTCCCTTGATCCGCCACATGTTATGGAGAGTTTTAAAAAGTTTGTTTTGCATTGATTTCAAGACATCCATCTACAGTGTTAGTAGTACATATACCTCTGAAATGTTGTTATGTCAGAATCAGTTTCATATTTGTTGTTACACATATCAAAAAAAAAAAATCATAGGAAAAAAATTTGTATCTTTGAAATACAAATCCCAGGAACTTATTTTAAGTTGTTGGTTGGGGTGGGTTTTCTTTTTTGTTTGTTTTTGCAGTCATGTTATGTTGAGGTGGACAAGCGAGGGAGATTTGTGTTGATTGATTATTTGGAATTGAAAGAGATTTTGTTATGGGTCCTGCCAAAAATGTAGAACTGCTGTGCTGTAGATGGATTTCTTCAGAGGGAAAAGAGAATGAATGCATTACCATAGGAGACTAATTCATTATACGACATGGGTCAATTTTTTCAACAGTCTCACCAATCCAATGTAGCAAGGACTGTGTGTGTCTCATTGGTACAGATTTCCTCCCACTTCTGTCATTTGCCAAGTTCCATCCCCTCTCCCTTGCTACTGCTAGTCCTGAATTCCCAATCCCTACTCCCCTACACCCCCTTCAGTCTGTCATTTGCCAAGTTTCATTCCATCTCCCCTGCTACTGATAGTCCTGAATTCCCAATCTCTACTCCCCTACACCCCCTTCAGTCTTTCATCCAATTTATGCTCCTTTTTATCATAGACGATGATTAAGATATGATATCTGCAAACAGACTGGTCTGTCCATTTCTGACCAGTCTAGTCTTCTTTCCAGATGTTATTGACATTATGTTTTTAAGTAAATCAATGTTTTCTTTTATCTTTCATCTTGGGAATTTATTGTGATTGAATAGTCTGGAATCAAGGGATAACTGTTGTAGTCATATGATGCATGTTTTATCTCCCTATCAGGGAAGTTCACAGTATATTTTGCCGTCACATGGGACTTCCATATCCATCCAGTTTGAAATGGTTTGTGTCTGCAAAAGGGCATTTAAGTGATCAGACATGAAGAACCCATTTGTATTTTCTTTTGTGAATGATGTCATGAACATTGTGGGTGCCATCTGTGTCACCCAAAAAGCCATCGTGTCCCTCCAAAGAGCCTGGCCATGCGCTGAATCTCTGAGATGTTCTTGCGTGTTTTACGCGCGTGTGTTTGTGTGCAATTTCGTCACAGATCATGCTTTAAGTTATTTTGGCATGGCATCCATGTAGCAACTGCTCTGTGAAGAAATTTGTTATGGAAAAACGAGACAAGAAGACTTTGTGAAGATCAAATATTATGTAATGCCATCGCACACACCAAGTTTTGAAATTCTGAAGTGAATAAGTATGGATGCTGCATTCATTGAATGTACATGTACATCCTATCGTTTCAACAGGAGCTGTGTGCTGTTTTAAAGTTTGTGCACAATTTCATTACAGGGAAAAAAATGATATATTATTGCGGCATTGTATGTTTGCAATTTGTTTTCTTTTTGCACCTTAAGATGTCAAGTACTTTAATAACCTATCACTACCCCCTCCCTCAAAAAAAAAGAAAAAAAGAAGAAATGCACCTACAGCTGAATGTCTGATTTGTCTCGTAATCATATCTAGAGTTTGAGGGGTTTTGTTTGGGGGGGTTTACATTTGTAATGGTGAACAAATGGAAATTATTCTAATAAACCAGTGGTATGTATCACATTTATTTATTCATTTCTATTCAAGTTTCTCATAGAGATATCGATATATGAAAATCCTATGAAGGTAACATTTGCCGATGTTTAAACCTGGAACTATAGTTTCTTTGTGCTGTGGTGCTGTGTTAAAAAAATCAAAATAATCAGATCTTCATAATAAAGTCATGGTTGAACATGTGGCACCGTTTAAGCATCCACTGCATGTCGAAATTTTGTTTCGTCAGAGATGAAACTTGGCATTGGTGTCATGTGGGCTATGATTGATTCATGCATTCTGTCTGGAATAGTGGCAGATTTTTAAAAAATGCTTATCTTTAATATCTTTAATATCTGTAATTCTATGACCCTAGTATTCACACAAATATTGGAATTATTTTGTGAAAGAAAATATTTTCAGAATTCCACTCAATGCCAGATATTTTAAACAAACTACAGAGAATTTGAATAGATGACATCAAATCCATGCATTTGCAAAATTCCAAGCTTGATTTTCAGGGGAATATGTAAATCCTTGCATTTCAATTTCTTAAACTGTCCTCATGTTGTACAAACAACTTCCAACTAATTTGGCCAGAAATGTGTATATACTTTAATCAAAGGATAAACAATGTCATTCATAGATTTAAATAGATGTAAGAACACTTTGTGATGGAGTTAATAATTTTGAAAACCTCTGCTTTATGATATGCAGGCATGATATTCTGTAGATTAAAATCTGATTTCAGATTTTTTTTTTCTCAAGTCATATACACACAAAAATCAAATTTAACAAAAAATGAATAGATAAATAAATAAATAGAAATAAAAAATACACATTTTGCTTTTTCCATGTATCAAAATCACCTGAAAATTTTGATTTCCAATTTTTTCAGCAAACCTCAATATCATCCCTGGATATGCTAAGAGAACATTTCAGGGGCCTCTGCAGAACTTGTGGTAGTGTAAATCTTGACCCAGTAGAAGTTGGTCTTTTTCTCTCACTCTTACCTGTAACTGACTGCTTCCTCCCCCTTTCTATGTGATTCATGGCCGGCCTAACCTCACACAGGATGGAATCGGCGAAGTGAAACAGGCCAACCAGAAGATGCTGTACTGGGTGTCGTTCCTGGACGGCACTAGTAGGATCATCCTCTTCACGGAGGACCTGGCCCTAGCAACCAAAGCCCAGCAGGTCAGTCATCTCTTTCCTCTACTCCCCCGCTCTTCCTCCCCCCCCCCCCCCCCCCCCCCCCCTCATATTTTCAGACATCCCTTTGATTGTTTTCTGTTGTGTGGTTGTGTGTTTTTGCAGTAGTGGTATATGAGCCAGTGCATAACAAAAGGAACTGTAAAAGTGCATTGGCTCATCAAAACAGACAGCAGTGATAAAGAGCAACAACAATAACAACACTAGCAGAAGCTAACAACAAAAAACAAAAGTGCTTTTTATTAGTACATGTAAATTTTTTTATTTATTTTTTTGTACTTGCTCTTGAAAAACCTATTGTTCAGTTATCCTTGCATATATTTAAACAGGTGATACAGAAGTTGATATTAATCAGCATATATCCATGCTTGTTGGTGCTGTGCCTTTTGGGATAGGGAAAATTAATTGATATGATTTTTATATTTTGTCCTTAAAAAACACCTGATATATGAATAATTCTTTTGTTCATGTCTTAAATTTGCCATTACGAAAGCAGCAGTAATAGTGAGTCGTGTGATATGTTTTGTAGCTGATAACACCTCTTGATAGTCAGTATGTTTGTCGTGAGTGGTATATCATAGCTATTTTAATAGGAAAACAAGCCTGCACATGGTTGTGTGCTGATCATAGCATGACTCTTGCTGTCAATCTTTAAACTATCACACAGGTATGCATAGTACAGCGTACTAAATGCATTTCCTAGAATGCTCATGATTTGAACTCAACAATGTTTGTAGTTAGGGCAAGTTGTGTACATCACACGAGTCATATTAGCAGCAGAAGTCTCAATGGTCTTTGTTTGCTGTGTAGGCTGCGGAGTTGGAGCAACCTGACATGGAGTTGGTAGTCTCACTTCCAGGCATTGGCCTCTCGCTGGTGAACAACATTTCTAGGATGGAAGTGGCATACATCGGTCTCATCAGGTATGAATGGACACGCCTTCTGGTCGATAATTATGTACAATGTATGTTCCCATCAAGCTAAATAGCATTCATACTATTGCATGGCATTAGGCATTCATCCTGATCAATGTGATCACACTTAACAGTATCAGAAGAAAAAATTTGATTATTAGTTGTGTACAATGATATTGGAATTTCTTCTTACTCTTGACGACCTAGTTATTTTTTTTCCAGTAGAAACAAAGATCCTACACTCCATAAGATGATCAACTCTCCCGATTTTACACGGCTGCTGGTGAAATGGAAATGGCTGCCGCCCGCTAGCGTTGAGCTGGTATAGATCGAACAAGTGTTAGCCTTTTGCAAAGGCAGCTCGCAATAAATTTCTGGATGTGCACAGTCACAGCGAGTGTAGCAACCAGCGAGCGGACCTGAGCGAGCTGTGTGCGAGTCTACTGCTCGCTGTGACCAGGGAGATAAGACGAAAACTCGCCGTGCTTAGTCTTTTTGAAATCGAAATGATGATAAACCTGCCGATGGTTGGTGTAGCTATTGATGCAGTTTTATGCACTGCACCAATTCTTTGGTTTACTCATGATTCTTTACAGAATATTCCTTCTTTCTTGTCTTAGCCTATCTTGGTCCTACACAAGCATATCGGGAAAGTACAGCTCACCTGGAAACTTTCCCAGCTCAACGCTAGTTGGCGCACTCCTTAAAAATCCCACAATTCCAAGCGGCAGCGTTTCACTTTTCAACTGAGAGTTGACTATCTTATGTAGTGTGTAGGATCTTTGGTAGAAGTGCATCTTTGAAATTATTCTGGAATATCACGGGTTCGTGAGTGATATGGTCTCATCCTGTCACTTGTTGAAACACATTTGTAGCGATGGCTGCAAAGGTATTGATGTTTATGTTTCATCATGCACATGTGAGAATGTTTGAGATACATGTACCACTGTTATACCTCTTTTTCTGTTGGACAGCTCTGGAGTGATCTGGCAGAACAAGGTCAGGCGACGCTACAAGGACCTGAGCGGCAAGGAGATGAAGATCCTCGAGGAGGGTTTCATCAAGGCCGGGCTGGACGCAAGTGACCAGAAGGACCTTCCTCCAAGACACTACAAACTGGACCATGGCATGGAGGTGAGGCAGTCCAAGAGGGCGCCGTTTTATTATCATCAACATCAGAATTCATCATCAGTCATAATCATGAGTAATCATGTATCATTAATCATTACCATAATCAACATCATCATCATTTTTATGCCATCGTTGTAGCTGATATCATCTCAGTTGCCATACTTGCCAGAATTATTATCATCACCACTACAAACATCATCATCATCATCATTATGTCTGTATCCACGGGTAATCAAAAGGGCAATGATGTTGTTTGAAGTCAGTGTACAGGCTTCCTCTTTGTTTCAGTTCAGTATTTGACACTACAACAGTATGAGAGTATACCTATTTTAAAACAAAAGTCGAGATGACAGTAAATGAAAATGCATAAAAAAGATGCAAAAATAAGATATACTAATCATTGGTTTTCTCGCATTTCTCACATTTGTTGTGTGTGTGTGTGTGTATGTGTGTTGGAGGGGAGGGAGGTGACTGAGCAAATGTGGTGCTTGATACAAATCTTGTCATCCAAGCTTCTCATTTTCTTCTCAGGAATTAATCTTAGTGATAAATCAAATCTAATAAAATTGAATCAAATCTTGAATTGACTAGCAGGTGAGTCAATGTAGCCAGTAAATAAACAAAACAAAAAGAGAAAAACCACCAAAAAAAAAAATCATAACTCAACAAAATATACCAGTGAATGGTGCATCATTGTATCGTATGTCCAAAAAAAAAGATTATGTGACCCTTCGCAACAATAACATTAAATATAATGAATCAATCCAAATACAATTCCAGGGTATCAATGAAACTGTAACTTATTACCCACATCTAACAGAAATCCCCATCCGATTTGCTTGAGTGGTCAAAGAGAAATGAGGATCTTTGTAGAGCATGTCAGGAATCCCTTCCCTCCAAGTTCTGTTCATTGTGTTCACACATTAACATGCAGCTTCAAGTGCTAAATTTGAAAAGAACAGACCCATGACATGTTTTACTATGCAAGATGTAGGTAAGATGTTGTATGTTTAGACCCTGAAATAGCATTCAGACAATTTAGTTGTATTGAAAGTAATTAATGCGGAAATCGGATGGTAATTTTTTTTTTTTTTTTGGACATATTGTATGTTTCCCCGCCCGGCAGGTGGACTTTGGGCGCATGCTGATGCTGTCCCCCAAGAAGCAGCCGGTGAGGAGGACCTACCACCCCGGTGTCTGGGCCCAGGTCCGGACCTCCAGCCACCAGTTCCAGGTCCATGTGACCATCAACAGGTTGCAGGTGGACAACCAGATGCCCGCCGCCATCTTCCCCACCCCGGTCGCTCTGGTGCCCCTCCCCAAGACGGTGGCGGCCGAGAGTGGTGAGTGTGTTGTGGGAGCTGTTGGAGTTGGTATAGGCAGCATTAATGTACTGTATACGCTATATATTTCGCGGGGGTTTTATTTTCGCGAATTTCGCGAGTCGGGAGCTATTCGCGAAATTAACAACACGCGAAAATATTACCTTCCAAAATGAATCCCTTGCCTTGATGATACGAACATTTCAGTACTAGTATACCATGTCACGGCTTACCGAACAGACCATACTGGCTAAGCTTGTTTACGCACGTCCACATCTACTTCCGAATACTGTAGAGAGCCAATCTATTATCGCAAGGGGACCACTCATCAGAAATCTAGCGCGATGGACTTAACCACTTCAAAAATGTTGAATTCTAACTTACTAGTTCGCAGAGTTTGGTAAGTTTTTTTCATGCAGTGTATAACTAGTATAATTCTTATTTGCTAGTAAGTTGAACATTCACACTTTCTTTGCCACTTCATATTTTCTCTGGTCCCCCAATCGCGAATTTAACCACTCGCGAAAATGGGTGACAGCGGCAATTCGCGAAAATTTATGTACGCGAAAATTATAGCGTATACAGTAGTTTTGAGCAGTGCTGCTCTTAGTAGTTGTCACGACTTGTGTGCGTGATTGCTTTATTACTGAAGCACAAAGGCTGCATAACAAGCTGTTATATCAAAAAGGTGCTTCCTGTTCTGATGTAGTAGTGTTGGAATAGGTTTTATCATTTTTGTTCTCTGTGTGTGGGTGTGTGTATTATCTATCCTCCTGCCCTTGTATGAAGTTTCATCAACACACATAGAGCACAGGTGCTCTATGCATATTTTCTGTAGTGCTTCATCAGTCACTCCTGTTGTCTTGACTTGTATCATTTCATGTTCTTTTTGCTGATATTCATCTACTACAGGTATATTCGCTCTTTATCTCATTATATGAAAATGCAGTCTATCAAAATCATGGACCAGTCTCTATCTCTTTGTCCTCTGTCCATTCATCTATTATTCATCTCTTCCTCAATCACTTATCTCTCTTTCTCCCACTGTCTGTCAATATCTTTTTTCCACCAATTGATACGCCACATTTTTATTCCAAACTACACATGCTTCGCTCTTTCACCAAATGCAGGTATATGAATTACTATAATATCTGTATGTATTTTTGTTTGTTTTCAATCATCCCAGCTCCAAAGCAGCTGCTTGAGTTCAGCATGATGGTGCGCTTCTCTGACTACAGCACGGTGAAGCAGATCAAGTACCTCAAGCTGCTGGTGCAGGAGATGGCCGTCAAGGTGGACATGGGCTTCCTCGCCAACGTCGTGGCCATCTTCCAGTCCGACGAGGAGCAGGTCGTCGACAGGGTCAGTGCTTGGCTGCCGAAACATATTTAATGTTTGTTTGTTTGTTTGTTTTTTCATAGTAGTTTATGCGAGATGTATGATTGATCCTTTAAATATTGTGACTATATTGACTGAAGTAGGCTCATTATCTAGCCTCTTTGTATAATGATGAATTCTTTTGTGTTGTGCTTTACTGTATACGCTATAATTTTCACGTACATAAATTTTCGCGAATTGCCGCTGTTACACATTTTCGCGAGTGGTTAAATTCGCGATTGGGGGACCAGAGAAAATATGAAGTGGCAAAGAAAGTGTGAATTTTCAACTTACTAGCAAATAAGAATGACACTAGTTATACACTGCGTGAAAAAAACTTACCAAACTCTGCGTACTAGTAAGTTAGAATTCAACATTTTTGAAGTGGTTAAGTCCATCGCGCTAGATTTCTGACGACTGGTCCCCTTGCGATAATGGATTTAGTATTCGTAAGTAGACGTGGACGTGCGTAAACAAGCTTAGCCAGTATGGTCTGTTCGGTAAGCCGTGACATGGTATACTAGTACTGAAATGTTCGTATCATCAAGGCAAGGGATTCATTTTGGAAGGTAATATTTTCTCGTGTTGTTGATTTCGCGAATAGCTCCCGACTCGCGAAATTCGCGAAAATAAAACCCCCGCGAAATATATAGCGTATACAGTATTCTGTGGAGGGTTAATGGACATGTCTCCTGATGTTTATGCCATATTATATTTCACGGGTTGTTACTTACATGAATTTCACAAGTCAGTTGGTATTCACGAATTTCAAAACACGCAAAAATAATGACTCTGATCTTGATATGAATGTAATGTGCACAATACATTCCTCCATCCATTTCTGTACTCTACAATCACAAATTTAATCACTCGCAACATTTTTGGAAAGTCCCGATTCATGAAAAGTTAGACTCGCCAAACATATGGCACATACAAATGTACAATATGTTTTCCTGCTTGTACCCCCTCAGGTTGCCCTCTTAGAGCTTGACAAGCAGAATGTCAGGTCTGAGCTGGCCGATGCCGAGTACGTGAAGGTGGCGCTCGCCAAGGACTTCAACTTCTACGACTCCTTCCATCTCTCTCCACTCAAGGTGAGGAGAGAATAACTACAGCTCTCAGTCAAATCTTTGTAACTTTAAAGGTCCAGTTTACCTTTGGGAACAGTGATTTTAAAAAATTTCAAGATATGACATTTAATGCATATGTGTAGGTCTGTTATGCCACAAAACATCGTATCATATAAAATTTTCGCGACAAAGCCTAAAATATAAGGAGATATCTGCATTTTTCTCAATAAACCGTAACTGTAGATGGTTTAGTCTGGAAACATTTTTATTTACAACTATTGTTCACGTTTTGTATATTTAACAATACTTAACATCGATTTTACGGCTTCAAATTTTTACAGTGGTTGTTTCTATCCCTAACCCACATTTTAGAACTATTTTAAAGCACTAATGCTGGGTTTTTGTTTCATCTGCAAATGGTAAATTATGCCTTTTATAGCAATGGGCTACTGGCAGAATATCTCCAGTTTCATACTGTGAAGGGCCTTGAGGGTTGACAAAGACTGGTGATTTGACATAGCAGCTCACCAAGTGGCATGATATAAGAAAAATGTTTAGTAACTACTGCATTGAGCTTGTTTTCTGGTACACTGAGGAAGTGAACTTTGACAAGGATTGGTGATTTGACTCAGCAGCTCAGCAAGTATCATGGTAAGAGACAATATTGGTAATTGATACCTGGAGCTTGTTTTCTAATACATGGAGAAAAGTGCAGATAGCTGCAGTTTCTTTCTCGATTGTCACCAGCAGTATGCAAGCTTTAATGCGGCAGTTCTCTCCCACATGTACATGTAATCAGGAAGGGTGCCAAATCCTTTCTTCTCCCCTGTATTACACTTTGTTCTCACCTGAATTTGGCAACTCTTCAGATTCTTTTGTGTGTACTGTCATACATATGATCAAGTTTATGTAAACATGTTTTAATACATCTCTTGTCACAACATTTGTCGCATTCAGCATTTTTCGAATTCAAAAAAAGTGGATGAAGCTTGGATTTGACCATCAGAACGCTCCTCTCTGCCCCCTGTCCCACAGATCCATGTGAGTTTCTCGCTGTCAGAGACGGGGAAAGAGGACAAGTCCCTGCTCAGCGCCAGCGCCAACGCCAGACAGAACGCCCTCAACCTCCTCCTGCAGAGTGTGGGGGTCACCCTCACCAACGTTGATGATGTCATCTTCAAGTGAGTCTGCAGATGTATTTTAAATCTTTCTTCCCATAGAAGTAAATTGTTCATGTGTGTGATTACACTGGAGGAAAGGAAGGTCATGAAGAAAAATGGTCTTATTTTCATTTTTATATTGTATGCATCATGTCAATATGGTTATTAGAATGATTTTCGGCACCAGTGTAGGAGTTGAGGAGAGTTAGAGAGAAAAGAGACAAAGATACAATTGATTTGTGCACATATAACAAGAAGAACATGACACCGCATGAACAGGATATTATATGGTTAACTATAAAGTCTTTACTAGTGATATAGGCAAGGGGAGAATTCCTCTCTCACAACCAAGACCAATGAAAGCTGTGTGTTGCTTCTGTCTGACACATCATGACTGTGATATGGAAGCTTCAAGTTCTTCATAAACTATTCCATTTTCATACACATTTTTCCAAAAGTGACCTGTGCTGTGCTGCTAGTAGTAATCCTGTGACTCTAGATGAAAATTTTAGGACATTACACCCCCCCCCCCTTTTCAGCAAATGGAAAGATAGAGATTAAGAAAAAACCAAAGATAGAGACAATGACTTGGAGCAAGCAGTTATGGGTAATTACTAGTCGCTTTACTTATTCTTATTGTTCTTGATCCTCTTCTTCCCCCCTAACCCCAGGCTTGGATTCTTTGAACGCGAGTACCAGTTCTACAGCCAGGAGCAGCTGACGTCCGAGACCGTGCGTCACTACTCCAACCAGGCCATCAAGCAGCTCTACGTGCTTGTACTCGGCTTGGATGTGATCGGGAACCCGTTTGGCTTCGTCAGAGGTGTCGGCACGGGAGTCAAGGACCTCTTCTATGAACCCTACCAGGTCAGTCACAGCGTTAATCTGTGCACTAATTTCTGTCACACTTGAAGCATGAAGTCTGAAGACTTCAGTCTAGGAATGATGTGTAAGTGCCATGTTCAGATGAAGCAAACGAATGCATCTCTAACAGCATTAATGTGCAATCCATTAAGTATGATTATTCAGATGCAATTGCCATGATCGCAGAGTAGCATATACAGGTGTTCATAACACCAGCACATTGTAGGATAGCCAGCGCAAATATAAAACCCCTTCATGATATGCTCTTATTTATACATGTATACAAAAAATAAAGAAGAGAAACCACCAGATGAGTGAAAAAGCAGTAATACCCTTATAAAAAAATGGGTTTCTTTTACGTTGCATGACCAGTTTGACTGATTTTAGTGAGCTTTGATGATAGTGATTACAGATTGGCATGCAAACTGTAACCAGCAGCCACTTCAACCAGCCACAAATAGTTTTCACATTCATCACCAGTCATCATGTTTGTAAATTTCTTCCATGATGGTTGACAAAGCTAGAAATTGAATGGATACCTCTAGTCTAATTCTTGTGGTAGATGAGGGTGTATGTGGAAAAAGTCCGCTGGCCATGTCATTCTTATTACCCAAACACACTGATCGAAAAAATGGGATTATTGTTCACTAAGAATTTCATTGTTGAACTCCCATCTTGATTCGGGCATATTTCTATTAAAACTCTTTACAACATAAGAGTATCGCCACCATGCATTCTATTGAGAAAGCCACAAGCATTGACGGGTAGTAATTTCTACTGATATCCATCTCCTCTCATGCACCCCCCCCCCCCAACACACACACACCACTGCCACCACCAACCCACAGGGCATCGTCCAAGGACCAGAGGAGTTTGCTGAGGGCATGGCCTTGGGCATGAGGAGTCTATTTGGACATGCTGTCGGTAAGTCAAGCTGAAAGCTGAGCCTAAAGATTTGAGATTTGACGTGGAAGCACATTGCCTCCTGTCATACAAAAATGCATTGTGTATCGTCTCCAAGATAAAAAATCACTTACTTTTTCTCCTGAAAAGTGGTAAAACTTGTTACTTGTTCCGTTAGTGTGGCTCTCCACCACCGATTCACCCTCCAGCAAAATTGTGTCACAAGTCGCCAATTGACTGTCCTAGTTACAGGTCCACTCATAGCACTTGAAGGTGTCAGCGAGAACTTAACAAGAACTTGACGTAGACTGAGTCATTACTCTGATTGATTGTGTTAAGAGGAGAGTGCCACTTGTTGTCACATCCTCTGATTCCACACTCTTTCTTTTTTTTCTCTTTGTGTGTGGCATACCGTCAGGTGGTGCGGCGGGTGCAGTGTCCCGTATCACGGGAACGCTGGGCAAGGGGCTGGCGGCCCTCACCATGGACGAAGAGTACAAAAAGAAGCGGCAGCAGGCCATCAACCAGAGACCAGCCACTTTCCAGGAGGGGCTGGCCAGGGGCGGCAAAGGCCTTGTCATGGTGGGTAGAGTGGAAAAGATTAGCACTGACATCATGGACAAATTTGACATTTTTTTTTTTTTTTGAGGGGGACAGATTTTAAGACAGTGATTGCTTTTCAGCTGATTCTAATAGACTGTGTACTGTAAAACCAGAAACATTCGCGAATTGGAGACGAAGGACTTTATCGCAGCATGAAACTTTGCAAATTGGCAACTGGCATTCAATGCCAGTATACAATTGTGTATAGACAAAAACTTTTGTGTGCATTTTGCATTTGCAAATCTTGGCTCCTCGCAAATTTTCTGGTTTTACAGTATCATGGTATGTCAGAATTTTGGTTTTTGTTGGGTTTTTTTCAAGAAAGGAAAAGTTCTGCACCTGTGATACTTCTAGCGTTATTCTGAAATGTCTAAACTCTGCAGTATTTGTTTGGCGATTTGAGTGATTAATCAGAACCCTCCCGTTCTTCGCCCGCATTGATAGGGCTTCTACGAGGGTGTGAGTGGGGTCGTCAAGAACCCCTTCGAAGGAGCCAAGAAAGAGGGCGCCAAGGGCTTCTTCAAGGGCGTCGGCAAGGGGCTGGCAGGAGTCGTCGCCAAGCCGACAGGAGGCATCATTGACTTTGCCAGCGGCACTCTGGAGGGGATCCGGAGGTGAGTGATTGAGCAGAGTTTTGTTACTGTTGAAAATTTTTCGTAGTGACCAGTGTTTGGTGTTTGTTATACAACAGCAGAGCTGCTAATTCTCCTTGAGTCTGCGGAAAGCTACCTGAGAAAGGAAACCTTTCTTGATGTCCTGAAGAGAAAATGTAAAACTCTCCTCAACTGGGAAAATATATGCCTATTTAGATGTATGTGACACCCTGATTGTCATTGGTAACCATCCTGATTTTGATTTGTGAATGTTGGCAGCTTTGTGATAGAGAGTGCTTGATGAATTGATGGGGGGGGGGGGGGGGGTGAGGAAAAATGCAGAAGTAAAGAAAACATACAGACAAAATGAAAGTGGTTTGGCAAATTTGAGTCAGTGGGTGTGGACATCTCTATTGTTACAACACAGTCAAATCTCTGCAATGTGGTCGATTTATGTTTGATAAAGTATAAGAAGGAAGTCTATCTGGGTACAATTTCTTGTGTTACATTCGTGTTGTAGATGATACAATACAGCCTACTTTTTGACAATTTATTTACATCAAAGATTTGGGCACACATGTCATAGTTTCTCTGAGGAATTTCAAAAATCTGTGGACAAATTGCTAGGTCAAATTTGCAAGGATTTTAATGAATGATATCAAATGTGGAAAAGGTCACATGGGCATTGCATCAACTATACACACAAAAATGCGCTAATGCTCAGTGGTCATGTAGGTGTACATTACCTAGAAAGTTTGAGAGTATCACCCCCTACCCCCCCCCCATATGTAAGTATGTCATGATGAGTGCCTCCTAACCTTTTAATCATTTCATATCACATTGATAGGACTGCAGTGAGATGAAACAAAGCCAAGTAGATTAATCTGCATGTCCAAATCTCTCCTGTCCAACCTCCGCGCACACAAAAAAAAATCTTCAGGGTGGCTGAGTCAGACGTGGAGATCCGCAAGTTGCGTGACCCCCGCTACATCGGTGCCGACGGCATCGTGAGGGCCTACAACCGGGCCACGGCCTTGGGCAACTGGCTCTTGAAGCAGATCAACAAGGGCCAGTTCGCCCAGACGGAGGACTACATCGCCCACCTGCAGGTCACGGCTGACAAGAAGACCTATCTGGTGGCTACCGACAAGTAAGTGCACCCACCGTTTCCGTATTTGTTCCCTTTTCTTTTGTTTGCGTCTCTTCCTTTGTTTTTGTTACCTCCGCCAAGGGAGGAGGTTATGTTTTCATTACCGCATTGGTTTATTTTGTTTGTTTGTGTTTGTCCCTGTGTAAATAGTTGTGAACTTATTTGGATGAAACTTGCACAAGAGGTTGAGAATGACACAAGTAACAGATGATTGAATTTTGGTAGTGATTTGGAAATTTTTATTTTTATGAAGGATTTTCAATATTTTTGGAGGTAGGGTCAATGAACTTGTGAGTTCAAGCTGTGCATTTTTAGAGGTTTTTCTACGAGCACTAGAGTGCGTGCTCTAGTTTCTGCTAGGGTGAGGCGCGCCAGTAGCTGACATTGATGACGTAACAAAGGCTTCGAAATTAGGAAATCGGGCGATTTTCAGCATGCATATGCATGGGTAGAAATTACTGATCTCGACAGAAGAATAAGATCACTGGTCGAAAATGATAAACAAAAAAGAAAGGAAAAGAAACTCCTTGCCTTTGGCGGAGGTCTGCACTCTGAGAGTGCTTTTCTAGTTTTGCTTGTTTTGTTTTGTTTTTTGTCCTGGAATGACCAAGAGTGTTTGTTTTGAATATGCAATTAAGCAGTTTGTTTGTCCCATTGTGGGATGGGATGACACTGGAACGGCAAAGAGATGTTCATATGAGATAACAGTAGCAGGTACATGTGTAGCATAGGAGATGAATCTTTGGGAAGAGTCTTCTGGAGGGGGAGAGGGATGCAGGTGGGGTAAATGAGGACCAGAAGTTTACGTAAGTTACAAAGCGAGGTAATGCAATTTTTATACCCCCGCCAAACGAAGTTTGAAGGGGGTATATAGGAATCAGCGGACGGTCGGGCGGTCGGGCGGTCGGGCGGTCGGTCCGTTGCAAATCTTGCGTCGCGAACTACTTCCTCAGTTTTCAACCGATTCCCATAAAACTTGGCACAGATGTGTGCCTTGGGTTGTAGATGTGCAAGACGTATTTTTTGACAGTACCCAAAAGTACGTTGCCATGGTAACGGCATATTATGGGCAAAAATGGGTACAAATCTTGCGTCGCGAACTCCTCCCACAGTTTTTGATCAATTTTTATGAAATTAGGTACAGATGTTCATCTGAATATGTTAATGTGCAAGACACATATTTCCGCAGTGGCAAAAAGTGCGTTGTCATGGTAACGGCATGTTATTGGTAAGATATAGGGCAAAATGCTTCATGGCAAAACTGCTTCATCAGTGTTCTTCCAATTCTCATGGAATTCATATTGAATGTTTGTCTTAGGATATAGGTCAGCATGACACATTTCTTGACAGTGACAAAAAGTATGTTGCCATGGTACCAGCTCACATATTATGAGCCAAAATGATGGAAAATTTTGTGTTGCAAACTACTTCCTCAGTTTTTGCCCAATTTCCATGAAACTTGGTACAGATGTGTGCCTTTGGTTGTAGATGTGCAAGACGCATTTTTCGACAGTACCCGAAAGTACGTTGCCATGGTAACGGCATATTAATGGCAGAAGATCAAGGAAAGATCTTGCGGATTTAACTACTTCCTCAGTTTTTTGACCAAAGCTTATGAAATGTTGTTTGGCGGGGGTATAACCAGTCGCTGTAGCGACATTTCTAGTTTTATTTGCTTTAGTTTTACTTCATTTTTTTTTCTCCAAGTGTGGCTGCAATGGATATTGTGAATCTGCAACATAGGACTAGCAGTAGCATGATTCAATGCTGATTGTGTATGGTTTTGTTTTCTTTTTCTGTGTGTGCTTGTGTGTGACTGTCTCCCCATCCTAGACGGGTTATCCTCACCAACCGTGGAGACATGCTGGGCCAGTGGAACCTAGAGTTTGACTTCCTCTACACCAACCTGAAGGATCTGCCCTCCCTTACAGACAAGGGGATCCTTCTCGAGCCCAAGGTGTGTATGCAGCCATTGTGGCTCCTCACTCATCTTTATGTGCATTGATAAAATGTGTTCCCTTTGATTGAATTGAATCAAAATATTTTTTTTTTTCATTTGGTCACTATTAAAGGAAGCACTAAATGCCTCTTAGGGAACCAATCTTTGGAGTAATGACTGTATGTCCCAAGGCTGGTGGAACAGGGGGGCACTATTTTTTTGCATCCGTGCATAGGAATACATAGAGTGTCACCACCAATGAAACCTTTGAGCACCGTACATCAGCTCAAGATACCCGGAAGTGGCACACCAGTGCCTTTTTTTATTTATGGCTCGTTAGCTCATGAAACCCAGAAGTGCCCCCCCCCCCCTCCACTTTTGAAAACGTGGCGCCGACCTCATGTCCTTTCTGTAGGACTAGGCAGTTATGATTAAGTGCCTTACCTGAGGGCGCTACGGCTGCTGTCCAGGGATTCAAACCTGGAGCTTTAGTATTGAGAGTCCATGGTCTGAAATACAGAGCAATAACAGCTCCTAGAATGTGCATGGATGGATTTCTCTTTTAATGTGATATTTGTTTACAGTGTATCTTAGTCTGTATGGCTTAAAGAAAAGGGCAGTACACTGTTCATTTCAAATCCAAGGAATTTCACTTAATCTATGATGTATCAGTTTAAGTGCACTCCCGTTACAACAAACACGTTCATAAAAAAATTCTTGTTACAACGAAGTAAAATCCAGGTCCTAAAATTCTCATGTATATATCTTTATGTACTTTACTTTTTGGCTATGATGATATTTTGATGTACAACAAGAGAGAACCACTGGTCTCGAGGACTTTAAAAAGGACTATAAAAAGATTGCACTGCAAGCCTAGTAATCTACTTACCTACCTACCTACCTACCTACATACCAACCTACCTACCTACCTACCTACCTACCTACGGTGTACATTGTATGTGATCTAATTCATCTATGAATCCTTATGTCAATGTGTTTTTTGTAGGAGGTCAAGGCTGCAAAAGGCAAGAGTCCTCTGGGGAAGGGCTTTGGCAAAGGACTAGGAAACCTACTCAAGGGCAAGCAGGGACCAGGCAAGGTGGTCCACATCCTAGACAAGAAAGTTGCAGAGGTACGTATACACAGGCACATGGGTCTGTCATGTCCCTGTCATGTCCCACACATGGTGTTTTTGTTGTTGGTATTTTCCTCCCTCAAAGTCATGTATAAAGTCCAGGTTCTGGTTACGTCCTCTGCTCTTAATTTGTTTTTCTTGTTGTTGCTTTTTTTCTTGGTGATGATGTGTTTGTTGGTGATGCTTTAGTGGTTCCTTTTGTTTGCAGGAAACGTGTCATGTGGCATAGCTTCTCAAGTTGATAAGTTCTTGGATGTCTTTGCTCACTATGCATCATTTTGGATGCTTCCTCACTCAGTTTATGCACTCTGTATGGCGCAATTACCGTAAAAGTGGAAATTTTCGCAGTGTGGAAATGTTCATACGTTTTGTGTGACCAGAAACTAGCACGAAAATAATTTTGCTTGGTATATGTACCACTGTGAAATGCCTTGATTCTGTGGAATTAAAAAACACGAAATTCATCTTACTTGGCAGAGCGCAAAAAGTTACTCGGTATACTAACGTCAACATAGTACTGATAGTCTCCCTGCAAGAATTTTTCAGTGCATATCACAGTTTTTTGTGTACATGACCACACAAAAATCTCTTGAATTTATGGATGATTTTGTCATTGTACAAGGTTGCCAATTTGAACAGATGTAGAAATGCAGCTTGACTGTGGTAAAGGGAAATTTTACAATCTGTTGTTTATTGATATGATTATTGTCGTCATTAGTTGGTGACCATGATGAAGAGAACAAAATTATATCCAAACTTGCATGGAGACTATGGCTGTACATTTCCGTATGAAATGTTGAGATACTGTATCATGTCATGATATCTTAGAAAAGGTGAGAGCATTTTTATGATTGTGAATGTAAAGTGTGATGCTCCCTCCCCCCCCCCCCCTTCCTGCCCATTGGCCAATACTATGAAATTACAGGCTGTTGCCTTTTGCATACCATGACCATTAGTATAAAAGCTATGTTAGTTTTCATATGATGAAGGTTCTTTACTTTTTTCTGATATTTCATTGTTCTGTTGTTGCATAAAACCATTTGCAAGGTACAAGCCTAGTACAGGGAAATCCTGTGACTACAAGGTTGCCGGGCCTGCTTTACCTTGTTATAGCCGATACCTCAACTCTAAACATGTAGTAATAAAAACAAGAGACCAGCTATATACAGAAATAGAAATTGGAACTGCTGAATTTGCCTTGTTAAAGGTGATACCGTGTTGTAAGGGAGTTTGTTATGAGGGGGTCTCCCTGTACTGAGCTTTCCATTGGTGGTAGGGATAGGGTAATTGACTCCTGTCCCCCCCCCCCCCCCCCTTTCACTGCTGCATCTGGCGCACAATTTCATATCTATCAAGCCATTTTGCTGATATGATGTCTCTGTACTACCCTCTCTCTCTCCATTGTCCTTTCCTTTCATTTGTTGTTGGGTTTTTTCCCCTCCATCTTTGCAGGCTTTCCTGTCCAAACTGCACTATGCCATTGCCAAGGAGACAAAGGCGGTCCTTTGAGGAAACAAACTGAGATTTCCTTACCCCTACGTTGGAGTGAAATTCTCACAGTGAAGCGGCTGCAACCGTTACTGCAGGGAAAGTGCATGGATCTCCTCATTATCAATGTGTCGGGGTTGTCATTCTCTTTTTGTGTTTTGTATATAGGTCGATGGGCAAATGTAGTGTGTGAGCGGAGAATTTGTAAAGATTTTGAGTATTTTTAGATAGAAATTTACACCTCTGTCTGGCTCTCGCTCGGATGAAGAGAGCTATTCCTGATGTATCCTTTCATTACGAGGGTGTCCTTCAAGCACTAGTTAGGGATGGTAGACCGTGAGTGTGGATAAGATCGTTGTGATGAGGTGGTTGTGATTGATAAAAAGATAGGATGTAAAAAAATGATGCATTTTCTTTTTCTCTACATATGATGTACTACGAATAAGATGCTTATAAAGTCACATCATTTTAAGACAATTTAACTAAATGTCCTATTTGCCAATCATTTCTTTCGAGTAAATTTCTTTTTTGATCTTTTTTGTTAGATCTGTATGTAGTATTGTAGAAATCCCTGCCCAGTATCACAAACAAAATCTTTCAGTGGTACTACGCAAAGTATCAAGTGTGAATAGATTACCACTGCCATAAAGCTTTACTACCAGAGAAAGAAAAAAATGAGCAATTAGAAAGAATGGATGATGTAACACATAAAACAGTACACCCTAATCAAGTCTGTGTAACTCTTGTGTGCTCATGAT
Source organism: Diadema antillarum (assembly GCF_040938485.1). Classification (NCBI taxonomy): domain Eukaryota; kingdom Metazoa; phylum Echinodermata; class Echinoidea; order Diadematoida; family Diadematidae; genus Diadema; species Diadema antillarum. Next base: position 888,867 of record NW_027271488.1, read on the forward strand.
ACAATTACAAGCTAGGAAATCATAATGTGAACTGTGTTGGTATTTTCCTTGGTAGGTGTACAAGGTGTAGACATTGGCTACGCTATAAGGAAACTTTATTTGATTTGTTATTTCTTGCATTGATATTTGTTGCTGATATATGGTTTATTGTTTCTTTTGATGTTGCTGCAATTTGTTTTGTTGTGCTTTTATTTTGCTTTAATGAATATCTGTTTTTATATTTGCTATAATGTACGCGAGGCTCCAAGCCGAAAGTTAGTACCCTGAAGGAGGTTGTGACCCCCCCCCCCAAGACATGAATGTGAAGACCAAAATTTAATTTTTGTTTTTTTCCTTGCTCCATGATGGGGCTTTGCAGTTCCAAGATGACTTGCCAAAGAAAATGTTGGAATATCTCCAAGATAATATATATGTATATTCCAATTAAATCGAGGTAGCTGATGTCTTTTTCTCCATACAATGTAGCCCCCTCCCCCGAGACACCCCTTTGATTTCGTTAGCCGACTGAAATCTTTAGCTGCTTAAAGTGCCCAAGTTGTGTGTTGTCGTGTAGTTAGCTGTCAGATGGTCATTTTCCATCTTGTCCCAAGGAAAAGTTGAACCTAGACAAATCATGTATTACTCTATTGTTATTATTATTATTATCATCATCATCATTGGTAACAGAGAAAGAGAAAGATGAATGTTACCTTGAGTCGGGGAAAAAAGATTGGAATTGGCGTTCCGGAGAATTAGAGTAGAGTAAAACCTGTATGGCATTGCCTCTTTGGTAGAGGTCTTCGAGGCATTAGTCACTTTCTTTATAATGTGTCTGTGGTGTTGTTGTTGTATCTCTTTGTCTCGCCACAGTGTTGTTGGGTTTTTTTTCTCTCTCTCAAATCATAGTGGAGCTAATACAGTCAGGTTGATGTACTTGTAGATGCAGATTGGTTATGAAGAGGAGGACACAAATTTGGTGTCTGTCTTCACATTTTGCAAAAGTCCATTAGGACATCAAGATTTTCCATGCATATTTTCAACCAAGGTTCAAATACTTTTTTTTTCTGTTTTTCCTCTTGTTGAGTTGAATATGCAAAATTCATTTTCAGATTTTTTGAAATATTTGATTTATTGCATGTGTGATGCACCATGACTTCTGCTCACAAATTCTAAAGGCTGAAAATTGTCCTCAGTACTATTTTGAGTGTTTCCAGTCATTTTGAATCTTCTTTTTGATATCGAGCAAGCAAATTATCCAATATGTATAGACGTGGTTAGGTGGTGTTTAATGTATTGCATAGGAATACAAGAACTAAAGGAAGCCGAGTTAAAGGAAAAAAAAACCCAAAATAATTGGTTTTTATTGCCTATGAATGGTCTATAACATTCAGAATAATCTATTTTCAATTCTGTGGTTATCTTTGCAGTAGAATTGAAAAGATTAATAATTTCACAGATACAAGATTATTTTAGGGAATCATTGGTTTGGTTTGTTTTTTTAATTTGTATCGACATGTTTTAACTTGAACTGTTTTCTTACACAGTACCATGTTTATATTACAAAGAGAAAAAAAAGGGCATTTTGTGATTTCTTCTCTCACTGCAATAAGCTTTGTTTAGACATAGGAGGCAGGAAATTGTGTTGTTGTTTTTTTTGTCCTTGTTTTATGTGTGTTTGTCAATATTGTCTTATTTTGCTGGGGCCATAAAATGTCTTTCTATCTCTTTTTCTTTCTTTCTGTTTTCTTGTACTGAAATATATTCATATTCCTGCCAGTGTGGCCACGCTAAATGCCAAATCATTCAAAATTTTATCTCTAGCATTCAGTTCTGGAGTAGACTTCTTTTTACTTTGATGATCATCAAACTGGTGCGAGTGTCCGTGAAAAACAGACCTAACATGTTGTTCCAGTTGGAAATTGGAATAATTTTGATTTCTCAAAATATCTTGTCCCTCGTAGCAGTGTTAAATAGATTGTTCAGTACGCATGACTTAGCATGCCTTTATGTAGTGTGGGTATTCCATTAATTGTTGCCTATAGTATCTTAGTGTTTAGTCTGTAGTGCTGCCTCTTGATTTTTGTGTGTATATTCACACCAAATGAAAAAAAAAAGTAAATAAATGAATAAAAGTACTACAGAGATACAGGGTTATGCCAGACGTGGGTGTGAAATAGGGTTTACCCATGATATTGGGTATCTTGGATAGTGAGTACGAGTCTGTGATGGCAAAAGCCAACTTTTCTTGGAATACAAACGGGATGTTAGAATTATTCTGTTAGAACTATTCTGTAGACCTGCATGGAGGTATGTTTACTTAGGTGTGTAAGGAGAAGACACCTATTTTGTGCAGACTTGGTCAAGATTGAATCCAGGTGCTGTAATTTCTCATTTTCTGAGAATCATCAAATGATGTACAACTTGCAGAGGGTATGCTTACTGTATTTAGCGACGTATGCGTCAGACATAGGGTTTGTGTGTACGATGACTTGACAGCATTCATATATATTTCGGGGTAGAGTGGAGAAGGTGTAGCAACAATTTGTATTTGATAGAATATGTAATGTTTAAAAACAAAAAGTAATTTTTATACCCGTGCAGTATGTACATGAAATGTATATTTTGGGCTGAGACAGATTGTTTGATGGGTAATAGGCTGGGATGAAAGCATGCATACATCAGTAGGTACTTATATATATCTACCAGGGGTTCTAGAATATATCACATTTTCTGGCAGCTCTGTGGTTATTATCTACCAATGCGTAACATCCAGTTGAATGGGGGGGAAAAAAATAATTCTTCTTTTTTCTTTCTTTTTTTGCCATTGCCTTTGCTCTGAATGTTTAGTCCAATAATTTGAAGTACTGTCTTACAAATTGTCCTGTAAATTCAGATTTCAATACAGGAATACTTTTTATTTGGTGGAAGAAGATTTTTTACAAGTTTTTAATATTTAACATATCAATTCATGCCAGCAAATTAAGCAGACTATCTAGAAAGGGCAGTTGGACATAACTAAATTTGGTAGCAAATACGCTTTGTACTTTCTCACATTACATCTAATAAATCACAACAGCATTACTCTATGTTACATAGGAGGTCTTGCCAAAGCCATCAATCTCTGTGCTGTAAAAAATCTGCACAAAACAAAACAAACCAAGAAGAGAAGTAAAAGGAATTAGAGCGCCATGGAATTTCATTGTTGCAATAACATACACAATCTATATTTGCAACATGACTGCCAGTTCATAATTTTGATAGCATTCCTGAAAAGTCGAGGTGGATAAACTCTAAGGCCCTACTGGTAGAAATATCTAAATGGTAACTGAATAGGGGAAGGCATAAAATTGATGAAAGCTTCTTCAAAAGACCTGCTGTGTTGTGCAATCAGTGAACTTTTTTCAATGTTGTATTGTTTTTCTTCGTCTTTTTTATCATACTATTTGCTGTGATTGTGAATTGTGGTTATAGGAGAGCTGTTTGGAAAAAACAAAAAACAAAACAAACCTGGCCTTCATCATGTGTATGTATTTTTGGTATGTTGTGGTAAATGTTTAGGATTTCTTATCTGTTCCTTGTCTTCGACACAGTTCTTGGGAAAGTAATAATAAAGTCTACATGATAAAGACAAAAAAGATAAGAGGAAAGGAAGAAATGAAATTATGGTACTTTTCTGTGCGTCTGATTATTTTTGTTACTGTTTCCCCAATGTTGCAATCCCATATTAGGGAATGCTGCCTTGGTGCGTTTCTTCCTGCGTGTGATGATAGAAGTTGCCTTGGTTGTGATGTATGCTAAACTCAAGAAAGTAAATCACACAAACTGCACATGGACTATTGATTGTATTGGTGGTCTCCCCCCCCCCCCCCCCCCCCCATACACTTGCCCCACTCCTACAATAGGTTTTTAGCATGTGAACAACCTGCAGGAGCCCCTCTAAAAATATTATCTAATCACTGAACAGCCAGTGGCCACCTTTGTGTATGAGTGAACGGTGTGTCTGTGTGTTTGTGTGCGCGCGCATGTCTGTTGGAGTGTCAAAAAAGTGGCTTTCTCCTTGCCCATGTCATAACATATCTGCATTATCCTAATCTCCACTTGTAAGTACAAAATCGGATCGTGTATACTTCACAATTTTTTTCACCGAGTAGAAAGAGGTTGACATTGCACGAAGCCTCTACGCACTGGTACTTGAGGATAAATGCACTGTTCAGAATGTTGCGTTTTAGTCATTACTTGTAGAAAATGTGTTTTACATCGTCTACATAAATATTGGTCAGCGATTGGTCATGCAATCACACGACTAATGAAGCAAAGGGTCAAGCAGTGACGTTGCGTCAGCTAACAAGTCTAGAATTTGGTGTGCCATTGATTGGGCTAGAATGAAATGTGTATTTATGCAGATGGTATTTTTTAGTAGTAGTACATAATAAGTAAAAATTGCATTTTTATGGCACTCTATACGGGCATTTCTAAGGGCACTGGCGCTATTTATATGAGAAAACTAGGAAGCAAGATAATATAAGGACAATGCAAAACCAAAGTGACAGGAACAAAAGAATTTTGCCTTCTCTATCGTTTGAAAAAACAACAAAACAACACAACAAAAAAAGATTGACAGTCCCCTGGAAATCATATTTCAACCTCACTTCTTGGAAATACTGTATAACTAGCAAAATGTTGTGTTTATTTACATCTGTAAAATGGCAATACAGCTGTACCTGTATATCAGCCTTTAACTTATCAGGGAAATTTTGTCTTTAAAAAATAATACACTGAACTATTCAAAGACACAGTGTTCGGAAGTAATTTTTTTTTTTAAATTAGTCTTCGTTATGTCCTATCCCACTCCTGAAAAGTCTATACCAAACTCCTCCAGTGAGGACATCTAGTAGATCCTACTACAGTACATGTGCTATTCCAGCGAAAGTCAACACTTCCAATACAAATCATTTGAGTTTAGAAATCACATAGTGTTGTTTGGTCATAAATTCACATACGTACCTCAAAGAAGAATTAATACTGTGGTTTTGTTGGTTCTCAATACAAGAAACTGAAAAGCAGCTCTTTTGTATTCTATCAAGTACTGTCTCTCATTACCTCACAGTCAAAACCTCAAAACACTCGATGAACTTCTACACTGCACGCCAATTCAAAGGGATGGTATATTTTGGTTGAGATGATTGATGGGACTTCAGGGGGGCATTTCATGAAGCTTTTTGTCCGACAAAGTTTCGGACAAATTTGCTCTCGGCCAATCAGAAGTAAGGATTTCCGTAGCTTGTAACATTTTGTCAGAAAAATATCCGACCAAACTGCTGCATGAGCCCCCCAGGTTTCCAACTTTTTTTTTTTGTGGGGACGATGAGAAACTTCTTATAAAATATCAAAGAGCATACAATTCTAAGAGGAATTCAAGGTTTATTTGATGAAATTTGGTTTTGAAATGGCTGAGATATCCACAAACAAAGAGGTCGGTAAAAAAAAGTTGGGACCCACCTTTTATCAAGACTACTTTGCTTTTTGATATCTCAGCCATTTCAAACCTGACTTTCATCAAATAAACTTTGAATACCCTTTGAATTGTGCGCTCTTTTTAATATTTCGAAAGTGGTTTCTAATTATCTCGGAAATAGTTGAAATATGAATCCCCATCTAAAACCAAAACTATACCGTTCCTTTACAGGGTGCTGCCAGGCAAGCAGTTTCATTATCCCCTACAAGATCCTGAAATTCTCACACACTCCGTACAACACAAAAGTTCCTGTTGGCAGTTAAGTAGTTTAAAAAAGAATAAGGAAGAAAAAGACATTCACACTCAGCAAACCATGAAATATACAGACAACACACATCTTTGTTTTCATGTGCCTATTTCTCAATTCTGCTCTTCTTTAATTCATTAGATCGACATCTTTTTGTAATATCAGACACTGCTGAGAGAAAACAATTTAAATTTGTATTTTTGTTTCTATCTCTCTCTCCAGGGAAGATATTCTCCTTCCAATAATTTCACACCAATTCAATTACACAGGTACTTCTCAGAAGACCCAGGATTTCCAGTAAACCAGATTAAACACTTCCTCTCTTTGTGCATACACGAATTGAAGTCCCCGCCCAAAGCAGTATGGTGGAAAGGTTGATCCCATTATAAAGAATACAAACTATATGAAAGCATACACAATTTCTATATCAGCCTTTCCACCATACTTGCAAAGGGAATTCCAAGGGACACAGTTTCACAGGCGAAGGACCAGAGATGCTACATCAGAACATTGACACATTGTCAAAACCTTTTCGTTCAATTCCTCTGGTGTCTGGTCCCTGTAAAGTTGTAGCTCAACTAGAATACAGGGGGTGGGGACTGTTCTCAATTTCACAGCTAGGAATAAAAGCCAGTAGCCAATGCAAAGATACAGTGAAGCTTTTGGTTGCCAGTATAGATGGTGAACGCTGATCCGAAACCCCCCTCCGGCTTTCACAACATCAAAAGGGAAAACCATACACTTGCATTAAATATCGCAGGTTTAGAGAAAATAGGTTATTTCCATGATTACCACATTAGTTTTTATGATCACCATATCTTTTTTTTTCTTTTTGATTACCACGTTAAGCAGATCATCTCACAAATTTTGGTTGATGGTGCACTAACTTTTGCAGTTCATAGAACTGAAAGGACACAAGTATTATGTTGAAGTGAGCAGGGAGTGATTTTACTACTACACGTTGTAGTTACACACTTCATGTGAAAGTGTGTGAACAATTAAGTTTTTGTTTATTTATTTATTTATTTTTCTTTTTTCTTTTTTTTTTTGGTCTTCACTGCTATTTAGAACTTCAAATCCAAAAGTTCATGGCAAACCATACTCGGTTACGGATCCACCAAAAAACTATTCTCCTGAATTTGTAATGGTTTGCGGAGTTTATCTTTAAGGAATCACATTTTTCAATCTGTGTTTTCAAGTGCCTGCTGAAAACGGTCATGCATCCAGCTCAGTAATGTGCATCAGATTACCTTTCAACTAAATACCGTCCAATATTTAACAACAGCTTCCGCCAGGGTTGTCAAAAATGTCATTGTAGTGACAAAATTTAATCCACTTCTACAAGAACTAGAAGCATGACACACCGCAAAGGAAAGCCAATTTACATGATGCTATAGTAAGGTTAAATCAAGGCCAGAGCGTGATGTAGCAAATGCACTGGTCCAATGTGTTAAGAGAAGTTTAAGACATTCAAAACCCTGAGGCACACAATTGCTTTACTTTTATGCTTCTTTTTTGTTGTTGTTCTTTAGGGTGGTAAAATTTTCTCTCTTTTTTTTTCTTTGGGGGGGGGGGGGGGGGGGGGGGAGGATAGTTAAACCTAACAATTTTACTGAAAGACATAGAGCCAACCTCTCTACTTCCAACATTACAGATGAGGCCAATAAGCTCAAAAGTTAGCACTGAGATCTGTGAATTTCAAATCAATTTAGTGGAGTAAACTGCTCAATTATTCCTTGACAAATAGCAGGTGACTTTGATGCTAAAGTCATGTCCCCGTAAGTCTCAAGTTTGATTCGCATAGCGAGGGTGCACCACGTCTTGGATGCAGTATCACAGAACACAAAGCCAGGAGCGTTACTGGCATACTGCTCTGCATTCGACATCCACAATCATCATATTAATACACCCACTGTTTCAGTAGTGACTGAATTGAACTATGACCCTCCATCTATCCATCAAGATTAGTAGACATCAGTGCACCAGTTTGGGGAAGTTAGGTTGCTGTGACTACCCGAGGATAACGGTCAACGCCCGGGACCATTGTCTGGACATGGGAGGGATGGTGACTCTTAACTGAATATTGCGTGGCAGAGTGGTGAGCGTGACCTAATTTACCATCACTCTGAGGCATCATGGATTACTCTATCTAACTTTCCATAAGAGTGACAGGTGAACTGGGAGCAGCACTGCACACCAGCTACAAATACTTCATCATGTTTTCACCCTCACACATGCTGATCTGCATGTGCCAAGCACAAAGTAAAATACACCACAGCTTAGCGTAACATGTTTACTGGTTGCAAAGAGTTACTAAGACGGACACAAGCCCGCCCCCCCCCCCCCCTTTTTTTATACTTTTGGTATCAGGGACCACACCCTCATCCCTTACTTTGAGTTACGTGGACTTGAAACAAGACATAGGAAGGACTAGGTGCCCCAAAACACCAACTTACTTGATTGTTCATATCCATTCCACTGGACATTTTCCTTACTTTTAACAGTGACTGTATGTTGACAGTGGAAAAGATACAGCACTTGAAAAACAGCCAGTGGACCAACTTATGTTCTTTCAAAAATAATGATTTCTTTTGTCTAACTCTTGCTCCATTACCCCAGACTCGAGGCCTTTGGTATTATATTGGTTACACAATCAGCCCAAGATTAATCAGCCACAATGCCACACTAGATAGTTTTGTGCATTTGAAATATGTTCTTTATCAGGTCAACCAGCACCTCCATAGACAATGAACAAATTTGCAAACTTGCCATTATTAAGAAAGCTATGCTTATGCAGGGACACTGAAACTAATTCATAAAAACAGGCATATGTCCCTCATTTGATAATCCCTTTTTCTATAATATAACATTTATTTTTAATAGGGATTTCTCTTCAACAGCAATATCTTGTCTATAAACATTTTTGCAAGCATGTTGGATATCACAATTTTATCTTTTAACACTGTAGATGAAAAACTATAAGCTTGGACTTTCACAGGCTTTATCATTCCTTCCAAGGGCTTTATTTGAGTGCACATATTTGTCTTTGATTTTGTTTAAGACACTCTTTTTTTTTTGGGGGGGGGGGGAGAAAAAAAAAAAGCATTGTTGAATGTTCAGGGGCTATGTTAGGTATGTGGCAATGAATTGAGAATGGTCATCAGATCAAGGTTCTGGCTTACAGAAATCCACTACACTGCCCGCAGACAACAGACTCAGACTGGCAAACTAAGTACAATGTAGTTGCACAAACTGGGATTGGCCGACCCAGGAGTGAATATATAACTCATCCTCAGATCAAATTCTGCTCAATACACACTGAGAGACACGGCGACTCTATTCTAACCAGGCGACCTGGCCTAAACTCTGGCTTGGAATGTCATAGATAGAACCATTTTGAAACAAATGAACGGAAGAACAGCTCCCTCTAGGCACAATAGAGCATACAACTGTTTATACTTTTTTTTTTTAATCATTTTCACATTTTTGTTAAACATACCTGAGCAAGAAAGAAGTTTCTCAACACACCTACCCAGAGGTATTATCCACAGACATATATGACAAAATATATCTAGGTCAGGTCATAAGTCATCCAAATTAGTGACACTACTAATTTTTATCAAAACTTAAATATCTTACCATTAACACCCATGTCAAAAAAATGGGGGGGAAATTACACACACAGCCAGGGACGAGTCTTTGTTAGTTAATGCAAGAGGGGTCTCTTCAATGAATCTATAGAAAAATATGGGTCTGATGATTGCATTTTGTGAGAAAGCTCACAACTCACAAAGATCCAAGTGAGTGAACAAAGATTTGTTTAAAAAAAAAAAAACAACTAAACTGTGATGACCAAAAGAGCAGTGCTTTGTACACAACCCTAAGCATGCTTTGTGGCTCACTGATTTGCAATGTACTTGGGTGTGATCTGGCTTGCAAGCAACCGTTACTGAATTAATGCATGTACCAACACCGCAGACAATACGATCACATGTACACACATATTTGGTATTGCTCATACAATCCTAAAGTTATAGTGACATAAAGGTTCTTCACAATAATCAAGATTTTGCCACTTGTCAGGGCACATTAACTCATGCTAGTATAGCTTAACATTTTTTTCCTTTTTTTTTTTAAATCTTCATTCCCCTGTAGCCCTAACCGACCCGTTTTAGAATTTCATTAGCTGCTACTGAATGAATTTAGTAAGATGATGCTTGTAAGCAGTGGTAGGTAATATATTTTCGCTAACAATGTCACAAAGTCTGTATATTCAGCATTATTTGGACTTATTTCTTCTGCTCTGAGTTTAATAAAAATGCATCCTTCTTTTTCTTTTCTTTTTTCATCAATGGCAGGGGAAAAGGGGGAATACATAGGATCACATACTATATGACACTTGACATATGTTTGTGACTGACCAGCTACTTGATTATCTAAATGTAAAAAGGAATCAGAGCTTTTCTAAATTGGATGAAGCAAAAGGATCAGGCATGGAACAATTCTCCCGGTGTACATCACTGATACCATTATTGTCCTTCAACAGGATAAACCAGAAATCTCATGTTTATGAATACTTCAGTAACATTTTTGACACACACACATATATATTTGTATATATGCTAGTGGGATATGCAGCATAAAACCTTTTCAATTAAAGGGAGAAATTCATTTTTTTTTTTCATTTTTTGTTCTCTCTGACAACCAAGTCAGGATAGTATAATTTTCCACATGTAAATTCTGCTTGGATTTTGCTCCATATATTTACAAATAACGTATTGGTTAAAAATAGGGCCTACATTGCAATAGTTAATCACACAACACTGTAAAACACTGGGTTACCCTTGCTAACCTAACAGGTTTTTTTGACAATACCCTAGCTCATCAAAGACTGAGTATCAATCCCGCGCCGCCCAGACAATCAACGGCTGCTTGGTGCGGAAGGAGACATGGGTCAAGCACAAGAAGGAGGGTGGGAGTAGAGGCTTCCTCCCCCTCCCCCACCTCCCAACGCCTCATCCTTCAATCTCTAGCCAACTCAGTCCAACACTGCGATGCATCAAAGCTCTCCCCGTATGATCCTCCAGCTTCCATCTCGCAGGGTTGGATCTCACCACCTCCGCACATCACCTCTGGGAAGGAATGTTATGTTGTTTGACTTTTCTTTTTCTTCTTCTTCTTCTTCACGTAACCTCCATGGGGACAGACGGGTTGCTGGGTATTCGGTTCATGGCCGGGTTATCCTCATGGTTTTCTCTGCATAAAAGAATGAATACAAACAAACCAAAGGTTACATCTAAATGCTGTGCACTATTCAAGTAGGACCATCAAAGACATGCTGTAAAAGCGAATATTTTCACAGCTTAGAAGTTTTTGCACAACATGAAACAAGCGCAAAAATAAAAGCATGCAAAAACATACATACGGCAAACACAGGAAATTCATTTTACCCAAATGAGAACAAAAAATTTCCAGGTGCGAGTTTCTTCACTTTGTCTCTCTCTACAAATTAAATTTGTTAAGATCGCAACTACTGATCTGCAAATCAACAAGCATGTCGGAAAAAAGGAACCAGTGGGACTCGACATTTTTCCGACATGTTTGTTAATTTACAGATCAGCAGTTGCGATCTTAACAAATTTAATTTGTAGAGGGAGACAAAGTGAAGAAACTCGCACCTGAACCTTCACCCCTCTGAATAGTATCTTTCTTTCAAAAAATTTCCACTTTTACAGTATCTCTCCAGAAACATACTCGTCAGATAATGTATCAACTGTCAAAGAGGGATCTAACAATGTCAACTGACAAAATAAAAAATCCATGCACAATAGTCTAAGTGAATTTTACCCCTTCTTGCTTTTTAGCTTCCATGAGAACAGCCCTTCACAACTCTTGTAACAGCCATAGGCTGCATTACATATCTGAGAACCAAACTGGCACCATTTCCCATCCCACAAAATCGTCATTTCCTGGCTACTCTGATAATTGACACCTTGGAAATCACTAACATCCAGCATCCAAGCACCCATTTGCTCTTGTGTGGAGTGTGTTATTATAGATTATGACTGCAGTATGCCAAGAGATATCAGTGTGTAAGCAAGGAAGTAAATGTAGGGACCTTTATACTGCAAGTCAAGTGCAGCAAAGGCTGCGACATCTGCTCACCTCGCAATTGCATCAACATCATTGCTCTTCCTCTTAACACTGGCATTGAGGAGAGTTCCTCCCGATGAGCTGACCCCACTACTACTGCTGCTGCTGCTGCTGCTCGTGGTGGTGGTAGTGGTGGCGGTAGAGGTGGCACGCTCTGAGCTCTGGCTGGATTCTCTGCTGCCTGCAGAGGGCTCCCTCCCCGCCACAGCTGACTCCGACGAGTTGGACTTAGTACTGGACGAGAGGCTGGTGAGCGAGTCCGCGAGAGATTTGGCGCAGGACTTGTCCTTGCTGTTCTCGTCTCTGCGCGACGACTGCGAGAGTGAGGAGAGGAGGGAGGATGCCTTGTTGGTCGACGATGGCGGGGGCAAGGGGAAGTTTAGCTGTAGTACTGTGTCTGCGGGGGCAGTGGAATGGCCTTGAGGAGCTGTGACAAATTGGAAAACAAGGATGAAAGAATCAAGCATGGTAAATCAGACAGCAGTAGTCACAAAAGCGGGAAGCAAAATTAAGACTTTCTGGTTTTAAATGCTTTTAAATGCAAATAACGAAGACATGTAATCATTCCAGAAGCAAACAGGTGCCCCCCCCCAAAAAAAAAAAAACAACAACAACAACAAAATGAACAGTTTGGTATAAATGATTGTTCAATGTAAACACATTCTGCTTGCACAAGGACAAGTACATCTTTTTATCGCAAAAGTTCTATAAGGAAGCACTCTTCTTTAATAAAATGTCAACATATAAAACAAACAATAGTTAAATCTCTCTCTAAAAAGATGTTTAGATCACAAAGTTTAGATGATAATGACTAAGTAAGCAAGCCTTCTTTCGATGTGAGAGAAACAGATACATGATATGGTATGAAGAGCTACTCAGTTTGACACTACACTGGTTCACCATCATCTGTGATAATGAACTCATCAGTGTTTGTTGCGAGGCTCACAGAACTGGAACAAATATGCACACAATGTAGAAAACACGTGAATACTGAGAACAGGGTTGACATAACACACAAGTTTAATGTCTATCCACTGAGCGTTTATGAAAACATGCATTCATCCTGATTACCTTTCACACTTGAAAGTGATTTCTGTGGACTGCTGGTCTCCACAGCCTGTATATGATTCGACGAAAATCCTTTGGATTGGAGACCAGTTCTTTCCTGAGATACAACATTGATAACACTGGGTTCTAGACTGAACTTTGACCTCGGTAACGAGGTGAAGGACACATTCAGGTCGGGAGGTGTCCCATCTTGACCGACGACATCCACTTCCATTGACTGGACATCGAGTGAGTCCGACACACCCTCCCCGCTTTCACTGTTCAGTTCCAAAGTAGACGCGACCGTGGCAGGAGTGTCCGACACGTCGACAATGATCTCCTCTTCCGCCGGATCTGTGGCGAGGAACGTCGTTGCCGCCGCGTCCAGCGTTGGCGTGTACAGCGAGGAAAGGCCGAGCGTTCTCTCCGGGAAGCTCACAAATATAGATTCAGACGACAAGGAAGGATAGAGCGACTGATGGTGGAAGGATGAGGAGGAGGAGGGATACGATGAGCTTGATTCGCTGTCTTTGCTGGGAGGGGGTGTCTTTGGTCTGAAGTGTGATCTGGAAAGAAATGAGATCATTCAAAGGGCTGTTACATCAAAGGGCATGAAACATTGCAACCACATAAATTCACAATATTTCCTCCAAGAGTTCAGCTTCTGTCTTCTAATTTCTCACGAAAAACAAATAATTATATAACTGCATGACAATTTCCAAGACGACATCCACGTGTGTAAAATCTAGCATTTCATGGTTTATGAAAAGTATTTCAAATACTGTTTTAATATTGCACAAGTCTACATAGTGAAGAATTACATGCAACTTTGATCAAATTGTCGAACATTTTTAATAGAATTTTACTGATTTTCTCTCTGTCAGAAAAAAAAAACCCTGCAAGATTTCCTTATTAGAGATAGTCAATTTATGTCATAAGTCACAAAAGTGACAAAAATGTTTGAGACTGTGCACACGTTGATGGTCAAGGCTATGGCACTGTGACAATGTAAAACAGGCAATTTCACTGCAAAGTGCAATATCCTCATAAAATACTCACAGTCTATTGGCCCTGATCTCTTCAAGAATCTGACTGAGTGGAAGACTGGTTTGTGACGGCCGGGGGGCCAGGGGAGAGATGGGGACATCCTCCTCATCTGATGAGGAGACCGGTGAGGGTGTCCTTGGGTGAAGATGGTCTTCCAGATCCCTGAAGTCATCGTCCCACGGCGTCCACGCCCGGTCAAGGATTATCCTGCAGGCAAATTCATACGAGACTAGCAAATTTACAGATAGATTCTGACCATGAATACTTTGGTTTCCCATTTCATTCTAAGACCCTGTGCCCTCTCCATTTTGGCCAGAAAAAAAAAAAAAAAAAAAAAAATTGAGTAATGCGCCATATAAAAATACTGAATATGAAAATATGAAATACTGCCGCACTTTGCAGTGAAGCAAACACTGTACGACTCCATATGGAGAAGTAAAACAAAACAAAAAAACAACTTGTGAAAACAACAGGATGTTCTAAAACAAATCATGCTACTACACACGCAGATTAAATAAAAACAAGCATATAAATTGAAAAAAAAAATAGATTAAAGTTGTGAAACTCAAATAAGAACCAGCGAAATACGGGAAAAGATGGCGACTGTGCCAAAGCGATAACGACTGCACTGTCGATATCGAAATGTTGTGCTATCCTGAGCGCGACAGCGAAGAATTTTAGTTTTTAAATCGCTAGGGTCGGTCGCATTACGCCAATACAACCTTTTGTTTTTTTGCCTTAGGCTGGGTGTACTATTTTCAACACATATTCTATTGAGACACAAACAATCAAGTTGAGACTCCTGCTTCAGGAGCAATTGACCACTGTGACAGTGACAAGTGACCCTGGCACATTAAATCTTCAGGATATCAGCTATTTCGTGTCAAAAGATATGTGTTTGGTTTTCTTTTGGTGTGTTAAATATCTACTCAAATTGTCTCATTTCTCAAGTTCAAAACTAAAAAAAAAACAAAGTGACTCTCCAGTGTGATGGGGATTACTACATAACCCTTTTTATGAGAGAGAACAGTTCAGTCAAAAAAACACACAAAAAAAAAAAAAATTTTATTACCTAACAGTGTTGGGAGGTTTAAAAAGTACAGATCAACGACAGGCCAGTCCATAAACAGGGAGAATTGCAAATATTTTCTCTTCTACAAACTAGCACTCACCATGCCCAATTATCACCAATAAACATTCAGAAAAAAAAAAAAAAAATGAGACTGGAGTGTGCAACATACCTGCCACCTCTCCCGACTCTTCTCCGTGCGAAGCCGACGCATCTGCGCGGCCTGCGTATTGACGAACAGCAGTAGCGATACCTGCGTTCTTGGAGACCCTTGTGCTGGCTCTCTGACCAAGGCCACCCACAGACCAGCTCTGGGTTGGGCTGCATTGGGGAAGAGCAATAAATCATTTCACAGATAAGTGGCAAGGCAATATTTAGTTGCAGGTTTAGCATCATTCTTCTGGGGGTCATGGCATCTTGGACTGAAATATGCATAGAGGCTTTGACTAACCACAGCACACATAGATACTTACAGCTTAACGCCTACGAAAAATTTAGAAACATAGTATTACAAGATCCAAAATGCAAAAGGCTACACACTAAACATAGAAAACAGCATATAGCCATGTTAACTTGATGTGAATGGGACATAACTTCCATGGCATGTGAAATTTTCATTCAAAATCTTACTCATACGAGGCAAGCCTAATGTTGCATCAATGCCATGACACAGTGGAACCACAAATAAACTTTTCCATGTGTTGTATTTTTTATGTTCATACATCACAGGTAAAACCAGGGCACAGTACTTCAAACGACGGCCTCAACATCTTATTGCAGCTCTAGCATTGCCAGTGTACTATAGGAGCAAGCTTATCCTTCTCTTGTTCACATTAGAATGACGATTTAATGTTAGACAAAGACTGCTCATGTTTTGCAAGTACCAAGTGTCTAAATGTCTCTATTGCAGTGTTAAAGCACTATTCATTCATCCATTCATCCATTCATTCATTCAGCACAATGGGTCGGAATGAGAACAATGGTTTCAGTCTCACCGCTTGGTAGTTGCACCCTTTCTTTCTTCTAAATGCATAGATACCGTCAGGGTCATTCTCTTCTTCTTGATCTGACAATTGCACCTGGATTGGACAAAAAAGACAACATAAAAGTATGGCATTGATAAATTCTGTGAGAGAGTCTTCTCTGGAGTGACCAAATCTACAGCCAAGTAATCCCACAATTCATCAATGTCTCCCCCCCCCCCCCCCCCCCCCCAATATCTCTATCAGTATGTGTATCTCTGTCTGTCTTTGTGTCTGTCTGTCTCACCGTCTGTGTTTCAGTCTTTCTGGTCACCAGTGTTTCCCCCAGTGAAGTTGGCAGATGCATATTCTGCACTCTACTCTCTCGGATACACTTCAGTTGATGTGGCAATTATTCTTCTAAGGTCAGCGTGCTGAATAAATATATGGTACCATACTTGACTTTCTACTGCATCTCAGAACTTAGAAACATTGTAATAAGCGCTTTATAAATGATATTATTATTATTATTATTATCTGCAACAGGAGGATAAAAATTGGGGAAAACCAACTTACATATGCCCACAATCAACACTGCCTAGTAAAGGAAGAAATGCGCAGCTCACATTGCACATACTGTCATCAACTTCAAAGGCAGCCAACACAACATCTCTCGACCCTCTGCAATACCTATGCTCTCAAAGAAACCTGGAGTAAAGCAAAAATATACACGAGTTTGTCCATCACTCACTTTTGAAGTTGGCGTGACCATGAAATCTTCCTCTGCCATCCTTGAGTCCGTGTGTCTCTCTCCCCTCGGGCTGGACGTAGATTGCTGTCGTGGCTTGTCCGACGAAGTTTTGTGCTTCCTCTTCTTGTACTCCCTCTTCTTCTTCACTAGCGTCTCCTCCTAGTAAACACATCCAAAGTGAGTTTGCTCATTGTTGTCATTTTTAAAAACACTTCAATCGCAACGGTTTTCTCTTTTTTCAGGATGTAAAGCAGGTGGGTATATTCGTATATTTGACGCTGAACTGCCGGTCATGGCAAAGGTGTAAAACTCTCCACCAAGCATAATTGCACGACTCGAAGGCAATGTGTATAACTCACTCTGTCAACATTCTTAAGCACCAACAATCCCTTCATTGGTTCAACTTACTTAACACTCTACATGCCACATTCATTTCTTGTCAACAGGTATACAGTGCACTCCTGTTACAACGAACACGGTTATAACGAAATTTCGTTATAACGAAGTAAATCTTCCGGTCCCAAAATTATCACCATTAAAGTCTATGGTACAAAATTTGCTTATAACGAACACGGTTATAGCGAAATTTCCGTTATAACGAAGTCTTTTCCGAGCGCCACAGACAAGGAAAAACAATAGAAATGTGCTCCGTTATAACGAAATGCGAATTGCTTTCGAAAATACGGAGCGGAACAAGCATTTATAGCGTCTCTGCGTGGGTGAATGCTTCACACCACTGTGTGTTCGCTCCTTGTGTCACACACAGTTTCTGAGGGGAACTTGCGTTTATTATTGTAATACAGTTATCCCATCACATTTCACATAGCTTTGCAGTGTATGATGAGTATCCAGCAAACATAATATATGTGGTTCCTTGTTTTCGTTATATGTTGTATTTGTTCAGTTATAACGAAATTTCGTTATAACGAAAGAAAACTGCCAGTCCCGAGCATTTCGTTATAACGGGAGTGCACTGTATGTGTGAAATTTGTGCATATATGACTCATTAGCATGGAAAGGGTTAAACACTACTGTTCACAATCGCAGGGTGGAACTAACACAGACAAAGAAAAAAATATACTAGTATTCTTGCTAGCTCATAAAAATAAATTCGCTGTGAATTAACTTTTTCTTTCCCCAATACTGTGGGCTTAGATCTTATCAATAAAACTTCTACCCTGCCTGATCCTTGAAATACAGTACACTAACAAAATTTCTTGCTTGTTGAGGCAATTGTGGGAAGCAGGGTGCTGTTCTCAACCGGGACTTCAACCTCAATCCACAGCTCTAACCCTGTCATGGCAGACGCCTATTTCAGTGCGACCGTCTTACCTTTGTGCCCCAGGTACTGTACTGGTTGCCGTTGGGTATGGCTGGTATCGTGAAAGAAGGCTGCTTCTTGCTCAGCTCTTCACACTCTGACAAAATGCTCCCTGAGAAATCGTCCATCTGATACCTGTGCACGATGAGGAAGTTGGGTTAAAATTTGAGGTAGATCTTGGACAAAAGTTCAAGCAAAAAAAAAAAAGCATCCCTGGAGGAGCAAGTGCTGCATTTGACACAAAAATCCCCATAAGTCAACTCTCTTCTTACATAACCGACTATCATAAAGCTTGTTAGACTTGCCACGCTGTGTCCAAAGTACATCACGGTACCCTTGTCTTTGCTAGCTATAGGGCACATGCGTGCCTTAGACCCTTTTAGTAAATATATCATCTTGCTTCATCTTACTCTCACCTTCTCATAGTACAAATCTCACCCCATCCATCATACATAGTTTTGCTTAAGAAAATATATACCGGTAGCAATAACTCTCTCAGAGGGTTTTTTTTTTTTTTTTTAAGGAAGATCTTTTGACACCCTTGATCAAGTGGCTGTACAAGGAAGGGGTGAGGATGTAACAAAAGACCAATTCTGAATAAATATGGAGCACAGTGAAGTCTACTATGTAAGCAGGTGGGCAGTTTGTTAGTCCTAGCTGTGATGAATTCTTGATTTTACTGACATACACAACAGAAGTGTTGTTCCACTTGCTCAACTTACCTCTTTTCAAATATCTCTATCGTAAGATGGAGACTTTCTCTCTTGCTCTTTTCTCTTCTCTTTACCATCTCCAACAGAGTCCTGCAGAGGCAAATAGTAACATATTCTCATTAAAGTAGATAATACATTTTACAAGCATATACACAAAGCTTACTGCCAGTATAAAGCTTTGACCTTTGTTCACTTAAAAAAAAAGATGACCAAATATTTTCTCTCAGAATATCCTCACAGAGTCTCAGGGATATAAGTCACTACTCCTCTTGTTCTTCACCTACTCTTTTCATACAGATGATGAATCAGAATATAAGCATTAGCTGATAAAGGATGGATCTTGAGAAAGCCAAAAATTCACAGCCCTGCACTCCACTGCAAATGTTCCAGGTGCTGGCTCTCGATTGCAAGTGGTGAAGCACACTCAAAAAACTTACACTGCCTTTGCGAGGTCTCTCTTGAGTTTGAGCATCTTCTCATAAGACACCTCGTCGTTCTTGCGGTTCTTCCTTGTCTGCATCTTCTCCGTGCGTCTCCTGAAAGCCACGTAGGGGTTGTTGCTGGTGGAACCATCTCGCTTCTCCTGCTTGACCTCGGGGATCAGCGCATGACCCTGGAAGCCCAGAACATACAGCAATGCAGCAATGAACTGAAAGTCTGCACGGCGCATTCACTGCACACTGGATCAGCTCTGTACCCACGCATACTGCATTCACATTACTCAGCACAGGTCAATTTCTCTCTTTTACTCTTCAGCTACTCAAACCAGAAAAGGTCATACTATGGCGAAATGTAATTTTTACAGTGATACACTGGCATTTATCACTTACTTTTCAATTTTCTCAGTCCTTCTCTGCAATTTCATCTGTACTCACTATCACTCACATAATACAGGGTTACTTGAGAGCAACAAGGAAGTAGTTATGTAGTTACCTTGTACAAATAAGTGAAAATATATAGAATGACTATGGCATTACCATATATAAATGCACTCTTTGTAGTTGTGAATTTTATTTTCTCTTTACCAAGAAAAATCAATACTTGTATAAACTAATACTGCCACTAATCATAAATCTACAGATAAATGCTTACTAATATCATATTCACACATGTTGTGATCATATGAAATCAAAAGTTTTAGCTTGCTTTGCAATAGATACATTTTACTGAAAAGATTTTGTTTCATAGTACCAGGCATGCAAGGGCATAATGTCTAAAAAGCAATCTTTATGCATTACTGTATAAGCTGTTATTTTCACATACAGATATTTTTTGCGAATGAAGTCACGGACATTTCTGAGCGATGTAGTTTTCGCAAATTTATACCGAGGCTATCATAAGTGCACTAGCACATGGCGATATTTATGCGTGTTGATAAATTCGCAGTCCAAATGTGATTCGTGAAATGCGCAAAAATAACAGTTTATACAGTATCCAACGCTGCACACTGGCACTGATCTGACGGTCCAGGACCAGTAAAAACCACTATCGAACTTTTTCAGGAATGGATCAGTGAAAAACTGAAAACTGAAAAACTGGGTACCTATTGGTCTGACAGACAAGTTTGACCAGTAGAAAAAAATAGTTTAGTGTGCAGCCCTGCAGTATCAAACATCTCCTCTGGGTCCAATGCCAGCTAACTAGCAAACTAGATGATGCCTTCACTCACCAGCCTGACTCGCTTATTGAGCCAGTAGTCATAGACGGCTATGATGAGATCGTCATCCTCTTTCAACAGTGCCTTGGCGTCCTTCAGATTCATCACCTGTAGCGAGCCATGCAGGCCATTAAAGCAGAAAGGTTTTGTGCATCATCATTTAAGGAGGACCTCGACACAAACAATATCACCAAGGTTCTGGCTATACAGGAAGCTCACTGATGATACACATCTAATGAAGGCGCATGTTATCTACATAAAATATGACTGGGCTGCAAAGCTATTCCCAAAATGAGCTTTGACGACATTTTGACAAGAAAATCAGAGGAAAATAAAAAGAATATTGCCTCATATTATATCAGATCTGACTACATATCATTTAATATCTTTGTTATGTTTTAATGAACTTTGGCATTTGACTTTGTAACCTGTAACCTCCTGACAGGAGAAGTTTGTCAAGTCATCATTGTAGGGTCATGCTTGTACACGCATCATTGAATTCAGATCCCTCATACTCTTTTGCAAATATATGTTGGCAACGAGAGACCATGAACAGTGAGACAAAAGGATACCTGGATGCAGAGCCAATCCCAGTATTCCCAGGAGTGTCATTAAGTTGCACAGGCAAGACAACAAAAAGTCACAGTAAACATAACACTAATTGAAAATGCACAAACCATTGAAAAAGTGTTCAGTTTACATGAAAAAGCTCTTTGATAAACTTCGAACATTACCATTATCACCTTACTAAGAGGAAAAGGAATATTTTGACTGATTATTCACGAATGTTAATTCACTTGTTTGCATGAAAGTGAAAAAAAGAAAGAGAGACAAAAATTAGTTTTCTATCACACTAACTCACCCTCTGGCCGCTGCCCTTCTCCAGCCGGTCCATCATGATTTCGAACTTGAGAGGTGTGACGTCTGTGAAGAGCTTGGCCTCCTCCTTCAACCACTTTTCATCTCCCGAGTCCATGTCATAGTCTGGGATGTCCTGCTCCATGCTGAGTGCTGTAACAGATGCGATCACATGGTAAAAACCAAAGGCATTTTGACAAATTATCTTTAAATGGGTTTTGTTGGTATTTCAAATATCTGAAATATATAAATTCAATGCTAGTGAGAATGAAACCTGGCCATTTACTAAAACATAAAAGAAATAATGCCTCCGGCACCCTTCAGGCGGAGGCATAAAAAAATGGTTCATATTCATTGACCTGTCTGATTTCACTTGTTTCATGTCTTGTCTCATGTGTAACGACATGGTTGTATGCAAAGTTGTGATACAATATATTTTTGAATGTTTATGACATTTCAGACCAGGAAATGTTCTGCGCCATTTCATATACTTATCATTTGATAAAAACAATTTGTGAATAACTTGTTGTTTGATGTGAGATTGACAACACTTGTTTTGTTTTGTTTTTCCCTCACATCCTAAAATAACCCACATGTAAATCTCGGCTACCGGTACTTGAAATAAGTTTAGTACTCTGAAGGGCTTTTTACACTTGTGTTTCTTAACCCCGGACTTTCTCTGACCCAGGACTATCGTTAGTCCCGTACCAATTTTTTCAGCTTTTTACACTCGCCAATTAGTCCCGTACTATCTCTTGTCCGGGGCTAAGGAGAAAACTGACCTTTTTACACTCGTATTTCTTAGCCCCGGACTTTCCAAACCACATGAATATTCATAATTATGCTGTGTACTGTACACGTACACGCACGCACCGGCAGCAATTGATTACCTCGTTTCTGATTGGTCAGTGAGGGTCGGACTTCGTCTCCGTCGCTTAGCCCAGGATTATTTTTTCGTTCTGTTTACACTCACTTGCTTGGCACCGTGCTAACCCCTGCTATTTTGCAGGGCCAGATAGTACCGTACTATCGGTGGGGCTAGCCCACTTTGGCAAAAACGAGTGTAAACAGAAAGTGGGCTAAGGATAGTCCCGTACCAACGGTGGGGCTAAGGCCCCCCCTTAGCCCCACCGTTGGTCCGGGGCTAAGCAAAATTTTACAAGTGTAAAAAGCCCTTGAGTTTTGTATGCCAATTCTTGAAACCACTAAAACATATAGATTTAAAAATAAAATAAAAAAACTGTACAGAAATAATTCAAGAAAATTCTTTTCAACATTTCCTTGTATTTGTTCAACTTTAATCAATTGAAAGTGACCTCATGTTTCCTCATAACAGCAACGGAAGCATACTGTAATGATTTCATATCTATACACTTTTATTCATTCAAAAGGCAACTTCAATTATCAAACAGATCATAAACTGACACTCCATAATTTTCATTTGTAAGTCAAAAGACAACTTGTAGTCAATTACAGCATACATAAATCAGACTTAAAATTGTAATTCAACAGGTGATAATAAAAAAAAGACACAACAGAAAAATTGCCTGAAATGGCTGGTGCCGTGACTGTTCCCAACCACTTCAGCAAAAGCTTAAAATACTCACG
Source organism: Diadema antillarum (assembly GCF_040938485.1). NCBI lineage: Eukaryota > Metazoa > Echinodermata > Echinoidea > Diadematoida > Diadematidae > Diadema > Diadema antillarum. The sequence continues at coordinate 911,794 of NW_027271488.1, forward strand.
CTGTACATGAATGTACTGCCTGTTCTGCTTGCAGTTCGATTCATACAGCTTCTCATACAACTCTTCATTAGAGAGAACCTCCGGCGTTGGGATGACCAAATGATTAGCAGAGCCATATACCTGTTGAGCTGATATTGCCCTCTGCAAATGATGCTCCTGCAAAGTAATAATGACAATGGTTGACTTGTTTATCTCTTGCTACACTGAAGAACTTGTTTTGTTTTAAATCACTAGGGCAAAGCAAAAACTTGATAAAAAGAAAATCTCTTTTGAAATATATATTAACCATATTATTTCATGTGCTGGTTTCGACAACCACCACAAGTAATATGTGCTACGACATACAATTGTATATGTACAGAAAATATTGATGAGTTCAGCAGCCAGTCTGAATTCCAGTCAAATGACCATTTCCCCTATTTGTGTGTTCTTTAGCTCTATGTATATAAATCACTGTATGCATAAAATGATATAAAACAGTGCAATTTGTTTCTAGCAGTGAATTTATGAGGCCAAAGGACCAAAATATGACATTACAATGTACATATAAATTTTTGATAGTCCAATTCACGGTTTTGATTGAACATGATAAAGCATTTTTCAGCACCTACTGTATCCCAAAGGGAAAAAAAAAAAAAAGATGTCTGAAGAGAATCCCTTACTATCAACACAGGGAATCAATGAAAATGAGCTCCCGTACCAGGAATATCACTGCACTCTACTATTTGCTCTAAGCATTGATTCTTTTCATCAGATCATGGATGTGTTGGGACCGAGTGAACAACGTACAACCTCACATTGGTTGTCAATTTTGTGGTTTTTTCTTTTAAAAGTTTCAAGGAAAAGTTACTCATGCATGAGGCCTGACGAGGGCTGCTTGCTTTTTTTTTTCTGCATTCATATTTCAAGAAGTAAATTATGTCTCCACAAGACCCCAGCCTGAAAATTTTATCATTTCTCTATTAAGCAGGGCATTATAAACGATATCTCTCCCACCAGCCCAAAAAGACATTTGTGCAATGGCTCTATAACACTAACAGGCAAATGCCCATTCAGGTTGTTTGCCCAACAGTGGCCTGGGCAAGGTGGGCAAATGGGTTTTGTAGAATCCTACACTGGTAAAATCTGTGAATCATACTTGTAAAAAAAAAATAATAAATAAATAAATAAAAATAGTACAGCAAAGGTGCACTGCTCCTAGGTGTGGTAAAATACAGTAGTTATGGGGACTATGGGATAATGACAGTTCAGCACTCACAGCTACAAAATACATAAGAAAATTTGCCATGAGCTACCAATGAATTAATCATGTTGAACTGGTTTTAAGTTTTGTTTTGTTTTGTTTTGTTTTTTGTTGTTTTTTGTTTTGTTTTGTTTGTCTGTCTGTTTGTTTCTTTGTTTTTGTTTTTGTTTTTGTTTTTGCTAATTGCATCATGTATTCTTTGCAGGCAGATAAAAGACTACCAGACTATGCCCTGTAATACTACAATGTAAGCCTGCATGCCTGCAAGGTGACCAAGTACAGGTAGCATACAAAAATGTGTGACTCTGTGATTGCACAACATGGTTCATTAAAGGTGAAGGATGATATTCCACAAGTCAAATGTTATATTTCCACGCTTTTCTGCAGGAAACATACTGTATGGCATTTCATCTTACTGAATTTGTTTTTCTCATAAAAACAGTCAAAACGTTTTTGCACACAACTACACACACAGAAGCCTTTCATTCCCATAGCCTAGTCCTTCAGAAGGGACTAAGAACTGTCAGTTAGTCCAGGGCTCTGTTTTATGAAGAGTTATAATTCATTATATAGTCGATTTCTCTCATAAGGCTATGGCGGCCTGCGTGTTAAGGAAATTTATAATCGATTATATCTTTTGATAAAACGGGGCCCTGTGGTTGCTTGCTTATTTCAATAATATGTGGTCGCTTCCTAAGCAGTCGCATAAAAATAACCCTGAACTCAATTCAACATCCTCAATCAAAATTTTCCAATATTTTTCTGAAATATTAAGTACTGAAAAAAAGGGAAATGATGCTAAATCTGAAGCACAGTGTGATCATCTGGGAGAAAACATTTGGTTCTGACCTCACAGACTGCAACGAGAGAAAAGCCCTGTTAAAGACCCTGTGTATAGCGGCCACCTGTCTAACGCGGCCAGCGGCCACAAATTTTGTTTCCCGCGGTAGATTTTAACCTGTCTATAGCGGCCACAGAGCCGGTAATTCAGCATGTTTTTCTGATTTGTGGCCGTGCCAGACATTCATGGGCAACGTTCAGTGATCGCCACCGCTGCATTCATCACTTATTCAGTCATAATAATGCACTAGCGTAAAGCTTTCTTCACGACTGTACACATGCTACTGTGTAACAATTTCATACACACCGGCATTGTTCAATGCATGAAATACACGTGTGTGTACTTACGCATAGTACATTATGTACATTAAATACTTATCGAAGTATCCAACGATGATATATGTACATGTATAGGCAATGCACATTAAGTTGGATTACCTGTCTATAGCGGCCACCTGTCTATAACGGCCACTTTTTTCGTTTCCCTTGGGTGGCCGGTATAGACAGGTTTGACTGTAATTGGTTCAAACCACATTTACGTGACATGGAATTCATGAACTAGTTACTTTCTTTCTATGATTGACATTAATCAACTAACTTCATAGATTACTGAACAATAACAATATTACTGTAAAACCTGAAACATCTGCAGTATGAAACTTTCCCTACTTTGAGCCCATAGCCATTAATCGCAGCATGACACTTTAGAGAACTGTCATTGGCATTCAATGCAATACTTTCGCATGCATTCTACTTTCACAAATCTTGCCTCCTCACGGTTTTGCAAAAGTTTCATGTATGCACAAATGTCTGGTTTTACAGTATACTATTAGTAAGAGAAACTGGTACCTGGTGCTATAAAATTTTGCACTGACTGTTGTAATTCAAGTAGAAATTTTTGCACATTTCATGAAACCAGAAAGTAGCACGAAAATAAGATACAATGTATATGTACCACTATTCAATGCTTTTATTCCAGAGAATTGAAAAAATGCAAAGTCATCTTACCCAGCCAAGCGTAAAAAATTACTTGTGCGAAAATATGCACTTTTACAGTAGCATATTTTGCGCCAGGTTGACAAATCATAAACAAGAAAAGTACTCGGACAAACCATGTCAAAAACTTACATTTGCTTCAGGTGGCTACGTTTGCACACATTTGCTGCTAAGTGAGATACTTTGGCCTTTAGCTTCCGTCTGATCTTGGTAAAATTTTTGTTTGTAAGATTTTGCTGCATATTGTGTCATAAACAAGCTGTAGATCAGATTTTTTGTCAGTTAATCATCACTGACTAGCAAGAAATACATTGTACTAAATAATTCATGGTTTGGTCAATAATCATTTGAATCTTGCTCTCTTTACAAATAATTTTACATTCTAATAACATTGTAAAAAAACAAACAAACAAACAAGCATAACGGTTGTCAGTATAAATTCAATGCAAATGACACAGGTTGATTTTATTGTTTTCATGAAATCAAATTTAGCAAAAACATTTTGCTGTTGGGGTAATGAGACCTTGTACACTCTGTACTAACAAATGACAAATGTTCAGGAGAGCAAAAGAAAAAAAAAGGCAGCCAAAGTACTATAATAACTAGGATCCCCTTTCCTTTGGCATGCAATGACGGCTTCATTTGGGGTAAGACAGCTAGGATTTCGACAGGACATCACTTGACTGATTATCTGAAAAATAATCGAAAAAAGGGATTTTCACCCAAATTTGAGATACAGTACAAGGTCTTGTCACCCAAACGACGATTTGTGTATGATGTCAATGGGAGACTTATATAATGATGACATCATCACCTCATAATAATAATTTTCCAACTCAAATTTGATTAGCTATTTCAGGTGATAAAAAATATTTCAAAATGGTATCCTGTACACTTCTAATCTATGGAAGAAAACTGCTACACAAAAGTTAGTTTGTGCAGCAGTGGTGTAAAAATGCATAGCAAATTGCGATGCGATACCAGGAAAATTATTCCCTGTTTCGTACACTGTTTCACTGCAACATATGATGCAATATTTGGTACCATGAAGTACGAAATGAAAATTCGCCATTTTGTTTAATTTTTTTTTCAGCGCTGTACCCTGGGTTACCAAAAAATGTGTAAAAATTTTTTTCCGTATTATTATGCACAAAAATGTCTTCTTGTTTGTGATTATGCAACAATCAATGCATGCAAATAATCTTTTTTTTTTCTCATTTACATGCTCTGTTGTAATCTCCACTTTTGAATATCATTGTATATACGTTATTGTAAATACTGATTTTATTATGTTAACTTTGAATAAGATTGGAAATTAAATTTTGTTTATTATCCAAGACAGTGTCGGTTTCTTTCGTTAATGTTCTTGCATTGAGTAAATGAATGATCAAGTGTGTGTTTTACTAAAAGCATACAACATCTTCCATACAAAAAAAGAAGAAAAATCTGCATTGGGATTGTCACTGCCACATCGATTTATGCCAGCACTGATGTTGAGAAAATAGTCGCCATGACAGCATTGCACAACTGTATGATAATGGACACAAGATGGCGCTACACAACACTGTACTCAAGGTTACAACGGTACCCTGGGGTACAGCCCGCCAAATCATATGTACAGTGCACTGTATGAAACTTTACAATCCCTTATCTCTCTTAAGTTCATAAAAATGTCTAATTTTAATGACACTTCTTACTCTTATGTGTATCTTGATATGTTTTCTTTTTACTTTATTAAAGGACAAGTTCACCTTCATATACATGTGGATTGAGTGATTGCAGCAATATTAGTAGAACACATAAGTGAAAGTTTGGGGAAAATCCGACAATCCGTTCAGAAGTTATGAATTTTTAAAGTATCTGTGCAATCACTGCTGGAGGAGAAGACTACTACAGTGTATGATGTCACATGCGTACAACAATATAAGGAAAATAAAAAGAGAATTTCACAAAACTTGACTCTTTGAATAAAGTGCACGTTTCTTCGACATGTTACTGACTATGTTAGGGGTAATATTATTTCCCCTGACATCTGAAAGAGAGAAGTCGAGTGTTCTTTCATTATGTGAGAAAAGTGAGAATATCTTGAATTTTCTTTATACTTTCTTTATATAGTTGTACTCATATGACATCACAAGCTAAAGTAGTCTTCTCATCCAGACGTGACTGAGCAGAAACTTCAAAAATTCATAACTTTTGAACAGATTGTCTGATTTTCCTCAAACTCTCATTGATATGTTCTACTAGTATTGCTGCATTCACTCAACTCACATGTCTATGAAGGTCAGGGTTCGAAATTGGCGATGGTCCGCTGGCCATTGGCCACCCAAAATCACGTCGGACTAGCTAAAAATCATCAAATTCGGAAGTTACTAGTCCGTGTGGCCAGCCAAAATATTGCTCCAGTGTCGTTCCCACTTCCCAGCATACTGGCTGTGACAAGCGCTGAACGCAAATCGCTGCGTACTCCGTGTGCAGCGCGCAAACGGAGCTAGTCCGTGTGTGCATCCTGTAAAGGAGTCTGCGCCAAGACTACTACATGCACCACCCTGGCACGGTCTCATATATATGGGCTGTGTTGTAGCTTCTCCCTGGAGAGGCTGCAGTGCCAGTGGTGCGTGTTGTAGTTTTGGTGCACGCAGACTTTTTCCACGACCTACAAGGGTTTGTGCCTGCAAACTAGCGGACGCCCATGGACCCTGGTGTTTACATCGATCGCCGTGGTATCTGCATGTATACCGATTACCGGTAGTTGTATTGTGTGTCTGGCCAGCCACATGCACGTGCTGCTACATGCATTTTGTCCAATGTCTGTTTCTTTTCTCTCTCTCTCTCTTCTTTGCTTCTTCATCCGCTTATTCCCCTACCTCCCAAGTACGAACTGACTTTTTAGAGTGTTGTCTGTGTGATATTTACGATGTTATTGCATCATTTTTCTGCAATTAAGAGGTGAGTTTCTGTTCATGTGTTGCATACTTTGTTTGACGATGTGCAGGTGAAAAGTGTTCGAACTTTGTGTACCGTGGAAACTCGATATATAGTTGTAAATATACAGTGACTAGACCTTCATTCGCCTTTGGAGATCTGATAATATATCTAAATACCTGAAAAACAAACTGATTTTTCCGGTCCCATTGAATTAATTTCCTTTGTTTTGTATTGTTTATTGACTACTGATATAAACATTAGGATTACAAAGAACAAATTGTCTCGGTCCCAAAGGAGCTCGTCATACCGAGTTTCCGTTGTATTTCGCTTGGCATTCGGTGCTGCAAACTTCCGCTAGGGCTTATTCTCTTCAATGGTTTCTAATATTATTACTAGTTTGGTACGATTTCTTTCGTTTAATGTCACTCTATTCATTCCCTTTATATTTCGAAGTATTTAAAAGTGATTATTTAAAGTGTCTGGCACTGTACATGCACTGTCGTAACGGCGATTTCTCCGCTTTGCTGCAGTATTTCGAAGGAAGTTTGATCCCAGCTGTGTGTGATCTTTTGTAGAGTTTGTGTTGTCGGGATGTTGTTTGCGTAGGTGCAGTTTATCCCGAGTGATCATGTTGGTCATGTTTCTGAATGTTATAGGACAAGGGCCGAATGATCTGAGTGATGGTGACGATAATTACTGATGCTGGTGTAAAAGACAGCTTGCTGAGCATACTTCTTCTTTCCCCTCCGGCCCATGAATGATGAAAAAAAAAAATACATACACCTCACAACAAGAACCACTTGCTAGATAGCAACCTTCGTAAAGTTAAATCTAAATGTTCATTAACAAATAACAGCAAATTCCAAGGGGAAAAACACGACAGTAAATACAAGCGAAGAGATTGTGTATGCAGTCTCTGGTCTTACGAGAAACTTGACACCCCACCCCCTCTCCCCTTGTGGAAATTTCCACAAAACCAGGTGCCAGACGCCAGCTAGGTGCCAGACGAAAGAATGCGCGCACTGGAATAAACAGCGTGTAAATATAGCCTGGAAATATTGATCGAAGAACTAGCTAGTGAGTTGAGTTCAAGGAATCATCGCAAAGATCATGATTCTATAAGCAACACATGGTTCTATAGCCTTTCTTTTGACCCATAGTAGAAATATCGAACAGTCGATTACACTATAGATTATAATAGTGTGCTTAATCGAGTATTTTAAATGTTTACTGAACTGTAGAAAGGGATTGATTAATCACTCGATTAAAAACTAAATCACAGAAATATATGAAAGTTCTCGTACGCCGAGACAAATTCACTACCCGGTTAGACAGCGGGAAGAGAATCTAACCTCCCTGGGTGTCAGGAAGTTTTCACAAACTCCAGGATCACCCCTTTCCCCTGCCAACTCCAACATGTTGCTCCCAAACGTGCATGGTAAATGCATGGCGTCTCGATGTCACCGTCAGGTACCCGAGGCTGCTTTGTTTTTGTCTTGGAATATTGATTCATTTCTTGTCATGACATGAGTGTAGTAATCTTTTTGCATGACTATGTAAAAATTTATGATACTCAACTCGTCTTTTTGATGTTTTTCTTTCAGTCCAAAAGGAAGACAAGATCGTATCATGACGTTTCAATTGTTCAAAAGGTCTGCTTTTGATAACTCACAGACTATCAAATCACCCTTGCCTGTTCCCAGGCCCTACGCCTAGCTCCACCCTCCCTGCTCCACCCAATCCTGCATTCTACACGCGCGCGCAAATTTTGCCATGTGGTTTTGCCAGCCAGCTGTCGGAATGTGCTTTGAAGTTACATGGCAGCCTTGCCTGGCTGGCATGAATGGGTGTCGAGTTTCAATCAACATAGTACTGTTGTTTTATTCTTTCACCTGATAGAAACATGGAAATCAGGAAGGTGTAGGGAAGAGGTTTTTGTTGTGTTGCAATATGTGTGTGTGTGTCTGTTTTCTCGTTGTTTTTTCTTCTTCTTTTTTCCAATGGGATCGAGGCCAAGGTGTGGAAAGATCAGAGTGAAATGAGTACAAGTACACAGTGAAAGGAGTCAGGTAGAGGGGAGATGGAATAACCAATTACCAGAAGCATTTTATATATTGAAGTACCATTATGTGAAAAAAAAAATAAGGAGAGCTACACCTATTTTAGTGCTCCTGACAAGGCGTAAAGGAGCGTGGTAATAGTCCTAAAAAATGAAACTCTGATTCTCTTTTTCTCAACCTCAGCTGTTTATCAACTTCACTCTCTTTTTTTTTCCATTAAAACCTTGACATACTAGTGATTTTTTTTTTTCAATTATTTATATTTTCTGATTTTTTTTTTCTGTTCGGGCAAGTGTTTTACACTAATTTGCAAATCTGCTTGCCCGATTGGGCAAGTAATTAAAAAAAGTTGTGTAGCACCCTGGTTTATAATGGTGCCTCAAAAAGATGCTTAGCTTAAAACAAATCGACCATTAATTAGGCCTGTGTGTGTCACTACTGAAACGTTTGTTTGGAGATAAAAAAAGAATGAATAATCGACCTGTTCTTCACTTCTTGTGAATGTCGTGTTGGTGTGATTACGGCGTGCGTGCGTTCGTAAATAAACATCAACATTTCCGAGAAGGCCTGTAGGCTGTATGTCTTGCCCCTGACCCGCAAGACAATTTAACCTGTCACAAAACAGTTACAAAACATAGTGATGATGTATGATGATAATGAAGTAATGATAATGAATATGATACATGTATATGATATAATAACTGAAATGTAGGCCTACTTTTGGCCCTCCCCAAATTGACATTAGTCATGCGATTAAAAAACAAGACGGACTAGTCAAAAATTTCTGTTGGCCAGTCAAAAATTTTGCGGACTAGCCAAATTTGAATCTAACTGGTCCGCGTGGCTAGTTTAAAAAAAAGTTAAGCGCGACCCCTGAAGGTGAACTTGTCCTTTAATGAAAGCCAACTAATCGTATCTCTGATGGAGAAACAAACAATGATCTCTGATCTGGGTTGCAAGAAAACTTGTTTTCAGCATATATTTTATATAGAAAGTCTTTATACAGTATTAAGTGCCAAATCTTCACATTGTTATGTGTCAAAGATTTATAAATCCAAAGAGATTTGCCATCTCACAGTCATCTTGAAACAAAATAAAAAAGCACTACAATATTTTTTTTTTCACACGGTAAAAAGTGTGTAATAATTCCCAAATATTATGAGTACTCTAGTATCATATTTGTAATCAGTGGTTTTGTTTTTCTTTTTTTAAATCCCTTAGTTACTACCTGCATTGCGCATGCCATAACTCAACACAGGATGTGGGTCTGTTACATACAGGTGCATCATAGGTTAGTGTAACTATACACAGCCCTGTCGCTGTACACAAGTGTCGCGACAAAGAGGTCACTTGTAGCAATTTCTGCAGAAATGCACGACTGCCAACTGAAAAAGAAAAAAACTGCAGCATAGTTTCCATTTTTGCAGTACTGCTAAGTGCTTTATTTTTTTTTCACAGCTAGTTCTAATTGATGAGAAACATACGAGAGAAGTGATCCAAAAAAACAAATGAAACAATTTTTTTAAAGAGCTGAAACTGAATGTAAAGTGATGATGCCAATCATTTTTATTTTTGATAACAAAATCTTTTCAATTTTCTCAATTGCATCACTCAACAAACTTTCACAAAATATACACACATGGTTGTGTGTGTCTGATTACATTGCAATTATGCTAGTACACTACTAGGCCAAGAAAAAAAAGAAAGTTGCATCTGCGTAACGCGACCGACTCTAAAAATGTCCCTGACATTCGAGATTTAAAAAAAAAAATTTAAAAATTTGCTATCACGATCACGATAGCACAATATTTTGATATCAATTGTGCAATCATCATCGCTTCGGCGCAGTCACCATCTTTTCACATATTTCGCCAGTTCTCATTTGAGTTTCAAATATCTTGATATCACTTGCACCAAATGCAGTCATTATCGCTTCCGCGCAGTCGCCATCTTTTCCCGTATTTCGCCAGTTCTCATTAGAGTTTCACAATTTTCATCTTTTTTTTCAATCTGCTTTTTGATTTATCTGCTTGTTTTTCTTCAATCCCCATGTGTACGAGTATTATCTTTTTTTAGAACATTCATTTTTTTTAACAAGTTTTTTCGGGGGGGGGGGGGGTGGGGTTCGGTGGTTAGATGTCATTTGCCTAAAAATTCTTTTAATTTTTTTTTTAAATTGACCCACCTACCCTATTTTCATATGGCCTGTTACGCCAATACATTTTTTTATCTTTTTTTTTGTGCCCAAATCATCTACTGCATACTAACCAGCAGGCAGTGTACACCTACATAGTGATACAGAAGCTCACCTACACATGGTCTCATACACACTGGACATAAATCCCGAAACACTCGATTCCTTATATACACACACACAAACACACGTAGCTTCGATACACTCCAGCATCGTGTATTGTGCAATACATTATTCATAGAGCAGCGCTATGCACCGTACTGTGGCAGGTACTCTTCTCTACGTGCGCAATTTGGCAATTAATGATGAGAATTCTTGCCTGCTCGAAAAAAAAAATAAGAAAAGTAAAAATTCAACAAATAAAATTTCTATTTGCGCTTCAAAAACGTCCGCAAAATGTTTTGACGAATGAACTGTCAGATTATGTCACAATGATAGACATCCCAAATGGATGCAAATATCACTGAACGAGGTGTGTACTAACAGCGCGATGACGCAGCTCGGGAACGCCGATTCCCGCTGCGGTGATACACAACTGTTACAAGCACGAAAGGCGGGATCGAAACTTGATCACGTGACATGGAATGACTGTCCTAAATCTCCACATTCAGTACATAAGAACATATTGTCCGAAAAATACATGGCATGGCGTAAGTAATACTCAAAAAGTCACAAAGAAGCCACGACAGTGAACAGAACGATATGATAAATTTCGCTCTGAACCAAAAGAGGGAATATTTTTGTCCCTATGACGGGCGTGTTACAAAATGGCCGCCAAAATCCGGGAACCTCATTACGTATGCAGAAAATCAAACTCATTTGCATGAGATAAAGACTCACCGATTCCTCCTCTTTTTCCATTCCTGTAGGCATCTGTGGCACCGCCCGATTGCTTGTCGAAAAATCTGGTAAATCTGGGAGCTCGTCTGTCATAAAGACAGGCATCGGCTTTGAGGGATCCGGAGCCCGAGCTCGAAAACTTAGCTTGCTCATGATGGCGATTTCCCGATCACCCCTTAAAAATGCCAGAAAATGCCTCTTGTGGCCAATATGGCCGAAATCACCGAACTGATGTCAGAGATGACGGTATCATTCGTCCGCTCATTCGGTTGATGTAGTTTGAAATTTGCTAGAAATCACAAATTGAGCGAAAAGAAGGCTAAAATTTCCGCCTTTCGGCCCAACAACATGGCGGACACAAATTTCGCAGCCAACCCACAATGCACTGCACTGCCGTCGATATCTTCGATGGATTCTAGGTTGCGCGCGCAATTAATAGTTGCGTGTTCATATGGCGTATCGCGGGAATTGTGCGTGTGCATTGAACGGATGGAGCAGAAGCCTACGGAGCGAGTGCCTTTGCGATGATAAATATTATATTCGGTTAGTGACATAGATCACTAGAATTGTAGAAAGTGTGATGGAACGCAACTCAACTTGAAAAAAAAGTTAGCATTAAACTTGTTTGTTCTGGCCAACACAAATATGTACAATTTCCTTGAAATAATTGTCTGCTTTGAGAGTCGATCAGCGCATTGATCGTGAACCTGATCACGGATTTTGTTTACCATCGAGCCTGATAGGCCTGTGTATACAGTGCTCACAAGCCCATTCGTCTCTCTCTATCATAGGGGTGACAAGGCTTGTCTTGTGGGACTCCTCGTCAAAGGAATCTTCAGAGTCCCCCGTGCAGGATTAAAAAAAAAAAAAGATTTAAGAGAATGGAAAGGAAATGGGAAAGTTAGAAAGAAAAAAAAACACAGAGAGAAAAAGTTGTGAGAATGCAGATTTTATATAGGAGCAAGGCAGACTTTTCTGCTCTCGCGCCAGTGAATGACTCGCGATCATTATTGTCCTCGCCTTCTGCAGGCCGACATTACTAGAAGTCTCAAATGAAAATCATGCTAGCAACATCATTTGCATGAAAATCGAAAGCAGTTTTAAACGTTACGATCGATTCGCCGAACGGTAGTGAAGATCCTGTAAAACCTAGCCGCAATTCCGCATTTTTATTGGTTTGAGTGCAGCCGAATGTTTCACTGACGAGAGGAACAGCCTAAATTTTGCCCTAGCACTTACTATACACGGTGAAAATACAAAACCAGCTCAGTTTATATCGATTGGGGACTGTATATTTGTGAGGCTTCATAAATTAGGACTGAAAAACTTTGCTATTATAGACAAACATGTTAATTGGGGACATAATACGCGGGGTAGATTGAACAGAAGGGACATTACGCGGAGCTATACAGCAATAACAAACGTGTCACTGGAAATAAAATTTCATTTGGGGGGGGGGTGATGATGAATTGAATATTGTCTTTATCTGTTCCATTGCAAGGGCCTATTCGTAAAACTTCGATTGTCATAATGTGGGGGGGGGATGTAGAAGTGAATAAAGTAATGCAATTATTAAATCCAGTAACATGCTTAATAATCGTCGCATGGTTGATAGAACTTTTGTAGATTAGAATATCAAAAAGGTTTACTCAGTTGATTGCTTTCTTGACAACAACAAATAGCTCGGCTATGTCGTATCATTCATTTTCTAGAAATAGGAGTCCTTGTTAAACGTCATTAATGTTGTGTTCAACTTTACTTCAATTTTGCTTCATACAGAATATAATCAATAGAACGAGATAACACGCATGCACTTAACTTACAGAATACCTATAGTTCTCTTAAACAAAAAGACATTTTTTTTTGCGTAATAATGATTATGTAAAGCTTCTAAGTATTCGCACACCGATGAGTTACTTAGAGAACAATATTTTGAAAGTCAAGGAATTGTATTACGCCGGTGTATTATTACTTTGACTACAATTCATGTACAGCTTCTGCATATAGCAATCCCCCATTAGTTTTCAAAAATGTGTTCAGCAAAGATTAAAGTATTCATAAATACCTCACACTACTTGTCAAACCGATAACTAACAAATTTGTCCCTTACTTAATAAATCAACGTTAATTCATGGTGGCCTAAAATTATGGAATTTCCTTGATAGAAATATTAAAGGTTCTGTGAGTTTTAAATCACCTTGAATAAATTTCAGAAAAGTTTATCAACTTATACCCCATCACTTCATTCATAGCCTCCCCCCCCCCCCCTATACTCACTTCGCTTCCTTTCCCTCACGTGTTCTTTGGTGACCGCGCGCTTGTGTCTTTATTTTGTTGTTATTTTTGTTCTGCGATTGTGTGTGTGTGTGTGTGTGTGTGTGTGTGTGTGTGTGTGTGTGTGTGTGTGTGTGTGTGTGTGTGTGCGATGTGCGTGTGCGTACGCCATGTTACTAGTGATAAGTGACAATTTTGTATAATGTTATATCGTAAAATGTACCGTTAATAAGTGAGAGTACCTGCATCATACAAGTCCGCTTTTTAGCAGCCTTCAATTTTCATTGCCGGTCTTAATTTTATGAAACAAAACGTGCTTCTTACCAACATGGGATATACTATTTCAACGTTTGTAATATACATGATTGTATATTGTTTGAAAATTGAAATAAGAATGAATGAATCTATGAAATTAATGAACTGATAATAACTTGGTATGAAAATTATCCTGTATACTGCGGGCATCTACATTTTGAGCTTTATGCTGCTGTTGTTGTTGTTGTTTTACTAGTGGCGATTTCCATATACATTTGTCTCATCATGATAATTGCATGTTATAATAAGGGGCCTGTGTATTTCCTATGTTGCTAGAAACTACTACGCTAACTCTCAAGGTAACAACGATAGACAAAACAGATATTGTTAATTGTTGTGTTTGCTTGTTTCGTTGTATTTCTTATGTTACCAGTAACTACGCTAACATTCAAGGTAACAACAATAGACAAAATAGATGTTGTTGTTTGCTTATTTCGTTGTATGTGTGTGCGTGTGTGTTTTGTTTTGTTTTGCTTTTTTGCAAGAATGCTACTATACACTTAATACTCGAAGTGAAATTAATTAGTAAATGGAAGGAGAGGTGAAGCCAGGGAGATTGTTCTCGGGGGTGGGTTTCCTGGTGAAACCATTATGATAACAGACTCAATAGCCTATTACCACGTCTCTGAGCCACCTTGGCATCAAGGAGCTCCTTGCATTATGGTAATAAGTTTGCAGTCACGCCATACTGATCAACATGGGACCATGCAGTCAGCCAGGAGCCACCTTTCTAATCAAGCTCATCCAAATCAGGGCCGTTGTCACAGGACTTGGATTTTCCTCTAGTATATTGGGGGAGGAGACAAGAATAACTATGTTCAGTATTGGGGGAACGAGAGAGGGCAGCGACCAAGCTGGAGGAGGGTAAGGGATAAGGGTAGGCCTATTATACCCCCCTCCCTCACAAGGAACTTTAACGTAATTTATGGTCTTGAAATCCAGTGATATGGTGCACCTTGAGAGGAATAATTGGAAAATTTTCTTTCCAAAAAAAGTAAACAAAATGAATACATTTTGAAGGAAAATTTTTGAAAGTATTGGCCATGGACAATACGTTGGTCATTCATTTCTAGTTTACTGCAGTTTCACCAATGTACGTATGGTATAATCGAAACAAACTTCATTACTTCATGCACATTTTCTGCCGTCTATTAATGCGTTCGGATGTACATACATAAAAAAAAAACACACACACTTTTTTTCATAATAAACTGTTGGCCCTATAATATAGCAATAAAACTGAAACCATGAATCGTCGATCATTCACTTGTTACGGGTCACGGATGTATAATGCTACAACAGGCTGAGCTGGCACATGGACGCCTGGGGCGGGAAAAAATAACGACAACGTTTCATAGGTGGCCTGAAAAACTATTCACATTAAAGGGATGGTGTAGTATACTGGTTGAGGTGAGGATTCAGCTTTCAACGTTTTGCGAGATATTTAGAAACTTCTCTAGATTACGAAATGTTAAAGAGCATACAATATTCCAAGGGGAATAATTATTGAAAGTTTATTTTTGATGAAAATCGGTTTTGAAATGACTGAGATATCCAAGAGCAAGGTAAAACAAAGATCCTCATAAAAGTCGTGGCCTGTTGCATTTTAATATGAGGATCGCTTTTTTTTTTTTTTTGGATATCTCAGCCATTTCAAGACCAATTTTTATCAAAATGATGAACTATGAATTCCTCTTAGAATAACATGTTCTGTTATATTTCATGAGAGTTTTCCCATTATCTCACAAACACACACACAAAAAGTTGGAAACCTGAAGCTCCATCTAGACCAAAACTGTACCATCTCTTTAACATTCACGTCGTCACCACATCAATTCATTAAAGGACCTTGTTCATAGATCACGTAATGATATACTTGTGGATTGAGTGAATGCAGCAATATTACTAGAACACATCAGTGAAAGTTTGAGGAAAATCAGACTGTCCCTAGGCAGTGGCGTATCTACGGGGGGGGGGCAAGGGGGGCACGTGCCCCGGGCGCCACTCCTTGGGGGCGCCGAAAACGAAAAAACGAAAAAAAAAAAAAAAACGAAGAAGAAAAAGAAAGAAAGAAGAAAAAAAATAGAAGAAGAAGAAGAAGAAGAAGAAAAAAAAAAAACCTCGCCCACACCGGGAAGGGGGGGGGGGGAGGGAGAAAACTAAATCAAACAAGATAAAAACAAAAAATGACAATGTTTATTGTGTTCACACAAGAATTCCGTGTTATGTAAGCTGAAATTTTGGCTCTCTCGCTGCGCTCGCTAACTGCTCGCAAAAATTTATATATAAATATAAAACGAAGATAAGAACAAAATGTGATGATGACGCGGACAAAATGACAATGTATATTGTGTTCGCACATGCCATCGTTAGAATATTACACGGAGCAGCGGCTGCAATTTTATTTCTTTCGTTCTGAAGCGATCGCCCATTTGATCAAACGAGGGCGCCAAAGGTGTCGAACATCCGGGGGGGGGGGGGGGGCGCAAAAAACAAAATCGAACAAGGTAAGAACAAAACGTAATGATGACGCGGATATATACAAATTTCGGCTCATTCGCGCGTACT
This sequence comes from Diadema antillarum, assembly GCF_040938485.1. Lineage (NCBI taxonomy): Eukaryota > Metazoa > Echinodermata > Echinoidea > Diadematoida > Diadematidae > Diadema > Diadema antillarum. Next base: position 928,052 of record NW_027271488.1, read on the forward strand.
AATTTAGAGTATTTTTTTCAAGTCCTCAGTTCGTTGGTATAAATCGTTATCTATAAGGCCGTCACTATATCTGGATTAGAATTGTAAGATTTGATAAGCAAAAAATGACAAGAATTCCATGTTTTGTAAGCTGAAATACAGCAATTTTCGGCTCGCTCGCTGCGCTCGCTCGCCAGAATTTATCCAAAAAAAAAAAAAAAAAGAACAAAACGTGATCGATGATGGCGCGGAAACATACAAATTTCGGCTCACTCGTGCGTACTAATTTAAAGTAATTTTTCAAGTCCTCAGTTTGTTGGTATAAATCGTTATCTATAAGGTCGTCACTATATCTTGATTAGAATTGTAAGATTTAATAGGCAAAAAATGACAAGAATTCCATGTTTTGTAAGCTGAAATACAAAAATTTTCGGCTCGCTCGCTGCGCTCGCTCGCCAAAATTTATCAACACGCTCGCATCAGTTTGTTGGTATAAATCGTTATCTATAAGGCCGTCATCATATCTTGATTAGAACTGTAAGATTAAATGAATAGGCAAAAAATGACAAGAATTCCATGTTTTGTAAGCTAAAATACAAAAATTTTCGGCTCGCTCGCTGCGCTCGCTCTCGCCAAAATTTATCAACATGCTCGCCTCAGTTTGTTGGTATAAATCGTTATCTATAAGGCCGTCACTATATCTTGATTAGAACTGTAAGATCTAATAGGCAAAAAGTTACAAGAATTCCATGTTTGTAAGCTGAAATACAAACATTTTCGGCTCGCTCGCCAAAATTTATCAAAAAAAAGAAGAAGATAAGAACAAAACGTCATGATGACGCGGAAATATACAAAAATTTTCGGCTCGCTCGCTACGCTCGCTCGTCAAAATTTATCTAAATTTATTACATTTAAATCACCCTCAAAAGACCCCTTTTAAGTGCTTGAAAAAGCATATCATGTGGACTTTTTTAAAGTCCCTACCGGGATGGGGTTGGGGTTGAACACTTTTTCAGAAATTAGGGGCGCAATTTTCGCACTTGCCCCGGGCGCCGTTTTCCCTAGATACGCCACTGTCCCTAGGTTCAGAAGTATATTATTTATGTTTCTGCACATTCACTGCTGGATGAGAAGACTTGATGTCACATGCGTATAGGGAAAATATGAAGGGAATTTCACATTTCTTCTTCTTTTTTTAGAAAAAAAAAGTACACAATCCTTTGACTTGTCATTGACGTATCTTAAGGGTCTATCCCCTGCCTTCTGGAAGAACCAAGTGAGTGCTCTTCTTTATGCTAGAATGTGAAGATGTGTTGAATTTTCTTTATATTTTCTTTCTATTGTTCTATACACAATTATGTGACATCGCAAGCTGTAATAGTCCTCTACTCATCCAGGGATGGCGGCACCGAAACTTCAACAATTTCATATTTTTTAATGGATTGTCCGATTTTTCTCAAACTTTCACTGATGTATAATGAGTTCTGTTAATATTGTCACATTCTCTCAATACACATGAAGGTGCATGAACTTGTCCTTTAAACTTCGATGGAAAATTTTTTGTCGTTCAAATAAGACCGTCTCCTTATGCAATTATGTACTTCCAACTCTATTATACATTTGAGAATGCAAAATTCCTTACTTATATGGGTTTTTTTTTGGGGGGGGGGTTGGGGTTGGGGTTTTTGTTTTTGTTTGTTTTGTTTTTTGTTAGGTTGTTTCATTCTGTATTTATGGTATTTTCAAAAATTATGTTGTGGACTATTATTGTTTGATCTGTAGATGTTATGTATGTAATCTGAAATGAAATGAAATAAGAGCCCCATGAAAAAAAAAGAACAAACAAACAAGCCCCAGAGTTATAGGGAGAACAAACTTAACAAGACGAGTTATTAAAGGTATGAAAATAATAGAATTAAATCAGTCTTTGATATTAATATGCCCTATTTACTTTTGAAAATTAAGTTAATGTGTCGGGAACCCAGGAAATTTTGGCCAACCTACAGAAAAGCACACACACACACACACACACACACACACACACACATACACACAAGTACACTTGGACGTGTATCCACTAACACAAAGCGAGAAAAGAGAGGGAGAGAAGAACAAGAACAATATTTTGGGGGATGAGACGCTGATAATGCACATTCTTGTGCGAGGACTTGCATTATGGTCCTCAAGGAGGTGACAAATCCTTGGTCCTTTCGCAATCCCGTATAAATTATATAAGGGAAGGGATAACAGGGGCGTCACCAGCTTTTTTTCAAAGAAGGGTGCGTTTATAATTTCTGGTTCCACTTCCGGGTTTCATCAGCTGGCAAGCCTCTTTATGTACCCGCGCGCATGCCACGACCGAGCCCGTATGAGCGACCGGGGGAGGGTCTCTGAGGGGGCATCCCACCTCCGAGACCACGGAGATTTAAATTGTGCGTGCATATACTTTTTAAATAAAACTTTTTGTTAGGGTCTGAAGGGGGTGCCCCCCTCCCCGTGACGCCCGACATGGTTAAGATTATTTTCATTGTTTGCCTGCAACGATATATAATTCGCATTATTCTGTTCGAGAGAATGACGTTTACAACTTTCGGTTTGGATGAAGCATATTATCATTTCAGCATGAAATTGAGTGTTTGTTGTTTCTTTACGTGTGTCTGTGTGATTGTGTATGTGTGTGTGTGTATGTTTTTTTCTTTTTTGTCAATTCTATCTTTAACTCTGCAGCCGTGCATGGAGAATATAGTTCGATCGCCATCGCTTCATTCGCCAGCTATAGAATGCACTCGTGCGGAGCTTGATTGCAGTATGCGCGCTACTGTGCAATGTAACGGCGTTGTTTTGTGTATAGGGGTAGGCCTCTTATACAGAGCGTTGATTATATCAAATCATGCATCATACACATGGATAATTATAGACAGTCGTGTAATGTCGAATAACTTGTCTATAGCGGAGACCTGTTCGTAAAGGTCAATATTTTTGTCTCCCTTCACAGTAAGAAAAATAGGTTCAACTTTGCACCATATAAAGGTGCACATTAATGTCACACTATACAGGAGCACCTTTATGAGTGCAACTTTGCACCTTAGAGACCAGAAAGGTGCAAAAATGCACTTTTAAAGGTGCTCCCAGTGTGATATTAAAAAGGTGCAAAGTTAAACTTATTATTCTTAGAGTGTTGGGTGGCCGTTTACGGACAAGTTTATGATACACAATTATACAAAACAGACAAAAGAGAGCAGTACAGATATTTAGAAATTACAGCCTTTATAGCACGAAGCCTTTCGTGATCTTTAGAGACAATCGGCTTCTATTCTTCTTTAACACAAATCTCAGTGATTTCATTTCTGTCATTTTTCACATTTCAATATTGGAAAGTTCGTAGTATCTTTCCAGCGAGAAGTCCAAATATTAGCAGAATTCTGGTAGGCCTCTGAACTGATAGACTCGTCGAGTATGCATGTATGTATCGTAGTTTACCTCCTTTATCATGAATATAATTAAAGAAATAGGAAGAATGAACTGGAAATGCAATTGCGATCACTCATACACCCAATTTTCATGAGGTCTTACTCAGTCAATTCCAATTTAAATTTCATTTCCTTAGGAATTAAAGAACACTTTTATTTTTAAATTCATGAAAATGCAGGAAACTATACTAAGAAAACAAAATAAAAAAGCTTCTGCTGCAGCCTGCAACTTCTGCAAAGTGGCAAGTTAAGGAGTCCTCAATTAGACTATACACTTCCTTCCTGCTTCTATGTATGCCTATCTCTCTCTCTCTCTCTCTCTCTCTCTGTCACTATCTCACGCATCTGTGGGTCTGTGAAGAAATAGTTCCAATTGGCTTTGTTCCGCTTGTTTCATGAGAAGCTTTAATCAGTTTTTGTTGTTTTCATTATCAGAGAAAAACTTTATCATTGTTCATCTTACATGCAAGCTAGGGCCTATGTGCCTACACCACTGATACTAATATTAACGTTTTCTTAAAACCATGCGGACATTTAGAATTTCATGAAATTTAGATATTTGGATTTCAAGTTTTGTTTATAACAAGAACTTTGTAGAGAGTTGATTTTCATGAGAGATGTGAGACTCACATAAATTATCATTATTATTAGAATGGTTTATTTGGTTTAGAATATGTAAACTCGTAGCCCGAAGGCTAAAATACAATGCAATTACACAAGAAATACCTCCAAATTAAATAGAACACATTGAACTGTCGTACATAACATCCACATCAGGAATCACAACGAAATATTGCACAAAAATATTACCACAGTTTACCAAAAATACAGAAGTATAGATATTGCACACCATCCTTCATCATTCTACTTAACAGAAAAAAAAATATAAACTGCCAAATTATATTCTAAAGATATACTTAGTACAAAACATCCGAACAAAAACAAGAAGCAAAAAGAAAATAATAATAAAATAATAAAAAACATAACAAAAAAAATAAAAAACAATAAAAACCAAAGTGGGAGCAAGGTGAAATTGGTTTACTTTGTCTTGGGTGTTAGTATTCTTGTCAAAAGCTTTTAAGAGTCGTTGTTTTCTAAGGTTGCTATCTTGTCATTTTTGTTTGGGATTTCCTATTATTGTTGAAGTCTCCTTGTTTAAGGCTTTAATGTTCACGCATGGAAACATAAGATGGGGGGGGGGGCATTTCGTGAAGCTGTTTGTCCGACAAGTTTGTCGGACAAATTTGCTTTCAGCCAATCAGATGCAAGGATTTCGGTAGCTTATAACACTTTGTCAGAAAAAAAAAATATCTGACAAAATGTTCCATGAAATGCCCCCCCCCCCCCGATCCGGCCATTAATGGTGCTGAAACACGAATAGCTTTTATATACCGATAGTTCTTGCGTCAGACGGTAATAACAATAATAAATGGACATGGTCACTGAGAAGAGACATACACAAAAAGAAAGAAACAGACAGCAAAGTGGTTGCAATATCTCTAGCATGGTATATTCAGGCCCGTAGCCAGGGGGGGGGGGGTGCGTCGGGTGCGTACGCCCCCCCCCCCCCCCCCCAAATTCTGAAAGGTCCACTTTTTCATAATAACGGTTTTTAGCAATTCTCAAGATAACAATCCAAATAAATATAAAGACACATTATATGCTACGTAAATGTGGAAGAGTACGTTTAACAATGTTAAAACTAATTGTACGAAACCCTTTTGTTGTATGAACCATCGGATCGACCCCATGCACACAAACACAAATGTTATGTATCAATTTGTGCGAGCTATTATTATATTGGCACTGCATGCCATGGCCCTTGGCGCGTGTGACCGGTGTTTTTTTTTTTCCACTGGCCGCCCGAGTACGTGCGATTCGTGGATGACATTGAGGTTGACACTTGCATTTTTTCACAGGAACAGAGGTAAGTGGGTGAAAATCTAATAGCCTCAAGTTTACATATATGATAAAAATTAAAGAAATTTCCTCGAAATTACTATAATCGAAAACCTGAGACATTTTATATCTACGTCTCACAAAGATATAGTACATGTATATATAAGTACATGTTGGCATGATAATGCCTGGGGATAGATTATTATGTCAACTATTTTCCATTATGAATGCATGCTCCAATCAAATTGTGAAAAGGTGGTCATGAATTAGCATTTCTTACGAACGATCAGGATAGACAAAACAAAATGAAAGGCCTGTCTTACTCTGGCAGTTCTCTATTAGTTATACATTTTCTCATGTTGTGACAGTTCGATTGGTTCTCATTTTGAAGTGAGCCAAAACCTAAGAACATTCTCACTTATAATTTCCAAAGAGTATTGTGCAGGCACGCAAACTCAATTTAGTTGTATTTCATTTAAATGTAATGGGTAAGAGGGTATGAGAGAGAATGCTGAGCTATGAAGTAAAATGGTAAAATAAAAAGTTTGTCAGATAGTATTACAAAAGCCTGAATATTGCAAGAGCTCCGGAGTAAAAACAGTCAGGGAAAAACCCGTATATTATGACTTATGTATGATAACATTGTGAGAGCGTTAGACTGCATTGTGACGCGTCGTTATTTAATTTACATTCATTATTCATATTTTTCATAAAAAACACAGGTAATGAGCCGGATTGGGTTTAAATTCTCACTTACAGCTTTGTAGAAGTCTGAGTCAACAGTATCACACAGTACTTCCAGACGTATTAGTACAAACGATTTCTTGAGCCTGCACCGTTTCAGGCTCTGTTCTGGATACGGCGGTAGAAACTCATTCTTTTTTGTTGTTTATTTTATCAATCTCTTTTCTAACTTACAGGTAGCGGATTTCTTTGCAGGCCAAATTCGGAAATGTACTGTTGATTATTACTTATACATTTTCTCATGTTGTGACAGTTCTATTGGTTCTCATTTTAAAGTGAGCCAAAACCTAAGAACATTCTCACTTATAATTTCCAAAGAGTATTATGCAGGCACGCAAACTCATTTTAGTTGTATTTCATTTAAATGTAATGGGTAAGAGGGTATGAGAGAGAATGGAAAGTGCTGAGCTAAGAAGTAAAATGGTAAAGTAAAAAGTTTGTCAGATAGTATTACAAAAGAAACTCATTCTTTTTGGTTTGTTTATTTTATCATTATTTACTTATCTCTCTTCTAACTTAAAGGTAGTGGATCTCTTTGCAGCCCAAATTCGAAAATGCCTAGAGACAGCTAGTAACCAAATATGCTACTATAATTTAATAAATAAGAAATAACCATGCCAGTATGTATCTTAGTGTGCACAGTAAGACAGATCAAATCAAATAGGAAAACATCTGAGCACTAAGCCTGAGGTCTGAATTTGCACTCAACTTCTTCCAATGGCTAACGGATGTTTAATTTTTGAATTTCACTGACCTCCAAATTTCACAAAGAAAACCTTCTTAGCATGATGGTTAATATGACATTTGACTGATATTGGAGATGTTTGCGAATCGGATCTACTACCTTTAATATTATTAAATCTAAAATGATTATTTGAAAGTTCGGAAATGCTGGAAATATCCTACCACAAGGAGGCAAAATATAAATGGTTCACATTTACAATTCATTTTGTTTTGAAAATTTTCTTATTTATTTTCGTTTTTGACAAACTCGCATACCAACGGCTGATATACTGTATAGTAAAGTGAATGTTTCATCTTCCAAACAGCATCCAATGGGATGGAAAACTCCAACTGAAAGGTGGACACCGTGACCATACTCGCTAAAGAAAACGCGTAATAGGGGTCGTTTTTTCTCACGGATTAGATGGAAAGTGTGATGTACGAGCGTATATAATCAAAGGGTATCAAAAAGGCCGAAATTTGAGAAAATGGTATATTGTTCAATCATGATGAAGTACTTCTTTAGGGTGCAGGAAACATTTAAGGAATACTTGTTTTTAAGGCCCGAAAAAATCATATGATCATTACTCGTTTAGGGGCCATTTTGAAAGTCCATGTATGAGCATGGTGTCCACCTTTTAATTGTCGCTACCCCTCCCGGGACAGTATCAAAGGTCCGTTTTGTTAATTAACGCAATCCCCCCTTACTTTAAAAATCCTGGCTTCAGGCCTGCTAACGCGGGTATACAATAGAAAAAATAAAAGTTAAAACAACACCAGGAAAATCACTATTCTCAATTTTGCGGCGCGCTACGCGCGCAGAGTCTCGAACACAATTAAACTTTGCAACTTCCTGGCAAAATGAGTTTTTACTCTTTCCTAGATGAAATACCGTAACGCGATTGCATGCAACAGACAAAAATACAAATTTCCTCGAGACTTTAAAACGTCATTAAAACAGTCAAAATTCACAATTTGCGGCGCGCTTCGCGCGCAAATTCTTATACAACTTTTGTAGTTCGGTCGTCCAAAGAATATATATATATATATATATATATGTAATTGTGTGTGTGTGTGTGTGTGTGTGTGTGTGTGTGTGTGTGTGTCATCATTGGTATTGGTACCGAAGGTCCGTTTTTTTAGTGATCGCACCCCCCCTTGAAAAATCCTGGCTACGGGCCTGTATATAGACACTAATATACGGGAGACAGTGATTAACATCGAGTGTGTAAGCGCACATGCACGACTTTCCCGCCAGGGTTTCGGAAGACCTCTGGTAGATAGTGTGGTATATACTCATAATCACGTGCAGTATAGGCACGGCCAGCGTGGCCAATTATATAAATCAAATAATGTCAGAAACCAACCAAAAAAAAAAAAAGGAAATGTGCTAAATTATGGAAATAGGGCAGATAAGCCAAAGTAGGAAACAGTTATAAAGAAACAAGCTACAATAGTCAAACGCTATACATGCATGAGAGTCAATATTAAGCCAGAAAGCAAAATAAAAGTATGCCAACTCCGGCAACTAGTGCATGGTTGTGTGTAATTATGTGTCATAAGTAATTTTTAGTCTCAATAAGAAGTTTTTGTATTTCTTGCAGTTCTGTAGTGTACTCCCAAATAAAAGGCGTGAGCACATTAGTATTCATAATTTATCAATCAGTTAGCAATAGATAATGATAAAAACAAAATAGAACGGAAACCTATAGTACGCTTCGAAGATAATTATGTAATAGCGAAAGAGAGCTTGCAACCAAAAGGTGCTAAATCCATTGAAAAATGATGGATTCAGCGCCTTTTGGAAGCAAGCTCTTCAATTATAAAAAAAAAGAAATAAAGACGTGATATGGCGCTGTGACGTGATTAAACAGTCTCCCTATCAAGTTTTGCTTACTTAGATTATGTTTTTGTTTTTCACAAACTATACTATGGTGTACTTCTTTATTATCTTTTTTTCACTGCCCTGTGGTATTCATGATATACTAGCTTGTATATATTTCGAAACTGTACTTTTTACTGTAATATCATTGTATACCAGACGTCATTGTGCTTTGACTCGCCAAATAAAGAACGAAGTGAATGAACAGATTCGCTATTTCTTTCAACCGTGAACTATATTCTTATATCATTATCATCATTATCATCACTCTTTTACCATTTACGTCATTGTAGTGTAGCGCACATAGGTCGAACACCTGTAGGCCTAGGCCTTTGTAGTTCCCATCAGAGAAGCATGAATGTGGACTTTAAGAATTAAAACAAAAAGAAGAAAAGGCAGAATACATACATGGTGATGCATCACTCCTTTCCCCCTTTTTTTCCCATATGCACTGATCATCCCAATCAGCTGTAAACATTGTAATTTGTCGTAAATGCTATTACCTATCAGTTTATAATCTGCCTGTAAAGATTTTATTATGTTTTAATACCTCAATGAAACACAAAAATAAAAAGGAAGATTTTTTTTTTTAACCACTAAAGTACTTTGGTGGAAAAAATGTGAGCCGTGTTTGGTACCCAATAGTGGATCAGAGTATTTCACTTCAATCCTGAAATTCGGGATGAATGAAGGATGAGAAGTTCTGTTTTTAACATCGCCGTGTTTGGTACCCAATAGTGGATCAGAGTATTTCACTTCATTCCTGAAATTCGGGATGAATGAAGGATGAGAGGTTCTGTTTTTAACATCGCCGAGGTCCTTAACAGATTACGATTTCCAAATTACAACAATTTAAAAGAAAGTTTGTGAACCTAAACGAAGTCACGCCTATGAAATTATTCCATATTCGGCCTGACGATGTGGCGCATTAACTTATTGCGCAATTTCACTTTCATCCGGAAGTCAGTTATACGCTCTACTTTATTGTAGAATCTTTAATACGACAAAGACATTGGGGTGCAACTCGGGGATTTACCCTACTCACAGGTCTGTGAATAAAATGAACTTAGCAATGACGTTAAACAGTATAGGTGAATTACTTTGCCCTATTATACAGAATAGTGAATTCGAGTAAAGAGATTAATTGATTCAAGAGAAAATTATACCAAGTTCGTGGGTGAGTAATCATCTACTTAAAAAATGACAGAGATACGAATAAAAAAATATTTTTAAAAAATGTCATCTTATATAGCCATTATTTTGACGACACTTGCACATTAATGGAAACCATTCAAATTAATACACTTAAGAGAAAACGTCAATTTTAAAATGTTAGAATTTATGTTCAGGATCATTAAGAGTTACAATATATATAACCCAATGGCAAAACCAATGCTACAAGACGAAGTATATCGCATTGAAATATTATTTTGTGAATTGATCCAAACAGACGTGACGTCGTTATCATCTCGATTTGTACAAATTTAAAGTCAGCCGACCATGAATATCAATTTCCCCGATTTTGTACCCAATACCAAGAATGGTCTCGACGTGTATCCATGTTATGTCCTTGACACAAACCATCTATAGTTGGCTCCATCTCAAGCTCCCACAAGCCTCTTCAGCCATTTCTTCTCCCTCGGCTCTCCTTCTCCTCTCATCTTCTCCCTGCATCCGCGCGTCTCAGGTCCTCCTGGAGTACATCCACTCACGTACCCCCACCCCTCATCTCTCCTCAAAAATTGCTCTGATGTACAGATGAGCCTGAAGACCAGAGACCTGCGGGAGGGGGAAATGAACTTACGAGAAGGTCGACAACCCACATGTTTAAACCAGGGAAATTCCCGAAAGTATTCTCGGTTGCGCGACAAAGAAATCCTTGATTTTCACGTCTTTTTATATTTGTCTGGCGTCTGATTTTAAGGGTACATGTATTAGGTTAGAGACATGAAATTATAGCCCGATATGAAAACGTCAAAATAGGCCGGAGTCCGAGTCAACGCGTGATGAAGGCGAACCGTACGCTCGCCTTTCACGTATGAATTTACAGGATGAATATACGCAATGTCACTGAAATACGATGTGCTCGACTATCATAATCATGTCACATATACCTGAAAATAACGGCATATTATCTGAAAAATTAATAACTGGACATTTTTCCGGTTACATTGATTTCAAGGAGATACAAACAGTTCTATATTTAAAGTCACGTATATTTAACTCATCTTCTCATTCAACCGTGTCACATTAAAGGGGAATGGATAAAAAACATATCCGTATGTGGATTGAGTTAATGCAGCTGTATTTACAGTCGGAAACATTAGTAAAGCTTGAAGAAAATCGGAGAATCGTTCACAATTTAAGAATTTTTAAAGTTTTGGTGCCGCCATCCGTTTTAAAACGAGAAGATTTCAGTGCGTGACGTCACTGCAGGACAACAATATCGAGAAAACATAAAGAGAATTCACACTAATTATTTACATTTTATAATCACGAAAGAGCTCTTGACTTTAACCTCTTTCAGAAAGCAGGGGAAATTACCCTACTGGGCAATGATATCCCGAAAATGCGCATCGAGTGGATGCAGTAATAGTAGTAGAACACCCCTCGGGTAATCAGTTTCAAAAGTTATGCATTTTTATAGTTCCAATGCGGCATCGTTGTATGAGAAGACCACTACAGTCCGTGCCGTCACGTATGGAAAACGATTATTGAGAAAATGTAAACAGAATTCTGCAAAATGTTATTCATAAAAAGTGCACATTTCTTTGACTTGTAACCCAAGTACGCTAGAAAATTAAAATGTTGTTTTCTTTACATTTTGTTTATAATCGTTCTCCACATGTAACACCACAAGGTTTGTAATGTTCTCATCTAGCGATGGCGGCACCATAAAAATTCATAACTAACGGATTGTCCAATTTTCCTCAAACTTCCACGGATGTCCTCTACTAATGTTGTTGCATTCACACGATCCATTCTGGATTCTCGATCCAGTTTCATTCTCCTTTAACATAATTATAAGTCGATGGATTGTGTGTTCTTCATCAAAAAAAATAAGTGTAACTCTCTTTATTATCCACATACAGGTATATAGGTATTCCCCTTTAATGCTTCCTGTTTGAATCCTCATGAGTTTCAGCAAGTGAGAACTAAATCTTGTCTTCATAATTCATCCAAATACATATCTAAATTCAAAGTTTCTGTTCTAGTAACAAATATTTCTTCCTCAATCTACACCCCTCTCGTTTTATACAAAACATGTGTGCACTTGCACTTTTTCCCATTTATTCCTGATTCCATATTCAGTGCAAATGAAAATTTACACAATTACTTCGAATGTGATAATAAATTAACTGAATTCGTTATGGATATAATATATATATATATATATATATATATACACTATATATACATGTATATATATAATGCGATACAATATATCAACTATTTACAATGAAAAAAAAAAGCTGAAAATATTTAACATGATTTTGAAACTAAACAATCGCAATCCAATAACGTAAAATATCAAACAGAGTGAACACATGCATTTTTGGAATCTAGTTACACACACACACACACACACACACACATACACACATTATATATATATATATATATATATATATATACATATATATATATATATATATATGTACATAGCAATATCATACATTGTATAATGGAGGCACAGAAAACTCATCAGACTTCAGTAAAAGTCTTGAAATATGATCATAGATCATTTAATGTTTTATCCATTATAAGATGACTCCAATTTCACCAAATTTGTGAAAATTTACAGTATATACACACTGTACAGTAATATACATGATTCAATTGTATTTACACATGTACTTATTAATCACATGAAAATCAATGTCTACTTAATGACCATGACTGACACTGTATTTTGTCAAGCAACAACTTTGAAAAAAAAATCAGGAGAGAACATATGAAGACTTTTTTAAAAGCCTTTTGTTAAAATTAAATAATGCAGAACATAACAGCATGCCAGACATGGTGAAGCCAGTAATTTCATCAAAGTACATGTTTGTTCTTCAGAAATATCTGGGAAAATTCCCAAAGTAAATATTTGGCTCGGCTTTTCACAACCAAACTACTCAATTGTTGCTGTTTGTGGCCAATGAGAATAAATAAAACCAAAACATCTTATGTTTGCTGCTAATAAATACACAATATACACAGTACAAACAATGGAGAACTAAATGCAAGCAAATGTGGCACTAGTCTGCACAAGAAAACAAAACAAAACAAAATTTCGTATCCTCTTTCAGAAAGTTTCTCTCCCTTGCTTTAAAAGCCAGTTTTTTTTTCCTTTTGCTAGACAACATTATGTGCTAGAAGTACTTGTATAACATGTTTGAATTTTTCCATGATTGTCCGTTTTATATATCATCCACATATCACCGACAAAAACATCATACGGACAAAATGTACAGAGAAATATCCATCTTGGGGAGAGTATGGCTATAGAGCACCTACCGATTGCACTGCTAGAAATGTAACATAATTCTTTTATTGTCATATCTGTATACAGGAAATATAGCAGGGGGATGTCAACAATAACAAGGACAAAGACACAGTATTGTTTCCAAATATGCTGGTCACATTGGGGAAGGGGAGTTATGTGTGTATAAACCCTGCAGCTCCACGGCATTGGTGCATAATGGCATATATATAGATTACACGGTGGTGCTTCTTGTTCCAGCAATTAATGGTTCCAGTTCTGTACACAACAAAAAGCTGACTTTAAACAATTCCATGTCTCTTGCACCTATATGTTGCAATGCTCTCACCTGGATTAACCCCTCCACTGTAAAATTAAGATGATTATGAGGATTATGCTGAAGATTATGAGGAGTGTAATCAATGTGGATTTTTTTTTGTATGTAAAGAACACTTATATGACAAGTACTTGATACATGTGTAACAAAGTAAAATTTGTATTAATTCTGATGTCTCTTTGTATTTGTTTTTTCTGTCAAATCCTTTTACCAGTCTACATTCTTTTCTTTCCAAATTTCCAAATGGCATCACACAAGCAATAATTACTGCCAAGGCAAAATTAATTAGATTTTGGTTTTGACAAGTCACAATTAAACCCTTGATCAAAAGATTTCGATTTCATATTCTGACATTACAAATTTTGAAGAAGCTCTTGCTAGAAGCAAAATTATACACCCAAATTCACATCGAGATGGATGAAAAATATGGAAGATAAGAATAACGGCTACTGATGAACTCTGAATTTGTGAGACCCATCATTTTCCTACATTACCAGTATTCCTGATATCAATTTCTTAAAATCAATCAAACAATCCAGCAGTGATTTACATTATGCATTTCTATATTGTATATTTTCAATTATTTTTTTCTCTTCTCCCCAGGTCAGCTTGATTGCATCTTGTATAGGCTACAAAGTGCAGATGTGGAACAGATTTCATTGAATGAAAGCAAAATGCTACTCCATGTTCTTTCAAGAAAGAGAAGTCAAACAAAGAAAGGCAAAGTCAAACAAATGGATTAGAAGTTTCATTACAATCAGACATACATTAAGAAAGTTGAGAAAATCTATATAGTTATATCAGGAAATGGTGATATTTTTCTCAAACGTATGAAATTCCAATTGGTTTGTATACAGAGATATATATCAATAACATTAATCACATAATTATTTCTCTGAAAGCATGTGACACTTCAAATCCTATCACTTTCTACATTTACTCGGATTCTAATGAAACTTCTGGTTTTCTGTTTGATTGATTTTACCCTCCTACACAATAAATTGTCAAACTAAACCCAAACATGGGAGTCACATTGGAATTTTACAGGAGAATATGTCCCCAAAATATAATACATTGTTCCCTGGTTTGTGTATGTAACTGATTCCAGTAGAGAAAAACTTCAGAGGTGTTACACAGCAGAGATGGACAAAAGAAAATCACCACCGGGTTGGAGTAAGGAAAGGGTGAGGTAAGTAGACCAGTAAACCAACATATTCAAATTGTTTACCTTCATGACAATAGTTTGTCTCCGACTACAAGAAATCTGACAAAGCAACACCTGACCGTGTACACACTGGACTTCAGCAACCGATTGGACATCTTAGGAACAACAAGTGAATTGAATAGAGAGAAAAAAACAACAACTTCCATCAATTTGAATACATTAGCAAACTGGCCTATGAGTGCACAATGAAAACTATGGTTGGGTGTTTTTTCTTTAAAGTGAATACATGAAAGGAACATTCAGCATAATACATGTTATATTTAAGATAAAACTATATGTGTGTGTGTGTGTGTGTGTGTGTGTGTGTGTGTGTGTGTGTGTGTGTTTTTGTTTGTTTGTTTTTAAGCATAAAAGAGAAATTGCACAAGAGCCTGAAACGATAAAAAGTATTTTGGTACAGCATTTGCAACATTGAAACATCTATGTGAGTGCTATACTTGTCAACTGCAGAAAAATTGATTGAACCAAGGAGGTTCAATGGTTGGAGCTCCAACTGGCTATGATTATTTAAACGGCAGTCAGTTTTCTAGGGATGTACTTGTGCATTTGTGCCTTTGATCTTGGCATTTGATGCCACCATCTTCTTAGCAATCTGTTAAGTCACTCTGAACTCCAAAGTAACGTCAGGCACATTGGGCATGTTTATTTAGTGAACTGAAATGAGATATCTCCTAATGATAAAGTATACAGAACAAAATTCAATCCTTTCCAGAAATGTGTGTAAAAGTCAGAGATGTATCTAATGAAATTATTAGAAATTGTACCCAGTATCCTGCAAAACCAATTTTATCACTTTTCCAATTAAATTCTGCAAATAATACCAACATGGTATAATCTTCAAGCACACTTCTTACTAGATGAAAATGTCATATCAATGTCCAGACACATCCATTCAAGTAATTTTGACCTATTTCGTATATCTTTGCACAATTTCTATTCGTGAATCACTGTGTCTTTACCATTATGTACTGCTCGCTTTTTACTGGTAGGGATGGCGGAATGCAATTACTGCATCATGAAGACATTATCTTCCTCAAGAGAGTAGCTGGTCATTATGCAACGAGATAGGGATAAATTATCTTCCTATCTGTAAGACAGGTCCAGTTTGGCACAAACTTCAAATATTTCCGAGTGGCAGCAGGTATGAAAGTTGGTTCACAGGGAACAAGACTGCCATCTCTTAAACCTCCTTTGTTAGAGTTTAAAATGAATCTTCATATTACTCAGAAAGATGGCAGCATCAAACGAACAGATTAAAGAAACAAATGCACAGGCTGTGAAATTCTTTTGTGCATTCCTACAAAACTGACAAGCTGTGTGCATAATCACAGCTGGTTGAACCTCAAGCTCTTGAACCTCCTTCATTAAGCTAGTTGTTTTGGACATTTCTGATAGAACATTCAGAAATTAAGCATTTATGTACTATACATGTTTAAAACAAGAGAATCTGAATCTACAATGAGTACTGTTGAAGGCCGAGTACTTACTACTAATAATCACATTTACATCAATACAACCAAAGCTTTGTTAAAGGGAGCCAAACTGTAAGTGACTAATTTCTTTCAAAATGTACACTATCCCTAAGGCAATTATAATATTAAAAGTTTTCTAAAAAGAGTAATGTTTATTCAACTACTACAAAAAAAAAAATGCATGACAATGATCTGTGTCCATCAAACTATCACCACTTAGCCAAAGAAATAGAATATCATAAAATGATAAAGTTGAGCATGCATTAGTTTGGCCAACTGCGTGCAGCACCAAAATGGAATGAGAAATACAGAGTATTTCTCAGGCCTCGAAATACCCGGGAGGCAAAAGGCAATTTGCCGCAATGCCCTATCTACTTGCCGCAATGCCTCTCTCAAAATTACCATGCTTACTGCAACTTTTCCTTGCTGCCCTTCAAAAATCTTGAGAGAGAATGCCCCTAAAACCAAAAATTGCCTGTCCCTAAAACTGGCAAAATTCGAGGCCTGATTTCTTTTTCTTTCACAATACAAAATTTATGATTTCCCGCCTTTGAAATAATAACATTGCATTTTGTGGTACAGGAGACAAAACTAATATGACTCTTTTCCTGCAAGTACAGTCAGTCTGTTTTCCCTAGAGATAATGCACTAAAATAATCAAGAGAATTAAAAGGCATTTGAAAATAATGGCAGTACAGAGAGAGAAGAACTAATGCAAACATTCTTGGCAGTAAGTTTCTAACACTTCTAATAACAATGTCCTTCAACGTATTATGAATTAAGGTAAAAAATATCAAGCGATTAAAGAGTTTGTTTAATAGTTACAACTCCAGATGCAAGTGTTGTCAATAAAATATATCTTCCAGGAATATTCAACCGCACATCACTCTTTCCACTTAGAAGAAAAATGTAGGTCATATATCAAAAGTACGAGTTACTGCATTTTAGTGTGCAGATACCATATCTGTGAAGAAAAAAAAAATATTAATATATTTGAAACAAAGATGAATGTAAGCAAGGTATTGCATAAAAGAAGTCTCCATTTATGAGCAGGGCTACATAATATGTGAAAGTTTTCTGTGCAAATAAGCAATACACAAAGACATAAGACAATAGTCCCTCTTTAAGCCCACATCAAATTCTACTGTTTTCAGTTCTACACAAATGCAAAACATCCAAAGAAGATCATGTATGCCATGGTAGAATGGTATTGCTGAAATCAAAGAAATGATGAGGCACAAACTGTAATTATCTGCACGAAAAGAAAGTCAATACCCGACATAAGAGGTTGTTTTTTACTCTCTTCCTTCCCAGAATGGTGAACATGGATCAAGGTCGCTCATGTCCATGGCCCTATCTTAAAGGGATGATATAGTTTTGGT
The DNA here is from genome assembly GCF_040938485.1 of Diadema antillarum. Classification (NCBI taxonomy): domain Eukaryota; kingdom Metazoa; phylum Echinodermata; class Echinoidea; order Diadematoida; family Diadematidae; genus Diadema; species Diadema antillarum. The sequence goes on from NW_027271488.1 coordinate 945,636, forward strand.
TGAGATGGGAGGATTCAGATTTTTTTTTTTCACGAGATCATTAGAAACCACTTATAAAATATCAAAGAGCATACAATTCTAAGAGGAAGCATTCAAAGTTGATTTGATGAAAATTGGTTTTGAATTGGCCGAGATATCCAAAAACAAAGTAACACAAAGTGGTCATAATAAAAAGTGGGTCCCACCTTTTATTAGAACCTCTTTATTTTTGGATATCATAGCTACATGTATTTAAACAAACAATTTTCATCAAGTAAAACTTTGAATTCCTCTTCGAATTATGTGCTCTTTAATATTCCATAAGAGGTTTCTCATAATCTCAGAAAAAAGGTTGAAAACCTGAAGTCAAGTACTAGTGTACTGTATTTTAACATATATCTGGGATCAACTTCAGCTTGATTCTCCACACCAAGCCTCCCTGGCAGTTTACATCTCTAGACATGGAGTTTACATGGTGAAAAGTGACAACAATGCAGCTTTGAGTTACAAATTCTATCGTATTGCGGACAAGTACAACCGCGAGCGATTCTTTGGCAAGTGTTATGAAAATCAAATCAGCAGAGTTACATAATAATGTAATCAGTACTACTGTAAATTCAGGTTGTAACTTCTGCTAAAAAAAAAGAAAAAAAAAGAATTTCTGTTATACAGATATTCAATATCATCAAAATCTGAGCAAATACATTAAAATACAATATACCATTGAAAGTGGCAACAAATGAATAGAAATGTGTATTGAACAAATCCTAAAATACACATTATCAGGACAGATTTTGCTGAGTATTCTTGATGGTGGCACACCAAATGGAATTCACTTCACGTGAACACTTTCCTGACTGAGAATGTCTGGGTAGACTACAAATCATCTATTTTTCCTGGAATTGCAATGTGCATTGAAGGGGTTGTATCAAATTTAATGATGAAATTACTGATGAGGTTACTCTGCATGCATTCAGATTATTTGTTCATCTCCATCAGTTGCATGTAATTGAAACAAAGACCACTCCATTCTCAAGATAGAGTGATCACATAAAAAAACAACTCATCTGTCGGAGCACTGTGGTATCACGGAGAGAGCTCCGGACTCTTAAAGGAGAATTGCGCACTAGTTGAAGGCTAGTCTGAAAAGAAAGAGTAAAATATATATAAGCACAACAGTGAAAATTTGATCAAAATAGGGGGGAAAATAGGGAAGTTATGAAATTTTGAAGTTTTGCTGGTTTTGTAAACAGCTCTCAAACAGTTTATATGAATATGCAAATAAATGAGCAGATGTCATCCTTTCACAATTTTCCATTGATTGTGTACCAAAAAAAAAAAGACAAAATTCAAATTTTGTGCTATAAAAGTGTCAAACATTATTTGATTCATGGCTTCCATTCAAATTCAAAAAATATATTAAAAATAATGATTAGTCAGATAAATTAGGATCTGAGATTGGGGATTTCAAGATTTTCCATACAATCTATACATCAAGTTATGAGGCAATGATATCATCAATTCACTCATTTGCATATTCATTGTGACTGTCCAAGAACTGTTCTGTGAAATTTCACAATTTCATACCTTCCTTTAATCTTTATCCAATTCTGATCAAATTTTCAATGTTGCGCTTACAAAATTTCACTCTTTCCTATCAGACTATATTCAGACTATATTAAATGTTAAACTGGTCCAGAATTTCCCTTTTAATAACAAAAGGGCCTAAAGTTCAACTCTAGTTAGGGAGTACAGATTTCTGGACTGCTCACATTGTCCCTCTTGACGCAGGTATACAAATGGGTACATGGCAATGCTGGGAAACTTTTGGAAATGATACTTAAAGGGCCCTCAAGAACGGCAATGCTTACACTGATGAGGTTAGTGACAGTAAAATAACATCACATCAATGTGCCACTATTGATTGCTCATCAATACGACTGTAAAAACTCAATTGCCCCATGGAAGATGCAAAAACTGATTCACAGACGAACGTCGTAAGTCTGCGCCGTAAAATCTCCACCTCCAATCACACACTCAAGGGACAATTCACACAGAGAGAGCCACGGTGAGAAATTATTGTCTGAATCAGACGGGTAAGGCCATAAAGAGACAAAGAAGACTTTAAATACAAAACAAAAACAAGACAAAAAAAGGTTTGGCCTCATCTCATCTTCTGCCGTTTCAGCCTAGGGCGACCCCTTGCACCACCTTTCCTCTTCTTTTCGTTGGCCTGCAACACACAAGAAGAGTACAAAAGTGATACCTTTAGTACACCTGCAGGACATGCTAGTTCACTACATAAGCAGTGAAGGGAATTGCTAAAATTTCTCTTAGGGTCTATTTATCTAACAAGAGACCCGCGGGTCTAGCGCTCACCTGAGTATCGCAAGTTCACCTTTCACGCAGTCACTAATCTAAATTATTCACAGCTCCACCAAAATTTGACGAGGCATTCTCAAGTGGAAGATGAAAATGTACAATAAGGGCCCAATTTTTTTCAAGATTCCTTAATTTGGGGGAATTGGGGCCCCCTGGGGCCCTCTGGGTGGGGCATGGGGCCCAGTTTGATAAATTGAGATCCTGACCACCTAGGGATGCTACCTGCCAAGTTTGACAAAAATCCATCATGAGGTTTTCAGGAAGAAGATGAAAATGTACAATTCAGGCCCCCATTTGGACCCTTCCAACCACCCCCCCCCCCCCCTACCCCCAAGAGGGGCACCCCTGGATCTCCTATGAACAAACTTGAAACTACAGTCATTAATGTACTCACTCATAGTATTATCTCAGCTCTATAACTTCTGATTCTAGAGAAGATTTTTAAAGATTCCTTCATTTGGGGGGTTTGGGCCCCCTGGGGGCCCCCTGGGCGGGGCATGGTGCCCATTTTAACAAATTGAGATCCTAACCCCCTAGGGATGCTACCTGCCAAGTTTGGTGAAAATGGGTCATGGGGTTCTCAAGAAGAAGATAAAAATGTACAATTTAGGCCCCATTAGGACCCCTCCTCACCCCCCCCCCCCCCCCCCCTGGGTCCCAAGGGGGGCACCCCTGATTCTGCCATGAACAAACTTGAAACTACAGTCATCAATGTGCTAACTCATAGTATTAACCTAGCTCTATCACTTCTGGTTCTAGAGAAGAAGATTTTTGCGGATTCCTTAATTTTGGGGGGTTTGGGCCCCCTGGGGCCCCCTGGGTGGGTCATGGTGCCCATTTTAACAAATGGAGTTCCTAACCCCCTAGGGATGCTACCTGCCAAGTTTGGTGAAAATGGGTCATGGAGTTCTCAAGAAGAAGATGAAAATGTACAATTTAGGCCCCATTAGAACCCTTCCCCACCCCCCTCCCCTGGGTCCCAAGGGGGGCACCCCTGATTCTGCCATGAACAAACTTGAAACTACAGTCATCAATGTACTAACTCATAGTATTAACTTAGCTCTATCACTTCTGGTTCTAGAGAAGAAGATTTTTACAGATTCCTTAATTTTGGGGGGTTTGGGCCCCCCTGGGGGCCCCCTGGGTGGGGCATGGTGCCCATTTTAACAAATTGAGTTCCTAACCCCCTAGGGATGCTACCTGCCAAGTTTGATGAAAATCGGTCTTGGGGTTTTCAAGAAGAAGATGAAAATGTAAAAAGTTTACGCACGACGCACGACGGACGACGGACGACGGACGACGGACGACGGACGACGCACGACGCACGACGCACGACGCACGACGCACGACGGACGCCGGACGAAGGGCGATCGCAATAGCTCACTTGAGCCTTTGGCTCAGGTGAGCTAAAAATTAAGAGTTTGAATGAATGAATGAATAGAGCAAAATAAAACCTAGCCCATCATAACTCACCTGTTGCATAACGAGGAATGTAATCACTATCATTAAGTTATCATTTAAAATATCCCATATTTTCTTGTTGTTTTCTGTCTGTTAGTAGTTTTAAGATGAGAATTGAATTTGCAATCAAACCCTTCAAATATTCTGAGGCATAATAACTGTTCCAAACATGTTTGAGGCAATTTATTTTTATTTTGTATTTTCTATTTTTTTTTTTGGCGATAGATAAATGCAAAAATGTTTTCATTCATGGTTGAAAATGCTGACTCGAAATGCCAATTAGAGGGCAGTTTAAAAAGCATTTGAGCCTCAAAGTCTTTCTTGGAAGTTGATAAACGCAAAGCCATTTTGAAACATATTTATATCGCTTGCCTTAGCTGACTTCTACCTCCCAGGTCGAATGCAGCTGTGCGGGGACAACTCCAGAATCACGATTATATGATATTCAGCTAAACGCAGCACCCAAAGAAACAAGTTTCGAACCACATTCGTATTTCACGCCTTCGAAACACATTTTGAAACGTGATCCTATCTTACTAGTTAGACAAATACAGCCTTAGCTTGCTACCAAAGCATTCATTTCCCCTACTGAAACCAGATGAAGGTCATTCAAGAAGAGGAAGCATGCACTGATGGCACCCACAAATGATACTTGTACATGTTTCATTTGATATCCCTACATGTCTCCTTCTGACAGTTAGTTTGGTTTTCACTTTCAACTTTACAATGACATCATGGACACACTACTACATCAGTGATGTGCATTTGAATGGGCAAAGTCTGTGGCCTATAAGGCATCAGCAATGCACACTCCTCTGCAAAACTTTTTCATATATATTTCATATAAAGAGAGAATCTATCAAGTACAAGGAAACTGCCAAAGTCCTGATATCTCTTTTAAAGGAAACATAATTGTGTATTACTTAAATTGTCTGTAATTTTATTTCTTGTCTATCAACAGAATTTCAAGAACAGCAACAGAGAAATGCACCATTCTCCACTGACCTGAAGGAGTGATTAATGTTCATGCCATGAACAAAATTGTACCAACAAAATACCAGCTTCTATTCCTGTAAATTTAGTCATGACAGATTTATACTATGGACCAGGTGGTGCCACATTGGCCGCTAAATTATGAAATGATGCCATGCCTATGTGGCAATTAGTCATCATATAACTATGGAAGGCCCTGAAGATATTCTAGGTAAATGCAGGTATTGGAAGCCAGCAAGTTGTTGAATCATCACTGGAAAGTCTTCAAATCCAACAAATCAAGAAATATTTAGATAAGTGAATTGGGGAGCTCCTAAAAGTGTTGGTTGGAGAGTTATGTCGAGTGCATGATCACCACATACAAATAGTCATTAGAGGTATTCGGTATAGTTTGGTGAACTTGGTAGGCTCAGCATTTATATTGCATTGAATGATTTAATCGCACTTACATTCAGTAACAACTGGTACTTAGAGGACACATCAAGGTGCCTACTTCTTCAACAACAAAAAATCACACCCAACCCAGGGTGGTCCACAACTTGAAATTTTAGCATGTTGCAAGCTCAGAATCTGAGAATATTGCAGAAATTGAATATGCGCGGAGCGCACACGATGAGTACGTAGTACGCAATATTTTGCTGCTTATCTCTCTTTGTGCTGCTTACATTCAATGTTCTCTCTCATGTTTTGCACACAAATATCAAAAGTACCTGGTAGTTTGATGTTTCTTATGTTTTGCACATTTTTGAATACTTTTACTTTGAGCTTGTTGCAAATTCTTGAGGATGTTGCATAGCATGTTGCTGGCTTTTTAGGATGTTGCACAAGAATTTTAGCATGTTGCAGCGACATGCTAAAACCCCTCATGGACCACCCTGCAACCCCCTTTTTGCAGGTGCGGAGCCTAGGTGCTGGTGACATTCAAATTCTTGTCATAAAAATTACATTTATTGATCACTGAATCATATCTCACAATAAGACTAGAAATGTCGCCATGGTATGCCTCCGCCATACTGCATTGTTCTCCTAATACGTCTATAGTACAATGTCTTGACAATGTGTGATGACAGTTTCACATAATACCTGTTGGCAAAATATTAAAATGACAATGTTTGTCTGTCACAAATGTGTTGAATGTTCACTTTCCTTGAACTAGGTTTAATTGGATGAATGGCCATATTGTCTCACAATGCAGGTATTTAGGGATTTGAGGATTTTTACTTGACTTTTGATCCTTTCATAAGTTTAAGGAAGAAGTGAAATGTAGCACTTTCACCTGACCTTTGACCTTATGGCAAGGTACTTCCAAGAGAATCTCTATTGGGTAATACTTGCACACACTAAGTTTAAAGAAAAATCCTGCAGGCACTGCATAGATATAAGGAAAATAGCAAAATTTTGAGGAGTTGACCTTAACCTTTGACCTTTGACATCTGACCTTTGACCCATGACCCCTACATTCCCTACATGATCACTGCCAGTCAGTGCATGCATATGTACTAAGTTTCCTGAAGATACAATACCTTGAACCATTTGTGAGATATGGAGAAAAAAGTGAAATTTTAATATTTTCACTTGACCTTTGACCTCACGACACAAAACTCTCTCTGGAGAATCTTTATTTTGTATTTCATGTATCCACTAAGTTTCAAGAAAATACCTTCAGGCATTGCATAGATATGGGGGAAATAGTGAAATTTTGTGCATTTGACCTTGACCTTTTGACCTTTGACCTACCACCTTGAGCATGTGTGCCCAAAAGTTGATAGGCACAACTTCACCTACTCATACATGACAAGTTTCATTAGGATACCTCAAAACATTTTTTTAGTTACGCTGTCCACAAAATTGATTACGGAAGGGAGGACGGACGGACGGACGGACAACCCGAAAACATAATGCCTCTGGCGACACTTCATGGCAGAGGCATAAAGATATGATTGAACTGAAATACACAGCTTTTTGATCATACAGTGATTATGTTGTACATCTTAATTACAGAGAACCTGTACTGTTTCTTACATTAAATTTCTTGTACTCTCAACTTCATTCCACAAGGTATCACCACCATGCCAGAAATTTCAATTTTACACTTTCTCTGGCTTTTGAGTTAGAAACAAAATAACACAAATACACAAAATTTCTTTGTGTTTTCTCATACAGGGAATGCATACTTTACAATCATTCCACGATTTATAAACACTAGCTTTTTTGTTGTTCATATTTGCAAACACTAAATTTCAACTACATTTTGCCTATTTATCTGCAGGCAACTCTAAAGTCCTGCCAGGACAGGCAGCTTTCTTTCATTATATCAAAATTTCATGACAGCCAAACAAACAAATTGTATGTAGATGTATACTATCATTGATAATTTTACGACCTTATATTTTTTCTTCATTGTATCTGAAATTTCACTATAAACATGTTCATTGAACTGCTCTTACAGTCTCTACCCCCCAATGAGATGATGCATAATATATCAGTTCCAATATCCCGAGCATCATTGACACTTCTCATACACATACACACAAAACAACTACATGCTGTGATACACAAAATATACATGCATCCATACACACATACATACACACAAATGGGACCTTGAATGAAAGTTTACAGCATACACACCTCTGCCTTCTTGTCTAACTCCATCATGGCTTCTTGAATGGCAGCCTCCAAGCTACTAGTCAGCGTTCGGTATCTGTTATCAAAAAAGAAAAAAGACATAAATCTACCCATTATATTTCATAGAAGAAATTAATTAGTAAGTACATTTTTTTAAAAAGCACTCAATTATAATTTCATGAAAGCAAATTATTTTTCTGTATTGTTTTGTCACAGCTTTACCACACACAATGTACTTAGTCCTCAATAGGTTGCTTAAAATTGCTTAAAATAAATTAGAACTGTTTGCAAATCATGGCAAACATCACATTTAGCCATTTTGTGTGGAGAGGCAAGTGAGTTATCGCTAAATTTTTGTAATTAGTTAACCTTTGATAAATATGTAACTGCTTTTGGCAAAAATGAAAAACTGTGCAACTTCATTACAGCTAGGACAATGATCAACTCCATTCAGAATGCACTGACAAAGCATGCAGAAACATGAATCCAAAGATTACTGTATACGCCAAATATTTTGCCAGATCTTTATTTTTGTGAATTTTGCTAGTCAGGTGCTTTTCACAAATTTAAAGACACACAAAAATATTGAGTCTGATCCTAATGTGCATGCTTTATTTCTCCATTCAGTACTGTACTCCAAGAACGTGAATTTAACCACTCACAAAAAAAACGTCAGGAAGTCCGGATTCGCGAAAAATTAGATTCACTAAATATATGGCATATACAGTATCTTGCATGAATCCTGCATGATTCACAAGTCATACGGATGTCATTCATGATTGGACATGTAAAATGGACTTCATGATGCCCCCTCTGTTTTTGGCCTTTTTTTCCAACAGATGTAACCTTACACATTCAGAGCAGTGTTTCTTTCTGGCTACACCAATGTTTCAGCTTCAAAACATGTAAGAAGATACACAAGTATATCACTCAAGTTTTATGTGCTTTGTACTTAATACAAACCTGTTCCCTGTAAAGTAGCACATTCCCTGTAACACATTCCCTGGCCCCATCCCCCTGTATACAACCTTCACATCATTTTGTCCCCGAATTCAAACCTTTTTCCACTGACAAAACAGATTTTCCCTGTGGTATTCACGAGAATGTTCTATCTCATTCAGAGGTACTTGAATGGCAGTGATGTGTTTATTGTCATGTCACTAATGCGCTGTCCCATTCCAATGACAATCCATGGTTGGGAGTGACTAAATGTGGCCCTTGTCAGAGATGTGAACACGATAGAAGGGAACTGTACCATGACACAACACAGGGGATTGATGAAGGGGGGGGGGGTGGGGAGGAAGGGGGAGGGGTGGCATTAGGAGTCTGACCTACATAGAGAGTAACAAAAGAGGATCGTTAAGCCCCCTTTACCTCGTTCTATGCCTAGTCCTCGCTTTGTGGTGTGCCTCAAGGCCCTCGGTGAGAGTCTTGAGCTTGTCTGGCTCTACCTGGGTAAAGGAATGGTCCCCAAACCACATCACCCACACCTGCACAGAATGAAAAAAAAATAAAGAAGATAGCAATGGAGCTCAATCAGATACAAGATGGGGCACATTCAAAGGGTGAAAAGAGAATCCTATACAAGACAGTATTCATACTCAGGACACCGTTTTATGAAAGTTGTCAGCCCTGACAAGTTGTCAGTCTATGACAATTACCATAGTAACTAACAGTCAGTGAGCAGAGCTTCTCAGCCAATCAAAACCACGGATTTGACTGAAATTGTCACAGACTAATAACTTATCAGGGCTGACAACTTTCATGAAACAGTGTCCAGTTCTCACTTTATATAGACCATGTGAGATATATAAATTATATACATTTGTTGAGATAACATTCCAACAAGTTAATTGTACCTGACAAGTACTCAATAAGTGTTATTAACTTGGAATAACAGCACCATACAGAGGAGAAATACTGAGATCAAGATTACAGACACAGTCCCACAAAATGACTTCTGTGTTAGCATTCTAAACGAGCATCTTCTGAGTAGATTGAACTTGAAGAATGCACAAGCAATGTCACTCACCTTGCCTTCCTCTTTCTTCTTCTGACCCTTGACCTCCGTCTCACTAACGAGCTTGCCCGGCCAGGACGAGTATCCGCGGATTTGCCCCCAGACTAGATCACCCGTTTCAAACTGCCTCTTGTAAGAAGTCTGATCTTTGTGCTCTGGAGAGCAAGAGGCTTCATCTAAAAAGGGGAAAAAACAAACAAACAACAAGGGCAATTACAAAAACAAAACTAAAATGCCAGGAATCACAACTGATAACTGAACGGACTAAAAGTCTCGAAACCCACATAATATGCTCCATCACGATGGCATCTGACTGATCTGCATTGTTTGTGGGGCTAAATACAAGATTATCCATAGACAAAGCAGCCTATGTGTAAACCAATGCAGAGGAGATGGCTAACCACACTTCTTTCTCTCTTTGCCTATATCATAAAAACTAGGCTCAATCTACTCTGAAGATTCATGCCTGTATTACCTCATCATGTTTGTTTGCTACCCCGTAGTACGGTACATTTGTGGCAGATTCATTGTAAGTTTAAAATGTATAAGGTTACCAACTCACATTTTAGAACTTATTTTGAAGTACTACATCTGTTTGTTGTTTTTTCCAAATCTGCAAATAGCATAATAGTGCCATTGTACAGATATTATTCTTTAACAGCTTGACATCAAAAGAGGGAAAAAGAGAAGCTACACAGAGCGCGTGTGTGTATATGTGCATGTGTGTGTGTGTGTGTGTGTGTGTGTTGTGGGAGAGTGGCTAAAAAAATGGAGCACATCCCTGTATCATGTACAGAGTGAAAGTTTCACCACTGACACACTCTGCAGTTAATTTTCTCATAATGACGAAAAAAAGGATCAAAATCCTCTGTTCTCACTAGCAAACCATGATTTCATCTATCTGAGCTTATAATATGCCAATGTATTTTACTCTGGAATATATATGATATTCAAATTACACCACCATCTTTATTTGACCTGTTTCAGAGATGCAATCCTATCTACACCCATACAATCACCACTGCTCAGTACTCCAATTTGTTTCAAATAAGACACAGAAAGTGTGCAATGAGAGACTAGAAATCTCTATGATCTGTTTTTGCCCTTAAAAAGGAAGTTTTGAGAATAAGTTATGAAAACAGAATCTTTGAATTTTTCACAACCTGCACAACCTCTATCACATAGACATACAGAGAATCTGTTTCAGTTGACTGGAGTAATTACTACATATATTTATATACATTGTATCTAGATATAGATATATGGATATATATAGATATTATATAGTGTCTACTTCAATTCTAATTGTATGAATTCAATAGAATGACAGGGGCTGGCATGAGACAATGTGATGGACACAGGATGGGAATGATGGAAAACCTGGATTTCAGGTAAAAAAAGAATTAGTCATCTGATTCCTACAGTAACAGACTGCTATTAACTGTTAATGAAATGCCCAGGGGTAAAAAAAAAAGTGAACCTATTATTACTAAGCTATCAAAAATGGCAGGACATGAAAGCAAGATTGTCAATTCTCGCCAAGCTGGTCATGGTGAATGCTTCACTGGTCAGTCAACTACAATAGCTATTTCATTACCGAAATGTGACTTTTAACAAGTCCTTAAAATGATCACAAAAAGTCAATTTAAGATACAATGTGAAATCAAACTGAGGTTTATTTGTACTACACATGCAAAGATAAAGGCAACAAATAACTTACATTACTTTTAAATTTCTAGTGGCAACCTTCTTAAAGTGTCTTTGACATTATACAGGTTGTACATAATACATTACCAATGGGATTGACAGAACTTAGGGCACACACGACAAAAAAAAAAAAAAAAAAACTGCGCAAGTGCACATTTATAACCAAAATGAAATCTCACTTCAGCAATACCATATAATGGTAAAACTTTTAGTGCATAGAAGCACGGTACGAGCTGAAATTTTTGCATACAGATATTTTCACGAACTGCTACATGTCGGTCACTTTAGCGTGTTGTTAATGTAATGTAGCGGTCGCGAGGGACTAGTGACCATTACTTCACCTTTCACAAAAAGAATAGAGGGACTAACAAAAGACAATCCTAATATTGAAAGTTTTTACTTGGCAAGTCCCCGTTCATAAACAAGTAGTGTGTTTGGCATTTTAAGTTCTGTACTCGAATATGCCCAAGAATTCGTCACTTCATGGCCCACACAGCACGCTCCACCTACAGCAACATACTACATTGCAGTTCCCTGCAATCCAGGGGGGGGGGGGAGGGAGGGTTGAGAAATAATATTTTGCACATTGCTGTTTTCGTGCATTTTCATAACCAGACATAGTTCTTTTAAAGAAAGATTCTATAAATGTAAACTTGATTGCTCATTCATGACATAAAAATCAATTCAACATTTTAACCCAACATGAGAGCTTTACAAGATACAACTACATCCAATAATATTTGGCTGAAAAACAACTTGGCTGATATCTCTTTACATAATATCTTACAAGAAAACTGCATCCCAGAAAGAAAATTGTGACAAATAAAGGCAGAAAGGAAACACAAAAGACAGATGGAATTTTGGAAATAGAAGAAAGAAAACTACACATACTGTACATAAATGACAGTTGATACAATGAAAGGAATTACATGTAAATTGCAGATAATTCCTTGCTTGTGATGTTGACAAATTTATTGTCACTACTTATGAAGGTTACTTAATTTCTTTGAATGACACATAGTAACCTTCATAATTCTGCTCAAGATATATTTTAGTCCCTTTACTGTCAGACACTACAGTGACAAGTGGATGAAGTCATTTAATCAAATTTACCACAAATTATAATTTAGTGGGGGAGGAATACACAGATGTTACACTCACAGTGAATAGGCATTTGAGGCATCACTACAGTGCCTTGTCAAATCAAACACACAATTTCCTGACATTTAAATTTCAACATCTTGCGTCACATACTAACTGTGCATTTCACAATATCATTCAACAGATATGTTTCTTCTTTCTAATTTGTCAGGGAAAAGATTTTTCAGGATATGACTTCATGATCCTAAAAACAGAACTTTGGCAACCACTGTAACAGCATATTTTCAAGAACACTTGTCAGAGAAGCAGCACGGCAAAAATGGCTGCCACACTTTGCATGACAAGAAATGGCTCACTTGGCATTGAATTCCAGTTAAAGGCATGTCAAAGGAAATTGTTCATCAGGCTGTCCCTAATCTAATTTTTGCACATCAGCTCTGAAGACAGGTAAAGATGCGAGAGAGAGAGAATTTTTCCTCACATCTCCTGGAACAATTTGCAAATTGCTTATATGTACAGTCATTGGTCGATTGGCCAACAAATTGAGGAAAAAAAAGAGGATAGACACGTAAAGCTGCAAGAGAGAGAGAGAGAGAGAGAAAACAAAAATTTCCTCATATCTCCTGGAAGAATTTGCAAATTAGTACAATCATTGGTTGAATGTCTAATGAAATGAGAAAAAAAAACACTGAAAATAAAGGATCTCCAGTAACACAGCTCCTGAAACTATTTAAAACAGACTTTTTAACAGCTTGTTTAAAATTAAGAGTATTCTTTTATTTTGTACAATGTATTAAGCTTAAAACAGGGTGGAAAAGGAAAAGAAAGTTGTATTCATCAATTTTTCTTTTCTTTTTTTCAAATGAAGCTGCTAATATTTTCTCTTGTATATGTTAAGTACAGACACCATGGGACTGGGTGCCTCTTACACATGGAACTTTCTTTTTTTAAACTCATCTCTCAAATTGTTGAATTGATTCACTTTAAATAACCTTTTTTTTCCAATAATATCTCTGATATCAAAATACAACACTACCTCTTATCAATATAAGATTGCGAAAAGAATACTAAAATGGATGGTTAATACAAATAAAAGATAACCCAAATGATACACAGGAAAGGTTCCACTCTCACAGCACATAGTTTTCTTCATAATCTGTCTGCCCATCATTCAATGGTCATGTACTGCATTCATACAACATCTACAGTGTCAGTGTACAATGATTCTTGCTGTCTAATTGATTGACTACTCATGATGTGATATTTGCTGAACATATCATTGTATACTATTGCTGTTGAGCGTGCAATATTTGCCTCCTGAGAAGTTTTGGGTATTGCACACTGATATCACCCTTTAACCTGTAGGCCTACATCTATTACTATGATATGCTCTTCATCAACCCATCCTTTTGCACCATTACACTCAATTAAAACTACAATAATGATAATGTACATACTTTTGCAGTATGCACTTAAAGAGGAATTCCAGTCCAGTAATAACTTACTCTGATAAGAGAGAGAAAAATACAACAAAAAGTACAACAGAAAAAAAAAACGCCCAAAATTGGATAAAAATTAGGGCAGTTATGCAATTGTGAAGTTTTGCTAATATCCGCTAAACAGTTCTTGTAAAGCTGATATGAATATGCAAGTGAATGACCTGAAGATGACATCATCTCACAATTTTCCATTGATTGTGTACAAAAAATGACAAAATTCAATGTTTCTGTTATCAATTGTAAAACATTATGTTATTCTTGATTGAATAACTCCAGAATAGTGATCACTTAGATATTTTGAGAATGGGGCATAATTGTGTTTGAATTTTAAAAAAAAAATGGAAATTTCAACAAACTACATGGGAAATTGTAAGGGCATGGCATCATCACTTTACAATTTGCATTAAAGGCATAATTTACAATTTGCAGATGAAACAAAGACCCAGCATAAGTGCTTTAAAATAGCTCTAAAATGTCAGTTAGGGATAGAAACAACCACTGTAAAAATTTGAATCTGTATAATCGATGTTAAGCATTGTTAAATACACAAAATGTGAACAATAGTTATAATAAAAATGTTTCCAGACTAAACCGTCTACAGTTATGGTTTACTGAAAAAATACTGATATCTCCTTATATTTTAGGCTTTATTACAAAACTTTTATATGGTAGGATGTTTTGTGATACAACAGACCTACACATGTGCATTAAATGTGATATCTTGAACATTTCTAAAATCACTGTTCCCAAAGGTAAACAGGGCCTTTGATATTGACTAATCAAGAACTGTTTCCTGAAAAATTACTGAAACTTCAAAATATCACGACTTCCTTATTTTGAGGTTCTATGCTTGTTTGTTCATTTCCATCTGAGAAGATGGCTGGATAGCCCATATTCAGCTACGCTAAGCTGGTCTTCCATGGGGTCCAGTTGGATGTGAGGTGGGACCACTTCATCAGGTTAAACACCCTGCTCTTTGCGATGAATAAATGAAGCGGGATCTCTTACTGTACGTGCATGAGCTGTGACTCTCTCATACACGGGACCTCCATTTGCTGTCCTATCCGAGGGACAGAGTGTTTTGCCTCTTGCTAAAGGGGATGGTATGTTTACACAAAACATCGCTCAGTCCGGACTCGGGTTCGAACCCGGGTCCTTAGGATCGTGAGGCAGACGCGCTACCGACTGAGCCAACTCACCACCCTTATGCAATGCAATGTTAAAAATCCGCCCATAATCAGATTGCAACAAGATATATGGATGGATGTGTTGAAAAACCTATAGAAGAACATTTCAGTAGTGCACAGGTAATGATGCTGCAGAAATGGATATCATAGACAAATTCTTTATTGAAAGATTTTTTTTTCTAAATACGTTACGCTCTTCTACCAGAGGCGTTCAAAAGTACATCGACTAACCCATATTTAAGCAGGTGATGACTTTTGGGAACGTACAGATTGATTGAAGCTCGGGATTTGAAATACTGTCTATAGGAGGTATCGTGCAAATCCCAACATTTATACTTAACCCAGTCCAGAGTCCAGAGTATACTCGGGCAAGCGTCTGTGGGAAATGTGTGTTGTAGCAAAATCAAACCATCCTCAACGGGTTTAAAAAAAAAGAATCACTAAGGTTGCAAAGAGCAATCAGGGAGATTCTTGTGTGTCACTTCACTTGATCGGTCAAAATAATTCCAAAAGAATGGAAACTTTTAAATTAGGGAACCTGATCACATAATCAGGGAGTTAGATATATGTCAGTCTCTGAACATGAAGCCTCCTTCAATGGCATCCAAAGCCATTAAGTGGAACATTGTCTCTTTCGGAGCCATTCATCTGTACAACATAACATAATATCACATAACATGTAGGTGTCGAGAAGGAAGGGAGATAAGATTACGAATAGAAACAGAACCAAAAATAATCTTTAGAGAGATGAAGGTATCACCACCATTTTACAATCAGGAAAGTCATTAGGGCAGCAACTCACCTAAAATGCCATTATCACTGGGTTTGTCCAGAGTGCCATCACATTTGTCCAATGGTTTCTTGGTCATCTCCGATACTGGCACCACTTCCCGAATGTTGTTTAAAGACGAGTCCCTCAGCGCCATTCGACTTGCACCATCTCTCGATGACTCCTCCTTGCAATCTTTTTTCTGATCCCCCGACTTGGTTATCTTCTTGGCGCTTACCATTGTCTTCGGCTCGCTGGCTTCTTGGTCCACTGTGGATTGCGCTACATCAGTTATGTTTGCTTCTCGTAAAAGATTTGGCACTGAACTCTTGGAAGGGACCGCAGATCCGACACAAGATTCGTCACATGAATCCACTGGTGGATCACAATCTTGTTTCTCACAGTCAACTGTCTGGCTCGTATCACATTTGGAAGATTCATCAAAAACAGTGCTGTTGTCCTGATTAGGTGAGATGTTTTCAATTAAATTGACAGTTTCGTGGGATTGTGGCATAGAATCACTGTTTACAGGCTCCTCTTTTGCGCCTTTGTCACCACTGACACAACTAGTTTTAAGTTTGTTATCACAACCATTATTATTCTGACTTTCTGCTTCTACAGGACTTTCCTTACTGCAAAAAATATCCTTGCAGTCCCCACACCCATCCTTTGACACATCTAATGCTATCACTTGCTCACTCTGGTTGGAATTGTTAGAATTTACATTGCACTCTGTTTGGGACTCATCACATACCACTAGAGTTCTTTCACTCACTGTCTTAGATGAAGCGCTTGATGCTTCGACTGCACATGATTCCTCCGGTGCATCATCACAAATCGGTTCACACATTTCTTTGGTATCATGTATTTCCGTACACTCTGCTCCAACATTGGGCTCAGAATTTGTGCAGCTTTTAGGAGCTGTAAGACTATCACTTGCACTTCCTAATGGGGAGTCCCTCAAAACTTGATCACCACAGCTCTCATCTTGATCTCTGGTGATGGTACATGCCTCACCCGAAGTAGTACATTCCGCTTTTTCTTCCTGCTCAATGGGAGCCCTTGGGTAGCTTTCCATGACATGGTTTTCATTACCAGCTTGATTTTCAACAATACTTTCACCTATATTCAACATTTGAGCAGAATTCTGCTCACACATAGATGGTAGATTAATGTTAGAAACTTCAGTCATCTCACACACCATTTCCTTGTCCATGTCTCCCAAAACTGGAACACTACATAGTTCTGGATCCGATACCCGTTCAGCTGATAAATCTCCTGTATCATGATTGTCTTCTATCAGGATGTTTGTTGTACAAATTCCTGATGGATCATTTGTTCTATTGTCCTCTTGGTCTCCTTCTGTCTCTGGACACTTTTCAAAACCTTCAGTGCCAGGCTGGAAAGTTAATTGTCCTTCATCTGCACTGGATGGGTTGACCACTTCCTCAGATAATTGAGAATCCCCCACTTGAGAGACATTAAAAACATTTAGTGTAGTATCTTCTTCTGTTATACCTGAACTACTTCTGCTCTCACTTATATTTGGATTATCAACATCAGTACCAAGTGCTTCATCATGCAGTAAAATGACAGTAGTCTGCATCTCCTCAGAGTCACCACAGGCTGCAGAGTCCATGGGCTGTTCTGTCATGGATAGAAGTGTTGTTGCAATCTCTTCCTCATATGAAGCTGGTCCAGTAAAAGAAGTCGGTTCAGATGAAGATAAAGACACACTGGCAGATGATTGATGGATGTCAGTATCACCATGAGAAACTGAACAGTCTGCTGCTTTATGAGATTCACTAATGGAGACTTGTGCAATTTCCCCATGTACATATCCTACTTGGAGGGGTAACTGATTTTGTAAACTGTCAACAGAAGTTGTACTTATTTGCACAATGTCAGCACTGGTCTCTTGCAAAACCGACGCCACAGAGGGACTCTCTTCTGGCTGCTCGTCAGCAGAGACATGTTCGAGGACAATCTGGGTCTCTTGCGAATGTTCCTGTGTCACATGTGCCTGTGAGTCTGGAAGAGCTGTAACTTTTCGATCTGGTGATGATACTGCCTTGCCCAGACATTGATTTACACCTTGATTACTTCTTTCCTCAACATCAGAAGTTTCCCCAGGAAGTGGTAATGACGGTTGCTGACCAGAGCTGTTGCTCTGCGGCAAAGACTTGGTTGATGATACTATTTGCGCTGTATCAATAACTGGTTGCAAAGCTTCAGCTGTTTCCGATGAGGATGTTATTGCTGACATTCTAGATGGTTCAGTGTTTTGCTGTGTATTGGGAGGAGGATCTCCTCCAGCACTATCAGGGTTAGTGGTAGCTCCCTGGCTAGAACTGCGCAGGTCAGCAAGCATATCTTTTACCTTCTTTGGCCCTGTGGACTTGATGTATTGTCTCTGCTGTTGGAGCTGAGGCAGCATGTTCCTCATCTGAGCCTCTTCAAGAGCACTTTGAACAATGACAGGAAGACTGTGGACATTTTGTTGCTCTATAGGAGGAACATGCATGTTGTGTCCTGGCATTGCATGTTGGTCAGCAAAAGGGGGCCGCATGAAACCAACTCCAGGTGGTCCTGCACCAAACCCATGAAACTGATTGGCTTGCATTGGATTGTTAAACTGAGGATTTGGGTGAGGGTTCATCATCATTTGTGTCATTGAGGATTGTGGAGCAGGGAAAGGCATCATTTGGGGCATTTGCTGTGGAAACAGACCTTCTTGTGGGGGAAGGCCGTCAAAAGATGCTGCTCTCTGGTTCTTGCCCTTCCTCTTTCTCTTCTTGGACCCACCTGGAGCAAGATCCATTTCCATTTCATGCACTGCAAGAGCAGGATTGTGCAGGCCTCCCCAAGGAACAGGTGGTTGTCCTACTGGGATAAACTCTGCCATGTTGGGAATCGGAGGTACCATTTGTCCCTGCATGACAGGCAATCTTGGAACACCGGGCATCATGTGATAACTTGCTGCAGACTGTTGTACACTGGGAGTTGGATTCTTTATCATAGCCAAGTAATACTCTTTATTCATTTGTGACCTCTCTTTTTCTGCATCAGATGGTTTGGCTTGTACAGTACTATCAGTTTTGGACTGGTTTTGTTGATCTTCAGGATGACAGATTTCACTTTGGTCAGCTGCAGTATCAGCAACCTCTGTTTTCTCATCAGTCTTTTGATCACCCTGTTGGGAAGTCTCTGTTCTGACTTCACTCTCCATTTGAGACTGCTTCTCTAAGCTATTGACAGCACTTTCCAGACACTGAATAGAGGATTTAGATTGTGACTCTTGTAACTGTCCCTCAGTACAGCATAATCTCTTCCCATTCTGCAGAAGGTTCTGAAGTTCCACAGATTCACTAACTTGACTGTCTGATGATTTGTGATCTGCTGAGCCATCTCCTCGACTATTAGAATCATCACAGCCTTTGCCTGAAGAGTCGCCTACCCTCTGGTCATCAGGTTGGCTCTCTGATGCATTTTTCACAGATTCAACACTTTCTGCCAACTCTTGACTGGCGGATGCACAAGATGTAGTTGCACTGTGCTCATTCTCATTTGAGTTTGTTTTGGATTCACATACTTTTTCTTCCAGGGAATGAACACCTTCAGGAGGTTTTACTGGCAAGAGGTGTTGATTGGTTTGAAGGAAACTTTGATTCTGCTGGATGTGCAAAAATTTGGCCATTTCTTCTGGAGAAAGCTGTAGAAGCTGACTAGCTAGGTGTGGCATTTTGCTCAAAGCCTCCTGCTGCTGCCTATTAGCCAGCTGAGCCTTGGCAGCCACAGAAAGGAGGTTGCTGGCAGACATGGATCTTGTATCAGACTCACTCAAAACATGTTGAATGGGAGAACAGGTGGTTGGAACACTGAGCTGATCAGCACTTTGGGTCCTCTGTTTCTTTGATCTGCGAGCTGGAGGGCGCATTCGAGGAAATGTGGGACTTGTGGGCCCCGGGAGGAACATGGCAGCTTCATCACCATACATGCCAGGCATACACAAACGAGGGTTGTTCAGAAGAGCAGGATGTTGTGGATTTTCAAATGGGTTACGTGGAAGCATGACACCCTGTGGGTGACCAGGAATCATTGCTTGTGGACCTATCATTCTATTATGACTGAAGTCGCTGCCAACTGGAAACCTTTGATGAGGGAAGCATGCCATGGCTGGGTTGTTAAACCCTGACACCGCCATTCCTGGCATTCCCTGACGGGGATACTGCATCTGCTGATGCATGGGCATGTTCCCTGCAAAGAAGTCGTTCCTCTCAGACTGACTCCGTTGCTTACGCTGCTTTAGGTTTGTCCCAAATTGTTGGTGGAACTCATACAGCATACGCATCTGATGCTGCTGGGCTTCGATTGTGTTGCGCTGCATGTGAGCATCGAATGGTATGGAATCTATGTGGTGCATGGGGTTCATCTGGTTCATGTGAGGTACTGTTCCTGGATGTACTGAGTTGGGTAACATGTGGCCACTTGGGAAGGATGAAAACTGCATGTCACCAGGGAAGCGGGGTAAAAGTCTGGTTCCACCTTGACCTGCAACAATACGAGAAAGAGCCAAAACATGAATTACCAAATCACATACAAACATTGAGGTATCACATTTAGAACATTGCAAATCCAATCATATACCCAA
This sequence comes from Diadema antillarum, assembly GCF_040938485.1. NCBI lineage: Eukaryota > Metazoa > Echinodermata > Echinoidea > Diadematoida > Diadematidae > Diadema > Diadema antillarum. The sequence continues at coordinate 966,013 of NW_027271488.1, forward strand.
ACAACATTGTATGTATCATATGACGTTAACTCTCCTAACCTGTCCTCAATAACGATGTGCAGCTCTTGTCTGTATTTGTGCAAATATTCGAAGAACAAATGGAATTCTTCTTCATTTAGAAGTACTGAGCTGCATCTTCTGCTTAACAGCAAAAACTCAATGTCAATTAAAAAGTCAGAATTTTCTGCAAAAAAAAAATGAAATAATTCCTGACATCAACCTTTAAAGTTTCCCATAACAAGAAGTTAAGGTGGTATTTATGGATGCTTTGTTTCTGATCCACACTACATCTTGTTATAGCTTATCTCTACAAAATTTGTGGAATGAGATGCATAATTAAGTCATGTCTGTTATTTCTGACAAACTGTCACATAAGAAAAAAAAAAGAATTTTGCCTAGGCAAAGCATCTCGGGAACCACTCAAGTCATGTCATCATATATGTACCTTAAGCCTGTGAATAGTATTTTGGAAAGCATTAGAATGAAAGGTTCTAAAATAGCTCCTATGAGACCAAACTTGTCTTTAAAAAGGAATGAGGTATAGGTTCCCCCACGTGAACACATATCCCTGTAAGCACTCACTTCCTTTTAGAACTGATAGTAACTACAAATGTCACTATGGCAACTGGTATGCCTCCGCCACAATGCATGGTTCTCCTAATAGGTCTATAGTACAATGTCTTGACAATGGGTGATGACAGTTTCACATAACTGGCAAAATACTGAAATGACAGGTTTGTCACAAATGTGTTGAATGTTCACTTTCCTTGAACTAGGTTTGCTATATTGTCTAAGAGTGCAGGTACATGTATTTAGGGATTTAAGGAGTTTTACTTGACTTTTGACCCTTTTATAAGTTTATGCATTGAGTTATTTTCAAGGTATGAAGAAAAAGTGTAATTTCAGTATTAAATAGAAAAAAAAATTGCATTTCAGCCTGGCCTTTGACCCTTGACCTTTGACTCTATAACCCTAAAATTCCCAAGAGAATCACTGTCATCCCGGTAGAACATGCATACATATGTACTAAGTTTCATGATACCTTGAGTCACTTTCAAGATATGGAGGAAAAAGTGAAATATAGCACTTTCACTTGAGTTTTGACCCTTTGACCTTTGGGCAGATTTCCCAGAGAATCTCCATTACGTAATACAAATATATTAAGTTTCAAGAAAAATCCTCTAAGCATTGCATAAATGAGGGAAATAGCAAAATTTTGAGGAGCTGACCTTGACCTTTGACCTCTGACCTTCAACCCATGACCCCCAAATTCCCTAGATAATCCCTGCCAGTTAGTAGATGCATGTGTACCAAGTTTCATGAAGATACCTTGAACCATTTGCGAGATATGGACAAAAAAAAAGTGAAATTTCAATGCTTACACCTGACCTTTATTCTTTTGACCTCATGACCTGAAACTCTCTGGAGAATCTTTAATTGGTAGTACATGTATACACAAGTTTCAAGAGTGATACCTTCAGGCATTGCATAGATTAGATATGGGGGAAATAATGAAATTTTGAGCATTTGGCCTTGACCTTCTGACCTTTGACCTCTTGCCGATTTCACTAAAAAACTACTTAATTAATTGCCCCATTATATATCCTTGGACAAAGTTTGGTGAAATTTGCTTAATCCAGTCTTGATTTATCGCCTAAACAGATACAATTTCATGATTTGACCTTGACCTCTGAACTTTGGCCGATTTCACCCAAAATCTAAACAAGTAATTGCCTTATCATACTTTATACTTTGACCAAGTTTGGTAAAATTCCACTCAATATTACTCTTAAAGTTCTCGCGTAAACAAATGGGGACAGATGTACAGACATACAGACGGATAACCCCAAAACATTATGCCTCCAGCACCCTTCCAGTGGAGGCATAAAAATGTAAGCATCAGCTGTACTAAGAATCCAGTCTATTGCTGCAGCAGTTTTGAAAAAAAAAAAAAGATTAAAATCATTGACAAACAAAAGGGAAGAAAATGTGATAACATTGACCACTCCACCTTACCTGGTCTGTTTGGCACAGCCCCATCGCTGACCCGGGCAAACTCCACGCTTTCCAGCCATGTTGCCATGGCAACAACGTTGCGCTTGTGGTTGCACAGGTTGGTGAGGCCATTGTCGTTGGCTGCCTCCTCAGCCGTGCGAGACTTGCAGACCACAGAGGGGTTGAAGTCAAAGACCTTGTCAAGGATGATGGGACACTCCAGGCCACACTTGCACGTGCCATCAGTGCTCAGGTAGGTCTTCACCTCTTCTGGAGATTGCAGAAGCTGTCCGCTAGGACTGCCAATTTATAAACCAAGAGAAGAAACATGTGACAAGGGCATGCAACTCAAAACTTTCAGTCTTTCTTTTGTAAAAACCTTTCCTTTTCTCTCTCTCTCTGGTTCTTGATCATGAAATCACTTCAGGCCACCACAAGAGCTTTCAAATGGGGTGAATACACTCAAAGATTTCTCAGAGATCATCTGTTCAGAATTTTGAACCGAAAATTCCTTGCCATGTAAATGCCAACATCCATGGCAGCTGACTTGCTTTGATCACTGCAGTTTATGCCTTCACCAGAGTTGCTAAAGTATTGAGAATATAAAAATTCATTTTAAAATAGCTTAGATATCCATAAAAAAGAGGTCCTTTTAGAAGGTGGGACCTACCTTTTATTAGGACAACTTTGTATCTTTTGGTTTTTGATGTCTCAGTGAAATCAAAACCCATTTCCATCAAATAACTTGAATTTCTCTTCAAATTATATCCTCTTTAATATTTCATTGGTGGCTTCTAATTACCTCCCAAAAAGTAAAAAATCTGAATCCCAAATCTCAACCAAAACTATACCATCCCTTTAACATCAATTATTATATTACATTTTGCTAAAACACATGGAATATTCTACAACTTTCTCACAATATTTCCAATTCTGTTATGACTTCTGCGATTCTGCTTCTGATATTACTCTACTTTGTAAAGTCAACTTGAAAAAAAAAAAGTGTAAAATTATACTCTGAGAAAACTGTTATTTCACATAAAGAAAAATATATGACTCCGTAGCTCATGGACTTTCTTTAATATGTCATTCAAAAATACCCCTTATTAAAAAAATAATAATAATAAATCTATCAAAAACAAGTGGTAGGAAGAGAACAGTCTCAGACTAAGACAATCTCTTTAGACACATACATGTTTGTTTTTACATAAAAAATGTTAAGCAAACATATATGTCTATATTACATATGTATGTATGTATGTATGTGTATATACACTGTATATAATAGTTCAAAAGCTTTGGTAAATTCAAAGTACCCAGGCAGTACATGTACATGTCATGGTCATAACGTCTACTTCATCCGCATATGTCCATAGAAATTTTAATATTTATTTTGTAATTTAGAATGTATACTTGATTGTTTATAAATCATCTCACATGATAGAGTTGACTGAACTTAAATGACTGAAAGAGTATTGAATAATGCACGCAGCAAATCACCCTGTTAATTTGTATCTGTCTTGGATCATGTTCAAACTTTCCCCTACAATAAAAGTAATGAAAGCAGTACATCTTGTACAGTGTAACTGTCTTTGACCAAAAGTACTTATTAAAGAAAGTATAAACCAGTCAGACATATGGAGTATATTGAGATAGATTATTAAGAAGGCATTTTATGACAACGATTACTTACCTCATGTACACAACTTTGCTCTCCACAACAGCTCTCTTCCAACCAACAGGAATCATGTTGGTCTCCATGACTTACATGCCAATGAAAGAACGACCACGCTACACTGTCCCCGCGGGACGCACTACAAGGCGGCTCTCGAGTCTGACGACTTGGCAGACGGCGACAAGTATTGGAGGCACAAAGCGAATCGCTCTGTGGCTGTCCTTGTTTGCAGTACGAGGAGAAGGGAGCAAGAAGCCTGCACCCATTGCTTATCTCCTTGACGACGGATGACAGCAAAATTGTCACTCGGTCATCTTTACCTGGCCTGCAGCCATTAAAGCCTGAAAGATGCAACAGAAATTACACAGAATATCCACAAATGGAATGACCAATGCCTCTGAAAGTAAAGTCATGTATGTAATTCTATGACGCTTAAACTATGACTGTTACTGTGATTTATTCAAGATTTTGGTAACTATCATGTCATGACTATGAATAGCCTATAGGATTGTAAAATTCTCCCCATATGCATGTCACTATTTTCACTGTTTTCATGAAAGAAGCATCATCCAAAGAAAAATATGTGTGAATAAAGTGAAACAAGCACATACAAGAGGCAGTGCAAATATGACCAATAACATATACAGGTAAGAATTATAGAATGCTATAAGGTCTTCCACTAAGAGTAGTCTCTTATTCATTCTCAGTTTGTTCAAAAATAGGTAAAGCATTATTTTTGAACATTTCAAAGTATGTCAGAGCAAAATGAAAATTTCCCATTGACATCTTAGTTGTTGCACAACAAGGAATATTCTTGAAGTTATGAATAAAGACATTCAATATTTCCTTATTTTCTTTGTTTTTCAGCAGGCTTAATTGCAAGTATCTGACATCACAACAAGACTGAAGTTACCTTGTTTTGCATTAAAACTCTTCATATTCACGACTAGATGTGGATGGCAAAATAGAAGCAAGTTTTTAACACAAAAAATTCATTTAGAACATATGAATATCAATTTCACAGTCTCTTATGTTTTCCAAATGAGTACTGAAAGACAATATTTAACAAGGATTGCATAAAATTCAACTCATACACATACAGCTGTACTTGCAAACATTTTCATTTACGGAGGAAATCCAGTCCAAAAATAAGGTAGTCTGATAAAAAAGAATGAAATCTTACGAGTTCAACAGTAAAAATTTGACTGAACTTGGATAAAAAATGAGGAAGTTATGAAATTTTGAAGTTTTGCTAATTTATGCACAACAGTTCTCGTACAGTGGATATGAATATGCAAATGAGTGAGATGACCATGTCATAACCTCACAATTTTCCATTGATCGTGTACAAAAAAAATGACGAAAATTCAATGTTTCTATCATTTAAGTCTGAAAGATGATGTTATTTCTGGTTGAATAACTTCAGAATAGTGATCAGTTTGATATATCAGGATTTGAGCCTTGGGCGTAATTGCGTTTGCTTGTGTACAAACTATCTGGCAAGGTGTGAGGGAATGACATGCTCACTTTGCCATATGCATACTCATATTGACCATTCAAGAACTGTTTCCCAAAAAAATTGCGAAACTTCAAAATGTCATAACTTCCTTATTTTCCATCTGATTTCGATCAAAATTTTACCGTTGAACTCGTAATATTTTACTCTTTCCCATTAGACTAACTTATATTTGGACTGGATTTCCCCTTTAAGAAAGTGGTAGAATCCAGGCAACAGAGCAAGGCAAGTGAGTGGGGGGAGGGTCTGGGATGGCGGCTAGCCCCCATCCCAGGGAAGGGAAAATTTGACATTTGAGAAGTAGATAGTTGCATTTCAGGGTACTTACAATATGTAGAGGTCCTATGTTAATCATTATCAATTGATGAGACTAATCGCTAATTTAGACATTGCAGTCAATTTTGCAACAATGTACGACTAGAAATAAGATAACATGTCCTCATATATGACGTAGGACAACACATTACAATATGTTATGGATATTTTTCTAGGGGGCTAAAATGAATATGTTCAATATTGGTTTGGGTTTTTTTTTTTTGGGGGGGGGGGGGGGGGTGGGGGTGTTGGACGGGGAGTTTCCCCCTCCCACAGGAAGGAGATTTTGCATTTTTAGAACTGAAAGTCACCAATGTGGTGCACACTTTTGTTTGTAATGCAAACTCTTTTGTTTGGGGGGGGGGGGGACATTAATAATATTTCTAATCCAAACATAAGAAAAAAGAATACCAAGGAAATGTGAATCACTACCCTTGTGGTGTCTGTCACCTCTTTTCTTTTCTTTTTTTGCATAGTGTGCATCTTCAATGTGCAGTATAAGACCATAATGGGTGGACAGAAGGGGGAGGGTGTGGGACAGGGTATCCCCCTCCCACATGATATATGAAGAAGCTTATTGCATTTTTAGAAGTGAAATTCAACAACCTGGTGGAAGGTTTTGGTGGAATATGAAGAAAATTTTCAATCAAAAAATCAGTCATTTCATCGACGAAATGGCCATTTGGCTGACGAAATGAATGATCTGACGAAATGACTGACTTCGTAACGAAATAGGCCATGCGACACTTGGTGCCCCATACAAAACTACGGTCTTTGTCCATGGTTTAAACCATGGACAAAGATAGTACCACCTTCCTGAATTCGGGCCTTTAAGTGCACACACATGCACAAATGAGTACTTGTACTCAAGCAAGGCTATGGCTCTGTCAAGGTAAAAATCCCAGCACTAAATCTGAATTATTCCAAACCAACAAATGAAAAAGATGTGCAGTTGAATACAAAACCTGCTTGACTATACTCTGATCAATTACTGTAAAATGAGAAATGTTCGCATGCATTCTAATTTCGCAAATTTCGCGAGCGCCAAGATTCGTGAAATTAAAATGCACGTGAAATTATTTATCTACACTATATGCATTGAACGCAAGTGGCAATTCGCAAAAATTTCTCGAAACAAAAAAGGCCATCGGCTCCAATTCGCGAATATATCGTGTTTTACAGTAATTAATCACAAAGTGGACAACAGATGTGTATTGTTTGTGCTTGAGAGATTCAGCACAAAAATATCTCCAAATCACTGGAAAACACAATGTCATGATTATTACATGGCAGTATGCAGTAACATTAGTACAACACATCAATGAAAGTTTGAGGAAAATCATGAAAACTACACATCTCATCAACTTGATACTGACATATGTTAAGGGTAGCAATTATTCCCCCTGCTTTCTGAAAGCGGTTAGTCAAGTGCTCTTTCATTATGCTAGAAAAGTGAATTTTCGTGGAATTCCCTTATATTTTCTTTATATTGTTGCCCACACATGACAACATAACCTCTAGTAGTCTCCTAATCCAGTTGTTCCAACACCAAAACTTTTTTAAAATTCATAACTTTTGCATCGATTGTCCGATTCTCCTCAAACTTTCACTGATGCGTTCTACTAATGTTGCTGCTTTCACTAAAACCACATCTCTCTTGGGTTTTGGCTTCCTTTAAGTTTAATATAATCATCATCATAATAGAATATGATCAGAAACATCACAACATATGATGTAGACTACTGTAACTGCCGAGAAGATTTTTATTTTAATGTGAGTTGTGAGTTTAAAACGATGTGATTTTTTTTAGGTCCCAAGCATAAAAATTTGAATTGTGTATTGTGCAGTCAAACATGATATACTCTGTGATAAGTCTGACACTGAATTTAGAATAATTATGTTTGTGGTCCCAAGCATAACAATTTGAATTGTGCAGTCATACATGAAGTACCTGTGATCAGTCTTACACTAAATTCAGAATATAATATGTCTGTGCACACATTATACAATTTGCAAATTAGGCCTACTGCACACAAAAACAGTCCAAGACATAAAAGTGTGAAGTAATGCCGAATCAGACTCAAGATGACAGTTTTGCAGGTCCCACATATATGTACCTATGGGTTGTACGTGTACGTAGCCAAATATCAGTTAAAAATCTTATTTTGTATGAAGCATCAATGTAAGGGCTCACAAATCCCTGAACATACTGTACATGTTTAAAATCTTGAGTTTGTTTTTCATTGCATAGAGATGGGGAAACACGATAACAAAAATGTTATTGACAAATACTATCTTTTCAATTCAGCATCTTAAAAGAGCTGTTGAACTCTTGAATATGACTTGTTAAAACTTGAAAAACTTAAAATAAGTTCTATTCATTTGATCCTTGCTTCTTTTCTTCAACAGCACACCAAACTTGGTGACTGTTAGCATTCAATCTTTTCCTCTAAACATGACAATAAAATATTGTTCTAAGATGAGAGAGTAAGACATGACAAACATAATTCAATAATTTACAATAACATTGTGTAAATGCTAGCGTCATCACACAATTTCATTTCAGTATCACAATAATGAACACACAATTTCAAGGACAATATGATTGTTTGGCACATAGAAAAGGACAAAAAAATTCTTGAAAAGAACACAATTTGTCTGACAAAAGCAAAAACATGAACAAACAAACAAACAATCAAACAGAACTTCAATGGTTTAACACATTGGGGCTGATCTAATCATACAAATTAAGAAGTTCAGTTCCCATGTGTGTCAAATCAATTTATGAAATCTGCTTTGAGCCCAATAAGACCTTCCCTAATATATATATTTCTTAAAATCTCTTGACTGAAACATTCAGCTTCCTCCATTGGGCGTATTTATCTAGAAATATTATAGTGATGCTCATACAAATATCTGTAGCATGCAAATATTTTCTGGTGCACTCCCAACAAGATGCCAGCTAATATTTCTCTTGACATAAATCCCATAAAAAGCAAAAATACATCAAAGCATCTCAGCATGTGATCAGTTGATAAAATAGTCATGCTTTTATACCCCAGAACCCCCTCAAACAAACAAACTGTAATTACATTTACAAAGTCCCGTAGACAGGCATAGTTCAAATACTATTCTCATAGTCTCAGTGTGTTTCAAAGATCATCTCTCAACACTCAAATGTGGCACATGTTTGGAGGCATATCATTACTTGGAAAAAATATTCACTTTCCTCTCACTATCCAAACAGAAAAAAAAAGAACAAAATCATAATATAATATCCATATACATATCAATTTTACTGGTTATCATAATCATAAAAGGTATCATATGATATTCTTCTTCCTCAAAGAAATATAGACCATTTTGATATTCAACTTGTGACATCTTTTTGGATATGTGGCTCTTACATGTACACTCATGTCCCAATTTCAATAGCTACAATCTTGTATTTTGTACTTCTCGTCTGTAGGCTTCTTCTCCTTTTTTTTCTTTTGAGACCATAGCTTGCTCACGTGATAAATGTATAATCATTATTTCAATGCCTTAAGCTAAGGGGCTAATTATCACTGGCTCTGAACACACAGGATGAAGTAAATGCATTAACTTGTATTACAGTGATTGACAGAAAGTATCATTATTAGTCCCGGCTGCCCAACCTGGTGCACCCATAACTCTCCATTATATTCTGATTTTGAATGATGTAATATTGATATTTGTGACTGAAAGCCAAACAAATAATAATATTATCAATAACAATATTGTCATATATACTAGCATACTATCTACTTGGAAAATAGGTTTATACATTTTATGTTGAAATTCTATGATGTTGTACACTTTTATGGGGTTTATCAAAAATGTGGCCTAAGCTAGAGGAGTTACAAATTTACAATAACAGTAAGAGACTTTTTTTTCCTGATGATGTCCATTATATTATAATCACATATATAAATGCATATGTTCAGTCAATATTGTGATGATCATTCTATTCATTGTCGTATATATGTCCTACCTGACACATGAACACGCCACAGGCATTTTGCAGTGCTCTCACTTACTCAAATGGTATGGTATAATAGCGTGACACACAAACTGAAATCTGTGATACTCCTCCTTTTTGCACAGACCTCATAGTAGAGAAATTCAGACTGAAGTAAATACATCCATATTACCTGAATACTTGACTGGAGTCCAGTCAACTAGCAAGCATTTATGTTTTAATACTGCTGACAGCAATGCTGCACAGAATTTTGCATGTCATTTTCCAGGTCATCTTACAAGCATAACAACCCTATCACTTACACTAACATCAGGATTGCCAATAAAAACATTATCTAGGTCTGCATGATCATGATGAAGGTTAAGACTGATGACAACATCACATACACTCGCACACACACCCTATATATCCTGCATGCATAGATCCACGCATTACATGTCAATTACGAGAATTCATGAATGCACTCTCGATAGAAATACGATCCATTATGATAACACCAATCAAATCAAATGAAACGGGGAAAGGTCAGCTCGTACGTAATTTCTACGTCTAGACATACTACCATGAAAGAGTGAACATATATTATATCTATTTATATGAAACATTTATCATATGACACATATCGAAAATATTGGCGAGCTTACCGTCCATTCACTGCTGGTAAAATCGGTGCTGTTCCATTGCAGGATGTAATACTAGGCGCTCGCAGTGTAGTTCGCTCGCAGATCGCCCGTTCATCGCAAAGGTCACGTACTGCCCTATGCATACCCGACGGAGAGTGTCCCCACCGTTGCTTGACGTGCACGAAAGATGCGCAGCTTGTTTGCCGCTCGCTTGTCGCCCGCCCGCTGGTGAGAAGTCGAGCGACAGACACACCTGAACACGCATTGTGCTCAGTTGTGCTCGGACAGTAATGTCCATGTACCAGTATACTTCTGTCGCCGTGATACATAATGCTGTATTTTACTGGCGTGTGGTCACAGCGCCTGTAATTGGTAACAGAAAAGAAAGTTCACCGTAATATATGCACTCGCCAGTATGTAAGATTTCTTGACCAAACCATTAATTACATGACTTTGTTATTGACACTTTTGTAGTATGAAGTGTAAAAAAGTGCAATTTGCTCTACTGACCCTTAAGAGTCGTGTACACGGCAACCACATCTGGAAGTGGATTTTTTTTTTTTAGTTTTACGCTCTTTGTTCAAAATCCTCATTGTGCGTTATCATTTTCTTCAAAAAATTAATGTTTCTTATATTGCTCTATTTCCCGACTAGTTGCCATGTCTTCTTTTATCAAGATGACAGCATTTCGATGACTGAAATATTCATTGTAACGTCTTCATATAGTGAGAATTCAATACTTATCTCTTTCAGAGCGCAGCGCAAACCCTATATCACTCTATCACTGGCAAGTCGAGGGAATGTGTATATTTCATATAAAAATTCAATTTGGTGGAATTCTCTTTACGTTTTCTTGTAATCATCGTTGTCCTGTAGTGACGTCACTTACGGCTGTACTCTTCTAATCCAGCATATGTCTGTACCAAAACTTGGAAAATGAATAACTTTTCAGGGGACGCGGAACCGGGGCGGGGGGGGGGGGGGTGGGGAGGGTGGCTGTGCACAGCCACAAAAGCTTTTTGGCTCGTGATCGTCAAAAAGAATTTAAGAAAAAAAAAATCACAACACCCAGTCGTTTTCAAAGGTTCCCTGTTTGGGGGGGGGGGGATGGGTGGTTACCATTATAACCATGAACCCCCCCCCCCCCGTCCTTCGCTACATTGTAGGTGAAAGGAAACTCACCTCCCTGATTGTAGTGAAAGTATGACATACTTTACAGTAGTAATGGTATACTATATATTTTGCATTGAGGGTTCCTGGTTAAAACTACGGGCATGCGCATAGGTGACTCGAAAACAGCAGGCCTATAGCACTGTCGGAGGCACCGAGGCCCATCAATAGTTTAGAAACTCGAAATCGGGCAGAGCAATATCTGTTTTACATTTTGGATCAAACTTTAAACAAAAGGACGGAAATGAATGTGAGAAGAGAAGTCGTGTGGTGATCCGATGTTGCGGGGGATCATACAGCTTCAGAAACCGTAAGAAGTGCAACGCGTGATGATGTCATAGTTTCACAAAACTAGGGCATATTGATTTGGAAATTGTCGTCACAAGGACTGACGTCATCTTTCCAAATAATATACCATGGAGTGTCAAACGTGCGAACAGTCTGAAATAGATTATTATAATATTTTGCCTGTGGAATTTCTGGTTTATATTGGGAGAGGTGACTCCAAAATATTTCTATTCACTGAGGGGCGCAACCCCGAAGCGAATAGTATAATAGTACTGTTAGAGGCACCGAGGCCCATAGTTTTATCCAGAAACTCGAAATTAGGCAGAGCATTTTGTTTTATATGTGGGATCAAAACAAAAAGAGGAGGGAATAGGAGGCGAGAGGTCATGTGGTGCATGGGTGCAATCTTGTGGAGGGATCTAGGTACGGTGACCGTAGGAAGCAGAGTGCGATGTCACGATTGTTTTTATTTACGTTATTTCACAAAGTGATCGTACAAAGCAGCGCGCGGTGTCCGAATTGGTCTGTGATGTCACAATTACTTTGTTACAAATTGTTACATTTCACAGAGCGATCTACGTAGTAGCTCGCGATGTCCGAATTGCTTTGTGATGTCACAATTGCTTTAGTACATTTCACAAAGTGATCGTACGAAGCAGCGCGCGATATCAGAATCGCTTTGTGATGTCACAATGGCTGTTACATTTTACACCTGCCTAGATTTCACAAAGTGATCGTACGAAGCAGCGCGCGGTGTCATGTAAATACAGCTCTATGTGTCACACTTGCTTTAATTGTGACATAATTTCACTAATATCAGTGTACTGTTTGGAAAATGTTGCAGAAACAGTGACGTCATTTTCAAAATTGTATACTTTACCACGGAGTGTCATACTGGCCAAAACATTCTGAAATAGTTGAAAATGTATATGATCACGTGAAGCTCTTTCAATCGATCACTATATTTAGAAGATTTTTTTTTTCTCCAAGATACAATTTCGACTGTATGATTTTAGAATGTTGGCATGTTTGACACTCCATGATATAGGTCCTACTATTTTGTGAATAATGTCACAAAGCAGACCGATATGTGACATCACAAAGGAATTGTGACATCGCACGGTCGCACGCAGCTTCGTATGGTCACTTTGTGAAATGTGAGAAAGCAATTGTGACGTCGCGCCTTGCTTCGTATACGCTCACAAGATCTCTCCAAAACATCACATCCGCCTCACGACTTATCGCCTCATTTCCCTTTCTTTTCGTTAAAGGGATGGTACAGTTTCGGTTGAGATGGGTTTTGAGGCTTCCAACATTTTTTTTATTATGATTTTTGAGATAAAGAGAAATCTCTTATGAAATATAAAAGAGCATAATAATTCTACGAGGAATTCAAAGTTTATTTGATGAAAATTGGTTTTGAAATTGCTGGGATATCCATAACAAAGCAATCCTAATAAAAGGTGGGACCCATCTTTTATCAGGGTTGCTTTGTTTTTCTGGGGTTTTTTTATATCAATAATTTCGTAACCAATTTTCATCAAATAAACTTTGAATTCCTCGGAATTGTGGGCTTCTCAACATTTCGTAAAGTAGTTTCTAAGTATCTTGCAAAAAAAGGCTGAATTCTCAACTCAACCAATACTATACCATTCCTTTAAGATCAAAATATAAAACAAATATACTATGCCGAGTTTCGGGTTTCTAGTTAAAACAATAGGCCTCAGTGTCTCCAACAGTACGTATTGATTTGGGGGATATACACTCCTCATCAGGGAATAGAATGCCTGCTATATATTCTGGAGTCACCTCTGTCTCGTAGCTTAAACCAGAAACTTGGATAAAACATTTTGACAAAAGAAGGGGGAAATGAGGCGCGATGCAATGTTATGAAGGGATCCTACAGTGACAGTGACTGTACGAAGCAGCCACGCCGCGGTCAGAGTTGCTTTTTAAAAGTATTGCTTTCTGACATTTCACAAAGCCACGGTGACCCGCTACGAAGCAGCGCGAGATGCCACAGTACTTGGTGACATCTTTTCACCAAAAAAAAGTGTACAACTATAAGAAGGCCCTATTTGGAAAATGTCTTCATATTTTATCCAAAATATACTACCATTTGATATTACATGCTTATGTGTATATGTCTAGATAAATAAGCGATAGATAAACGGATCATTGCATTCATGAGATATGCATTGTGCTTTAAACCTCAAGTGGCTGCAAGGAAATGAAGAGATTTCTCTTTAAAGAGATAAATGACAGTGAACCCATTATTACACATTTATATTCCCTAATGTGGTTAGATTAAAGGTGCATCTCTTCGTTTTTGAGCTTCATAATTGTGTGCGTATTTCGCGTGTGCGAAAATACAATGTAGGAAAGTTCGGAAAATGCATGTGTGAAGGTGAGATTTAGGTCTACAGATGAAATTCTTCAATGAGATTTAATATATAATATGCAAGCAAATTGTATCAATTTCATTCAGGGGGATCCTATGACTACACCCAACAAGAGCTGCGTAGAGATGATAGCAGTCCATAGGAGTTGAGTCACCTAATATTTTTCACTCTCGTATAGTTTTGGTTGAGACCTAATTTCAGGTTTCTAACATTTTTTTTTGGTGAGATAATGAGAAACCTCTTATGAAATAATATGAAAGAGCATGTAATTCTATGAGGAATTCAACGTTTATTTGATGAAAATTGGTTTTGAAATGGCTGAGATATCCAAAAAAAAAGAGCGATTCTAATAAAGTGTGGGACCAACACTTTATTACGATCGCTTTGTTTTACTTTGTTTTTGGATGTTTCAGTCATTCCAAACCCGATTTTCATCAATTAAACTTTGAATTCCTCTTAAAATGGTATGCTCTGTACTATATCATAATTGTTTTCTTGGTATCTCGCAAAAAGTTAAAAGCCCAATTCTCATCTCCACCAATACTGTACTATCCCTTTAATTATATAGTCCTCTGCTCTGTCTGATTGCAGAGTCATTGTTCCCAAAGTCTGTGCGCACTTGACAGTAGAAAAGTTCTTAATTCTTCCTTTTCCTTCAAGGCTAAGTATAGTGAAACGACCAGTGGCGTATCTAGGGGGGGGGGGAGCAAGGGGGGCACGTGCCCCGGGCGCCACTCCTTGGGGCGCAAAAAACGGGGAAAAAAACGAAGAAGAAGAAGAAAAAAAAGAAAAAAATGAAGAAGAAGAAAAAAAAGAAAAAAGAAAAGAAAAGAAGAAGAAGAAAAAAAATCGCCCGGAAAGGGAGGGAGAATGGTGGGGGGGGGGGGCAGAAAACCAAATCAAGCAAGATAAAAACAAAACATGACGATGACGCGGACAAAACGACAATGTTTATTGTGTTTACATAAGAATTCCATGTTCTGTAAGCTGAAATACAAAAATTTTCGGCTCGCTCGCTGCGTTCGCTCGCCAAGATTTATATAAAAAAAGAAGGTAAGAACAAAACGTGATGATAACGTGGACAAAATGACAATGTCTATTGTGTTCATTCATGTCATTTTATATTTAGCAGGCAAAATGTTTCACGGAGCAGCGGCTGCAATTTCTTTCGTTCTGAAGCGATAGCCAATTGGATCAAAAGAAGGCGCCAACGGTTTCGAACATACGGGGGGGGGGGGCAAAAAAACAACAACAAATCAAACAAGATAATAACAAAACTTAATGATGACGTGGAAATATACAAACTTCGGCTCACTCGCTCGTACTAATTTAGAGTATTTTTTCAAGTCTTCAGTTTGTTGGTATAAATTGTCATCTATAAGGTCGTCACTATAACTTGATTAGAATTGTAAGATTTAATACGCAAAAAATAACAAGAGTTCCATGTTTTGTAAGCTGAAATACAAAAATTTTCAGCTCGCTCGCCAAAATTTATCAAAAAAAAAAAGGAAGAGAAAGATAAGAACAAAACGTGACGATGACGCGGACAAAATGACAATGTCTATCGTGTTCACACGTGTCATTTTATATTTAGCAGGAAAAATGTTACACGGAGCAGCGGCTGCAATTTCATTCGTTCTGAAGCGATCGCCGATTGGATCCAAAGAGGACGCCAACGGTTTCGAACATACGTGGGGGGGGGGGGGGGGGGGGCGCGGAAAAAAAAACAAATAAAAAAAGATAAGAACAAAACGTAATGATGACGCGGAAATATACAAATTTCGGCTCACTCGCTCGTGCTAATTTAGAGTATTTTTTCAAGTCCTCAGTTTGTTGGTATAAATCGTTATCTATAAGGTCGTCACTATAGCTTGATTAGAATTGTAAGATTTGATAAGCAAAAAATGACAAGAATTCCAAGTTTTGTAAGCTGAAATACAAAATTTTCCGGCTCGCTCGCTGCGCTCGCTCGCCAAAATTTACCAAAAAAAAAAGAAAGAGATAATAACAAAACGTGATGATGACGCGGAAATATTGTAAGATATGATTAGCAAAAACTGACAAGAATTCCATGTTTTGTAAGCTGAAATGCAAAAAATTTTGGCTCGCTCGCTGCGCTCGCTCGCCACAATTTATCAAAATTCATTACATTTGAATCACCCTCAAAAGACCCCCTTTAAGTGCTTGAAAAAGCATATCATATGGACTTTGTTTAAAGCGTATTATATCGGGACCATGTGGAAGAACAGACATATTTTGAAAATATGACTGAACAGGCAATCCCCCGTTTCTTCTGTACGTATATGCAATGTATATGTAACTTGTAATGTGTGTATTTTTATATGAAGACGGAAATAAAAACAAACAAACAAATAAAGTCCCTACCGCGATGGGTATAGGGTTGAACACTTTTTCAGAAATTAGGGGCGCAATTTTCGCGCTTACCCCGGGCGCCGTTTTCCCTAGATACGCCACTGGAAACGACACAACACAAAAGGGTGGCGAGGGCAAGATCAAGGAGGTGCATCAGCTATCGAAATTCCCTTGAGCCTCCCCCACCCCCACCCCCACCCCCCACCCCCCCACCCCCCCCCCCCCCCACCCCTCCAAGTCTTTTCCGAGGGCCGCATCACTGCGCCCCATCCACTGATCTCTTTGTAAAGATGGTGGAAGCGTTTTATGATGGAGCTACAGATCCATATTCCCAGTGCTGCGCCCACGCCACGCGATGCTGGTGTGTGTGTGTGGCTAGCTGCTGTGCAATGTGGCATGCCCAATGCAACGTGAACTAAAAACAATCCGAAAACAAACAGTCAGTGCAGGGAACCGGAAGGCCTTGTATGCGTCGACATGTCTTTCTACTGCCAGAAGCATAGTTACGAGACAGAGGTATTGTTTGCGATCATACTAATATTGTGGATTGCCGTGTACTGTATACTCGGTATCACTCTGCGAAATTTACTTCCCCATTTTATTACGGCCTATCAAAGGCAGGGGTGTTAGCAAAAGAGATTTGACAAATTTACTCATTATTTTGTACACACGGGACTAGCTATATCATATGGTATCAGCGTGTACCGGGTAGCGACTTCACAGACGCAGATACTAGATAGTAGAAGACATTAACGATCGTCAGAGGCTGTGTGTGTAGGTTTACTAGGGAAGAGTGGTGTGATTTGATAGTGTAGAAATCAGTGAGGTTTACGAAACAGTGTGTTTGTCTCACCTCCCTGGTTTGACTCTGCTGGTGATGCATTTACAACACTAGTTCCCTGCGGGAAAGCTTCCATGCGTTGATTTTGTAGAGTCAAATTTGATTACGGAAGTCACTGGTGGCACTCGCCCGACAGCTAAAACTAGCTAGGGGATTTCCCTGTATGAACGACCATCTACACAATACCGCCCATTAACACGATTAACAACTGATGGAGTTGTGGGCGAAGGGGGAAAAACCGAGAATATTTAGAGGTCCTGGGCTTGAAGCATTGAGAAAAAGTGTGTACCTAACATCATTATTTAAGAAAAATAAACAACAACAATGCATCAACAGGAAGCTGGATTCTTGTCAATGTCACTAAATACCATGACAATTCCATTCCAGCAAGAGTTGCTACTGATATTCATATCAATTTGTGTGTGTGTGTGTGTGAAATGGGGCCCAGAAAGATGAATTTTCTGTTTACATGACAGAAATTTTCCTTTGCTGTCACGTATTTATAAGTGGTAAGTATGATCGTGTGTTTGAAATCTCAACAACACATATCCTCTTTCTTTGTAATATATATTTGTTTATATCTCTAGTTTTTTATTAGATGTATATGTTTTCTTTGTGTAGCATAATATGATCTCTTTTTGTACTTTTATCATTGTAAATCAGACACAATTCAGCCATTTGGCTGGGAAGTTTGATAACAGAGATATCCATTCAATTCAATTAAAGAAATGATAAATATAACATATATACATATATGATATAAATAAAGTACATATATAATGCGCTGTATCTATCATTACTGATACTCTGGGCGCACGAGAGCCTGTAAGATTCAACACATGCTGTGTACATATAAACAGCTGATAGTATAGCCCTTCATATTCAATATTACATAAAAATTAACCAAAATTACATATGTATATATATATATATATGTATATATATATATATATATATATATATATATATATATATTTATCTATTTATTTATATATGTATAATTTATTTATTTATTTGTTTATTGTACATATAATTATATCTTTCATATATATATCACCTACAGCTAACCACCAAAGTGGTGTCGTGCTCCCCAGCCCAGGCCAAGCTGCAGGTGAATGGTAAGAAGCAGAATATAAAGGGATATGAGCTGATTCTGGAGGACACGGTACTCTTTCCGGAAGGAGGGGGCCAGGTGATTTTTTACTTTGTTTTGCATTTGTTTTGTTTTCTTTTCTTTTGTTTCTATTATTTCTCATCACACTAGTTGAAGATATACATTTCATTTTGTGTTTGTGTGTATGTGATCCCTAGCAACATTGATCTGTGATATTGGGCCATAAAACCTAGATTATGTTTCTGAAAACGCGGTTTTGTGTTCATTACCTTGCTATGTGCCAAAGATGCTTCTCCAGAATTGATCAAAGAATGGAAAATATAAATGTAGAAATACTAGTAGTAGTTGTAGGAGCAAAAGGAGTACGGTGATATATATGGCTATAGTGGCTGAAATCAATCATTGCTGTCAATAGGGAAGTTGAAGTAGGAATAGTGATAAAAGTACCAGTAATATTGGCAGTAATGATAAAAGCGTAGTTGCAGTTACACTATCATTTCTTGTCATATGTGTGAAATAGAATCATTTGATATCAAATCAGTTTGATTACATTCTTTACATTTTAATGTAGTTGATGTCGATGTTTCATCAATGTTTCATAATCCTATCACACAAAAGAAAGGTTCTATGCAGAACACATTTATTTCTTACATTTTCAATGTATGATTGCTGCTCTAATTGTTTTTGTTTTTTCCTATCTCTCTCTTATTTTCTATCACGTCACAATTTTCTCCATGATGCTGATAATGGGTGTAGCCGGATGATAGAGGAACAGTAAGTATAGCTATGGTGAACCCGAGATTATGTTTCTTGACAATGACATGGCATCATGTACCTCTTCTAATTCTAATAAAGGAGAGCTTTTAATTGATTTATACATGTATGTATTAAATATGTTTTCCTTTTCTATAAAAAAGATGTGCAATGTGGTGTCATAAATTCTAAAGAGCAATCCCTGTACTCTTGAGATGACATTTATTCTAAAAGAAAGAGATTTATTAAAAGAAAGTGAATGTGAGTGTTTGTGTGTGTCGACAATTTAATTTGCTCGTGGCCTTGCCCTCGATATGATAATCACTGCAGTGTTTGGTCTTGTGTCCAAAACATTTTTATAAAGATGTGAGAGTTCTGAGTAACCAAAACTTTCTCATTTTGATATTAGGAGAGTCATTCCATTGTTCAAATACATGTACTTTCATTTTCTACAAAGCATTAGTGAGTTGACAGTGCAGAGAGGGTTTCTCTCAAATGGTTTGAACTCGCTTTTATTCATCAAGTCTCTCCAACCCACTACATAATTTTCAGTGTCATTTTGTAATCGCTATGATCTTCTAATCTCAGATTAATGATGTGGAGGTACTGAGAATCACAAGAAAGGGGGCGGATGCCATTCACTTTGTGACGTCATCGTTTGAACCTGGGTCAGAGGTCAAGCAGAAGGTCAACTGGGAGAGGAGATTTGACCACATGCAGCAACATTCAGGTATGTACTCAAAAGGGTGCAAATCTATTGAGAAGAGAGATGTACGATAAACAACAGTTATTGCTGATGATAATGGCTAACTGAAATGAGCAAATTTAGGGAAATGTCACTGAATGTTAACTTCTGATGCAATAATAGTAAAACATGAAGATACTAGACCAAGAACATTCAGGCATCAGTGTCCACATTTTATAAAGTTCTGTCATGCAATTTTAGGGGAAACAAAGATATTGCTTGATTTTGTCCACTTATTTTGTCTAGACTGCAGCATAATAGTCTGCAGTTTCTCTGAACAATATAGCCAAGCTGGCAGACAAGCCGATGTTATTTCATCTTCTTGTCTTGTCCTCAAATATCAAAAAAATTTCTTGACATTTTTTCACAGGTCAACACTTAATTACTGCCATAGCTGACAACAAATATGGATGGAAAACTACATCATGGTAACAATGATTTTACGTTTTTCTTTACAATTCAAGGCCTAATGTTAGTATGTGACAGTAATGATGCACAATATTTCATGTATATTAAAAGTGTGCTTCTGGTATTGAGTAAAATATTGATGAAAACAGCAGTAACATTTTGTGAAAATATGTGAAAATGTGTGACTCGGTGAATTAAAATGAGGAGAGAAAAATATACTCTAGGTAACAGCATAAATAGATAATTGTTGTAATCAGTTTCTAAAATATATAACCATTATAAATACACTGTACACTTAAAATCAACCCTGCACCCAATATAGAATCTGTTGGCGTCATCATTCAGAGTTGTTGTTCTTGATAGCTGCAAAATTTGCCAAAGACTGGTTTTTGTTTCCTTTAAGCTTTAATCACAATGTGTTTCCCTTTTACCTGTGTGGCATTATTGAAAGTATCATCTTAATTTCTACAGTCTCAACACTTCTTTGTTTGTCTTCACTGCATCTATCTGTTAATACACATTGTCCTCCACAGACGTCAAGTAATTGTCTAAATTTATGAGATAATGTTTAGGAATCTTCATGAATTCTCCTTCTCCTCATTCCCCTTCTCTCACTTCAAGGGATCTGGGCCGAGAGAAGTCATTCATCGAGTTGGACACACCAAAGATTGGAGCAGAGGAGATGGAGAAGCTTGAGATGGATGTGAACGATGCCATCAGACAGTGCATCCCGATGACACCCCGACTGGTGGAGATTGGCTCCAAGGAGCTGGAGGAGGTGACAAATTCCTCTCGCCGTCACTTGTAATGATGCCTTAGAAAATTACGATGCAGTCACTTACAATTTTCATTATTTTTCCCTTTTGTTTATATTTCCTTTGTTTTTACTTTTGTCATAATGGAGGAATTGCTTGTGAACACTTATAAGGCATTTTACCATTGCAATCAGAACTGAAATTCACTGTATTAGTTCTGAACAGATTTTTTTTTTTAATGCAAACACACAAAAAGGAGAAGTTTTAGTTACTGTGTACAGACAGGAGTCCGTCAAGATTGATATGCACTGATACGCAGAGAATTGTTTTTTTAAATCATTAGATGGTGTAAAGTGGACGCCGCATTTTCAAGAGTATGTAGTATCTTACTCGTTTGCTTATTGCGTTTAGTTATTTCCATCTGTTTCTGATTCAGGTTCGGACAAGAGGCCTTCCAGATGACCACGTGGGTTTGGTTAGAATAGTCGAGATAAAAGGGATAGAGGCCAACATGTGTTGTGGCACACACGTTTCAAACTTGAGCCACTTGCAGGTATGATGCATTAACTTACAGATGGCAAATATGCACATTTTTTTTTTTTTGCCTGTTTGTTTATTCTAGGGCATGTAACTATCATCCATTATGATGTTTGTGTTTGTCAGTGATTTTATAAAAGAAACCGAGAACACAGACTGTAAAATTACATCAGCGTTGACTTGTCTGTGTATAGCACTATTAGCTGTTTTGACATTTATTTGCTCAAAGACTGAGGTAAATGAATGTTGTTTTGTTGATACCAGTATTATACCTAGCTAGACTTGACTGACCAATATTAGCTCTTGTTTATTTTTTAGAAGAAAAAAAAATGGAGGCTTAAAAAAAAATAATAATTATCATTGTGCTGTTCTAATCAGGAGTGCATTATGCATTTAGACTGAATAATCTGTATGTGACAAAAGTGTGTTTAACATTTATTATGATCTTAACATCTTCACAGTTTTGCCACCCTGGCCACACGTGATCTTCATTCTAATCACTCCATAGGAGCACACTGTCATGCCGATACTTCTGGATTTTATCCGTATATGCAATCAAGGGAGAGCAGTCGCAGAGAACAACCTCTTCTTACCATGCCTTCAATGATTCTCCTCTCTAGTTGCATGTTTAATTTATATTCTTCACCCTGTCAAAGTTTCTTGTTTTGGGGATTGGGGTTATTGAGTTATTCTTGGTCTTACAAAAGAGGATTCTGTGTTGTTTATGGTCAACATTGATAAGGGCAGCAAGGGCTAGGACGTGGCCTGGTTTTTGGGAAAGTGAAAGAGTTGTGTGCAGCAATGATACCTTGACCATCTCTTGGGAGGTTGACACATCCAGTGGCTTGAGAGTGAGGGACTTAGTGTGGAGATTTCTGGGGAAAGAGAATGTCTGTCTTCTTGTCCGATGAAAGTATACTACTGCTGTATGCTAACTGTCTTTTAACCCGTTGAAGACTAATCCCGTGTATACTCGGGCAGGTGTTTATGGGAAATGTGTGTTGTAGCAAAATCAGCCTGTCCTCAACAGGTTAACAGGTGCTACAGACAATCGAGAGCTTTAGATTTGCGGCACGAACGTTTAAAGGCACATGGTCCTGGTGGTTTAGTCAAATGCGTATGTGGGCGCACGGCGCAAGTTTCCTATAGAGACCTACGCTATGGACTCCTCTTTAGCGCTTACGCTGTGACCCATTTCCCCGAGTCGGAAGAAGTCCGATCCACTGTAACTGTTAGTCAGTGGTCTGATCACAGTTCGGCTCATGAATGGGCTGATCGAGGGGATGACAGCTATGGCAAACTTCTTTTGTGATGTCATAATAAGAAGCACATATGCACACACTCTGGCATTACCACAGACTGCATGATGCGCAGAGAAGACAACGAAGGCAACGTTACTTAGCAACACCTACGCGCTTTACTCTTGATGACAGCTCAACTTCGGCAATCTTTGTATCAATGCTAATGGTGATCGGCAATATCATCAACAGCGCCCTCTACACTACCTGGACTATGCGCCTTTAAGACGATAATTGCATTGGCCATTCTCCTCTCTCTCCTTGAGTCATGTTGCACAGTAGCTTTAGATTACATATGAGGATGCAGCTTACACAAAGTAAAATGGCGCCCCCATTTTCGGTCATTGCACCAAGTAGCTCTCTGTGGTGTGAATTTGAGCTGATGCAAAAATGGCCCAGATCCAACTGTGCAAACTCGGACAACGCAAGTTTAATATCTATATTCAAAGCAAATGTGTACATGTGCAAAGCATGTTTTTTTTCCTCAGAACATCTTCGTTGGGAAAATCTAAATCCCCTTAATACTTTGATGTTATGCGCTAAAATTGGGACTGTGGTCACCATTGTGCCCACAGTAATGCAGTAATTATTACTCTGACATCATTGTCTGTTTCTCACCAGGCTATCAAACTTCTGGGGACAGAAAAGGGCAAAAAAGGCAAGACCAACTTGTTCTTCTTAGCTGGTGGCAGGGTCCTGGCCTACCTGGGCAAGTGCTATGACAATGAGAAGGCTCTCACAGCATTACTCAAGTAAGTTTGTTTCATTGGTATAAGTTAGTTTTGTTTCTTCAGAATGTTGTCTCTGCCATTGTTGGCCTTTATCACCACCCATTAAAGGACACTTTTTAAGTTTATGTGTGCAGTAATTAGTCCTCATTTCAAATGTTTGTAATTTTCATGAGCTCGCTATTCTTGGATTTATTCTCATTACCTAGTCCTTGAGAGAGGCTTAAAGCCATCGGTCCTGTGGTAGCTTGCTCATAGGCATTCAATTGCTTCTTCAATGACCACATAAAATAAGTACAAACACATATCAATTCCTAGTTTTGAAAGTGCTTATTAAATTTTGTATCACATCCATGTTGTGTGTACTAATGACTCTGAAAGCAAGACTAAATGATGGCATTGATATTATGGCTCTTTTACGATACCAGTAAACTCCTGAGAAGATAAGCCTCTTCATCTGTGACTATTATCTACACTCGACCAGGATTTATCCCTCATTTCTGGTCTCATGTTGTGAATAGCAATGACTGAAAAAGAAAAGAAAAAGAAAATAGAGACACTTTGTTTCATGATTGGCTTTCCCTAACCCCACCCATCCCCCTCTCATCTTGACGTTGATGTCTCCTAGATGCGGACCAGAAGACCACGCCCAGCAGGTGGATAAGATACAGAAATCCCTCAAGGCAGCCAACAAGGTACCTGGGGGACATCAATTATCACGTCCCTTTGTCACTCAATGATGCTTACAAACATACATCATTTGGTAGCCTTTGCAAGGTGAATTGTCAAGATTTGTGAGAACTTTACCTGTGGGACAATATACTTTATAATCTTCTCTCTTTGGTATCCCATTATGTAACATATTCCAAGTGACCCACTTTTAATTCAATCCCTCCATTACTGTTTTGCATATGCATGTTGATACTTCTGACCATGATATGAAAGTGATAGTTATGTCTTTATCTCGACTTCAATGTTGAATTTCTCAAAGCTTATTTGTATACCTTTAATACAGTTTTATGCCTTAGCCCCGAAGGGGGCCTGAGGCATTATAAATGTTTGTGGGTTTTTTGACCAATGTCTGTCCATCTGTTCCACATCTTGTTTGAGAAATTAAAGAAAGAAAGTGTTGAGTGGATTATCTGGGTACCTGGCCCATGGATACTACATGAGGTGTAGTTGCATCAATTATTAGGCGAAATACCTCAAGGTCAAAGATCATTGAACTTTGGCGGAAATATGGCGTATATAAGAATATTATTCACAAGTACCATAGGCCTACAGTTTATCACTGAGAGCCTTAATAAATTCTCTTCAAAGTGATTTTGTATGTTTCCACCATGTATAAGTGTGGAAGACCCCATCCACCTTTCTGGGAGAGCTAGCTCATTCTTTGCCCTGCTCGGCATTCATCAGAAGAAGAAGAAGAAAAAAAAAACTTAAGTAGTAGCTCTATTTGACGTAAAGAGGGCTGCATCATTGATCAATGAATCTTCATTGAAAGAGTTGCTGTACATAGGGCCTATGGTTTGTTTGCATTTATGAATTTTATTTATTTTTTTTAAAGGCAGATTACTTTCATTGAAGCATCTGCAGGAGAAGAGGCTAATGGTTTGTCACACAGAATTCGGAAATGTTCATAGAGTCATCTTATTTCTTTCAATCATCTGTCATATTATAACTCGAAAGACCTCACTCACCCTTCTACGAGAGCTGGCCCAGCTTGAGGCGAGACTGTACAAGGAGACCCAGGGCCGGGACCCAGTCCTGGCCCTCCACAGGAAAGAGGGTGACTCGGAGTTCATGAACATGCTGGCCAATGAAGTGGGTCCAGAGGTAAGGAGGCCGTGAGGGCGGGGTCCTTGTGTGTTGTACCTCTGCTTGCACCCTGCAGGGCTTGGGGTGGGTGTGGGGGGGGGGGGGGGGGGGGGGGGGGGGGGGTTTAGATCTGCCAATATACATGTACTGTAAAAGTGGAAATTTTCGCGGTGTTGAAATTTCCACGCATTTCGCGCACCCAGAAAGTACCGCGAAAATAAAAGCTCGCGAATATTTTTGCTTGCCATATGTTCCTGTGCGTGATGTATTGATTCCGCGGAATTATAAACCGGTAAAACCCTTCTTACCCGGCCAAGGGCGAAAAATAAGTTGCGCAAAAATATCCACTTTTACAGTACCATCTATTGCTCTGTCATCATACTGGAGGTAATGTATGTAAGCTTCATGGAATTTCTTTACAGAATCTGAATAGTGATGTAGTTTATAAATTGCAATACTTTGTGGAGATATACTCAAATATTTTCCCCACCTCTTTTTCCCCATTTTTTGAAAAATTTGATCAC
This sequence comes from Diadema antillarum, assembly GCF_040938485.1. Taxonomy (NCBI): domain Eukaryota; kingdom Metazoa; phylum Echinodermata; class Echinoidea; order Diadematoida; family Diadematidae; genus Diadema; species Diadema antillarum. Next base: position 991,891 of record NW_027271488.1, read on the forward strand.
GACTATGTGTTCAATGCCAGAATTGAGCTGTGTATTGCACACAGAATTTCATCAGATAAATTTGAAATATCTTTTCATTTGTGAATGCACAGGACTTCAAAAATGCCATAATATGCTTTTTCAAAGTTAGCCTTGTAGACAGAGGTACTGTGATACCCATGTAGAATATTGGGAACAATTTTCATCAATATTGAGTGAAGGCTCAACAGAAAGGACAAAATTTGTTGTATATAAATGTTGTGTTTGCTATGAAATTGTTGTTTTGGCACTGTGTTTTTCGGCGTTATTGACTTGGCAGAATGAGCCTGTCATTCTCCAACACATATTGATATCATTCTTTTCTGATGCTGGCCTTTCTAACTCTGTGGTTACTTGTCATGGTCAATTCTTTCATGTACAGACCACTGAGATGTCTGTGATGTTTTTGAATTATAATTGTATGGAGGATGTGAAAACTCTATACAGTACTACGAGAGTAGCTTGTTGTGAATATAAAGTTCCATTTTGTAGAGAAGAAATATGTTCTTTCTTTGCTTTGTTTAACCTCATCTTTTTAAAAAACACACAAGTAGATTATTGAAAATGATTCATCAAGATTATATATATATATATATATATATATATATATATATATATATATATATATATATATATATATATATATATATTGTGCATGTATATAACTACCAGATCATCAAAAAGTTCAGCGAGATGTTGATTTTAAATTCTCCTCAGATATTACCAAAGGTTGTAATGTTCATTATTTCTAGTAGTAGAAAAAATGTGTTTTATATATACCATTTGTTTTATTAGCTTATGTTGCTGATTTCATATGTTTTCCCAGAATGCCTTGATGCTTCTAACTGTGGGTGAGGAGAATGGAGCTGGCCTCTTTCTTGTTGCTGGACCACCGGCCATCATCGAAGAAGCTGGTCCAAAGTAAGGTTCAAATTAGATACATGGAAACGGGTCATTTATACCAATCTCTGTTATGATCTAAGTTGCTTTTCATCAGGAAACTTGCCTGTTCGAGTGACACATGAAGGAAAGATAGATGTGTGGACAAGAATTGTGTTGAAATGTGCATACATTTTTTCTGTATCTTTATATTCCTTACATTAGAGTTTCTCCATGATAGTTGTAATATGAATTTAGAATGACAAGTATACTTAAAGTTCCTCCACCTTGATTTGAAATCTTATTGTGAATAGTTTGGATCATGCCCAAAATGGTTTTAGATTACTACCCGAGTTCTGGTTGTAGGGGAATACATGCCTAGAAGAGAATAATTTTCAATGAAAATATTGACACCAAAGCAACCAGTAAGTGAGACATTTTGGAATTAGTTGGAACTGTATTGAGAAAGTTAATGTCAACTGAATATCAATCAAGCATCTCATGTGGCATTCCACTGGAACTATTTCAGCATTGTTGTCATGTGAGAGTAGCATTGCTAACATAAGACTTCTGTGTTTGGTCCACTTTGTGTCATAAATTTTATTTATTGTAGAGGGAAAGAATACATGTATTTCTCAGACATTTTATTCAAGGTACATTAATGACTGTATTTTAGACTGCATAGAAACTTAACGTCCATATGTATTAACTGCATTGTGTGTGTGTGTGTGTTTGCGTGGTCCCACAGGGTCGCCACTGTGCTGGAAGGCAAGGGTGCCTGCAAGAATGGACGTTTCCAGGGAAAGGCCACAAAGCTGTCCAAGAGGTCCGAAGCAGAGCAGCTCCTACGACAGTTCTCAGATAAACTCACCCTGAATGACTGATTTGCCGAGACTAGTGATTTATGATGTAACATTATGGTAATTTATTTTTGTGAAAACATCCCGGGGATCTCGGTGCATTGAAGCTGGATGCAATTAGGATCAGCTTGTTAATGAAGGAATTGTTCCAGTTTTGTTTGTGTTTTTGTTTTATTGCTGTGGATGGTCTTTCATACACTGAACTTCAGTGATGGCACCATTGTCTTTTTTACCAGAATTCCAACCATTATAAGCCTTATGTTTGCGTGCAGAGAACGCTGACGGACTTCTGTCAGTAATATCTGTAATGATAATGATAATACTGGGTAATGATAATACGGTCTTGTTTATCCAGAGTAGCCTTTTCAGTATAGGCATTCTTTTCCCCCCGGAGGCCCTGCCATTATTGTTAACCCACCATTGCCAGGGGTCCTCATATACACACCTGGCTCAAGAGGGACAGAGTGAGTATGCATATTGACGGAGGATGTGCGCACTGGGCGGGATTTGAACCCTTGACTTCCTGTTATTATAGTTCTGGACGCTTATCCACCTTTCCACAGTGCATGCACCCCACCTGTCATTACAGAGCATACTGTCCATAATGTCCTGTAGCAAAGACAAAGGGTAAATCCTGTGAATTAAGTCAATGCTAGAGGATTATGCCCGCTGCTATAGAAAGTTTGATGTCGTCACCCTCCTGAAATAATTGTCGAAGTCAAGATATTATTAAAACCATGTTTTTGTCAAAGTCCAATCTGCTGAATGAGATACAGCTTGTGGTATACAGCTGTAGTTGCCTAACTCATATTATACCCCCAAGTGGTGCAATCATCCAACTGTTATGAGTTGAATCTTGAATAGAAATTAGAAATTGAGAAAACCAACTTTTTTAATAATTTTTCTCAAAACTATCAAGTATGACTTTTTTAGGCAATTGTTTTATGAGAGTGATGATATGTACTCAGTTTGTCACTCATGTGCACCAGTGCTGATAATTGATTTTGTTTTGTTTGTTTGTTTGTCAGCATAAGGATATTCAGGTGGCCAGCACCAGAGGCCAATATTTTCTGATTCTGATTTGCGGAAAAAGTATGTAATCATTTCTATTCATGTTGCAGTCATGTCAAAATGCCTCAGTGATGAACAAGCTGCTGAATTATTCATGTTTAAGGCAATAATAAGAATTGTACCAATAGTACCAAATGTCTGTGACTGATTCTCATTTAGAGACATTCATTTATTATTGTTTTCTTTTCTTTTACACCTTCCAAAAATTGTAACAGATAGTACTCTACAATGGTATCAGTTCTACGCAGCTACAATAATGTTAACCCACATAAGCAGTGTGTGCCACGTGTTCAGTGGTTGAGTCCTATCTAAATGCCTGGTTACTTTTCTCAACTTTTGAGACATCGTGCCGAGTCTGTGCCATTTACCTGTTTGCTGTATTCTTGCTATCATTCCAAAGAGCATGTGATGTCTGGCACAAATTTAGACATAGAGTACTTACACACACTGAATTGTGACAGCTCTTTTTTGTGTGTTTTTTGGTCCATGTATTCAGTCTTTTCTTCGTCCATTTATTCAATACTAAACATAAGGTAGCTCAGTAAAATGTTATAGTCTTTTGAGAGGATTATACTTTGCCTTGTCACCAACAATTCCATTAAAGTCATGTAACAAATTATTTTTATCCATTTGCATTTTTGTGTATTATTCACATTAAGAATCATGGCTTTTGTTCAAACTGTAGATGAACCCTGTTAAAGGGGGGTCAAGACCTTCACAGGGCTTAGAATGAGTGGAGGTCATACGTCACCAATCTCATTGTTGATAAGCAAGCATGCTGCCAAATAGTAATCATCGCTTATATTTCTCCTGGCAAAGTTTACATTCTTGCACAACCCAGTGCCATTGTGTTGTGTCTGCAACAAATACGTGACGCAGCTGCATGATAAACGAAGGGATTCTGTGCAGTGTGGTGTGCTGTCCAAAAGTGGATGGAAAGGAAGAATACTACAGGTGACTCCTGATATAACCAAGTCCTCGGGACCAGTGGATTTCTTTTGCTATATCAAAATTTTGCCATAAATGAACAAATAAAGTATATAAAGATATTATATAGATCATAATTTTGGGACCTGTATTTCTCCTAGGTTGTTGTAACAAAATTTTGTTACAGTCCTATTGTTAGATTGGAAGTAAAATGTAGTATTGTAGTGTAGTAGTAGCTAAATAAAAGTGACCTTGCCATGACTGGACCACATACAGCAATATCTATGCCATCGAACAGCCATTGTCCATTGTCAGGTCATTCCATTTTACCGAAGCTCACACAAGTGAATAAAAACAGACAAACATGTACGAGAGTTGCATATTTCTGTTCAGATCCTGTTTTATGCCCAAGATTGTCACAACTTACCTGACAGAGCTGTGTTTTATAGGCTGCCCAAAGGGATGACATCAGAAAAGACACTCATTTTGAAAGTTATGCCATCACTATTGATATATCCGTACCCAAATTTACCATGCTTATGGCAGATGTGCTTTATTATATGTTGATACCATACATGTCTCCAGGCATTTACTGATTTTCCCATAACATGTATTTCCCATTCACCCCAGCCCAAGCTTAAGCGGGACTAGTCTTCAATTGGCTAAATTATTATGACCTACTGGGTGATGTTTACTTTTGTTTTGTATTATTCTTTATGATTCATATTTTGGAGGCAGTAATTGAGAGGAATGAATTGTATTTACCCATTATTGCATTTACTAATAGTTTACTTGTGTTTGTTGTAAAGTAAATGGGTCTAAAATGTGAAAAATTAGTAAAGACAAACTCGATAAAGTTTGCAGACATGGTTATCAGAAATTACAGCACTCGGGCTTCCCTGCAGATGAAATGAAGTTTCTTTGTGGTTGATACAAAATAATCACAGTTCATCCAATGCTATATCAAACTTTAGACCATTGTCTGTATGAGAAAGCATTTAGAAGATTAATCTTGAATGCATTAATTTGTTTTGGAGAGTACTACATTCGAGATTTATTTTTTTAATCAAAATTATGAATTTGCCATCATGTGAAGATTATGGTATGAAAACATGAGCAGGAATAAAATTCAGAATATCTTTTTAAATCGTGTGTGGCAATTTCCATTTGCATGGGTATATCTATCTATCTATTTACCTCCTGTACTGTGGCGATGATGCCTTAGCGTACGCTTGCATATGTCTGCCCATAATATGTGTCTTTGTATGTGTGTGTGTGTGTATGTTTTACAGTTTTTTATACTCAAACTCCTATTTGCAAAATGTATGCTGCCTTTTCCTCAAAAGAGTCATTTTCACACAGACTACATATGAAAAGTTTAAATGTAAAAAAAAAAATCATAACCAGTTTTATCAGCAAGAGATATTTGAGACTGAAGCTGGGGAAAAGAAAAAAAAAACAATGTTAATATTTGTGATAATTGTAGTAATATCTTCAAAAATATTTCTTGTTATGTAATGAGTGCAGTATCATTGAAAATGTTATATTTCTCTGTGTAATGATGACCTCAAGATTATAAACTTTGAAAATTCAAACTCTTCAAATCTTCTTTGAAGGAGAGGAGGAATAATGTACATACATTAACTGTTCCATGTAAAAACTACTGCTTAGAGGATGACATTCACGAACATTTTGACCCAATTAGTGGGAGTATGTTGATCCCATCTAGGTAAGGAAAGGAATCGCCGTGGCCATTACGAAGACAGGAAATTATACAATATAGAAAAATATAGAAAAATTTTCGGCTCGCTCGCTGCGCTCGCTCGCCAAAATTTATCTAAATTTATTACATTTAAATCACCCTCAAAAGACCCCTTTTATACAAAGTGCTTGAAAAAGCATATCATGTGGACTTTTTTTAAAGTCCCTACCGGGATGGGGTTGGGGTTGAACACTTTTTCAGAAATAAGGGACGCAATTTTCGCGCTAGCCCCGGGCGCCGTTTTCCCTAGATACGCCACAGATTACCCCCCAGAAAAAAGACGGCAGACAAGATATGTTTTGCTAATATCGAAAAAAAAGCACCTCCACTTATTCATTTGACCTCAGATTAATTAACTTTGAACAAGAAACAGACATGCGCATTTAAAGCAAACAATGTAATACATTCTGTCATATCATTTGCATTTCAGTGAGATACCCAATGAGGGAACAGCAATTATTCATTCTCTGTTACAACACCGACTGTAACGATGCACCATCTAAGATTGCTTCACAGTTTAATTGATAATGCAGAAATCACACTGTCCGGAAATTGAGCAAAGATGGACACACCATAGAGGAAATTTTCAAATTCGGATCTTATCGTATGAACTTCGGTCATTTTGTGAGGGCGCGTTAATAAGTCATCGTATGACCGCCGATGGAGTTTCTCAGGCTCCGACAGCCACTTCTTGAGCGGCGGCTAAATCTTTGGTAAGCCAAGAATAGCCCGAAGATCTTGAGAAGGTTCATGACAAAGACTGACATCTTCGCGTAGCCTTTTATTGTTGTTCAGGTTTCATCGCGTGAGCTTCTGTATAGGCATCATATTTGTTTCGGCTCTTAATTGGTTTTGACCAAGTTCGGGGCCAACTTCGCGCGAAATTGAAAATTCATATTCGTATGGCTGTTTTGTGTCGATTAGGCACCGCTCTGATGCAGGCAAGCATCACACTGCCCCGAAATTGAGCAAAGATGGCCATACAAATATGGAATTTTCAATTTGCTGTGAAGTTAACGCTTAACATGTGAAAAGCCAATCGACAGCCAAAGGCGTACGATGCCTGTACAGAAGATCAGAGAATGGCACCCGAACCACACTCGAAAGCTACACGAAGGCGTGAATCTTTATTAACCCTCCTCGTGCCACATTAATTGCTTGTTCATATGTATGTGTGTTAATTTTGTGCATATTTGACTGATTTGCACTGAAGGAGTTAAGGAGGACATTGGAAGGAAATACAAGTGCTACACGAAGATTTTGCCACCGATGCTGGAGCCCGGGAAACTCCATCGGCGGTCCCTCGCGAATGACCCGATGTTTATACGGTCAGAGCCGAATTTGAAATTTGCTTTATTGTCTGTCCATCTTTGCTCAATTTAGGGACAGTGTAACGGCACTTAGAGGAGCGCCTCCTTTTTTGTTTTTGTTTTTTGTGTCTTTTTTTTCCTGTTAGGGTGAATATCTATATGAGTCAGTTATGAAAATTTGTGTTGTGACACTAAAAAGCGTTAAAACCTATTTGTGATTTTTTTATCTCGTATTATTGCAAATGATAACAAATAAGTCTTATCTATCCAGGGTAGCCCTTTTGGCGTTGACACCGCTCTTCTAAGGGGTTCTCCCAATATCACTTCCCCAGTCATTGCCAGGAAACAATTTTCGACCCCACAGTGAAAAGAGACATCATGCAAGTTATGGGTAAAAATATCAGGTGATGTTCGTTATTCCTATGGTTCGTTAATTCGAAATGAAATAAGGTTCGTTATTCCTATCCAAAAACACACAAATTATCTTTACCTAGACGTTCGTTAATCCAAAAATAAAATAAGAGTTCGTTAATCCGAACATTTGAGGCTTTATTCCTGTGGTTCGTTTTTTCCGAAAATGAAATAGGGTTCGTTAATCCGTGCACTTGAGACGTTTTCCCTAAGGTTCGTTATTCCAAACATAGGGTTTGTTATTCCTCAGGTTTGTTTATCCGAAAATAGAATAGGATTCGTTCTGTCGAAGGTTCGTCAATCTTAAAATGGAAGAAGGTTCGTTACTCTGAAAAACGAAAAGAAGGTGCGTATTAACGACCCTTCGGAATTACGAAACTTATTTCGTTATCGGGTTAACAACCTTATAGCAGAATAGCAAACCTGTTTTTCATTTTCGGATTAAAGGGATGGTATAGTTTTGGTTGAGACCTGACTTGAGGTTTCTAACTTCTTTGATGATAAAATGAGCAACCTCTAATGAAATATGAATGTAATTCCAAGAGGAATTCAACGTTTATTTGATGAAAAATGGTTTTGAAATGGAGACGATATCCAAAACAAGCGACACTAAAAACAGGTGTGACCCACCTTTTATTAGGATCTCTTCGTTTTACTCTCTTTTTGGATATCTCAGCCGTTTCGAAACCAATATTCAATAAATAAACTTTGAATTCCTCTTAGAATGGTATGCTGCGTAACATTTCATGAGTGGTTTCTCAGTATCTGGCAAAAAGTTAAAAGCTCAATCCTCATCCCCACCAATACTGTACTATCCCTTTGACGAACCTTCGGAATAACGAAAATAATATCCTTCTTGGATTAACGACCCTTCGGATTAACGAACCCTGTATCATTTTCGGATTAACGACCCTTCAGAACAACGAACCTTCGAAATAATGAGCCTTATTTCATACTGAAATAACGAAACTTCGGAATAACGAACCCCATATCATCTTTGGATTAACAAACCTTCGAAACAAGTAACCTTCGAAAAAATGAGCCTTATTTCATTTTTTATTTTTTTTACATTTCTGAATAACGAACCTAAGAATTAAAGAATTGTTACCAAAATATCTTGATCAGGAATGAACACATCGAGCAGAATTCGAAGCCAAACACACTGTTTACAAATCCAGCGCCGCGTTCCCTCTGTCATAGTGCTTTATAGCAATGAAAGAGTAGGTCATCAATTAGACAGAAATGTCAAGAAAATAACGGAAATACCAATATATGACATTTTGGTATTAACAAATGCAAAAATGGTCAACACTGCTCTGAATTGCAGTTCCACATGTTCTTTTGGCTTTAATTTATCGTGTAAAATCAGACGAACAGTATGATTGTCATTTCATTTAAAATTTAACTTCGGTATGGTTCGAAGTTTCACATAATTTCAGTGAATATATGCAAATTGGAAGAGGCGGTGGTAACGTCATTCTCCCATTGGTTTGACAAAAAAAAAAATGTCTTTCAAATTACTTTTTTACATATATAGATAATACAGTAACTCACATCCTTTTCCCCTACACTAAAAGTCCGGTTATTGCAAGATTGCCATGACTGGATGCATGGAAATAGAATACTTCCTATACTCCAACTTGATTCCATTCCACGTGTGGTTGCGATGAATCTTGCTGATTTGTGAAAACATGGAGAATGGTATTTTTTTATAACTCCCCCTTTTTTTTTGGGGGGGGGGTCGATTTTAATGAAGTCTTTATACCACTTTTTTTTTCATCTGAATTTACTCTTTTGTAGAAAGCCAGCTTGATAATTGGGCGTACTTTTTGCCCCTTTAAGTCGATCTTTGTTAACTATTACCATCACGTACAAATTTCGCGGCTACACATCACAACACAGGGTATATATGGAGTACAAAATCGCCTTACCTTGTTTTCTGTCCGTTGAACTGAAACTCTCGTTGATTTCCAGCTCATATTTTTGTTACTTACGATTGTGTTCTATATACTTCTTAGAAGAATGGGCAAACACCAATTAAACATCAAATTAGGAATTAGCGTGTGTACAGTTCACAGAAAAAAATCATACGTACCGTACGTCAGTGTGCTTTAATCGCTAATACATCAGTTCCTTTCCCCCCCCCCTTTTTTTTTACTCTTCGTTAAATTAAAAATTCGAAATAATAATGACATCGGAACCAGAAAATTCACCTCTCACCAATATCGTCTTTTCCCCCGAAGTCTTGCTTTTCAGTACATTACCCACACACACTACACGGGTGTGTATACCATCTAAAATGATGGTTTCGAAGAGGCTGACAGCGTTCCCCTTGAAAAGGGACACAAGGTAGTGTCCGTGGTTAGTGGTTAGTACAGTGTTATGCATGAACTACCAAATGGAGACCACAGACATTTCAGTTCATGCCAAGGGTTCCAAATTTGGACAAATTCCTTGCTGGTTCGGCATCAGATTACTGTTGTCATCAACGATTTAATACGGACAATGCTAATTTGAATTTCTATCGCATCGCTAACTCTGGTCTGTTTAATAGCTGTTTGCAAGCTGTGCTTTTGTCGTGCATACATTCTTCGATCTTTATGCAGGCTCGGTGTATAATCCGTTTAAAGGTACACTGGGGGACCATATTTAAAGCAAAGGTTTCTCTGATGAAATCCCTTTCAGATATAGCCTGAAATCAAACCTTGTCGTGTTTCAACTCCCGTCAAAATAGCATCACCCAATTTATTGTATACTATTTACAGTCATGAATATAAACGTCTTTGCCGAGATTGTGTTGCGGGTTTTCGTTACAAGGCATTGGACGCTTGCTTCAGTTCTGTTCAAAACCTTCTCCCATGCACTGCCGTCCGTACATGACGTGGTTATTGTGAAATGTGACAGCATACATGCTTACATGTAAATACTACAGTAGATACTGAATGCTGACTGATGCTGTTACGCCTCCCTATTCAGTTCCAGATATTATTTCCTCTTCAAAATGGCTGGACTATGTTCTGGTACATGGAGTCCCAATTACTTGATGGGTTCCTATTTGTAAACATCTGTCCACGGGTCTAAAAACTGTGTTCACTCGGGGCAGGAGTAAGATTACCACAACAGCAGTTCCATGTTTGTTTCTTTGTTATATTGTTCATTTGAAGAAAAAAAAATGTTGTTGAACCTTTTTTTGTGTGTGATCTTCGGAAATCATTTCTCGTCAACGTCTGGCTATTAATTTCTTTTGGTGGATTTTTTGTTTACTTTGCACAACTAGTTCATAACTTTGGAATTGTGGTCGTTCATACATAAAAATGACGTCATATATCGTCGTGTACCACTCCCCCCCCCCCATAAAAAAAGAAATGAAAGAGGTCGTCAGTTATTTTTTTTTCTAACCTTGACTTTGAGGGTGAAACCTTCCTTTCCGTCCTTGCCCCATATCCCAGATCTCCTGAGACTCACATGCCAATGTCACTTTCACTTCAACCTTTCTCTCAACTTTATGAATGCAATCTTACAAGTATGTTACCAATGTTTGGATTGCCGGTTTTCCAATATCTAATGCCCCTTTGGCTGCGTTCACATAGAAGTATTCGCTATTCGCTATTCGCTATTCGCTATTCGCTATTCGGGCGCCGAGTACACCATCACCCGCACCGTCAACTCACCATCCCATGCAGTGAGGATTTCTTCCTCCTACATCCCAGCAAATCTTATTAACAATTTCTAAACTGCATCAGAATGTCAGTCTACATGCTTTTTTTTTTGCTAAAGGGCAAATCCAGACCAAAATTGTCATTATTTCATAAACGAGAGACGGTATACGCTGCAAGAAAATCGAACAAGCTCGATTTCCACTTATACTATTCGCAGCTATACGGTACTTTCGAATAGTGCCCTCCTATGTGAACCGGTGTGAGGAAATCCTATCGTTCGATTCAAGCTATTCGCGTGCCCTCGAAAACGAGCCCCGAATACCCGAATAGTATACTTCTATGTGAACGCAGCCTTATGCATGGGATGGTGAGTTGACGGTGCGGGTGATGGTGTACTCGGTGCCCGAATAGCGAATAGCGAATAGCGAATACCGAATACCGAATACTTCTATGTGAACGCAGCCTTACGTGGCAAATGCAACTTAGAAGTCAAGAGACCGATACTGTCGTACTCTAATTAAAAAAGAAATAAAAACCACGTGTCATGCATCTGTTAAAATGCAGAAGTTATCTCGCCACCTTAGCACCCATCGGCATTTTTTCACCACGTGCTCCGGATCCGATCAGTGAACAATAGCATGCCGCTCATAACCTTCTCATCACAGATACCATTAAATATGCATCATGTATTTAAGGTGTTCATGGAAACAGTTCAAATTCTTGTGTCTTTACATTAATGAACAGCTTATTACTTGTTATAATATGGACGATTACTACTCAGTAACATTGCTATTAAAAAAAAAGAAAGAAGGGAAAAAATGGGATGAAGAAAAAAAATTTGGGCTCGAATATATCTCACAAGAACACGATGAAAACTCCCTTTACACAGCTTGGTTTAATGCGAACGAAGTATATAACCTATCTAACCATAAGGGATTAGGGTTAGGGGTTATTTTGGCAATTTTTGTTTCTTCGTTGTTGTTTGGCTTTTGGTGAGGTGTGATTTTCGGTTTAAGAATTTCCACCCTATCATCGTTATAGTTGTTGTTGGTGGTGGTGGTGTTGTTATTGTTCCTTTCAAATTTATCTGCGTGCTTTTTCTCCAACCTCGGAAATATGTGAAGACACCTGAAGGACATCGTCTTTTGACTCTCCCGCCATGGGAGAAATATCCAGGGGCAAAAACGCTCCCGCTCTAATTATGTTTCACGCAATCATCTGGTCTGAATATTAGATGAAATTATACCGTCTGAAGAAAAAGGAAATTCAAGAAAATGTAGGCAAACAAGTGGGCATTGCTTCCAAGCACTGAACACGCCACCTGCTAACAACTTAGGTAGATACTGACTATGACGTGGAAAACACGCAGGTGTACAAGTCATAATTAATGGTATTAAACTTGATTGTAACTTGGAATCTTAGATGTCTTCCTCTTGTGATGTTTGTGTTCATTTCCTATTCAACTCAGAAATGGTATGCAAAATAAGTAGATTAAATCAATATGGAAGTTTAAAACAAGTACACAATTTTCTATTCCATATAATGGTTACTCGATTGTCAGACGAATATTTCTGAACCCCCACAATCGCCCTTGAAACATCTGTTGGAACCATATCAAAGCACTAGTCTCGTCGACTATTCAGACAACAGACATTGTGATTACCATTCATTGTGGAAGCAGTGCGCATGCGTCTCGCGTTCTACATCGTCTCTTAGTTTGTGTGTTTATTAAACTGTCTTTCAGGACGAGACTTGTCAAGATTTTGACGGTTGACGACTGAAGAAACGTGTGCAAAGCATGTGTTACGACTTCATTGGTTCTAGTAATTTGCATACATTCACTCAATTTACTCTTTCTGTAATTTGAATTATTATTTCTAGCTTGCATTGCAGAAACTGCGTTGGTGGAATGTGGAATCACTTGTCCTCTCACATGAATAAATCGTTTTGTTAATTTCATTCTGTTGTTTTTATTAATTTCTTTATATGGAGTGCCCAAGCGGTCAGAACAACAGAACGATACCTATTCATTCATTTCAATTCAATTCAATTCAATTCAATTGAAATGAATATTATTTCCAATAGCACATTTTTGTTGTCATACAAGTGCAAGGAAAACAAAAGCGTACAATGTATACAACAATATATGCATATACCTAATGGAATTCATTGTTCAAAATTGTTCAAACTAATTGTTGAAAATAATTGTTTATTGAGGGTGTTCACCGACTCAAAAAGGGTATATCTCTTTTCTTTATGATAGTACTTATTATTTTAATCACTGGACAGAAGAATAGGGTCACTGTTTAAGATTTCGCTTTGTTACATCCTATCCTGTATTACCTTGTTGTATGCTTATTATTTTTCATCCAACACGCATGAAAATGATATAATTTAATGTATCGTGTAAATGTTGGGTAACATAACGCTTGTGAACTTAACGTTATTATTGTATGATTGTGCTGCCTTTTTGTCAGATATTACTCACTGTGACGTAAGAATACCGGCGATGATACCTTTACAGAGTAGAAGAATGTGCATGTATCATTACCACAAGTGTTTCCTAGTTGATGATCCTGCAAGAGATTGCAGAAATCACAACAAAAAATTATTGCTTAACTGATCTCCGAACAGTAATCATGTTTTGTCATGTTGCTGGCGTAAATCATTCATATGCTGTGCATAATAAGCCTATTTTTATCTTTTTCTTCTCCATCTTCTTCTTCTTTTCATTATTATTATTATTATTATTATTTCATTATATTTATTATATCATTAATGATATTGTTTTTATTGTCATTATTGTTATTGTTATTAATATTTCTACTACAAATATTGCTTACTATTGATTTTTCTTTTACTGTCAATATCATCACTGTCATCATCATCATCATCATCATTATATGATCATCATTACTGTTATGGTGAAAATTAATACAAATGAAAAGTGAACTTTTCATGAGAATTTCCCAATCTATTCTGCGTCGATCAGTTGTCCAAAGTCAAACCTTGTCAATTATTTCGTCCCGATACATTACATTAAGTAGAGGAGAGAGGTATTTTCATATCATTTGTATTACCATTCTTTTTCAATCCCTTTGCACACGACAGTTACGTAACTAATCAGAATGGATATTTGGCGTGACTGGCAAGCTGTGCTCGCCCGGGATTAAATCAGCGCCGTTTCAGCAGACCAGTTTCTTACCTTATATTAAGACGTGGTATTAAGACATGGTTGTGACAGGCACCAGCCGATTGTCGGAAAGATGTTCTTGAAGGCAACGCCCAGATACCAGATTTGTGACAGTGTCTTCGCCTTCTGTTCATGGATGAACTACTCGATGATAACCTGGTAGGATTGTCAAATGCTTCTTCGGGAATTTCAGCTCATTGTTCGTTCGCACACTGGCAATAAAGAGGGCAAGACGTAACGAAGATGACTTTGGGCATACACCCACCCCAAAAACGGTTACGGTCACCAAAGCGCAGCCACATCATAATGTCATGCTGTTGTGTCTGAAAGGGGCGCATTAGCATAAATCGCGGGCGCTGATGTCACACTCATTTTCACGCCAGTGCAGAAGGTTGTGACAACCCTGAGGCTGCGCACTGTCTTTGGCGCGTCTTCTTTGGCCCTTCTTCTTTACTAGTCCCGAACGACTTAGACCGTCGGAGTCAGACTGTAGCCACATTCGCTCCGCGAGAGTCACCACAGGGACAGCACCGCCATCTCACAAACGAACACAACCAGTACAACCAGCACAACCAGTCAACTTGCCAATCCCCAACAGCTTGTGGCCCACTACAGTTGCACCGAGAAGGGGGAAAATTTAGAGCTTCACGTAGATCAAAACACGCAAAAGAATGAGTCTGCCCGCAGTAAGTCAAACGTTTATCGATAAACTGTTTCAGTTCCTAACAAGACAATAATGCCTCATTTTGCACATTCTTTGATGTGAAAACTCTTTCACGTCCTTTATCCAAAAGTACCTGGCGAATGGAGAAAAGGCACGAAAAAATATGAATCAAATTATCTGCTTGTTGTTTGCACGAGGAAACTTCTGCACGTCTTTACGTGTTTCGAGGTCTTTTCGCAAACTTTAATGACCTGAACCCAACTGTCTTATCTTGGTGATATCAACAAATGAATTCTTGCGTGATTAATGATTCATATTGCTTTCTCTTGATCTTGGGCCAACTATGGTTTTGTGAAGACTGCAGCATATTAACTTGGTTAATGTTCGTCGGGCATAAATGACATGTTACGCCCTCAACAGTCGAGTGTCCAACAGTTCCTTCGCTTCTTTTAACCTCAATTGTTACACGTGTGAATCTAATTCATTAGTCATGTTTGAAACTACTTGCAACATGGAGAAAATACACATAAAGGGGATGATAGCTTTACAATATTAAAGCAAAGAGTTTCTCACGAAGAAAGGGTTGACTGCAATACAGGTGATCCTTTATAATTACTGAATTTGAGTCACACACCTTCACTAGATTGTCATGTATATATTAGAGTGTACAGACTTGGAACTGCACTTGGCGTTTCCTCACCTCTATTCGTAACTCAGAACAGACGCCCATCAATTTTGCATTTACTCCGTGTATTTTGTGTACGTGTACGTGAATTATTGTACTCCACCAAAGAAACAAAGAGTCGAGGTAGCAACATGTACAAGTAGTGAAAATTGAAAAAAAAAACAACAACTCATCATTGCTGCTTCACATAATTGTAGCTCCTTTGAAAAAACACCCTCCCCCCCCAAAAAAAAAAAAAAAAAAAAAACACACACACACGCACACACAGAAAACCCAGATGAACGTGTACATAAAACTTATATCAAGATACATTACATACATTTTTTTTTAATCAGGCTTTCAACTTGTTGTAGGCGTTAAAACTATCATATTTTTTCTAAACATATGCAACGTTGTAGATGTGTGTTGGTACTGCATTCACCATGGGTTATTATAGTTTGCATGCTGTAAAGATATCAGAGAAGCTCCCAGTCTAAACTCATTCAAATGGATTATATATTTATTTGACTTGGGGAAAATTATCCAAAAAGCACATTAAAAAATATAAACACTCCGCTCACTCGACCACGCCTGCACGTTTATATCCCTGATGTGGAGTTTGTGCAGTATCTCACCAGATCCAGATCCAGACAGACTTTTGCAGACCGTTTGCAATTCAACGGATCAGCAGGAGGAAGGGAATATTCACTGTGAGCACCAATTCAAGCGCAAAAATTTAACATTCAAAGCACTTTCTGAAATACTGTAGAGCACTAATACTACGACACGTCGTAAGGAGATCTGTAACCCGTAGACATTGTCCTTCGCGATTGGTCAAAAGTTTCGGCGTTTCATGGCAACCTCGCAGAAAACTGGCCCGAAAGACACGCCCACATTGTCACGTTTCGTGTGCACGCCACACACTGTACGTTCCAGAAGAATGTACAGTGCGTATAGTGTGAAGGCGTGCGTACCTACGGGCGCACCAAAAGAAAAGCAGAAAGAAAAGGAAAGCTTCCAGCTCGCTCGTTGTGAAATGTCCACATGTGATGTGCAAATTATCGTAATCAGACGTGGCTCGGTCAGGCTCAGACAGAACGGCGCAATGTTACTCTGAAATGAACGGTAGTGTGTGATTTCTCTCTTTTTAATCTTTCAGTTCAAAACTGGCTATCTGCAGCGCAGTGCCGAAAAAAGGGTGCGATTTGATTGCACACCACCCGTAGTGCATCTCATCAACAGCAGCCAGGCGTCTCGCGCCGACTGTCCCCCGCCGGCACCGGGGCTCCCTACGCCAGCTCGTGGCGGTGGCAACAACGTCGACATCTTCCGTCAAATCAATGCGCTGCTCGACAACACACTGGATTTACGTGGAATAGCTTCGAGCCACGGACTGCAGCAGGGCAGCAACGGGGACTTCAACCGGGGACCCATCGGCAAGGTACCTCGACCCGATTTCCCCAGGTCTGATGTCAGAGAACAGGAAGGTAAGACCTTGACGTGAACCTATTCTCATAGTAGTTTTTAGTGCACAATTGCCGTTTTGTTAAAGAGCACATGTCATTCACTAACTTTTGCTGCAGTAAACTTGACACGCTCACACAGCTTCCAGCCAAGTCCAGGAAACAATAACTTTGAGAGTTATCCTTAACAGGAATTTTAAATCAAATAGTGTCGTCTTTTGCCTTGATAGCTCCGATCCTGACAAGCTAGGTGAGAAAAACTAGTAACTGTTTTGGCAGGTGATATGACAGATTGTCGTTTTATGAGGATCAGTACCGACTTAAAGTTACTTGGATTTTTTTGTTTGATTTAAATCTACTTAATTACAAACTTGATTTGAGTTTGCTTAATTACGAAATTGTTTCAAATAAAGCAAACTCTGCACGTGCGAATGCTCGGTTAGTCTACTCTGAAGGAATTTACTATTCTGCTTTGCAAATGTGAGATGAACCTGTTGGTGCATATTTAGCCATTATTCATGATTTTAAAGTTTGGCATATATTTGTATTGTCAACCACACCAAGACATGTTCCGACCTTATCGTCCCCCACTCCTACTGAAAAATTCAACATTGTTTTTGTCTTTTTTTATTAAGAAATTATCAGGCACCTGAAAGAGAACTTTAAAACGGCATGCTATGCTATAGACCCTTTCGTATCGAGAGACTCTTGCCCTCGAAAGCTTCACATATTTTCATACATGACTAATTTATGGTCTACATCTCCTCGTGTAGACTGCCACTATATCCCTGACATAGCACCAGCTATTGTCACTGAAAGTCATTCTGGTGGCATTGTAACAGAATTTGTATGCTTGACTGTGAGAAAGTGCACACTGTGATGTGAAAGTTCAGTGGTGGATCGGGGGGGGGGGGGGGGGGGGGGGGGGGCACCAGGCACGCACTCCCTCTTTATTTTGTTTAAACAATAAGAATAAAGAGAAAAAAATGGAGGGGTGCCCACGCCCGCTTTTAATTTTGTGAAGGTGCCTCCCTTATACGGAATTTCTGGATCCGCCCCTGAAGTTTATACATCAACATTTCATAACAGTGCAGTGAGTGCTGATAATATACATGAGTAGCAAAACAAGAATATTCCATGGATCTTGAAGCTTGACAGGGTACAGAAACTATGAAAAATGCTACATACCCAGATCACAAATTTACAGATATTTCAGTTTTTTGTTTGTTGTTGTTGTTTTTTTTTTTTTTGTGGTAATGTGCAATTTCCCTTCACCATTATGTGGGGATGCATTGGCATGATTATTGGATAATACTTGACTTTCAAACAGAGGGCCCATGTTTGAGTCTTGGCAAGTGCTTCATATGGCCTTGAATGAGATATTCTTACTTACGATGTCCTTCTCGACCCAGGTGTGAAAATGGATACCTGGCAATGCTGGGAGTAATAATAATGGCAGGGTCCTGTGGAAAAACATTGCTAATGCTGATGAGGCTACCCTAGGTAAATAAGACCATAACATTAATACCATTACACATGAATAAACGTGATTTGCAATGCATGTATTTCTAGAAATCAAAAGTAAAGAGTAGGAAAGAAGATGGCTGACAAGTGGAATGCAGACCATCTCACATGACCAGGGAAATCTCTCAGGAAATCTCTCAGGAAGACGGTCCTTTAAATCCAACAGAAGATTCTTTATTTTATCTTATTTGTTTTGAAGATTTGATTTATTCTATGAGAATGTGCATAAAAGCCAATGTGTGAATATATGATGAAGGCTCAAATTCATTACACATCATAACACCACTGATGCTGTTGTATAATGTACCAGGTAGTTGTGCACACATGTGCTAACCTTAAAATGGATAGGACCTATACTGCTGCAGGTTTGCTAATGCAACTTAGGAATTAGCTTTAAAGCCCAAACAAAGTTCTGGTACGCCTGCAAAAGTTGTCAAATTTTGCTCCCAAATGTGAACGTATGCTTAGGAAATGTGCAGGATAACGATGTTATAACAAGATATTGGATGGGTAACGACGAAAATGCGAAATATTAACCAAAAAGGTTCAGTCTCAGTACTTACCCGAACGGGGTCAGGCTAGACTCGGACTCGGGGATAACTCGGCTTCGCTTTGACAGCGGGATGAGTTGTAATGGTTGTCCCTCTGATTGTACAGTGTTGTCCTATGGGAGCGGCCTATATAAACTAGCGCTTCGTGTTCTGGCTACTCGCAGTAATGGTCCGAGTTGTTACAACGCGCGCATCAAAAACCTCTTTTGCGCGCATGCAAAATTAGTGTGCACCTATCAAGCACCTCTAAAACAATCAAAGGCGCTTGATAACAACAAAAACCCCAAAGACCGCGCATCTCAGCAACTGAGGACCGCGTGCTGTCATATTTGTTTTGTTTTGTACAGGATTACGTTAGCACGCACTTTCCTGTCCATTCAGTTAGGCCTCATTTGGTATTATGCAGTGGCCAGTTAGAATGTGGCGATCACAAACTGCGTATGAATTGTCTGAAGTAGGGTCGATTTTTCCCGAGACCGAGTTAGTCTGGAGCCTTCTGGAATAAAAGTCGGTTTTCCTACTATTATTTTTCTCAAAATACTCCAAACCGACTCATCATTCCGGCAAACCGCGTCAGCCAGGTAAGTTTCTTAGTGGACTCTTTCGATAATTGCAAGAAAAAATGAAATGGTGCTAGACGGGTTCTCAAGCACTTACCGAAACTTAGTTTTCACTTTAATTATATTTTTGATCTGTCGACAATACTGTTTGATTTGATATCGATATCGCTTGGGGCAAATTATTTTCAGTGGAGCCCCATTTATATAATACATCTATTTTTATGATAGCTATGCCGTTTTATGTAATACATCTATTTTTATGATAGCTATGCCGTTTTATGTATTAAATACATCCATTTTTATAATATCTTTTGCCATAGAAAACAACAAACAACAACAACAACACAACATTCTGAACTATTTTGATGAACCACTTTTATTGTCTGACTGAATCAATGCATGTGATACGCTTTTCTCAAGAAGGAAGACATGTCAAGGAGGAAAGTGGCTATTGGGTGTCTGAATGAAGAGTCTAATTTCACATACAATGCAACACCAAACTGTCAAGCCCAGCGTGGCGGAAAAACCTTGCCAGAAACTGAACAATATGTGCGACCTTGCCTTCTCCCACTGTTTACAAATGTTACATAATAGAGGAAGTCATGGGTTGTGTAGTCTAGCCAGGGCAATGATGTTGTGCGATCATTGTTGCCTACGGACATAGTACATGTATGATAACATACTAGGAAATACATCACACAGTTTGCCAGTCGGGGTATTTGATATCTCCTGTACAACAATATTTGACCAAACTGTAGCAGAGAACATGGAACAGTCAGTCTCAATCGTTTGAACCTGGACACACATCTCAAAGTTTGTCACACTGTGTGAAAAACACAAGGAATTGCTTCAACTGTGAAAGCTGTAGCAAATTCAAACCTATATAAAGAATTATATAAAGTGAAATTATAGAAATGTTTCAACACAAAAGGAAATAAACTTCAATTATATAAAGTGAAATTATAGAAATGTTCCAACACAAAAGGAAATAAACTTCAATTATATGAAGTGAAATTATAGAAATTTTCCAACGCAAAAGGAAATCAACTTCAATTATATAAATCTATAGGAGCAAGTTGTATAATTGTTAAATTTGTGTACAGAATAGGGAATAGAAAACAAAAGATGCTGCTTGGCCATGAAAGCTAATCTGAATTTCTATGGAACGTCCAATTGCGCAATTTTTACTGAGGCATCTTTTCTCTTCTCATTTCACTTCATCATTTGCATTCAGATACAGTAGGCAACCAAAATACATCATTTGCAGTGAAAGGAAATCAAGAGGAACTACAGGAAAATCAATACAAATTCTTACCACTTAAAGCCTGCAGATCTATAGCAAGAGCTTTAGACTTGGATGCGGGCCTGCATGAAACTAAGTGCTCGAGCTCTGAAAAATTCCCACAACGATTACAGATAGAATTGATGCACCATGAGTTAGTATCAATACTGTTCTATGTTTCCTCTTCATCTCCAGATTGAATGTCATAACATAGCTTTGTTTATTCAACACAGATCCCTGTGCAAGATGGTCTGTTCTGCAGGGATCATTAGCCTTTCAGACATACTATGAGATGCATTTTCCATGTTCGTTTTTTCCCTACGCTATATGTTTAGCAGAATTAATGGCTAGTAAATCTCACATTCACTTGAAGCTTAAAATTGGGCAGTTTTAGTGTGAAGCAGCTCAGAATGCCATATTTTAGCAGTGTTACCTAGAACTCACACTGATATTTAATGTGCAAATTTTTCAAATGCACCAAAGCTTCTTAACCCGTTGAGGACGGACTTATTTTGCTACAACACGCATTTCCCATAGACACCTGCCCGAGTATACTTGGGACTCGTCCTCAGCGGGTTGATATAACTGAATATGCCTAGAGATTAGCAGCTGTTCTTACACCTTCATCTTTCAAGTCAATATGTTATTTATTTTGTAAGTTGATTTTGCGTTATAAATATAAATGTGTATTTATTTGTTGCTAAATTAAGTCCAAGACAACCGACAAGCCTCTTGGTGTGTTATACTAATACTGTCTTCCTGCTGGGTTTAGAGTGGGCCACATATGATGTAATGGTATAAAACGTCATGACTGAGTGTCTGTGTCAGGCACAAAGTTGTGTCACCTTGGGGCACCGTAGTTTCCCCACCGGTCCAAAGAGGGAGAGCCAATATTGAAAAGATTTCAAAGCACTTGGCATGCACCGTCCATAGAGACATGATTGGGATTCACGCTGAATACAAATTTGTGGGATACGAATATCAAGATTTGCATCATGATCCAATGAAATCTTAAGATTTTTTGCCACCATGGACATACGATCTCACTAAATGGCATGATCAGCATTGCGACCCATACCCCAAGAAATTTTGCAGTTATTTAGGAATTTTTGTAATTTGCACATCCACATGAGTTTCTCCATAATTGCTTTGATTTTGATACCTCCAGGTTCCATGATGTTCATAGACTGATGCATGATGTATCCATGTATCCACATTCATACAGAGCAGATAAGCTAAATTTGCCCATCACCAATCAAGCGATTATGCTGCACAATATTGTGACCTTCAAATGCAACCATCAATCTCGAGAGCTGTTTTGTAAGATGAAGGATCATTTCCTTTTGATATGTAAAAGGTTCACAAAAAGATGTTGGTGTGTTGCAGCTTTTCTTGTCGGTGCTCCACAATGATATTCTGTTGACAGTCTCATTTGTGCACTGATGTGCCAGCTTACAGGGAAAAATTTGGCAAATGTTGGGAGAGCTTGCAGAAGAGTGCTTTACCCTTAAGTTAAAAGTTGACACAAAGTGCATCCGTCGTGAAAATATCGGTATAGTATTTCAAAATGTTTTACACTCCCAAGGTTTTTACTTATCATAGAAGGAGGTTTGTGGCAACAGAGCATTGCTGATAGCTGGAAGAGGGGAGGTGCTATCTGCTCCATTTTGGCATCTTGCCACCTGGCATCTTAGGCTACGTATATCAAACTTGAGAAAGAGGAATCACGTTTCAAAATGGGTTTGGAACAGTGTTTGCAAATGTGGTTTGAAACGCGATTCTTGGGGAGCCGCGTTTATCTAACCATCATGCAATCGTGATTCGAGTGGTGTCACTGCGCAGCTGCTTTGCGCCGTTTGACCCAGGAATTAAAGGTCAATTGCATACCACCAAACATGCCTCCTCAGTCACACACAAATAATGGGTAGAGATCACAACCGGAAACAGCTGGGATTTGACCTTGAGATATAAACGCGTTTCAAAACGGCATTGTGTTTATCTACTCACAGAACGGTGATCATGGTCTCAAACGTGTTTCGAAACGCCCTTTGAAAGGCATTTCAAAACGACGTTTCTAAACGCCTTTGAAAACACGGTTGTGTTTATCTAACCTCTGAAATGCCTCAAACTCGTTTAGGATCGTGATTCCGCCTCAGAAATGTTTTAGATAAACGCAGCCTTATACACCAAGCCCACATAGAAATGTGCATCATCTCCACAAGTTACAAAGGCATTCTCTGAGAGCCTATAGGTAATGGCTAGATTAGGACAATTCTCACCCAGCTCCTCCCCTCCTCAGAGATCCATGTAGTTCTTTGGAAGAGAGAAAGAGAGAGCCAAAAAAGTTGAATAATTGGTGTCAACAGTTTGAAGATTTACCACCAGCAAAGCTTGACACCGGTGGTTTGTGCTGCAATTCTTGCATTTGATAAAGGTCCATGTCAATTATAAGAGAAGGGGAAAACTGTAAAAAGTTTCCTGATTTTGATGGAAATTTTAGCTAAAGAGAGTCAGTGGTGCAGATCCTTCTTTTGAGTCAGGACCCCATTAAAAGGATTAATTTCTCTGCTAGGACATTAATCTTTTTTGGTAAGTTGTTGAGTCATATTCATTATTTTATCCCCTTATTAAAAGTCTGTTTATGCCACTGGAAACTATGAAAGAAATGACTCTGAATTAAAAATAATGATGCTGATGTAAATGTGAAGAAAATTCAGTCTATGTATGAAATCTTAGCTTTCAGACTCGGAATCAGAAGGTATTATACTGCATTCTGAAGCTAATCATTGCAAGATAATACTGAATTACGGGTGAACAAAAGTAATTGCACAGATTGAATTCACTGGGAGACAGTGTGGTCCTGTGTGTCACCCTGAAGCTACTGTCTCTATCGGTGTGTGTGTGTGTGTGCTGTGAAAGGGATATACTAGTGTGCAGAAATATACCCTCCAGGAGATTTGAAATAAAAGAAGAAATCTTTTGTGCTCTTGATGTTGAAATATGAAGCTCCTCTCCTGTTACTCAATGTCCACACTGGACCCTCACTGTAAGGGATCCTTTTACCCCTTGTCTAGGGTTTCATACAGGCATGCCTGAGATAGCAGAATTCAGTCTGAGCAGTGTGGTACGCTCAGCTTTCAAATATGCGACAGAGGAACGTGTCGCAGTAGCAAAAGGATGTTTGACATATACACCATTGTGAGGGACTATTAGTACACTCCTGTAACTTCTATGTAGACCACATTTGAGAAGAAAAACAAGAAAAATGAAAGATAGATATAAATACATAATAAACTGGCATTCTTTTTAATGGAAAGATGTGATCCTTGATATGCAAGAAATACTTAGAGCATTGTAAGCACGTTTCAAACCAAACATAATTTTCAGACAATTGGCCTGAGCAGTGTCTAAGATATAGGAGGTATGGAATTGATACCAAGGGGAAAATTATTACAAATCAAGTAAGCAGTGTGTGTGTGTGTTAAAATGGTGAAGAAGGACTGCAAAATAGTGGCTATATAGAGAAAGTATCTCTAGGCCTACATGTAGACGGGAATACACTTCAAATCAATCAGACAAGACTGACGGAAAATGGTCGGCCAGTCCTTCTTGGCCTAACGGGGGTTGGACGGGGCATTATGACTGACGGACAAAGAAAATGGAAGGATGGGTCCTCTCATCAGCTCTAGTACATAGATGATTATAAGTATAAGTAGAAACATTGCTAGCCCCTATCCCAACCTGAGGCCCAATAATTGTGAAGGATCAAGCTCAAAATCCATTCTTATGAAACTGATTTTGGCTTTGACAAACCCCAGCTGAACACAAGCCAAGACTGATCTCGTAACATAGACAGAGTGGTGGATATTTTCATCCACAGAGAAAGTAGCTCACTGTGACTGACTTATTGAGAAAACACTTTAGAATGTCGCATCATATGTAATGCATGACTATTTACGATCTGTTGTCCTTTTTTTATATCTCATGGTCTGGAGGGAGCCTTCTATGCATAATAGAATATTTTTAGCCCAGAATGAAGGCTGCTTGAGCAAAAACTCTGGCTTCTCATACAAATGTGTGATTCTTATTTTTCTTTGTGTGTGTGTGTGTGTGTGTGTGTGTGTGTGTGTGTGTGTTGTGTATTAGATATGAAAGGGCTAAGTGAAAGAAAATGGCTACATCCATTTATCCACCCAACAAAGATTATCCCAAATTATTATTATAACTATTGTTCACATTTTGTATATATTTAACAAAACTTAACATCCATTATACTGATTCAAATTTTTACATTGGTTGCTTCTATCCCTAACTCACATTTTAGAACTATTTTGAAAGCACAAATGTTGGGTTTTTGTTTCATCTGCAAATGGTAAATTATGCCTTTAAGATGTGAAAGTTGTGTCGTGTTGTTGCCTGAAGTGTCACATTAGGCACAAGGACCGTCTGGGTCTCTGGTTTCCGAGTCTACAATGGGCTCTGGCAGATCATAACAATGACTCAAGTAATTGGATTGCACAGTTCGAACAAGAGGTGGCACTAGTATAAGAGATGATGCTATTCATAGTGTGATAAGGAAGCAGTGGCATTCAAAAGCAGTTTTGTGAGGACATGCTGTAAAAATGTTGGTGTGTACAACATCTTCTTGTGCTACTGTGCAACTGTCATTTTTATGTACTGTTACATCAGAAATCTGCGTTAATATGACTCTGTTCTGCAATGTAGTGTAGTGTAGTTTGATAGTTGTTCTCTTTCATTGTTGGTTGAAACCAATAACGTCACATATGTTTGAAAAGATCTCCTTTGGCATCAATGCCGGAAAAAAACCCAAAACAAAACACTGAAGCAGCCTTGTCCAAGTGTTCATAATGGAAGGTGGACATCAATAAACACTTAAGCTTTTGCAAAATCTAGACTGTTTAAGATAGTAGTGATTTTAATTCATGTGAATTAATAGCCAGCTGTTATGTGCAGTATCACAATCTGCTGTTCCATCTCTTTGTATGATTGAGGGCACCACTTATCGGCACCCTAAGGATCCGTAGCTTGTTATTTCCAAAAGTATAAGACAAGTTTACCTAAGTTTGGCACCAAATATACCGCAGTTTCGAACCCTTGGCTGCCCTGTTGATTTTGAATCTCCCTGGTGAAATAACGCCGTTTCAGTTTGTGCAATGCATTGTACTTTGTGCTGCTTAAATGGGTACCTTATGATCGGCATCCCACCTTCTATAGGTAATACACGTGAATTTCACAGTCATGCGTTGCATTTGTAACTTACTAAGTGGACGTGTAATTGAACCTTGTTTAGTTGTGTGTTTTCACCTCATTTCTGATTGTTTGGTCAGGCCATTGCACTTTCATAGCATATGGCGCATAGCCCCATGCCTACCTTTTCGTTCTGTATGGTATACTGCCATGATACACAGGGTGCCGATCGTAAGTTACTACAAGTACCCTGCTGATACATGGTACCCTTGCCATATACTTCAACCACAAGGGACTTTGTCTGCTCCATCTGGCCATCCGCATGTCTCCTGACCACTTGGGTTGTGGTCAGATGTTGAGGTTTAATCCTATTGTTGTGATTTTGGATATTCATGAAAGTCAACTGCTCTTGGAATAATACAATTCTGACTGCAACTTACTTGTTGCAGTGATCAAGGAAACTCTGATATACTGTAAAAGTGGAAATTTTCACGGTGTTGAAATTTTCGCGCATTTAGTGCAACCAGAAGCTAGCACGAAAATATAAGCACGCGAATATTTTTGCGTGCCATATGTTCCAGTAGCTGATTTCTTGATTCTGCGGAATTAAAATCACGCGAAACTCTTCTTACCTGGCCAAGCGCAAAAAAATTAGTCGCGCGAAAATATCCACTTTTACAGTATTGAAATGCCTATTTTGTAATTGAGCATTGTTGAATGCTCTTAACCTGAGAAAGCAATGGTCGACAGACTTCAGTTTATCTGATATAAAGTAGAAAGGCTTAGATCCCAAACAACAATTACTCACCAGTGCAGGTTGTCATAGTTGTTGTTGCCCAGACTGAATTAAATACAGTATACACTGAATATATCGTGAGGTTGTTATTTTTCTGAGTTAGGTGCTACTCACATTTTTAAAGACACAAGGAAATATTGACTCTGATCCAGATATGAATGTGATGTGGACACATGTACATTTCTCCATTAAGTAATGCATCCCAGAGCTCCATGAGCGTGAATTTAACCACTCGCGAAATCGTTGGGAAGTCCCAATTCCCGAAAAATTAGACTCGCTAGATATATTGCGTATATAGTATATCACTTGGTGGTCTTCTCTGATGCTGTGGTCCACCCCACCCCCATTTTCCTGATCAACCTAACATTATAGATGGATGCATAAACAGAAGCGGATGTAGAGGGGGGGTTGGGGGGGTTGCAACCCCCCCCCCCCCCAAAAAAAAAAAAAAAAAATCCGGGGACCATTTTTTTTTTAATCTTAACTTTTTTTTTGAAACTTGTAATTTTATTTTTTTCTATTTATGCATTGCACATGGCAATTACCTCTATACCAAAAATAGTGGTGTTTTAGATGCAAGAAAACGCCATTTTTCACACACAGATTTTCAAAAATTCTTCCTACTGTGGGAGGGGGGACACCCCCCTCCCACACCCTCCCCCCCCCCCTCACTCGCTCTGCTCGCTTGGGCTCGGTCGCTACGCTCCCTCGCATGCCGCTCCCAACCTCCCCCCCCCCCCTTTATAAAAAGCTAGATCCGCCCCTGATAAGTGTAAGTGTGTGTTCATATTGTACTATTTCTGTTGCATGATACTAGTTTTACTTTCATTCAGTACACATCGCACTGTAAACTGACATGCCCAACCTTTATGTTAAGCTTTTAAATCCTTGGGGAATTTTCTGCAAAAATAAATTGGTACCTTGGGATATTCACCTGGTATCCTATTGAAGCATGGCGAGATGGAACTGGTTAAATTCATTGACTCTCCACAAAATCAGAAAAAGTACAAAACCTTTGCTACTTTTAGATAGACAACAACTATAACGATCTAGCATATACGATAGTGTTGATTGCGCCTTTAAGACTTAACTGTGAATTATATTGAGTTAGGGGCTTTTAATAAGTTTCCGACTGACATAAGCATTTGTATCAACCCAACTATAGGGCTGACGTGGAAGAGAAGATTTTGTTCTACCTTGTAAAATACTGACAACTATTGATGTGGATTGTAATGAACAAATACAGAATCAAACCACAGGAATAGATACTGTATACGCTATATATTTCGCGGGGGTTTTATTTTCGCGAATTTCGCGAGTCGGGAGCTATTCGCGAAATTAACAACACGCGAAAATATTACCTTCCAAAATGAATCCCTTGCCCTGATGATACAAACATTTCAGTACTAGTATACCATGTCGCGGCTTACTGAACAGACCATACTGGCTAAGCTTGTTTACGTACATACAGCACGTCCACGTCTATACTTACAAGTACTGTAGAGAGCCAATCCATTATCGCAAGGGGACCACTCGTCAGAAATCTAGCGCGATGGAATTAACCACTTCAAAAATGTTGAATTCTAACTTACTAGTTCGCAGAGTTTGGTAAGTTTTTTTCATGCAGTGTATAACTAGTATCATTCTTATTTGCTAGTAAGTTGAAAATTCACACTTTCTTTGCCACTTCATATTTTCTCTGGTCCCCCAATCGCGAATTTAACCACTCGCGAAAATGTGTGATAGCGGCAATTCGCGAAAATTTATGTACGCGAAAATTATAGCGTATACAGTATATGCACCGTCTGGCACATGCTGATTCACTGCGACAGATATGTTGCAAGGGTAGTTGAGTACTCTAAAAGCGTATATTTTCACACGAACAATTGTTCGCGCTCAGCTGGGTAAGTTGAATTTTGCATGTTTTTAATCCCGCGGAATAGGGACATTGATTACTGGACGATATGGCATGCAAAAACATTTGTGTGCTTTTAATTTTGTGCTAGCTTCTGGTTGCACAAAATGCACAAAAATTTCTATCACACCACAAAAATGTTCACTTTTACGGTAGTTCAATGGATCCTCAAATTTGCCATCCCACGAAATCAACTGCATTGATATGTAACCTGATTATACCCCCCCCCCCCCCAAACGAAGTTTGAAGGGGGTATATAGGAATCAGCGGGCGGTCGGGCGGTCGGTCGGGCGGTCGGTCCGTTGCAAATCTTGCGTCGCGAACTACTTCCTCAGTTTTCAACCGATTCCCATAAAACTTGGCACAGATGTGTGCCTTGGGTTGTAGATGTGCAAGACATATTTTTTGACAGTACCCAAAAGTACGTTGCCATGGTAACGGCATATTATGGGCAAAAATGGGTACAAATCTTGCGTCGCGAACTACTTCCTCAGTTTTCAACCGATTCCCATAAAACTTGGCACAGATGTGTGCCTTGGGTTGTAGATGTGCAAGACGTATTTTTTGACAGTACCCAAAAGTACGTTGCCATGGTAACGGCATATTATGGGCAAAAATGGGTACAAATCTTGTGTCGCGAACTCCTCCCACAGTTTTTGATCAATTTTTATGAAATTAGGTACAGATGTTCATCTGAATATGTTAATGTGCAAGACACATATTTCCGCAGTGGCAAAAAGTGCGTTGCCATGGTAACGGCATGTTATTGGTAAAATATAGGGCAAAATGCTTCATGGCAAAACTGCTTCATCAGTGTTCTTCCAATTCTCATGGAATTCATATTGAATGTTTGTCTTAGGATATAGGTCAGCATGACACATTTCTTGACAGTGACAAAAAGTATGTTGCCATGGTAACAGCTCACATATTATGAGCCAAAATGATGGAAAATTTTGTGTTGCAAACTACTTCCTCAGTTTTTGCCCAATTTCCATGAAACTTGGTACAGATGTGTGCCTTTGGTTGTAGATGTGCAAGACGCATTTTTCGACAGTACCCGAAAGTACGTTGCCATGGTAACGGCATATTAATGGCAGAAGATCAAGGAAAGATCTTGCAGATTGAACTACTTCCTCAGTTTTTTGACCAAAGCTTATCAAATGTTGTTTTGACCAAAGCTTATGAAATGTTGTTTGGCGGGGGTATAACCAGTCGCTGTAGCGACATTTCTAGTTTTATATAGTTAATGGCACATTTTGAGACTGCAACACTATTGAGCAATTTAAAAGCATTGCTTGGGTTGTTAGTAATATTAATAGTACAAGTAATGATATAAATATAGTAGCAGTAATGATGATATAACAGTGACATAATAATCACACTAGTTCTACTTTAAAGGGTGTGTACAGTTCTGGTCGAGGTGAGGATTTCGCTTATAGCGTTTTGCGAGATATTCAGAAACCACTCTATGAGATGTCAAAGAGCATGCAGTTCAAAGGGGTATCAAAAGTTTATTCGATGGAAATCGGTTTTGAAATGGCTGAGATATCCAAAAACAAGGTGAAACAAAGAGATCCTAATAAAGTTGTGGCATGTCGCCTTTTATTATTAGCACTTTTTTGGATATCTCAGCCATTTGAAAACCAATTTTCATCAAATAAACGTTGAATCCTTAAAATTATGTGCTCTTTCATATTTCATAATAGGCTTTTCATTATCTCACTTAGGAATTTTCAAAACATGAATCCCCACCTCGACCAGTACTGTACAGTCCCTTTATTTAAACTTATAATAGAAGTAATGATTGTAACTGTTGTGTCTTATACAGCACACTTTCAATCAACTGATACTCCTGGTAGTCATGGTTGATACTGAATTTG
Source organism: Diadema antillarum (assembly GCF_040938485.1). NCBI lineage: Eukaryota > Metazoa > Echinodermata > Echinoidea > Diadematoida > Diadematidae > Diadema > Diadema antillarum. The sequence goes on from NW_027271488.1 coordinate 1,022,488, forward strand.
ATTTTATGTTCTATGAAATCTAGGTCAGCAGCAATGATTGTAAAAGTGTGCTGGCACAACTGTGCAGGAAAAGGAAGATGTGTGTGCTGTACTGGATGTGAAAAACATCTGTGAGGAGTCTTTGTTGTGTGATTAGAAATTGTTAGGCAATGGGGAAATGATAATCTGTGATAAGATGACCAGGTATAGAGACAGATAATATGAGACTACACAGAAAGAAATAGAAGGAAAGAGAGACCCAGGAGGATTTTCAAAGACCTCAGCAGTGCAATACCAGACCTTATTGTTGAGATGTTGTTTAATCAGAATGGTGCTTTATTCAATGCAAGAAATTTATTCCAATCTATTAAATTATTCGGGGCAAATGAAACTAAAGCATTGATGAATGCCATTGTAGTAGATATTGCTGATAGATGTATTGATATATATTGAATATATCCAAATAAATATAAGTCCATTTATCATATATATATATATGGGCAATGCATTAGTGTTTTTGTTTTCTGCAATGAAATTTTATTCAGGTGAATAAGTTGTCAAAACATACTTTCCACTGGAATTTAGAGACATTTCCCTGTACTTGGGAAATGAGTTGTTAATCTGGAATTTTGGGCTCCTTAAAACTTACATTGAGATATCTAAAATTCAAAAGGGGAAATGTTCTTGAGTGTTCTTGTACTTGGTTAGATAGAGAAAAAAAAATGTTTTCATGCCTTTTTATAGGACAGAAAGCTTTTAGAGATGTGTGTGTTGTTCGTAGATCACGTCTTTCTGAAAGAATGTCATGCAAATATGAGATGAAGATATGATATGAAAAAGTGCCGGAGTATGGTGTGGGTTTACAGATCTATAAAGCTCTATTTCATGCATCCAGGATGCAGCTGGCGCCTATTACCAAATATTGCCAAATTATTATTGTAGTAACCTGCAAAGATAAAGGAACAGAAAGGAGAGATTCCCTGAGTCGCTTTACCGCAGTGGCAGATCCAGAAGGGGGCACACCGGGCGCATGCTCCCTCTTTACTTTTTGTTTAAACAAAAGAAATAATAAAAACTAAATGGGGGGGGGGGCACATGCGCCCCCCTTTAATTTTGTAAAGGCACCTCCCCTTTATGGAATTCCTGGATCCGCCCCTGTTTTACCTTAGGCCTAACCGAAGTGAATGTGTGGGACCATTTTTTTGTATAGAAAAAAAGAAGAAAGTTTTATCTTTGGATTACACTGTTCCACTGCTGATTCTTCCTATTCATAAAATTTGAATAAAATACAAAAATAGTTGTGTGCGAGGTTTGTCTTTGCAGGCACACAGTGCTCAAACCCAGTGGATATTATTTGCCCAAAGCTGACACGAGATTTCCTGTTGAAGTTAATTAGAAGAGCATTTACTTACAAGAGCATTGGTATCATTTGAAGGTTTCATTTTTACTTTCTTGGCTATTATACCACTCTGCAGTTTCACAATAGATGACGGCGACAGTCATATCTTCCCGCAATGATTCAAAACTGAACGTACAGTGTATACAATGTCCTACAGATAAGATGATAAATGACACTCAGTAAGTGATATCCTTCTGCATCATGACTGGTATAAATGAACTATTATGAACTAGTTATCTGGGGATTAATAATGTTAAGGAAGAAAATGTCAGAGGCTGAGAGAATGACACAATGAATGATGTACTGGCTTCACAGAAAATCCTGTACTTCCTTTTTCATCATATGATTTAACATGGAGAATTTGGTTATAGTTCGTTAATCTTACGGTTCGTAATTCTGAAAATGAATTATGGTTTGTTATGTAAGAGGTTTATACTGTAAACGTGGAAATTTTCGCGGTACATTAATTTTCGCGGATTTCGCGCTACGTTCGGCTAGCGCGAATTCAAAAACGCGCGAATATATCTTCGCAATTTTCTATGCACATTTTTTCGTCGATGATACTGCTCCGTAGTACAGACATGTTTACGCATATAGCAGTATCATTGCACGCGCCGCACGCACCGAGCCCATGGCCGATTTGTGTGCTACATCTCCGCGACTACAGTACATGTATCGAGTAAAATACGTGTACAGTGTACTACGTACATAGTGTAGTTGAGCGCTTGGACACTCACACTCGCGCCGCTAGCGCTCGCTACGTCGCTTTCATACGCTGGCATCGCTGGATGAAAACAGCGACTGTGTATTAACCCGCTGCGGAGCGCGAATTCAAGAACCCGCGAATATGTTTTCGAGCCGCTCAGCGCGAAAAATTAATCGCGCGAAAATATTGACGTTTACAGTAATCCAAAAATGATATAATATTTGTAATTTGAAAGGTGCATTAATACGCTCCTATTTTTCATTTTCAGATTAATGAACCTTATTTCATTTTCATGTTAACAAACGTTATTTTATTTTGGATTAACAAACCTTTGGAATAACAAACCTTACTCTCTTTTCGGATTGATAAACCTTTAGAATAACAAACCTTCAGAATAATGAACATTACCCATGAATTTTTGTGTTGTGCTATTGTACTCTTGCATGTGTTCAGTTCTAGTTCAAGAGTTATGATCGTATCATATATCTACCCTGTGTCATAAATAATTTTGTAACTAGTGCAAGGTACAATAATTTCAGTTTGTTTGGAAAGCATAAATTTCAAAGTATTTAGCATAAATTCTAAAGTGCTCAGTCGATTGCTTGTTCCCAAGCTGATGCTGAGGTAACCATGATTTGGAAAAGGATAACTAACTGAAGATTAGGAGTACCTGCCTACTTCATCATCTAGGTGAAGATCTCTAATCCAATAATCAACCAGTGTGACACAACAGTGTGTTAAAGGTCATTATACCAATGTATAATGGTCAGTTTTACATATTTGTGCAATGTACGTTTGAACATTTTTTGAAGATTGGAACAGATGAGAGGAGAAAAACAAGATTTATTATGATGAAATTTTCAGTGTCATTTGAAGATTCCTTGTGTAATTGTTATAATTTTGTGGTTCAACTTCAATATGATTTCAAGGGCACAGGATATAGACTCTAAGTATTTTTAGGCTGTAAATATTTATGAACTATTGTGTCACAGTTTACTAGTAAATGGTGTCAAAGTGTGATTTGGTACCACACAGGTCACAGATAAGAGGAGCTCTTTAAAATTGTGCTGCTGCATTGCATGTTTAAACAAGATTGGTTGACAAAATCGCTACACACTGTAGTTTGGGAGTGAAATACACGCCAGGAGGTAGAGGGTATAGGGTTGATGCTCTTTTATTACTCTGCTACTCTTTTAATGACACCCCTGTCAAGATATGAAACCGCATTTATGGCTCCCAGTAGTTCAAAGGCTGAAGTCTTTTGGGGTTAAAAATCCATTCAGTCCAGTGGACATTGTCACCATGATTATATGATTTAGTGTCATTGTTTACAACAGTAGAAATGTATCATACACAAGGCAGCAACATCAAAGATTTTTTAGGACGATGTCAGAGTTTAAAAGGAAGAACAGTCTGTATGTAAAATCCACATTTTGTTTTATTTTTAGAGATAAAATCCAAAATCTGATAAATGGCATGTGTTGCCATGCAGGGAGGTAATCAGCTGATAAGATTTCATTTTATAGATATCGCAAGTTTTTTTTTTTATATATGCAGCTGAGTTGAGATCCTGGTTGATAGATAGCATCAAGAAATTTAGCTGCTTATGCAGTGACTGATCTATATAGCAACGAGCTATTAACCACACCCACCAGCCTATTGATGATTGCATCAATAACATTCCTACCTATTGCACATCTATCCATCACCATGAGCCCTTGTGACCGGTCAACGCATTGCATACATGTATGTTGCCTTGAGTATATTTTTTTAGGTGGAAATGTGCGCTTTATAAGAGTCTCACTATTATTATTGTTATAATCGTAAATCCTACCAAGAGATCATGTGTCAGGCTTACTCAATTACATGTAATGATATGAGAAGGAGAGACAAGAGTGAGATACATTATAAATTGGCTCATTATCACATGGTAATTTACCCTTCATTATATACATACACCAAGCCAAATATCACGCAACAACTAAAGAGATTGTATAGTTTTGATTTAGATGGGGATTCAGCTTTTAACTTTTTGCGAGATTGATTAGAAACCACTTATGAAATATGAAAAAGCATACAATTCTAAGAGGAATTCAAAGTTTATTTGAAATAGCTAAGGAATCCAGAAGCAAAGTAAAACAAAGCAATCCCAATGAAAGGTGGGTCCCCTCTTTTTTAAGGATCACTTTGTTTTGGATATCTCGGCCATTTCAAAACCAATTGTCATCAAATAAATTTTGAATTCTTCTTAGAATTGTATACTCTTTCCTCTTAGAATTGTGTACTCTTTCATATTTCATAAGAGGTTTCTCATTTTCTCACGAAAGTTGGTAACTTGACGCTCTGGCCATCTTAACCAAACCTATATCACCCCTTTAATTTCCTCCATTTTGGCTTCTTTTTACTTTCAGTACCCCACATTGATGCCAACCTGCTAGCAGCTGCCAGAGGCCAAATTCAGTCGTCCTCCTCCTCCATGGATCTCAAGGGCTCGCCCCCTCCACCCCTTACCACCACCGCCACCAATGTTGTCACTCCGCCACCCCATAACGGCGGGGGAGGGGGATCAGACATTCTGCCCTTCCTACCACCTGTGCCGGGCTCGCCCATCTCTCAGAGCACGTGGAGCTCCCATCCGGTCTGCAGCAACCCCAAGGATGCCATCACGCTCTCAAACATCGACCGCTACCTCAGCGGAGGCGGGGGTTTCCAGGAGGACGCGAACCTCGCCTCTCTCCTGGAGTCGTCCCCAGCGCCCAGCGACCATTACGCATCATCCGGCAGCGTCAGCAGCCCTGGGTCAGACTCCTCCTCGGCCCTGTGGGACTGTGTCTTCACCCCCATCAAGCAGGCCATGGGGGTCGGGACCAGGGATCAAAAGTGTCCCAGTCCCAGTGAGTCGGACAGCAGCGGGGTCAGCTCCGCAGGCTCGGTCAATGATGTCTTGGCAGAGACCTTGTCTGAAATGATGGTGGGTTTTTGAAATTGTCCAGCATGCATATTCAGATGTATTTGCTACTTGATATAAGATGTTTGATGTATCTAATATATTTAGTATATGTGATGTATTTCATCAGCTTTGGACCTGAAAACAAAATTTACCTGCAGATAATATTATAGACACAAAATATAAAAAATGAAGATGATCGTGAAGCGTAGGTCTGCGAATACATGGTACTCTTTCCGTGCTTTCCAAGGCATATGCTGCACCAATATTTAACTGTATAAATTTTTCATGCAAGACTTTTTTTTTCTTGTAGAAAAGTACATTCATGAGCACAAAATATAATTCATGTTGTTTCCAGATTACCTAAATCAGATGTAGAATAACTCTGGTTTTATGCTATCTGTATTTTTTATTACTTATGAGAGTAGATTAATTTTGTATAATATTGTTTGATATACTTTGATTCATGGAGAAATCAGTGTTCTTTTTTAATAGTGAAAGTGAGAAAATTAGTTTATTTGGACACGTGTAGAGGAAACCTTTTAAGCTATTGGGTACTTTTGTTTTTGCCTTGTTTGTCTGATTTTAAACACAGGGCAATTTGAGTCTTGCAGGTGAGCACAATTTCCGTTACCCAGTCAATCAGATGACCAACAATGGATTTAACTCAGTGGTGCCAAACAACTCGTCCATGATGCTGCTCCAGGGGGGAGCTCCCGGTGTCTTGCCCCAAAACTTGGCCTTCCTCGATCAGAACCAGGCCCTGTATCGGACTCTTTCCATGGCTCCAAACCAGGCCCCCTTGGCTCCCCCCGCGGTCCCGCCCCAAGCTCCCTCGACCCAGCTCCTCGACTTCAACGATCCAAACGTCCAGGCGTTGACGAGGCAACTCCTGCTGGATCCCAAGTTTAACACACTGGAGAAGCTCTTTAATGCACTCCCTACTGACCCTAGCAACATTGAGAAGCTAGCCAAGCTCAACAGACAGGCTGCGGGTATGCCTTCTCATCATTCTTCTTCCTCTTCATTTTTTCTTTTTCGTTTCCTTCTTCCTCGTCGTATTGCAATTAATATTACAATTATTGACATCGTTATCATCAACACTTTTTCAATCATCATCATCATCCTTAGTAGCAGCAGTAGTATTGTTGAATTATTTCAACATCTTTATTACTACTACTATCGCTGTCACTATTTTCAAGACTGTTATTTCTTTACCATTTTTTCAAAAACAAGTGATACTGGTAAAGAGGCTTCCAAGGTTGTAGACTTAACTTAAATATGTACAACATTTCTGGGTTAACACGGTGGCAAAGGTTAAATGAGATTTTTATGACATAGACTGTTGGTAGAGAGAATTCCAAGAAAAGTTACTTGAAATTATCATGCATTTGAGCAAGAAAGTTCAGTAGCTATGCTTTGAGCAATCAATTTATAAGATGTAGAGGGATGATAATATATGCAAATTTTGTATGCAAATTTTGTAATTCTTTAAATTTCTTCTACCATACCACATTTCCCCATTCCCAACCCCTCCCTTTCTGTCCCAAACATACCTCATTGATTCCTTACTCCATCTCAACCCTTTCCCATCCTCTCCCCAATCCTTTCAAACCCCTCCCCACTCTCTCCTCACCCTCTTATCATCCCCCCATTCTCCCCAAAACTTGTCCAAACCTTCTCCATGTTCTCCCCCAACCTTTTTTAACCTTCTCCTGCACTCTCTCCCAAACCATTTTTAATCCTTTCTCCCCAACTCAACCAAACTTCTTCTACACTCCCTCCCATTCTCCACAAAATCTTTGAACCCATATCCACTCTCTCCTAACCTCGTCATGCCCCCCCCCCCATTTTCTCTACCAAACTTATATCCCCCTCCCCATTCTTCACAAAATCTTTTCTAACCCTTTTCCACTCTCTCCCAACCACATGTTATGCACCCCCACCATTCTCTACCAAACCACTTTTAACCCCTCTTAACTTAACTGACACATACCCCCTCTCTGTCTTGCTCGCTCTCGACTCCTTTCCACCAATTCTCTGTGCCCTCTAACCATCCCTCTCCCTACTCCCCATTACCACCCCCTTCCCAATGCCCCAGCCATTTGCCAACCAACCTGTACCTGGAGTGGGCAGCTGCCGCCAAAGGTGTACCGCAATCCCATCTACTCCTGCAAAGTATTCCTGGGTGGTGTTCCCTGGGACATCACAGAAGGTGAGCGTGAGATGCAGTCTGTTAAAAAGGTGCATTCCTTTTGTGTCTTTTTAGAATAATTTCATGAAATCTTGTTCTTTATTTTTCCATTAAAGGATAATCTTCAGTTTTAAAACAGTACCACGGGGTGTGGCATTCTTAGCCCATATCCGCTAGAGCACGACGTAATGTAGTTTACAAGCTGTTGGTGCCAGGCTATTTCATACACGCTCACAAACTGTGCTGCTGTCTCAAATTTTCCCCTGAATAATAAAACTGGACAACTTGTTTCTAATGGAGGGGAAATGATACTAAAAGTTTTCAGTAATTTTTAAATGAAATAAAAAGCTAACCCCATGTCACTCAAGAATTGGAATTTTGAATATCAGTTGGATTTTTTTTTTTTTTTTTTTGGGGGGGGGGGATGGGGGTTGAAGTAAATTCACTGCAAACTTATAGTAATGTTTCCCCTCCATAGTAAAGACGTTTCCAGTTTTATTATTCAGAGTAAAGGTCTGAATTACCCTACCTCTACAATATACCAGCTTATGAAAGGAATCGAATTCTCAGGAGTGCAGAGGGTTCACATGAACTTTAAAGATTAGAATACTAATAGGGTGTTTCCTCGTATATCAGAGGCAAAAACAATTTTAGAACCTGTGGCCAGGAAGAGACTAGTGTTCAGATGTCTAATTTATTCTGCAAACGCTGAGTGGTCAGTGCTGTAGTTTGTGTGTAGGTATTTTATAGTTCAGAATTAAAACCTGTTGTGACAGTTTTGCTATTAGAATACCCTATGCATTGAATGAAACTGAAACATATGTCTTGGCATTCAAGCAAACATGCTATTCTCGGAGACACCATACTTGGTGAACAGAAACCAACTGCGCTGGGCTATCATGTTACTCCATGCCATGCCATATGGCAGGCATTCTGTACTATATCCCAAAGGCAGAGTCTTTGTGTTAATGGCAGCCCATCAAATATTTATCCAAGTATTGAGGAAAAATTAATCAATGATGACAACTACAAACTGTCTCGCTTCTGGTCTTGATCCAGACTTTTGCAAATATGTAGGATGGGGTGGCTGACCTGCAGGGCTGTCTGAAAGTTAGACAAATGTCACAGAATTAGAATGGAAAAAAGGGGAGAAATTGTACATGGCTTGCATAACGGAAATGTTTTATCTAGGGAACAATAATTACATCACACACAGTGCCAGAAAAATTAACATGGAGATATTAAAGGGAAATGAATTGGGGTGATTTATGACCAGCATCTGTTGCACATGAGTGGAAATTGCTGCATCACATTAGGCTGTGTTGTAAGTGCTATGACCAGATCGACCACAAAAATAATCCAATAAAACAAACAAAAAGGTAATTTATTAGCTCCACTGATGGGCAGATACCCAGCATTCGGAATTAGATAACAGCGCAAATGTTTACAACAATATCCTATTAAGCGATCCACTGCGTTGGGTTGATGAGTTAACTCGTAACGGAAGAGCCAAATTATATTCTCAACTCCAGAAGTTAACACAGTGTAAATTAGCAGTAAGCGCAATGTCTGTATGCAATTATATAAGTAAATAGTAGGAGTGCATTACTGTGTAACTGTTAGAGAGTGATGCATGAAAATACAAAGATGTGGAAGAGGTTTAATGTACTATTGCCAATTTACCTCTACAGTGGGGCAGAAATTAACTCGTAAGCTCTAAATGTTTTCAGTCATAGGAGGAAGGGGGGCAAAAAAGTTCACATTTAATGATAAGAGGACATTTGAGAAAATATTTGTGTGTGATTGGCTGATGCACTGGCAATGAATTAGGTATTTTCTTCTGTCATGACATCTATCTACACATCTTGAAGCACCAAAGGTTCTGTATGTGATGCAAATATTTACTGCTTTGATAGATTTTAACACTTGGCAGTATTGAAATCTTGCACAGAATCTAGATCCTTGTTTTTGTGGTGATATCAGTAATATTCACAAAATGGCTTTTCCCCAAGTCTGTGTGTTTGTTTTAAGGACCATACTGTATAAAGAGACTGAGATTTACCATCACAATCAAATCACATTGCAGTGCACAAGTTTTATTCCTGATGAGACAGTTTCTGTAGGTGAATTGGAAACTAATTATTAACTACTATTACAAACTACTATTAACAGTCGTCTGGTAAAATATGTATTTGCAGATTTTTAAATGTCTTCAAAAAGAATATGTGATAAATTTGAAATTCAAGACACACCCTCACTTACCACACACATTTGCTGTGATCATTGATGAAATCTGTTTTCTACAAGTTTTGGGTTTCCCTACTGATTTCTTTTGCAGAGAATCTGCAACTATTCCTCCTGTGTTAGATTCCCAGACAAATCCATCAAAAAATCCCCAAGATACCAGGAGAAAGTTGGCAAGCTTGTACTTGAGTAGATGCAAGTGTCACCATGCAAGATTGTCTGCCTATTTGATACACAATTTCTTTACCCTCTCAAATTCAAACCACCATATGGCTACAGACTTTGCTACTAGCTTATTCAACAATTTCTCTTACCAATATGGCCGATAGTATTCAGATTAGGAACCAAGCACAATAAGATTTTGATTGATGCAGAATATAGGCACAAAGGGGGAAAATTATCCACGTTACTTACAGTGTATGGGAAAGGAATGCTCTGTTTGTTCCACACTTTTAGAATGAATTAGTATCGATTAAATTTTTGTTTTAACATCCTCCTGTTATATCTCATCTGTTTTCTTCACTGTGCTTGTTTTCATATATATGACCTGTTTTTCATTTGTTTTGTTAGGGGCAACTTTGCAGTGAAACATAACATATCTCAATTTTTATACTTCTTCAGACATTGGAATGAAGAGTAATGTGCATGTACCTAAAATATCTGATCTTTTCAGTTATCATGTCTTTAGTATGGAGGTATGATAAGTTATGGGACCTCACTTTGTAAAGTATTATTTTGACATCGGCATTTTATCAAGGAATGTAGCAAGTTCATGGAAGGGCTCCAGGGAAATGTCTTCACATCTTCCTCTGATGTCATCAGTCATGAAAATGTCTCTACCATGCACTAACTTGTACATTTGCTGATTATAAAGGGAGTTTCAGGCAATAAAGATCTATTAACCCATTGAAGACGAGTCCCGAGTATACTCGGGCAGGTGTCTGTGGGAAATGTGTGTTGTAGCAAAACCAGTCTGTCTTCATCGGGTTAAGGAGCACCCTGGCAACAGTGGCTTTTGATGATGATGATAAATCATAGATAGGGACAAAGACAATGCAATTCACGAGTGATTAATTATTTACATTTGGAAGGACTTTCTTTTTGTATCTTAGGTTTTTAGCTCACCTGAGCCAAAGGCTCAAGTGAGCTATTGCGATCGCCCTTCGTCCGGCGTCCGTCGTGCGTCGTGCGTCGTGCGTCGTGCGTCGTCCGTCGTCCGTCGTGCGTCGTGCGTAAACCTTTTACATTTTCATCTTCTTCTTGAAAACCCCAAGACCGATTTTCATCAAACTTGGCAGGTAGCATCCCTAGGGGGTTAGGAACTCAATTTGTTAAAATGGGCACCATGCCCCACCCAGGGGGCCCCCAGGGGGGCCCAAACCCCCCAAAATTAAGGAATCTGTAAAAATCTTCTTCTCTAGAACCAGAAGTGATAGAGCTAAGTTAATACTATGAGTTAGTACATTGATGACTGTAGTTTCAAGTTTGTTCATGGCAGAATCAGGGGTGCCCCCCTTGGGACCCAGGGGAGGGGGGTGGGGAAGGGTTCTAATGGGGCCTAAATTGTACATTTTCATCTTCTTCTTGAGAACTCCATGACCCATTTTCACCAAACTTGGCAGGTAGCATCCCTAGGGGGTTAGGAACTCAATTTGTTAAAATGGGCACCATGCCCCACCCAGGGGGCCCCCAGGGGGGCCCAAACCCCCCAAAATTAAGGAATCTGTAAAAATCTTCTTCTCTAGAACCAGAAGTGATAGAGCTAAGTTAATACTATGAGTTTAGTACATTGATGACTGTAGTTTCAAGTTTGTTCATGGCAGAATCAGGGGTGCCCCCCTTGGGACCCAGGGGAGGGGGGTGGGGAAGGGTTCTAATGGGGCCTAAATTGTACATTTTTATCTTCTTCTTGAGAACCCCATGACCCATTTTCACCAAACTTGGCAGGTAGCATCCCTAGGGGGTTAGGATCTCAATTTGTTAAAATGGGCACCATGCCCCACCCAGGGGGCCCCCAGGGGGCCCAAACCCCCCAAATGAAGGAATCTTTAAAAATCTTCTCTAGATTCAGAAGTTATAGAGCTGAGATAATACTATGAGTGAGTACATTAATGACTGTAGTTTCAAGTTTGTTCATAGGAGATCCAGGGGTGCCCCTCTTGGGTAGGGGGGGGGGGGGTGGTTGGAAGGGTCCAAATGGGGGCCTGAATTGTACATTTTCATCTTCTTCCTGAAAACCTCATGATGGATTTTTGTCAAACTTGGCAGGTAGCATCCCTAGGGGGTCAGGATCTCAATTTATCAAAATGGGCACCATGCCCCACCCAGAGGGCCCCAGGGGGCCCCAATCCCCCCAAATTAAGGAATCTTAAAAAAAATTGGGCCCTTATTGTACATTTTCATCTTCTACTTGAGAATGCCTGGTCAAATTTTGGTAGAGCTGTGAATAATTTAGGTTAGTGACTGCGTGAAAGGTGAACTTGCGATACTCAGGTGAGCGCTAGACCCGCGGGTCTCTTGTTTTTTTTTAAATACTGTCTGCATAGTCCTCCTTTGAAATGATATTAAGTAGTACGGCAAGACAAGGACTTTGCTTGTGCTGCATGACATTTACAGCACCCATAAACATATATCACAACTAGTTTCATCTCAAGAATTCCTATGGACTCCACAAAAGGGCTACATTTCACACATAACTCGATGCAACATAAAGGGATGTAATGCTGGATCATGCATGGACCCAGTAGCAACCACTGTACATACAAACTGTATAAGCCGAATATTTTGCAAAGTTTTCATTTTTGTGAATTTCACGAAAGTCGGGTGCTATTCACCAATTTAAAAACATGCGAAAATATCAACTCTGATCTTGACAGGAATGTGATATGCATGCATAAATTTCTCTGTTCAGTGTTGTACTTTACAATCGTGAATTTAACAAATTGTCAGTAAGTCTTTATTTGTGAAAAATTAGACTTGCTAAATATATAGCGTATACAGTAAAAGCCAGTCTACACCTGATGTACGGGCATACATGCAGTTGATTTAATGCTTTACTATTATCAATACTGTGGACCAGATGATTTCTAGGCAGTAGGCATTGAACGTCACATATCAATATAATAAACAAAGAGATGAAAGTATAGAATATATTTCTCGATAAATTCCATAGATAATACAGTGGAAATCCCTTTTAGAATGTGACAAATAAACAAAACTATAGATGTTGTAAAACATGTCTGATTTATTTCTCACATTATATTATAGGCAGTATGAAGTGATATTATCACAAATGTAAAATCAAAGGCGATACGTGTTGCCGTTTTGTAAAAAATAAAGCCAGGTCCAGATCCAGGTCTGGGTCTAACACTAAATGGCATCATGTACCTGGTTACATCATGGTCTAGAAAGAGAGAGACAGCACAGTGGGTCACCATGGAAACAGCAATGGGCAAACTAATCATCCAAGGCTCATTAATTTCCAAATCAGCACTGTCTTGCAGTTAAAAAAGTTTACCCCGTCAACAAGAGATCATGCTCCAATAATTTTTGTTGTGGGAGAGAGAGAGAGACTGGGAGAGACTAAGAGAGAGGGAAAGAGGGCTGTTACTACTCATTAACCCTCGTGCCTAATGATAGTGAGAGTAACAATGGTGTATTGAAGTGATTGTGTTTTTGGATTGTATTTGCATACATTTCAGCTGGTCTGCAGGCATCGTTCAAACCATTTGGGATGATTCGTGTGGAGTGGCCAGGAAAGGACGGAAAGCATCCAAGGTACCCTCCCAAAGGTAAGACCATCTCTCCCCTTTCCTCCCCTCCCCCTGCCCTTCCCCCTCCCCTCCCCCTCCTTCTTCTCTCCCCCCCCCCCCCCACATGCTTAATGATTAGTGATTACGGCCTCATTTATTGCTGTCAAGAATTCTAATCTTTATTGGCTACGCATTTCCTGATGACTTGTCATTTGTGAACAAAATTAATTTGTATATTTGCGTATGTATGAGTATGTGAGTGTGTGAGAGCGTGTGTGTGTGTGTGTGTGTGAGGGTATATGTGTGTATGTGTATCTGTTGGTAAGTACTAAAGTGAATATCTGGTTTGCTGGCTATTGTGGATAGTATCCATTCGCATAAATTCATTGGCTTTTTTACCTCTACTTAGGACAAATGTCGGTCAAAAGCGCAACATTTGCCATTTCTCCAAAACAGTGCCCGCTATCAGTGTGTTACATAGAATTTGGTCGATGTATATACAGGAGATTGCTTTGGTCCTGCTTGGAAATAAGTAATGGTAATGAATATGATCAAAAAGTTTTCATCCATACAAGTCGTACGCTTTGATAATATAATCCACTGCTATAATGACCTCATAAGGCACTGAGTCACATTTTTTTTTTTAATTTGGGGGGGGGGGGGGGTTATGCCAAAACTACAGCTCTAGTGGACTGAGCAGAGTCGCATAGATATTATGCTGTCCATAAACGGAACAAATCTACCAACGTTTAAAAGAAATTACAACATACTTGAATTACACTAAAATTCTACATTTTGTTCATAATCCATTGATGTGTTGGGTTTGCATAAACCACAACAACTAGACATTGCTTTGTAAAATGCAAGCTTCAGACTTTTTATTGACGAGCAGAAAGCTTGCCCCAGGCCTGCACAGCGTAGCAACAAGTTATGCATCCAAACTGGGTGTGAAATATCAAAATATATTCCAAAGAGAGAAGTGCCATTAGATTACATTAGCTTGTTAACAGAGTTTTTTGTTGGTTTGTTTTGTTTTGTTTTGTTTTGTTGTGTTTTTTTTTTTGGGGGGGGGGGTTAATTTGGGGGTAGGGGAGATAGAACACCCATAAATTTGAATGTATTTGTAAACTGTTCTCTATTCTGCATACAAATCTTCAGAAATCAAGAATGCAATATAGCATGTCTTAATAATCTACAACATGTCTTAATAATCATCACCTGTTGAATGAAAATTTGTGAAATAATTTGTGGCAATTCAATTCTGGATACTCTGACATGGAGAGCACATGCAGACAGCATGTTCTTGTTTTGTTCAGTGTAAGATCTAAAGTCATTCTTGAGTTGGCTGTAAGCACCACTTCACAGGTGATAAATGTCCTGCGTCATAAATCTCGAGTTTACAGACTGTGAACAGCTACAGGTGTTTAGGATCACAGCACCTATAGTCTTTTGAATTCAGTCAAGACAAAACATATTGTACTCTGTTCCACCGTGATAAAAAATAATGTTCTACCTGTTGGTGGTTAGAACAAATGTGATTAAAATAAGAAGAGTAGAATATAGATGCTTAGTGTTGAAATGATATATGCATGTGAAAACCTCAACCTTTTAGGAGGCATGGCTACACCATAGACCAATTTACTAAAGTTCTGTGTGTTCCTCACAACCAGAATGCTTGCCCAAGACTGCCCATTACAGCAACTACTGAGACACAAACATGCAAACACACAAACATAAATGCAAAGGGGGTTATTGCCTTTCTCATTGTTACTCTATTATAGGGAAAGAAACTGCACTCACAAATGTGAATTGTTGTTATTTGCTGTGGTCAAAACTATTAAAAGAGCTTGGAAAACATGCCTTTCAAAAATTGTGGGTTTTTTTTAAATACTTTTTTGTTTACCCGTATGCTTCTTTTATCCACGTATTCAGTCCTTTCGCTGTAGGATTAGCATGATTTTCATGTTTGCTTCTTTTTTTCTTTCTTTCTTTTTTGCCAGGAAAGTGCATTGGCATATTTCTGCTCCCACCTTCTCTTTCCCCCAAGGGAGCCGTCTGATATTTAGAAGACACGTAATGTTGGCACACTTCGTGGAATTTGAAATTATCAGTATCTCTCAGGTTACCACGTGGGTAATCAAAATTCAAGCACAGCAGACATGATGGTAGACTTTCAGAGCCCCTTGTCGCTGGCGCCCATTACTCATTGATGGCTGACGAGGTCCATGCATGCAGACAAATTATTACATCTGGATTATGCAGTGAAACCCCAGGAACTCTTTCCATAAGCTCTATTGCTAGGAGATTCCCCCCCCCCCCCCCCCCCCCCAACTTCCATTAAGGCCTATGGACAATCTGTTCATCATGATAACCACACATAATTAATGTATATGTGTGCTTGTACATTCAGAGTTATATTCAGTGGGGTAATTTCCACAGTCCCACTGGTGGTAAAGTATTGTGTGCTCAACTACAGCAGAATTGATATTGTCGGTGCTGTCCATATCGAACATGAGCAGTAACAGATTGAAATACTCTGTGGTAATTTGCAAGTGGATGGTTTTGTGCAAGATCGTAGCTATTAAACCACAGAATATGATACACACAGCTTTTGTAAACAGGCCCTGTGCACATATCTCGCTGACCTAGGCAAGTATGTAGATTGTGCTATACGAGAAATAGCTCCTCCCAATGTTTAATGGGACAAAAGGTAATATTTGCCTAACATGTGACTCACTTGCTGTAATGCCATTTCCCTGTGGTGGCCTGATGAGTTTGCATTGTACCCAGGTGCGAGTTCACCACAAAACAACTTTTTAAGATGGAGGAGGAAGTTATGTGATCTTGTGACGATGGAGTATACAGGGCCCACCCAGACTTTATTCACCATGCAACATTTCCATATGTTGCATGGTCAAAGGATATTTTGCCTGCATTCTCATACTTTGGTTGACTGAAACTTTGAATCATTTTTGGTTTTCTTCCTTATATTTACAACCTGAAATGTTCGCAGGGAGCAATTTCCTCTGCATCAAAGCTACCCCCTCGATTGTCTGTCCTTTGTCACAAAATAATTAAATTTATTAACAGATAATCATGCAATATACAATTTATATTGAATATGACATGGTTTGGAATTGCACAGTAGGAAGCAGCTCATAAGTAAATTCCTTGCTAATTTCTTATGGTGAATACTAATTGCACTCTCATACACCCCCACCCCCCCCCCCCCCCCCCCCCCCGAAAAAAGAAGAAGAAGAAAAGAAATAAGGTACAGAGTGGAACTGTCTTTTGTTAAAAGAACAGATGCGTTTCTTGCATGTGGTAACACCAAACATAACTGAATTATAAGGAAATAACAGTGCTTGACAAGTTGATGCAATCCTCCCCCCTCCCCCCATCTCACATTTTCAGAGAAGTACAGTATGTATGCAAACAACAATCTTTGAATTTTACAATAGTCCTCTTTGTGAGACAAGAATAAACTAGACATACCTCTGCATGTTCAGTCCAACAAAGACCCATCAACAAGTTAAGATTGATAAGATACTGGTAATCGTCTCGGTTAAACATGCATTATGAGGTAAAGTACGTTCTTTTTTTAAAGTGCAATGTTGATCCATACGGACCTATCTTATAATCTTCTTTTGCTTCCATGAAGTGAAACACATGAAAATTTCATTGAAATACGTACATAAAAACATCTCCCCATAAGAAGACGCTATCTCTGATAGCGCCTTCTTGCCTTCTTTAGAACCCAAGGTGCCCGAAAGGTGACATCTCACAACTCGCCTTCTCAACTTCTTGGTTGAGATGACAATTTTAGATCTCACATCTCACCTTCTCCTATCCAAAAAGGTTGAGAGGGTGAGACATTTTTTCTTCTCAATGTCACTTATACTGTAAGCTTCCATTCAAGACAGGTCCCCTTTATTTAATTCTCCTCAGTCCTGACATGGGGACTTCCCTTGTAGATTATCTCACCCCTTCCTAAACACACTTTCTCATTTCTGTCATAATCTTGCAGACTTTACAGGCACTTTAAAGGAAAAGCTAGATGATAGTCATGGTATCACGACTGAGTGATGTTGATTTTGTTCTCAGAAGATCACATCTGGCAGACTGTGCTCTTCACTTTCCTCATTCAATCTCTTTTCTTGCTTTTGTGCCGTCTATCCATCTCCCAAAAGATGTCTGGTGGTATCCTCATCCCTTTTCCTCAAGTGCCGCTTAAATGTGTGTCGGGTTGACATGAGTTTGTACAAAAGCTAATGCTCTGTAATCGTTGTTATGGTCCATTGAGCTCTAAGTAGCAGCTTCCATGCTTCATGCTTCAAATCAGTTTAGGGCACACTTCCGTTCACAACTGTTAACTCAGAATGCACACTGCCCCCACCCCACCCCACATGTAGTGGATGTATGGCTTCATTTTTGTTGCCATGGAAACCCCATCTCCCCCAGGTCAGTACTTGTAATACATTTGCTCTCCAGTTGGACAAGCATATATATATATATAATACAAGATTCCAGTAGCTTTTATCACAGTTACTTGATATATCAGTGGCAGCTATGTCTGGGCAACATTGCCTTGCACTGTCCATTACTGCCAGGGCAAACAGCTCAAATGTGCACCTAGACTCTGGCAACACAGTAGATTTATGCAATTTGTTGGAGGGAAGGCTGGTTCCTGAATGACAAATGGTAACTCGTGGTTAAGTGCTTTTGATTATTCCCTTTGCTAGAGCAATTAAATCTTTATTAGATAGTTGCAACTTATTTTTCCAAGTTCTAATTTTGTAATTTTGATGTAGTGGCATGATTGGGAGTAAATTCTTTAGTATTTGATAATATCTCTCACTTTTGATATGACACTTGTCATGTATGACCCAATATTTTGATTATTTGTGGTTTGCAACTAGAGGCTGGGATTCAAATCTCTGTGAGTAATTTGTCAATTTTTGTATCATTATGTCCTCCCTGCTTGGTGAAGATGAATGAAAAATGTCTAGAACTCGAATGAAAAGAAATCTTCTGGTGAGATTACATTATAACAGTGATTCTTTGTGGCATGCAGTGTTTATAACTATTTGATCACCCAAGAATTATACTGTTTTGGGGACACCAATAAGGCTTCACGTTGATTCTTGTGCAATGGACATAGGTTGCATTTTAAGCCATTACATTTTAGGTGTCTACTGTCTATATGTATGCAAAAAGGGAGGAGGAAAGGGTAATGAAGTACATGTGTAGTTGTTCAGATTATATCCATGTTTTTCCTTCTGTTCATAGTTTGTGGTTTTTGTTTGTTTGTTTGTTTGTTTGCTTGTGTGTTTGTTTTTCTTTTTGATGGGTAGCCCTTTCTATCTTGTAGGTGGTCCAGAGAAAGGATGTATGTTCCCTTGTACCACTAGGATTTTCCTCATGATGTTCTGTCCTAAATATGGCTTCCTAGTGGTAGAGGCATGACCTGGACTTAGACTGACTTCCTTCTTGCGATGAACCCTTGTGCTATCTAGTTTTGATTTGAGTATCCTTAAAAGGACATGCTGAGAGAGGAATTAATGGCTATGGGTGACGTACAGTGGTGATCCTCTGTGTCAATTCTCGCTGGTTTGTTGGTTTATCTTGATCGGCTAAGTTTCGTCTTCGTCCCTACTGTCGCTGGCTCATTTGCAAAGCATTGTAAAACACGGAATACACTTGAGCATGGCATTCTTGTAAACTATGGTGGCAGATATATTAATGAAAGTATATGGATGGGCAGATGGGCTATAGTTTGCATGTTTTCATCAGACAAAAAGCAAGCTGTGAGCCCTTTACTTTTTATGCCAGCATCTTCCGTCAGGACATATGGGAACATGAGGTGAAACATGCAGGCAGGTATTAAAAGTTTTATTGATAGACCATTCAATTACAACAACTTTCAGGCATGGTATTGCGATATTTCCTCACAATTTCTCTCATTGGCTTTAATGAATATCATAAGGAAAAAAAATGACACACAAAATTGTGGTAAAGATTTTTATCAAAATTGGACCCCAAATGTGAAAGTCATGGAATCACATGTTTTCAAAACAAACAAAAAAGTAGTTAGCAGCAACCACATAATGGTATTGTCATTGGCACAGATTTGTATAGTTTTCATCACTATTTAGTTGTCTTGCATACAGCTGAGCAAAGGTCATTTTTATGTGTGTTTCTTGACAGGGGAGGATTGTAATTACCAAGTTATCCCGATGGAAACCCATTTTCTTTGCTCACTTTTCCACTACCAAGTTATCCATTACAAAACATGATTTTAAAGTTGGTTGGTTTTTTTTTTGCACAAACAAATGGGAAAGTTTTGGGTTGATGACACCATCACCTTAACTCATTTTGGTATGGGATTTGCCATGACTAGTACTATGTGGGAAAAATGTGAAACCGCAGACTTCTCTTTCACTGTCACGTTCAATTCTAATGAGAAAACGGCAACATTTGGATTCATTTATTTTGATCTTGTCCTACTTACAAAAAGTCTACTTGAATATACATGCGAAGGGAAAAGGGAGAATTAGATACATTGTAAGTAGATATTTCAGTGTGTTATTTTCAATGAAATTAAGCAATGAAACCCTGATGTATTACCAAACCAGGTGGGTCATAAGAAAGGCAATACTATACCTCACCTATTCCGCTGTATAACTGGTAATGTCTGTGGTATGCAAGATTTCTATTTGTGTACCCACTGGTGTATGTTGCGGTGATAATGGAGTTGCATCCTACATTTTAGGAGGTTAGCATGCTTCCTTCCAGGAAATAGCAGGATGTGTGATACAAAAAAGGTCTGGCACCTGGGAAATGGTGAAATCTCGCACTTGCCTAAAAACGATGTGTTGTAAACTTGTTAAGGTAGAGTTCAAGTCCCTAGTGATTATTGAATTGCACATTAAAACCTTTTCCTCCTTAAAGGGAAGCAGTTCTGAGATTTTCACTGTACTGATAATTAAGAAGAGTAAAAAATATAACCTTTCACCAATTTATACGCGTGGACATCAAAATTTGTCTCCGTACGCGATTTTTAAAAAATAATTCCTGCAAGCGATCGTGTAAGAGCCAGCCAAAAGGTGCAACGTCATTGATGCCCTACTCTCAAGTTGACAGCCGTGCCTCAGAAAACCAATTTAAGTGTTCAAAATGATCATATCTGATTTTTTCATAAAATGTGACAATATGTGGTTTTATTATTTCAAACAAAATATTTCAAGCTTATTTATATATACAATTAATATGAAAATAAATAGTAAACATGTATTTTATAAATAACTAGGGATGATGAGCAGAACACCGCTGGAAAGAGTTGTGCATCAATGACGTATGACTCTCCGCCAAGACTTGCTCATTTGCAGAGTCACACTTTTTTAACCGAAATGTTCGAGCTTATTTGGTGATTTGAAAGTTTGTTTTTGATGAAAGTAGTTCATTGGAGGTACCAACAACATATTTTTTTTAAAATTTCATGAGGACTGTGTCCCTTTAAAGAGATGCTTAACTCCCCATGGGTTTTGCTTGTTACCTAGCAGGCTCCTGTGGCAACAGATTGGTGTCTTATGAAGCCATGTTCTAATGATTGTGCAATGCCTGCAGATTGTTGCTTTTTTTTTCTTGTTTTTGACAAGATGTTTATCTATTCACCCTGTCTGTAATACAAAACATGTTATCTGTGCAACTGTATGTATAGGGCCTCATGTTTTTGTCATCAGATTATATGACATACGTTTTGGTCTTTTGCAAGTTACATAAATGCCTCAGGGTACGAGTGGCATATACGTATGTAATGTCAAACCTCTCAAGGAACTTTCTTGTCAATACTTGCCTAAAATGTTACTCAATTTCTGCTTTTAGTTTAAATGATTATCTCTCCACCTTCATCATCAATCTTAAGTAGAGAACAAAATGAAACCTATCAAGAGTAATATTGCAAAACAGATGTTTTTATCAGTTTGTATGCCTTTAACCCAACATATTCGTTGGCCCAAATTTACAAAGGTATTGTTTGAATTTTGTCCATGGATTATGCTAATTTCATCTGCATAAATGTTCACCGAAGATTGTATACTGCAACAGACACCCAATAATGAATGTGCGCTTGTATGTATGTGTGAAAGGTGAACCTATATGGCTTGTTTAAATCCATGGACTTAATTGAACCATGGATTTCATTTAAAACTACCCTTGTGACTTTGGTCCATTGTATCTATATCAAGCTTTTAGACAGAAAAAAAGAAATCCTAGAAAGTTTCACTTCTTGCCAGATAGCACTTGTCACAATCAAGGTTTCCTTTCCAAGTCACTTTGGCAGGATTAAAAACTCTCATATCTTATCATACCAATGCAGTCATACTGTGTCAAACAGAGGTCAGCCATGGAAGCCTACATTGCCCAACAGCACACCCTTCCTAATACCCTTCCAGTAAAAAGACAACAAGATATAGCTGTATCTATCCTTGTTTTATATATCATTTAGGCCCTGTAACAACCTGTAAATTCATTAATTTTTTTCTCTGTAAACTTGGGCACCGTCTTTCAAGAATGTATTCCTAAGTTTTCCTTTCAAGAGGGCATTTTGTAGATGTGAAGTCTTAATATAGAAGAAATATTAGCCAAGTCACTTGGGCTGCTTTCATACAATGGTAAATGAATGCCAAAACACGATACATGTCTGCAGATGGTCTGTTGAAACCTGTGGTGTTAAGTTTCTGTAGGTACTTCCAAATGTCCAGCTAGATGAAGTCACCGATTGAATAAAAAAAAAAAAAAACTTCAATGGATTTCTCTGAAAAACTAAATCTTATCACTATTCTATATTCATAGCTATCTTGTTTACTGTGCATTTGTGGAGACTGGTTTTATCAGGGTCATTTAAAATGTGATCAAGGTTCAATTTTTGTGTGCTCGCTATGAGCACCATTCCTACTAAGCTGTTATAAAGATATGACAGTGTCCCAAATACCTTTACAATAATGGTTGCTCCTAGCAACCAACCAGGCAGCTTGCCCAAGGCTCCATGTAAAGATAGCAACAACTTAGAGGTACCGGGTATGCAAACTGTATTTAAGCATAGAAGAGGTTGATTTGGAAACTTCATCACAGGTCTTCATGACAAAAACAATAACAAAATGCCCATAAGTTAGAAAGTATAGAAAAAACAAAACAAGTCTGTCAATGCAAGGATGAAAAAAAAAAGACAATGGGCTTGTGAATATTTGAACAGAATTTTAGTTCTTCCACTTGTATGGGATCATGGGCAATTAGCAACACCTGATCTCCACTGATTTTGACTCTTGGCCACCTACCCCACCCTGACTACCTATAGCTAGTTTGTTTGATCCAACCCTTGGTCAGCTTCATCCATTTGTATCTACAGCTAACAAGACATGAAATTTCTTTGCCTTCTCATTTTCGTTTGTATTATATCCACGTCTGATTTTACTTTTATTTTCTCTGTTTGTACTTTGGGGTTTATTAAAGGAGACATCTGGATGATTTTTCAGACTTTTGCATATGGACAACAATAAATTGGGTATCCTGGGTGATGAGTCTCAGAATTTGTAGTGATTGGGATGAGGATTAGGAGTCTTTTCAAAATGTATAACCAGTCACTATGAACGAGGATGATGACATGGCGGCCTCACTATAAGAATGCATGAGTAGGGGCTCAAGGAAGCAGAACAAAAGAGAAAGCATGCATATAAATATTCTACACAGGTAAACTTGTTAAGCACTTGGCATTGTTATGGAATTGCATTGCTACATTTCTGAAATTTGTGAGGCTCCTAAGTCATCATCTTTCTTCAGTATAATTTGTTTTGAGTTTTTCAGAGTATTGATTTTTCTGCTCAAGGGCCACAATAAATTCCACAAAGCTATACATGGAGCTGTTGATTTATGTACTACATGATGTGAAATTATGAAAATTGTCTGGAAGGCCCCTTTAATTGGTAAAGGATCAATGTTCAAGACTAATGCAACACCATGAAATATTCAGTGTACTTGGTTACCTTGTATGACATGATACATATGATATTCTGATAGAGGCCTTTATTTATTGTTCTCCCTTAACTAAATGAATCTATTTCACATACGGCCAAGAGTCTCTCAGAATATTGCAGACGTGGCATGCATGCATGAATACGGCTCTATATTCACGTGCGTCGTCTGCTGTAATGCAGAAGTCGTATCTTCCTATCTTGTCTCCTGTCTAAGGAAACCGCATGATACAATATGTGACTAGCTTGAACCATCCATTTCTGCCATTATCATTATGGTGTGTACCTGGACCTACCACATAATTGCTTTCCAATGAGAATTACAAGCCACATCTATTAGCTCCATGTGATCAGCATTGCAGACTTAACATTGGCCCTTATTTTTTGTTCTGTGACCATCTTTAATAGCAGCTTCATCTTTCAACTTTAGTGGAGTTTTGCAGCCAAATGTTTCACCTAAACAACCAAGCAAACCAAGCAAAACGATACCTTGCTTTACCTATACCTACTATCGGCAACTGAAATTCTCTGACAAGTGTAAATCCATAGGATTGCAA